>NC_079882.1:11200000-12400000 GCF_029227915.1 Hydractinia symbiolongicarpus | reverse complement strand
ATCAGCATACAATGCAAGTAAGACACAAGAACATATTTTTTTAATGTTGTAAAACATAAAAAAGATTTGATAAATTATCTACCTTTGTTAAGAAATCAGAATGTCTCACAATTGACCTGATAAAGAATCTGTAATCTGTAATTTCTTGGTTATGGTGTTCCTTTAAATTAAACAAAAAGGAAACATGCAATAAATGTAATAATTACCTCCAAATATGTTTATTGCTGAAAAAAATTCTCTGCATGACAAACCTTTTTGGCTGACCCATAATATAAATGTAAACTTTTATTGGTGCAGGTGATTGGTTTAAGATTAAATGATCGCATTCGGTTAAGTTCAAGTTGAAAAGCAAGGGCAGGTTCCAAATGGCGATAGATGTTATCCTCCTGGAACTGAACACAAAAACAAATTTTATTTAAAACGCAGAAATGTTTAGTAAATTGATTATAAACTTTTATGTTTACCAACCTGATCTCTAGCCCGGAAGGTGTAATAGTGTGGAAAGGAACCTTTAGCATCTGTGATGATAAAGGTTATTCTTCTGAGTCCATGATCAAGCATTATTTGCCTCTAAAATAAGACAAACCATAAAGTTAATACACAGTGAAACAAAGTTACAGCAAGCAATCCGAACTCTCCAACAACCTGCTGGATGTGTACACATTCATTCAAGATAGTAAATTCAAATGTACATATTAATTATTTTTACCTTTTCTATCAAAATATTTTGTAATGTATCCTTTTCTTCTTCTTGATCTTCAATTAGAATTTGTGAGTTTTTGATACAAACATTTAAGATATGAATAGGATCTTCATCCCCGTTTAAACTCTAAATTGTAAACATAATTTCACTTAATTAAATTAAACTTGATGTCAAAACTTGGTTATCCAGTGCCTTTAAGTGACCTGAAAATGTGGTCTAGCTTTAAACTTACTGAGCTGGAGTTTCTTTTCTTCAAAGTGAGTCCATTGGCGGATTCTATCTTCGTGCATAACAATTCACTTGGAACAAATCGTTCCAGTATTTCATCAAAATGCCTATAAAAAATGTATTTTGTTCAAGAATATTAAAAGTTTTATTATTGTTTGTTAAAACTTCTGTGAGTTTTATTATTGTTTGTTAAAACTTTTGTGACTGATAATATAATAACATACACTAGAAAGTCATTTATTTCTTCAAATGCAATCATAGCACCCATGCGTTCATAATTGATTTCATAAGTTGGACCACTCAAATCATCCATTGATTCTGAAACACTTCGAACCTAAAATTTTTGTACAATGATCAATACAATACAATACAATACAATAAAGAAAAATGACTCTAAAAAGCTACTAAGCTGATGTTTACCCTTCTAATTGGGTTTCCATTACCACGACAACTGCCTCTTTTATCTGTCTTCTTATTTTGCATTCTGTCAAAAGATGGTGTAGATGTTGGAGAAGAAGTAGGAGAGTGATTCCCTCTATTAGGATGGTTATGTGGCAGTTGAAATGTGAACTCTAAAATGTTGATGCCGCTGATCTAAAAAGAAATAATAGTTATTATTGCTTATCCGCACCTGATAATAATAGCTATATTTTGTCTGTTAGTCAAAATGGTTGTACATCAGCTTTATTTCAGAACGTTTTCAGAGCAATTTATTACTTCATGCTAACCAGAAAATATGAATGCACAAAATACCAATGCAGGAAATATGAGTGGTAATTTCCTTTGAATTTTTTCATTAGTGGACTAGAAAATTAATAATTCCACAATCCAAATATTCAGGATAACTTAAACCAATCTCCTGGACTTGTTAATCAGTGGAAGGCAAAAGCAATCAGTTGGTTAGACAAGGCTTCTATCCCAGAAATATGCGGTCAAAAAAATGCAGCACATAATTAATTAAACTTTATTTTTTTTCCAAAGCAAGGCACGTTCCCCTTTAAAATATAAACTTTTTTAAATTTAGAATTAAACAATGTGGGAATACCTGATCATGTTGAAGTTGAGTTAGTTCGTATGCTTGGTAGCTTCTTCTGATGTAGACCTCTAGTGCTGCTACTCGAACAAGCTCATTGCGGTGATAGAAAAAACTTGGAAGAACATCAAACACAGCAGTATCAGATAAAATAATTTTCTGTAAAAAATCAATGCAGCATTAAAATCAAACTGTTGTTTCCCCTTATTAATAAAACTTTTCAGGTAAAATTGTGAAATCTAAGTACCTGTAAATTGTCTGGATTAAACTGTTGGCCATACAAATCAATCCCTGACAAAAATATTGATTCAAATTGATTATGTCGCAGTTCATAGGATGGTTTTTGAGAAGAGATCAGTACCTAAATATTAATTATTTCATAAAGATAACATAAATTACTTAAAGAAAAAAGGATTACACTGGGAATGTCTCTTACTTGTCTAGCTTTTAGAGCAACTTTAGCATGTTCTGGTCTGTTTAAATGAGTCATCTCTTGAAGTACATTTCTAATGTCATCACCAAGAGGATTATCTGGTGCACACAAACAATCCTTGAAAAAGAACAACAAAGTAATTCACTCTCATGTATACAAAATAAGGTTGCGTATTTACTATAGTTCCACCTAGTTTAACTATTTTCATATTAGTTTCTGCTAAGAACCCATTCAAATGTAACATTTCTGCCATTGTTTGGAATTTTTAGTTAATTAACATTAACAGTTCTGCGAATTTACTCAGATCAGAGTTGGGTTTCATGTTTTGTATGGGACAAACAAAAAAAGTATTATAATAACATTGCTACTTTAGTACGTACAATAAGTTTGACAGCCAAAGTGTTCTTCTTCACAATATTTGTATGTGAATAAATATTGCGAATAACAGTGGTAACATTTTTGCCTTTCATTTTTTCCATCATAGCTGTCACAGATTTCTCAAAATTACCTAAATCATTCATAATAATGCCATTACACCATGAAAAAACAGATTTAGAACAAATTTGTCAATGCTACATACAAACATGTAAACAGAAATATAACTACCATCATTAAACAAGATTTCAACTTGTATATACTCTCGCAGAAGATTGAGGATGACTGACTTTCTGTAACCTTTAACACCATTACGATACCTATTAAAAAGCAGAATCAATGTCATTGTATAGTCTTCAGTTATGTTAATTGACTTATCGTGGCAGAGCTTTCAATTTACCTTTGTAATAATTCATTTATACCCTGTGTATTCATAAAAAACAAGTCTCTTTCAGCTCTTTTCTTAAGAGTCTCAGCATGAGCATCAATAATATTGGCAATCTAAACAAAGGAACTATAGGTGGAAAAGATTATTTTTTAATGCAGGGTTAAAACTTAAATTAGGTATAAATTTAAAATTTAAGAGTGGTTTAACAAAACTAGCTATGCTAAACTTACCTGTTGACTAGGAAATTGGTTTAAGATCGAAGTAATGTTGCTTGCATATTTGGTGAGATATTGTTTTATTTTGTCATCAACAATGTTTGGAATTCTACCAGACACGGATGCTAACAGTTCCTAAATCAAAATTTTAACAGTAAGATAAACATTTGAATTTCAAATATTCACTTTCACTAGTTTTGTATATTCTGCATGACTTGAAATAATATATATTTACCCCACATAAAGGCACCTCTATAATAAGATAACCCCTTTTTTTTTACCATAAAAAAAATTGCATGAATTTTTTGTCAATATTGTCTTACATGTTTAGGGGGAAACAAAAAGAAAAAAAAAGAAGATGGAGTTCTGTTGAGGAAGAATTTCTTTGAGGTGAAAATTTCCATGTCAACAATGATTTTTTATATTCAGGAAGAAAACAAGAGGGAATGGCCTGGAAGAGACAAGCCCCTACATGAAAAGTCAACATTATCAACATGGTGATAAAAGTAGAGATGCTTATATTAGATTATATTAAAATTTGTTATGTTTGATTTCTGTTATCTGTTGTTTAATTGAGATATTTCAACAAGGCAAAGGTGCATGTGCCATGTTCTGAATAAAGGCGCAGTACACGCAGTTTACCCTTAACCAGGGTCACTTAAATTTAGGCTGACAAGGTGTGTCACATCTTGAAGATTAAAAATCAGTTGGCTTTTAAATTCTGTTAAAAAAACCATACAGGTAAAAGTGTAAAAATATACCTGCATTTCTAATAGTGGTAAAGCAGGATCCCTTAGTGTTATGATTAAGCGTTCCACATCCTCCAGCATCTACATTTGACAATTAGAAACAAATACTATAGTTTTTATTAATAAAACTCATAAGGAACCAACAAAAAAAGAACAAGAAAAATATCCTTTTATTACCTCAAAACTTACAAACAACAAATTTACTACTTCACTAACCTTACTGTTAAAGAAAGGATCTGGTAAGCAATAACCAAGCATAATGTTTCGCAAGTTTTCCTGTGTGTGATGGCATACTTGATTGATTTTAGAACCAACTAACTTTGTATGTGGCGTCTTTGGAAACGGGTGAACAAATAAATTTGCCTGAACCATAAAAAAGCATACTTACATATAAAAGCATGATAATGACTTTTATGGAATCTCAAAATAAAACTTGGTTGGATAATCAGATTTCCATTGTTTAGGTAAATTCACATACATATGCCATATCTCTATGTTTTAAGTATTTTTAAGTATTACAAACCTGAAAAACTTTGCTCGGATCATCTAATGTTAAGCGAGCAATAACCATTCCTGGTTCCAAAACTGTTCCAGCACACTTGACATAATGGACACTGAAATGATGAATATTAACAAGTGAGATGTAATGCTCTAAGAATTACTACATTAAGTTTTCTACAAGAAAGAAACATACCATCCACTGACGTTTGATATTAAAGGCATGACCATTTTCATCACCTGAAATTACGGACTTAAAAATATTATGGTATAGTGAAATAATACTGAAATTGTTTTCCACCTTCTCGTTGACACATGAAAACATAGAAATATTAAGAAATGGACCTCTATCTCTGCATAAGCTTCTCCAGCAAACACATGTCCACCATCTTCCACAACATAATTTATTAGCTTTCCAGGAGAAGGTGACCTAAATAATATAAAGAATTTGATTTTGCATGAACAAGTATCAGTACACATTCTGTCTAATGGTTATCAGACACTTTATCTAGATTGATGGGTGCACCTTACTTTAAAAAGAAACCTATTCTTATACTTTACTTCATTTGCCTTTTTTGCAAAATATATATATATATATATATATATATATATATATTCCTGTATAATAACATTTAGTACAATAATAACCTTCATACCGCAAAATTGTAGGATCGTTTTCTTTTCTGAATATGCAAGTTTTGCTATTGACAATGACACGATATCTACAAAAAATGTGATCAGGTAAATAAGATAACCTTGTGCATATAATTAATTATAATTACGATTATTTAATTTTTTTACTAACCCATCAACTTCTTCTTTAATGAACGAGGTGTAAGTAGTCTCATTAAAAGATACCATTATTCCTCCATCACTCATTCTAAGAGAATGTCAATATGTTTTATGACAACTAGAATGTCCATGCTAAAAATATGTTGTTATTAAGGAAGAACTAACGAAAAAAATGTTTTCTGTATTAAAAACTTCTCACATATCCCAAAAACAACCTTACATTAAAAATTTTCATTTTTTCAGTTTTTATTCCAAATTTTTGTCCCTTAATTGTCCCATAATAACAACAACAGTCGCGCCATTATTGAACAAAACACAACTTGGTCCGTACATATTAAATTTTTTATTGTTACGTCACACCGTGCATAGCTCAACAGGACTTGTAAAGGTTCACTCACTTCTTAGTTTTTCCTAGGACTTTAAGACTGTTTTTGTTTTGTTTTTCACAAAATCACTTTATTACACTTTATTACACTTTGTTGCGCAAAACTATTTGCAATCTAGCAAATAAAACGAAGCACCTGTTATCATTCAAGATGTTTTGATACAAAAATAACACAAAAAATATTTCATAGTAAATTCGAATACACATAGCTAATATACTTTTCCCAAGTAATAAATCATGTCTAAAACTCTAAAACTCTATACCAGTAAAACATCATTCTATTTTGCGGAAGATATAAATTTCAAAACATGATAAATAAAATTACTGAGACAATGGCAAGAGGCACAGTTTAGCATTACCTCATTGTTTATTCAGAATGTGTTTGTTTACATTCCCGCAGACTTACAATACACAAGTTAGTATTTTAACAAACAGAATGTCATAATTGACACTGTCATGGCAGTGACCGTAGGAATACTTTGACCTTATAATCTCAAAGGCCAAAGCTCACAAAAATTTAACATAGTTCACATTCGCACTATAATAAACATTTTAAGCGCAACTTGTTATCAATGGTTAGTTCTCCTTTAATAAATATTGTAGAAAGGGAACATTAAGGGAACACATTTCTATGTTTGCATTAACAGTCACACAAACTCTAACCTGTGAATGTCTACTTCAATGGAGCTGTTATTCATTACCAGAAAATACTGATTTGGTCCAGACTTTGTTACCTACAATAAATCATTTTAAACTTGTGTATCTAATGCGTACTAAATTTTATACTGGTTAAAGAAAAACTAAATCTAAAATAAGATTTTTTACGGTTAAGACATATTTGGTTTCTTCATGAATGAGTTCAACAGTTTGAGCTTCACTTAATACTTTTGGAACTTGACCACTAAAATTACAATAGATTTGACATTTATAAATACTCATTGTGATAGGGATTCTTACATTTAATTTTGTATTTTAGTAGCGAAAAGACTGTATTTTTTCCAATAAACGCATAGGTGTTTGCTAGAGAAAATTTTTAAAATTAAAAAATCTACAATTTTGGGGGAGGGGGGGGGGGGGGGGGGGGGGAATAAAAACAGCATACATTTTATTATATTAAAGTTATTTCCTGTCAAAAAATACTAGGTATACACATCTTGCACTTTAACATTGTCATCTGCATTATAATCCTGGATGGGTTTTCAGGCTCGTTGCTAGACTCCATTGCCTGTTTCAAATGTTCCAGACCCTGGGCAAGTGTCTTGCCAACTTTAAAACAAGCAATCTTACTGTCTTTAGGCATATCTGGTTGCAATGCCAAAGCACAACAACGAATTGCGGGTTGAAAGGGATCGTGCTTATTAAAGGATGCACTTATTAGCAGGAGGTCGATTATCAGAGGAAATACAGTTCTGGTGATTGGTTTCTAATGACAAAAAAATGGTGACAGTTACAGTTATAACTTTGATGGGAACATATGTTTCACAACAAAACAATACCGAAATACTAGACCAAAAATGTTAAAAAGATAGAAATTTTTTCCTTTAGATAAACGCACAATGAGGGGTATCCAACACATTGTGTGAGTTGGTACCTTGTTACAAAAGTAAATAAATCAAAATACACATACCGCTTTAATGCTGACTGATAATTTAAATGGAAAAGGTTCATTGCAGTGTCAGCAATATGCACAGCACCACAGACAACTGCTGATATAAGATCAGGACTTTCTGCCTATAAAAAGTGTAAAAGTTATGTTTATAGAAAGCTATTAGGCTATGTGCAAATCCTAAAAATTGTACATTTTTTTCTTCAAAAAAATAAGGAAACTGTCAAGTAAATATAAGGAATTTATTAATTATAAATTATAATCATTTTTAAATTAGAAATAAATAAATAACAACACATATGACTAACAAAAGCAATACTGTGTGATCTATCTATTTGATTTTTAGCACAGAATTTGGTCAGGGTTAAATTAATATACAGTTTGCAAAAATTTTCTAACTTTAGCGAAGCACTGTGTAGGGAGCACTGTGTAGGCCACTTGCCATTAATTCCTTGATGATGGTTATTTTATTGCAACAATCCTTAGAGAATTAGGTGAAACAAATGATTAATAAAGAAATTAGATTCGCAATTTTAACATTTCTTTCACAGTATGATTTGCAAAGACGTCTAATTTGAACCCTGTTGCTATTTAAAAAAACTTACAGTTAGAATGGTTTAGAAAAACTCTGCCTTTTCCTGTAGTTTTTTTTTTTTAATTATTAGTGAAACATGACTTTAAACCTTACCTTAACCTTTTCTGCAATAAGATTATCAAGCCAACTTGTGTCTATTTTGTTTCTTTTAAACATATCTGTCTCCAGAAGTCGCACAAGGTATTCCACAGTAGTTCGAAAATCACCACGAATTAACAATTCTTTCAAAGCTAACACCATGTTCCTAGAGGTTGTAGTAGTAATAGAAACTATGGTGTACGTTGATGTTGTACAGTCTAACATGCTATAATGGTAACCAAGTAGCCATCTTCTCCCTTTCTGCTATCTGTTTTTCATTAGAAAGTTATTCTGTGTACTGGCCAGCCTTACAGCACAGAAGTTCCAAAACCCACAAAACCAGTTGGATAAAACAGCAACATTAAGGCTATTAAAATTTCCTTTTTTGCTTTTATTCAAAACACCGAAATAAAACTGCTAAAACTGCTGAAAGAAACTCATAGTGGAACTGTATTTTTGAAAAGTCGTGTTATCTCTTCTGCTTTTGATAAACTTGCAACCATTTCTGGTGTTGAGAAAACAGCGAAGTTAAAATAAACTTATAGATTTTATAGTTTGATAGCCAATGAGGGCATATATATCCGCTTAAGGTGACGGTATACCTTTATTGTATCTAAAACAAAACGATTTTTTTTTTATTAGCCATTTATACTAAAGAAAAGACGATCTTTCCAATGGAGAAACTATTAATTTATTTTCTGAAGGGAAATATTGACTTTATCCAAATAACTAACTTTTTCTTTCAAATTAATCTTTCACACCATCAAATTGAATAGGAGTTACAAGTGAATGTTTTTAACACTATCCTTGTGAGTATAATTTTTCAAAATAAAGAAATCTTTTATATTTCCTTTCCGAAAAGAAATGACAATCTGGAAAAAAACCACCTCAAATCTTTCATTTCTAAAAATGTCAAGTTTACGTAAAACGCCGTTCGTGTGTTTTAAAAAAAAATTTGCTTTGATTTCTATGGTATACTCAATCATGCCTTTGTGAATAATAGAATTTAAAAGGACAACCTTCTGAATATCCATTGCCTCGGAAGTGTGAGTATGCTTGAAAGGTGTGATATTTTAAAAAATCTTTAAAACAGTTTTTTGCAGTGTTTTTTTTTCTATACATTTATTACAATTCAAATCTCTTTGACAAAACTACAGAAGCTCTACAAGGGAGAGTGCTACTGTGCTGAAGCCAACGTGTTTATCTAAAAGTGATTTTTTTTTTACCTTAAAAAAATCAAGGATTATCTAGATATTACATCTTAAAGACAAAAGTTTGAGTTAAAAAATGGCTTTTTTGGAAAAAGCAAAATAAATCAAAAACGAGGACTTCTGGAAATAATTAAAAAATTGTTTTTACATACATCTATCACAATTCTAAAGGACATCGAATGAGAGTTAGAAACGAAGTAGTTTTGTAAACAAAGTCACTTTTTTGAAGGCAGGTGGTGTTTCAAAAAATGTCTCTGTACTTTTTACAAGTTAAAAAGTTTCAAATTATTTTTATATTATTTGAGAGGTATTTAAAAATGCTTTTTGATGATGTATGAATGAATAAACTTTGGTTAACTATCGCTGAAAAAATTGCGATTTAAAAAACCATACCATGTCACCTTAATAAAAATATATATACATGTATTTTTATTAAGCGGACAACTTTTTATGACAACACCCCTCCACTACCTATCCCCAAACAAAAATGAAAAAAGATGTCAAAAAGATTTGTACAGTATATACATGCTTCATTGTGTCTTTTTTTAATATATGATGATTACATTTTCAAAAAATTTAATACTTATAAGTAAATCTTACTTTCTTGCCGCTTCTCTATCTTCTCCCCAAGAGAAAAGATGTCCAAATTGCGAGTCTGCAAATTCATGCAAACTTCCGTCTGCTGACACACTAAAGTATCCCCAATTGTGATTGTTACTTCGAAAGCTAAGTTCCTTGATTGTACCACTACTTGGTTTAAAGCCCTAAAAAGCACATGTTGAGTGCAACACAAACAGGCACAATACTATCATAGACAATTGGGTTTCTCTAGATAGTTTAGACTTATTTGACTTTACACCAGCCATGCATTGAGAATATATTTTTAATAGAGTCTATTATCGCTCAAATGCGTATTGCATTGATAACTTTAGGTTTGTACCTCGTCAGGATTTTCAGCCGTAATTCTAGTAGCAATGACATGTCCTTTTGGTTGCAATTTACCAAAATATCTATCAAGCAATAACAAATAATTACATGTACTGCAAGCGAAAAATATTTAAAAGAAACTTACAAATAAATATGTCAAACATACTTAGAAAACTCTATTGGTCGATCCAACCAAGGGTCTTCTCCATACAGTAATCGAATGTCTTTAATACGGTTTAAAGGTATTCCCATGGCAATCTAAAAACAATTGAAACTTGATTGTATACTTCATTCAATGTAAATCACTGCAATGATACAATTATAATAATTCATTTTCACTTTATTGAAAAATATTAAACAATTTTATGTTATGTCTTGTTTTACTGCTGAAACAATGTTGGGTGACTATAAAAAGAATGGTATTCTACTGCCTGTTTAACATTATTACCTTATGTCTAAACAATTCTTTAATGCGTGATAGCCAACATGTCCCTTACACAGTTTGAAGACATGAAGCCATGTACATTAGATTAAAATTCGTAACCAGAACTGAAATTGACTGCAACAACATATTACGGAGCCAAGTCGTGTTACTGAAAATAGTAGCACTCTTATAGACTTGATACTTTCTAACAGTTCTTGTATTTCTAAAACTGGTGTCATGGATTTAGGCATCAGTGATCACAATTTAGTTTATGTGATCAGAAAATTCAAAAGGCCAAAATTTGAACCTAAAACATGCAAGGTTCGTAGCTACAAGAACTTCAGTGAAGAGGCTTTTCTGAAGGACCTCAGGAATTTAGACTGGTCATATTTTAATAATTATGATGACCTTGATGAAGCATGTGAGAAACTGAATAAAAATGTTAAAACAGTGGCTGACAAACATGCCCCTTTCAAAACACATAGATTTTCTGGCCGTGTTGAGGCATGGGTCACTGATGAATTAATAATAGCTATCAAAGAAAGAGACTTCTTGAAACAAAAAGCATCAAAAACAAAATCCATCATAGACTGGGAAGCTTTCAAACAAAAAAGGAACCAGGTAATAGGTCTCAAAAATCGACTTAAAAACGAGTACTATAATGACGTTTTGCAGGACTTTCAAAAACGGCCAAAACAACTTTGGAAAACCCTAAAAAAACTGGTTCCTGATAAGTCAGGCAATACTACCTCGATAAAACGAGTAGTCCAAAACGATGGTACAGAAACTTCTCACCCAAAAGAAATTTCCAACACATTCAATTCATTTTTTGTCAGTGTTGGTGCCAAACTAGCCTCTAAATTTTCTTCTGACACTACTAATGTTAATCCACCTGTTAGCGGACACGATTTTCGATGGGCTCGTATTGAGACCAAAAGTGTCGAAAAAATAATTAGTTCACTAAAACTTAATAAAGCTACAGGCTTGGACGGAATTGGTTCACGACTGCTAAAAGCAGGTTCGTCAGTTTTAAGTATTTATTTATCAAGTCTTTTCAACAAATTTTTTGTACCTAAATGTTGGAAGACTAAAAGGGTCTGGCCTATTTTTAAAAGTGGCAATAAAACAGATCCTACTAATTATCGGCCTATCTCCATTTTGCCAATTCCTATGAAAATTTTTGAAAAGTTAGTGCATGAGCAAATGTCTCATTTTATTTCTGAGCACAACTTCCTGAATGACAGACAGTCCGGATTTCGAAAACTCTTTTCCACAGAAACTGCAGTAGTCGATGTCTCTGATTTTATTCTTACTGAGCTCGACCAACATAACTTTGTTTGTGCTGTGCTCATTGACCTTAAAAAAGCTTTTGACACTGTTGATCATAAAATTTTGTTAAAAAAAACTATGGTGTTTTGGCATCAAAGATGCTGCCTTTGACTGGTTCGAGACCTACTTAACGGGCCGAAAGCAGCTGACTCTTGTAAACAACACAGGATCAGATCTACTTCATGAAGACGCTTTTGGGGTGCCGCAGGGATCTGTGTTGGGGCCCCTGCTCTTTCTTTTGTATATTGATGACTTAAAATCTGTCATCAATTCAAACTACCACCATCTATATGCAGATGATACAATAATTATTTTGTCTCATAAAAACTTGGATACCCTTGTCTCCCAGGTCGAGTTAGAACTTTCGCAAGTTGACCTCTGGCTAAATAATAACAAAATGACTATTAATACGGACAAAACTGAAACAATCTTTTTCGGCAACCACAGCCAGTTAAAAAAAGTTGAGAACACAACCATCAACTATATGGGTATTCCTTTGAAGAGGAGCGAAAAAATTAAATATCTTGGGGTAACATTTGATCAAAAAATGCAATGGGAAAAGCACATTAATGACATAAATAGAAAAATACTAATTAAATATTCTAAAATTAGAACCATTGCATCCTGTTTAACACCTCACACAAAAAACCTTTTAATTAATGCACTCGTCATGCCATATTTCAACTACTGCTCCTCGGCATGGGCTTGTGCCACCCAAGGTAGATTGGGAAAACTAGAAAAACGATTAAAATGTGTCCGTACCTTTCTTGGGAAAGAGAGGGAATATTCAATGAATAATTTACTCATCAAAAACGATGCCATATTAGTTTTCAAAGCCATGAATCACATTGCTCCTCATTACATGCGCTCAAAATTCCTTTTGACAAAAAAACTGACATAATCATCAAACAAGAGGAGCTTCAAAAAACAGGTTCACACTTCCCTTGGTCAACACGGAATTTGGCAAAAATAATCTTCCAGACCAAGTGACCTGTGATGGAAGTCTGCTTTCAATTAAGACTTCCATCTCTAATGTATTTGGCAAATTCTAATGGAGATCACTTTTTAACTTTTTAATTTTTGTTTTTTATTCTTTTTCTTTTCAATTTTCACAGATTATAAATGTTACTATGTTTGATTGAGCTGAGGCAGTCTAAGGTTTATCATTTTTTGTTTCTTTTTTGATCTAGTGGCCCCCAGTGGAAACAATCCACTAACTATAGGTTTTTGTGATTTACTGGGCTAGCCACTTTAAATATTTATTATTATTATTATTATTATTATTATTATTATTATTATTATTATTATTATTATTATTATTATTATTATTATTATTATTATTATTATTATTATTATTATTATTATTATTATTATTATTAACTCTTTTACCTTTCAAATAGTTAAAAAATGTCAATAATTTGTACCTTAGAGAAAATATTACACAAACCTGAAGTTGAGCTGCTGGTAAGTTGATGTCTGTGATCATTTCAGAACAAGGGTGTTCAACTTGTAATCGAGGATTTAATTCAAGAAAATATACATCTTTTGTTCTGTAGTCATACAAGTACTCAACAGTACCTGCGCTGATGTATCCAACCAACTTGGCAAGGTTCACAGCATTCTGAAAAAACAAACAAACAAAGTGTTTCAAAGTCTTCAAATACTTTCACGACAGTTGTCAGTATTTAAATATCACTGGTTCTCTTTTAAGCAAATTTTGAGATCTTGGCATTTTAAATCCTCCCCTTGTAGGATGTAAATTTATAAAATTGTTATGTTAAACCGCAAAGAAATGCAATTATTATACTATTATTAATAACAGTGAAAGTAAAAGACTAACTTTTTCCATCTGAACAAATACTTCAGGTTTGCAGATAGTTACAGGACCTTCTTCAATAATTTTTTGATGCCTACGCTGCACAGAACAATCACGCCCAAACAACGAGACTGCTTGTCCGTATTGGTCTGCTAAAATTTGCACTTCCAAATGACGTGCTCTAAATTGAAGTAAAAGAAATAAATTTATTAATTCATTTCATAAACAAATTAACAAACAAATATACAAAGTAATATTCGACTACCTAGTCAAACACTTCATGATGAATATGGGAGAACCAGGTACTTCAGTTTCAACCTAAAAATAAAGTTATGTATGCTAATTTTAAATTTATCAGTCATGAAGTCAGTGACAAAAATAGGAAGGTTCTTTATGTTGCTAGGAATGTAACACAAAAATAGGTTATAGGAACAATGGTGCATATATGAGATAAATTAAGAAGACATGGATTCAATTCCCACTGGTAATCAGGCCTTTTCAGAAGAGGCGTGCAATAGCACGCGCACACCTCCACACACACGCAAAATGGGTTAGGCGTGCTATTGATAGCACCTGCAAAATGACAAATTTTATAAGAAGTTAACCAGTGCAGCACACCTAAAAACACACCTAAAATACTTAAGGCGTGCTTTTTGGCACACAGATATTAAAATTTTCCTGAAAATGCCTGGGTAATGTACAGGTTTATTTATATCAATACAAAAATAGGTTTTTTGGGGGGAGGGGAAAGGGGACCCCTAAAAATATAATTAAACTCTTACCTGTCTAAAACCAATTGAGAACTCTTCATCATTAAGAGCTTTTCGAATTCCCTTTCCACCTCCTCCTTCTGAAGCTTTAATCATAACAGGGTAGCCAATTTTATGTGCAACCTACGAAATTAGGTAGTATACCAATTACACCAGCACCATACTAATTGTGCAAGAATTGTTTACATACACAACATATCTTTAACAATAATGACACAACAGAACTAATTACTGTCATAAGATTTAACGTAGTGTCCTCATTTTGGTTATAAAATTATCAAAAAAAAAGATACCTAAAGTGTTATTGCCATGGAAACTGTTTATAAAATATATGACATCAGTGAATAAGTGTTTGCACGTTATTTTTTAAAATTAATAACACCTTCTTAAAAACTTTATTAACCGAAAAGATAAAGTGTGAATGAAGGTATTTTTTATTTTCCTTTTTAAATTCCAATTTAAGTTGACAAAAACAACTCTAACCAAAAAAATTTTTAAAAAGCTCTTTGAATAATTAATAGTTATTGCATCACATATTAAACTTTTATTTTTAAGCTGGTAATAATTCAACAAAGAATTGTTGCAAAACATGACATTATTTTCAAAGCGTTTTTTAGTAACAACAATACAAATACATACTGCAAGACCCTTGATGACATCATCAACACAAGCTTCTTCAAATTTGTCCTCAGGAACACTTGTCAACTGTCCATTCTCACCAAAACTAGAAGAATCCAATTTTATACCTGCAAGAAAGAATAATATTTTAAACGATACTCATACATAATAATGTATGTTTTAGTTCCTTTAATATGCAGCAATAAGACATAACTGAGATATCAAATAAGGTCTTACCACTTCCCGACCAAGGTAATGTAGGGATGTCAATTGATTGAGCAATTATAGATGATGCAACTTTGTCACCCAATGCCCACATTGACAATGCAGATGGACCTATAAAAAAGTTGAAAGGTGTCATTCTAGTTCAAGTCACACATGTTGCAAAAGTTAAAAACCACAAAAGCAAAAAATTTACAAAAAATATAGCTTAAAAAAAACACAGTAAAATTAGTATTTAACCTACCAATAAACGCAATGTCATTCTGACTTAACAATTCAGGAAGTCTTGGGTTTTCAGAAGCATGGCCCCAACCTGCCCAAACTGCTTGCACAGGAATACGTTTTGCTATATCTAAAATCAACTCCACATTTGCATAGTTATGATTATTTGACCCTCCAGGTGCCAACACATAATGATCAGCCATTTTGATATATTCAGCATTAGCCTAAAGGTATATACTTAAAGCTTATCTCTATTGAAAAATGAGGTCCTGTAATTACCAGTTTTGCTAAGGCATATAGGATTAAAAAATGTTTTTTTTTGCTATTTTGTTTAGTGTTTTTACATGCATTTTAGTATTTCGTTACTATAATATTACACTTGATAACAGCAACTACATGTTTTAGAGTTAGTTGATGTTATACTTTTGAATAATTAGCATAACTTCAGGCCTAATCTCGAAAAAGCAAGAAAATAATTTTAAAAAGTAAGAAGATTCCTAGATAAGGTTTTTCATATACCATCTCAAATTTTGCAGAAGGTAAGCCAACTGTTTTTAAGAGTTATTGATAGTGTGTACACTCTATGGAAAACTGTTGCCAAGCATCAAAATAAACATTCCACTAATCTTCAGATTATAGTGACAATGATTTTTCACAGTAAATTGATTAGAGTAACAATATACATTCTTAATTATTCAAATAAACAATAACCAATATAAATATATATATTATAAATGGGGATACAAAATGAAAGGTATGGTTGGATTCAAAATCAGTTAGAAACAATTTCTGTCAAAAATCGCTAGCACTTAACAAACAAGTGTTTAAGGTTTATAATAACTTGCCTTTAAATCTTCAGGTGTAACCATGGCAACAAATTTTATAACTTTTTCATTTCCAAATAAGTCATATGCCCATTCTCTCATACTTCTTATACATTTCACTGCCGCAATACCATTGTTTGCAACTAAGACTTTTTCAATAACATGATTACCTCCAAAACGTGATACATACTCTGCAGGACTTGCAACCTAAAACATTCAAAATAGCTATTATTAGGTAAAAATTGTCAATGAGTTTATCTATTAAAGTTGTTAAAATTATTACAACAATCCTTGACATTGGAGTTACATCTTTAAATGTACTGAATCTGTAGCAATGTGCTGCATCAATAGCAACATACTGCAACAGTAGCAAAATACTGCAACAGTAGCAATGTATTTCAACAGTAGCGATGTATTTCAACAGTCGGATGTATTTCAAAAGTAGCAACGTACTGCAACAGTAGCAACATACTGCAACAGTAGCGATGTAGTACAACAGTAGCATTGTGCTGCATTAGTAGTGGCAACAGTAGTCATGTACTGCAACAGTGAGTTGTAGCAGTGAAAATATACCTGAGCAATGACAATGTATTGTAGCCTTGACAATGTATCATAGTACTTACACTACATTCCCGAAATTTAGATTTCAGACGTGGTGACCGCAAGTTTCGATCTTTTTTCTTATCCATATTCATTTGAATGCCTTCTCCATCTGTACTAACATCAGACTCTGTTTCTTCTCCAAGTTCTTTAATTTCCCCAGACATAATTTATGTGCTAAAAAAACTATTAATAGAATATACTTTACAACTATACACACACAAAATAATCAACTACTTACAAAACAGTAAGATTAAGATATCCAGACGTAATGAAATATGACTAGACAATAAGACAATGATCTATTGTAGATACTCATTGCGTAACTATGCAGTATTATAAGATAAAGAAAAATAAAATTGATCAGATACCCATTGTCAAAAGGCTATCATCATATTTTGCAAAAGTTTAATAAAAAATGACTCCACAAGTGCTCACATCTACCAGCTAACACTTCACTATTTTAAAAAAATATATACACTTGGTCTTCAAAATAATTTTTGCATTCAGAACAAACTGTCTCTAGGACCTAATTTTAAGATGCTGTTTCATTTTTTATATACTAACTGTTCTTAACTGGTTTTTTACAAGGAATCATGTCATGTTTAAACAATAAGAGAAATGTGAGCTAGCATAATAATTCCAGATTTACGAAGGCAAACAAAAGTAGCTATAAAATATTTAAAGACATTTTATCCAAATATCTTAAGTGTACCCCTCATAAAAATACATTATTTATTGAAAGCAAAGCCTTGGCAAAATTCATTTTTTATAAATATATACATTTTTAATTAGAATATTACACAAAAAAGGTCAGGATCATGGAAAAATTGTCCAAGAATGCTATTGAGAAGTATTTTAACAACTTTTGTTATGATGGAAAACATTACAATAACTGGATAAATTAGGATTACATGATATCATACATGCTGGGATTAAACACTCCTGTGAAAACACCTCCTTAACAATATTAGTGCTGCTTTTAAAGGATTTTTTAAGGATCTTCACTACTACATAGTTTACATATAGGTATTACAGGGTGAAAAATGCATTAACATGATCCTAACAGGTAGTAAAAGCTTATTCGTTGAAAATTTAAGAAAATTTTCAAAAAGCACAAATATAGAGATTGTCAAATATTGCATATTCACGATTTAAAAACCTGTTAAATTTAGACAAATTCAACAAAATTTCTCATGTTGGTATAAGATTTACGTCAATCAAATTGTTTTTTCTGCCAGTACATCTGCATCGTCTTTTAGTTTGACCACTGATTCTTGCAATTTTTTTTGCATTTGCTTCAACACCTCCTTTTTATCTTTAAGCTCACTACATAAAATTTTTAATTCTTTTTCATCGTTAAGATAATTGAGAACATTTTTGTAACATAATTCCACCTCTGTATTGGATTTTGAATTCTCAGGAAGCGGTTGGTTAGTCAGTTCAGCAAAAAGTGTCTCATTAAAAACAATGTCATCAGGGGTTGCAGTTTTTAAATCATGTAAAATATCATCTTCAGATAGCTCCATCATTTAGTTTTCAAGTTCTAAATTGCAAAAGAGGAGATGATAGATTGGAGATGATAATATAGTTATAGTAAAATTTTTCATCCCACTTTAAATTTAAATAGAACATGGCATTGTCTGCACACACACTATTTAGTTTCAAATCTAAATCTATTTATCATGTTTAATGATAAAATGCCAGCCTTAAATGTTGTGTCATATTTTGTTAAGTAGCTTGAAGCTGTGGTGTTTCCAGTGACACAATGATAATAATGTTTAGTTCTTCCATGTAAAGATCCTAATTTTGTTGTTAATGCATTGATGCAATTCTGCATTAATTCATAAATTATGTAAAGTTAATTGCTTTTATCAAACCAGTAGGTCCCAACTTTTGTTATGCGATTCCTCTCAGTAGGAGATTAAATTAACATAGGATGACCAGTGAATATTTTGTTCTAAAAGACACTATCTTTATCATCAAGTCAGAAATGTGTAAAAAAGGATCCAGTAAGGCCATTTCTTGAATAAAACTAAGCCAGAGCTACAAAAAGCACCCGCTAAAAAAATTACAAGTGCTATGGTCGCACTTGTAAGCAAAATTTACAAGTGCGATGGAAATATTTGCAAGTGTGATTCACACTTAACTATTTTTTGTTTACCACAACGTTATTATGTTATTTAAGTTGTATAGAAATGATGCTTGAATACGTCTTGCAAGAAAAATATGATTAAAAGAAATATAAAATGAAAATTTTGAGTTGTGCACTCTCATTGTGTATGGATAAAACAATTTTTTAGTATTTATTTTTGAAGGGCATAGATGAATATTCACGTCATACTCTCCTTGTGTAAGAACAATTATATTTGTGGGCCACCAGAATGTATTTTAATCTTCAGCCACCTGGTGGTGAAAATGTAAAAATACATTTCAATTATTGTACAACATCTTTTTTTCTGCTATTCAAAAAATGTTGCGAAATTGCCCTACGTTAGTTTTTGTCTCCTTAACGGAAAATTTGCTGTTAAATAGAATTTTGCCCCCCCCTCCCCCTCGGCGCTTTACGGAACAATCTTTGTGGAGACTTATACGAACACAACCAATTCTAGATTATGGCGGATTTTTACTGTGGAAACAATTTCTAATTTGTTGAATTTTTTTCATTTTCCCTAAAAGAAACAAAAAAGGTGAGAAAGTGAAATTCATCTCCATTTTTATATTTTTAACGGACAATGCATTATATATCCCCTCCTCCCCCCTAACAGCCAATTTGCCGTTAACGGAGACAAAAACTGTTTGTCGACAGCCTTTAAGGACAGACTTGAGAATAAAAAGACAAAAGTAAAATTGGGCACTTAAGCATAGAGACACAGAAAAGCCAGAAAACCTGTTTTTTAGTAATGGAAAGATAGAAATTTATAATCCACAACAATTGATGGTGTTCAGGCAGGATAACGGGTTTTTTTTACAAAACTCTAGAAATGTGGCGATATAGGGTGTAGCTATACTATGCAATGTTCTAATCATAGAATCTTACTGCAAGCATTGTCACATATTTGACAGGTCTGCAAAGTTTAGGCTTTTGAAAAAAATGTCTTTAAGAATTTCTGCAAGCTAGCCAAAAATTTCCTAACAAAAAAAATTATTTTGTAAAAGGTCCAGCGCTTTTAGCTACCCTTCAGTCTATTTAACTCAACACAATTGTTGACCTTACCCACCATTTGGAGGTTTCAGGCAGGCAGTAACAGTTTTGAGTAAATTAGAAAAACAGAAGGAGGCTTTTGGATTAAAAAACTAAATTGGGAGGTTAAGAGAGAAATAGTTACATTACATTCGCCTTTAATTCAGCATGTGCCATCAGAAATTAGGTTTCTTTGTCTGGTTCCACCGCGACCTGATGCAACCACGAATATAAAAACCACTTCGCGGGTTTCATCTATTTGCCATAACACAAGACTACTCTCCTAGGCACAATTGCGTAACGTGTGCAATTATTTTGCTGGCCACATACATGACACGACTTTTTTTCTCGCTGTTTTTTTTCGTAAAGACGATATTTATGGAAGAAAAAATTGTGACAAAGGGCAAATATTATTTTACTTTGGAAAAATAAACCGTGCGGACTCTTTGAAAGCAATCCGACGGAGGGTTAAAATGATAAAAGGAGTTTTGTTGACTTACAAATTTTCCAACATTTTAAGAAATTTCGCGAAACTAACAATATGTTCGGAATCCGTTCGAATATGTTCGGTGTTTGTCACGGTATAGGACACGTGATTACAATGTACACGTGAAATCAATTACCTGTCCATGTGATTATGTTTATAATAAACAATTGAATATAATATCGTTCCATCATTTTAATCGTACCACACTTATTAATGATGTTTACATAAATTCGAGTGACACATCTATCCAAGCTATATTTGTGTTTAAAGCTTACCGCCTAAAAAAACTTTATACAACAAACAATTCCTCTTTCATTCATTTGGGTCACATCTTCATCGCGCATCCTACTTCTTTGGACTTCTAAGCGGCCGCAAAGACTATACTGATTAATGATTCATTGATTTTTTTCTTCATTCATAACTTTCTAATTGATGTTACTATATAGTAATTTCTGTTTTTAATGTTTAATCAACCGTGAAACAACGCATTTACCTTACGCCTGGTTTATTTCTGAAGCTTTGCAGTAAAAAGCTATACCAATACCATTGTGTTGAGTTAGTCAGGAAATTTCTCCAGCTGTTTACCATGTCTTTTAATATATAGTTTATGTCTGCAATGATATTACCACAAAGTCAAGTAATCAGTTCTGTATGTGCGTGATGCCACGTTAAGAAAAGTTGTTTTTATTTGATAAAAGTGAACATGGACGATATAAATATTTTTATCATTTAGCAATAGCTTCAATAGCTTTTTAACTTTTACTGCAACTCTGAATTAAAAAGATTTTCTTATCTTAAAGGGCTTTAAATTTAGCAGTGTGTGAAAAACCATTAAATATCGTGGTTGTATGAAATGCTTTGAGAAAGTACTGAGAACTTAGGAATACCAACTAATTTTTATGTCTACACGGCAATAAGAGCATTTTTAAACTTGCTTGTTATGCACAAAAGGTTTCTTCAAAATATCCATGTTTTAAGAGCGATTAAACAGTGATTCAAGGGCGATTTAAGGACGATGTAGCTGCGATTAAAGGCAATTCATGGCATAGCATGTTATTTGTGCTTATATGCTATAAATTCAAACGTCAGAATATATCTACAAAATTGTCTGTCAGGTATCAATTTTTACATCTGATAACCCATGAACCAAGAAGGTCTTTTTTTAAACTTACTTGTATTAACATAAAAATTGTTAAGCGACAGTTGTACAACAGTCACTGTTACCTTTTAAAAATACGCATGCCGCACAACCATGCAAGAGATGTTGCACGACAAATGTAGCAGATATTGAATTTTTTCTATCTTTACAACAGTTGCACAACTATCATGGACTTTAACGGATACACACCTTTAGACGATTTTGTTGATATTTTTAGACTTCATTTAAACTCTCGTTACAAACCATTTACTTTCAAGAAAACGCACAATAATTTTTCTCTTGCTTGTAGAGTTTGAATCCATCGAAACCTTTCTCCTCGTTTCAAATCAGCAGCACTCATAAATTTCTAAGTTTCAAAAAACAGCTTAAAACTTGCGTAAACTGAGGATAAAAGGTTAAGTATATGCAATTGAGCTTAATATAACATTTAGTGTTTTGGTTAGACCATTATTAAAGTACTCAGACTAGTTTTTCTCGTTTGCACAATGAAATCTGCGTCCACATATAATAAATTACGATAGGCCATGGATTATTTTTTCCCTACTGACGCAAATAGTGGCAAGATTGAGAATTATTGCGTCAGAAAAACGCATGTTTTGATTAATTGTTTACCTAATAAGAAAAGCTGGGTACCTAATGTTTTTACATTGAATGCAAACTAATGTGGCCTTAAACAGGTTTTATATATTTGGCATATAAGGCCTTCTTAGACAAAATTTCGTATAGTGTGCCCACATGTAAATGACCGTGTTAACCTCGTCCCAGAGCCCTTCTACGCTCATGATAGTCCGACAGGATGGCCCCGTAATAAAATTATTACGGGGATTATTACGGAAATTATTGCATAGAAGAGGCCTGGGGTTGAGGTTGTGGATGTGTCTCAGTATGCTTACGGGTATCACAGATTTTAGTGCGTTTATCCTGTAAACGTAGCACTTAAACTAGGAAAATTAAATTTAATAAAACTTTCAAACAATACGCCCGTCAACCTCTGTCCCAGGGCCTGGAGTGTTATTAGATGTGATAATAAAACACGTATGGGTCGTTTCATTCTTATATCGAAAAAAACCGCTGCAAGGATGGTATCGAGGTTGCATACCTCGCAGTACACTTTATGACAATAAATACTGTTCAATAAAGTCACCTCAGCAGAAGCCGGTAAAAATTCAATTTAAAATTTACTTAGAAAGAAATTGTTAACGAGAAAATTTTTAGCAATTTTCGCGAATTTTTGTGGGAAATTGTGAGTCCTTTTGATTCCTTAAAGAGCTAATTCGCGAAAATTTACCAAAAAGACAAAAGAGTAATATGGAAAATTCTCACGATAACATATAGGAAATCTTTTAATTTTCTTTGAACAACTTTTTACTTTATCTTTAATTTGCATTGGGCGGACTATTCAGGTTTTTGGAGAAAAGAATGATCGTCATTATCTTGCCTCTTTGTAGAGTTACTAGTCGTTAGCCCGTGGAAAAATCTACGGGTTCGCCCGTCGCAGCTAAGCTACCAATTTGCGTGACAGACAGACGGACGGTCGGACGGACAGACGTATACGGGCATTATAATATAGATATTATATTTGAAATATCGAAAAATTAGACTAAGATTCCTGTGACTCATTAGCTAAAGAAAAAAACACAAAAAATCATAAAAGTAGGATTATCGAAATTAAATCCACACAAAAATTTTTCTCCTTTTAGAGAAACATATTTATTCGCAAATTATTCCTTTTCTAAATTCTTACCTTTGGGAACGAAGTTGAATGAAAACTAACCAGGATGCGCAACGTAACTTTGTGCAATTGTGCCAAGCCCTGTCTACTGCGAGAACTTTTACCTGCTGCTCCACCCTTCTCATAAAATTTATGTGTATAAAAAATCCTGTTCTTTGATCAGGGGCATTTTTCACAGGAAAATGTAAATTTCACGTGAATGTTATTAAAATTTGTTTGTGCACGTGAAAATTTGGGTTTAGTTTGAAAGAAAACATCAAAATAAAAAAGTCTTGCTAAAAATTACACGTGAAATAGATATGTTACCAACATGACAGGTATAAAAACTTTACACGTGCTTCGAGTGTGTGTTTTTGAGGTTGGAGAATTAAACTAACAAGAAGTTACCGGGAAATACAGCCTCTTTTGGGACGGTTGGTCCTTACTGTTACATTATCGCCGAAAATTCTTAGCAGTCCCAATATCAAAAAGTAAAAAAGAGCTGGAGACTAGAATGTGAATTGCTCAAAACAGGCTGACAATACTAAATCCAAAGAGCGCCGCAGCGGGAATGTTATATCGCTATACCAACTCCGCTATATCTTATATCCATACAAAAATTTAAAAAAAACTGATCAGATAAATTTACTTCCTTATTTCTTACCATAGAATTCCAATCTTACCTGGCATATATTTTTGCGTAACATAAATTCACGAAGAAATGCATTGTAGAAAGTCTGATGACGTCAAACTTACTGCATCTATTGTCCTGCCAAACTAATGCTTGCTTAGTTTATCGAACGTGTTCTAGCTGGAGAATTCCATGGATTACAATGCAGTGAATAATAAATGACGAAATTATAATATAATTGTTACACAATTTTTTCTTTTAATAGCCACAATATATTTCTGAATTTATAAATGTCCTTGCGAAAGAAAAACAATTCTGGGGAAGAAAAAAGGAGTGGTACCATTACGATTGTTATTGCGTTATCACAATAAAAAAAACAGTATTGACGTATTGTTTACAAAAGTTTATGTTGCAGGATTAAAGATTTGTTTACAGTATTTTTCAATGTAAATAAATATATCCATAAAGGATAAGTAGCGTTAGCACTTTGCAGACAGAATACTGATCTAGGCTAGAGCAAAAATGGTTTGGTTGATCGAGGCCGACGTCCACTGATTGCAAAACAAATTATTAGAGAATTTTCACATTGTTATATTTATTTAACAGGAGGAAATCTGTCACAGTTGTAGCTAAAGTGAGAATAAACAATTTGAGCCTCAGACCAAATAAAGATCATTAGCTTGAGGTATTTTACAGACCAGAATTAGTTGCTATAGTAACAAATATTTTTTCCAAAAAAAACATAGTGATATATATCATTGGAAAGAACAAAATTTATATTCCTGAAAATGTACTGGTAATGAGTTACAAGTCTTTAAACAATTTTAAATTCAGGTTTTCGATACAGAAAAGGATTTGAGGGTGCCTGCATGGACAAAAAATTACGTTTTATGGTAACTTAAGTTTTACTGAACGTAAAAAGTGAAATATTTTTCCCCTGAAAATAATAACTAAGTAGATCAGGATAATTTGGAAATTATTACTAAGTCAAAGTTACCGCAATAGGTCGTACATGAATGAAAGAAGATTTTTTAAACCATGTAGAATAAATAAAATAAGTCAACTGCCAATATCTAAACAATCACCATTACATTCACAAAGCGCTGTGCATTTTAAAAATGCATTTTCACATTTGCATCGTCTTTTGCACCCCTTCTCTTAGTTACATCTACATCGAATGAGTTCCCCACATTTTGCAGTCTGTCTGTGGATTGGTGATCCACGAAATCAATTAACTGTCATTGTTTACACGCTCCCTGCCTTATTGGTCTGGTTCAGAAAGGTCCTGTTGTGTCACCAGAGACAGACTCCAACAGTCTGCTTGGTATGCTGCTCGTTTTGTATGCTGCAAGAGTGCACCTTATGTCAGTGGAGTACCCTCTAGAGACCTACCTTTCGTAATTAACATAACTTTACAACATTCGTTGACAGACGTTAGAGTGCTTGTTTGATCGTGCATCAAGATAGAGATAGGGAAATGTATGTTCTAGCGCAATACACATCTCGCGCACGCGCACGGCACAGTCAAGCATAGCAAGTCCCCGCCAATCCAGTACCCTGCAGTACATAGCCATGAAAGTCCCTAATATTCAATGCAGTGCAGTGACGTCATCAAAGTATGCAGAATAGGAGCAATTCCTAAAAGTCTACGCATATCAAGGGTAAGTCCCTGATATACAAATAGGAGTAGGGGGAATTCCCTGATTGCATTAAAAAGGGAAATAACTGCGTTAGTATTTGACCGTTATAAAATCTTCCGACAAAGTAAAAATTCTATATAATAAAGAATGAATACATATACTGTGAAACAATTACGTGATGAAGCTAAAAGCCGTGAACTTACGGGGTATTATAAACTGAATTGGTTGCCCTATTGGAGAATGTACCACAATACCCCCGAGGCCACCTAAAAGGCTTCCAGTTAAACCAACAGAGGACGTACCACAGAGACCACCTAGAAGGGCTGGACAACGAAAGCGGGTCCAACGCATAACTATACTCCCAACCCCGGGGGCCATGGATATATTCGAGAAACAGGAGCTGTCGAAAAATCGCTCTGTTGTAAGGGATAAGATGCAGGGATGGTACAACTGTCTTGTGGACGCCGTCCCCAAATCTATAAAGGAGGGGGTCAAGAGTGCATATGCGACCCTTAAACGTACGGTGATGAATCTCTATAATGGGACCGCCAACGCAAGACCTGCGCTACATGACGAGGTAGAACAGGAGGCCGAGGAAGACTATCTATATGAACAGCCGGGGCAAGATTTCACAAAGCATGCTCTCCACAGAACATTTCGAAGTTTCCGCTGTTGACGGAAGGTATATAGGGATGGTGCCACCAAACGTGAAAACCTTTGTTGAAAGCAAGTAGAAGATATGGAGTTAGTATGTCACTGTCTACAGCTGTCACTATGGATTATGTAGAAGAAGCCGTCAAATATAGAGGGGGCCAACGATGAGTACATTTAGGTGAAGAAGGTCTTCCATAGAAATGTGGCCTCAGTATTCCAGGGTAGCAATGTAGATGACCTGCTGGATAGGATGTTTGCCCAAATCAAAACAGTTGTGGAGCATCCAGCACTACCCCAAAGTGGTTTCAATTAGTAGAATACTATACCTCGATGCAGACTTTCACAGATTGAGGCTAACAAAAGGTTCATCGTATATACAAGCACCTAAGTGGATAGCCTCTAAGAAGGCCATTATTAACCCGAAAAATGATGATGAGGAGTGTTACAAATGGGGCATCATCGCTGGTCTACATCATGAGGAGATTGAGAGAGATCCACAAAGAATCATCAAGCTGGCTCTTTTGTTAAAGCCCCTGACGAGGCTATCGACAAGATCCATACCGAGTACCTTCAACGCTAGCTTTGGGAAAAAGGGGAGAAAACAGCTAGAGTACTGTCTACTCAGGTGGTCAATCTGTATGCCAACATGATTGGAAACATTGTAGATAGCGTGGATGAATTGCGCAGGGATATCGAAGAAGACCCTATAATCCGAGACTCTATGACAGATCTCGAGATCCTGGTGTACTGCACCATCGGCAGATGTCTTGCAGATTGACATCTTCAAGATACAATGAATTTTCTCAAAAAATAACATTTAATAAATGGCAAGCAAACATGATGAAAATATGGGTCCCAAAGAAACCATGATTATTGATGCCTTATGGGAGTCCGTCAGACTGGTCTCGTACACAATTCTGATCGCTATGGGGATAAAAAATGCCCTAGGAGTTTCGAGGCCTGGGGCTAAAATGGACTTGGAGGATGGTTTGAAGCTAGCTGGTTATATGAGGGCGCCTATCCTATTCGGCGAATATGCGATTAAACAGGGATGGTATAAAAAATTGTTAATATCTCCAAAATAGACCGCGTGGTAAGGTTTCTATATCTCCTGGAGATATAGAATATGATGGAAGAGGCCAAAAATGTTCCATGTGTTCAAAATCTCTAGCCTTGAATCAGTTCAAAATCAAGGGCAATGGTGAAACCACAAGTACATGTATCGTCTACCTCGATAAAAGGAAACTGTCAAAGGGCAAGCGCCGCCCCCCTATACAACCCATGCACGAGATAATTCAGGACCATATTAAAGCCCAGTTTTCCGAGGGTTACACTTGGGAAACCTTTCAGACACCAGGAAACGTTATCTTGTCAAGGGGCACGTAAAAGGTGTTACCATACGCGGCAGCAATGGCCTTCTCCTCGTCGGTACCCACGTGGCCACTAGCTTTTACCTGTAGGGCGTGAATGTTCCCATCGTTTGGGTTTAGACCTTGTAAGATCAAGTTGTTCTCCCTCTCAAATTTGGGCAAC
Source organism: Hydractinia symbiolongicarpus (assembly GCF_029227915.1). Taxonomy (NCBI): domain Eukaryota; kingdom Metazoa; phylum Cnidaria; class Hydrozoa; order Anthoathecata; family Hydractiniidae; genus Hydractinia; species Hydractinia symbiolongicarpus. The sequence continues at coordinate 12,371,960 of NC_079882.1, read as the reverse complement.
CACAGGTTTCTGTGGACCGCGAGCGTGTTGTAGTCGCTAATGTTTTGCACTTCGTTACCGTTCAAGGCTATACGTAGGTTTTGTATCAGGGATTTACCTATGTTGCTGACGATGGTGCGTTTCGTGTTTGTCCCCGTAAGCTCCAGGTCAAACAGTAGCTTGATACTCCCCGGAAAGATGACATCATTTTGCCCTATATTAGGGATGTCAATATAAAGGTCCTCATTCTGGTTGATCATAGAGGGTACGTGGCTTATCTTGACACGCTGCCTTTTTCCCTTGATACCCAGCATCGTTTTAAGCTCCTAGTAAGGATCGAGTTTAGTTCCGAATGCGTTACTCATTTATTTTAGGGAGGTTTTTTTAAAAATAAAGGATGCCAACGAACCCAGTATTCGAACCAGATTTTACACACAAGGAGGATCTTCCAGATGATAGATCTGAAGAGCCTCCAGCAACGCCAAGGCCTGTTCCAACACCAGGAGAACAACAGGGTGTTCTTGGAGACAACCTGCATAGGCTGAGGGGAGATGCGGTAAAGGACAAGGTCAAGAGTGTGTACAAACATCTTAAGGAGGAGCTGGGCTACCTAATGCGGAACATGACGATAAGTTTGAACTGAAAGCGAATAAACGTTATTTCAGGGGTGAGGATATTATCGAAAAGATTATGAGGAAAGATGGAAGGGGGGTCCTATCCCCGAAGACCATTATAACAAGTCTGGGCTCGACGCGTCTGCAACTCACGGGTTTCCCCGACTATACACCCAACACCCAACAAAGGCAGTAAGACAATGGCCCAGAAACTCTTGAAGGAGATCGATCACGTCGAGGAGAAGACTGATGCTATCAAAATGATGCCATTGCTCGAGAACGTCATAGACAAGACGGAAGCCTTATCGAAGATACTTCGGTTGGCGGCGATGAAGTTTTCACCGAACGCGAAAGAAGAGGGATAAAAATCGCCGGAGATGATACATCCCTTCTTGAAAAGCTCAAGATCTTGTTCAAGGAGCAGGATCTTACTATAGCCAGTATGGTCTCGGCTATTGGTCTACTGATTTCCACCATCGAACTCACAGTTACAGGAGGAGGTGCTGCGATAGGTGCAAGGGGAGGTGCCACAGGAAAGGGCTTTGTAGAAAAGCAGCTGGAAGATTGGAAAAATTCCTGAAATACCTGGCAGGTAAGGCAGCTGCTGCATTACCCGGTATTATTGGCACCGTAGTCTCCTTCTTTCTCAGGGTAGCCGCAAAGATTGTCGAATATGCAGCCAAACACCTGTACATGGCAACCACTGCCGCCGTTGCTTTTGTTGTGGGTTATGTTGGAAAGAGAAAAGTCCAATGTGTTTCGTCAACATATTAGACCTATTTTTTAAGCCAGATGTAGGCAATGATGAGCCCTACTCTGGCCGTGATCAGCACTGCATTGGTATCCTCATGTTGTTCCCCCTGTGGGGCTTCCCTGAGTTCAGGGGCTGGTTTGATAGATTGCCCAGGAGCCTGTTTGATAGTATGTTTAGGGGGTGGTTTGATAGTATGCTTAGGAGGTGGTTTGATAGTATGCATAGGAGGGGTTTTGATAGCCTGTTTAGCGGGTACCGCATATTTGATGGTATGCTCCATAGGCTTCACATTGTTCACATCAACCTGGACCTCAACGTTTACATTTGCAGGTGCAATCAGGATATTGTTTTTGTAACCCTCAATTTTACCTATACGTAGGTTCATGTCTGAGGGTAGCATGTACACACTGGGCATAAAGGCAAAATTAACCGGTGCTCTGGCATATTGCAGCACTTTTTGGAAATGCGTTATGTCTTGCTCTACATTTTTTTCCCGCCGCACCATACTTTCAAATTTTTGCAACAGAATTTGCTTGGCCGTATAGTTGTCCGCACCAAAATCAAGTAGGGATGCCTTGGCAACTGCCCCCCCCCCCCTGCGACCCAAGCAACAAGACTACGTAGACGCGGATACTTTCACTCAATTTTGTCAGACCTTCTGCCGTAAGGTCCTGGGTTGTTGACATGATGAATTTTGCATAGTCCCCAGCAACCTGAGACCACCACGAACCGTTGGTGAGTGATGACATTGCCGCCTTAAATTTGTACAGACCATTGGGATCTGCACCATATTCGCGACATAATTGTGAGTATCCAGAGATTGAGTAGGGGTTTTTTTACTGAGCAAAGCCATCGTCAAATGCCATGGGTACTTTCATTCTTGCCAGAATGCGACGCATGTGGTAGTATACATGAAATTTAAAAATTGAGTTGACAACGGGTAAGGACCCCGTCATATGCTTGGCGGAGATACCTAAAGCGGTGGTTGCGCAATGGGTTGCAAAATTAACCTGAATGTTCCAGTAATCCAATGCTTGTCCTACCCGTCTAAGCCTAACAGGATCATTGAGGTAGGTTGTTGGAATTTTGATGGCATACTTGGTAAACTCGGGGAATACCACGTAAATATGTGATTCCGTAGACACCTACAGGTCCTGATGTTCCAAGTTCGTGATACCGAGGGGCCATTCTCCCCTGTTTGACTTGTACTTTGCCTTCGGGTTGTACGAGAGGATGAAGCAACTCTACATTACCTACATATTGAAATCTACAATGTTTGAGGATTAACTGGGACAGGACACGAGGATTGCCCTGAAATCTATTAGTATTAGACCCGTGTGGCTTAACATTTACAGCGACAACGAGTCTACCAGCCGTAAAACAGGGCCTGATCAAGGGGTTACTCGAATCTAGATCATGAACGGTCTGTACAGGATCGAGGATCTGGAAACTATCGTCAACAGACAGGTACAGGAGAAAATCAAACTGTTTATCCTGAAAAATGGACTCTGCAGGCAATGAAGGTTACACGGTGGTTATTAACAGACCACTGCAAGAGTTCATGAGCCTACCTGCTCCAGCTGGTGGAAAGTACTGAACAAAGGGCGACTATGATGCCTTCTACAAGACTGACGTCTACCAAAGATTGAGACTGGTTTGCCCTCATTTGGACGAAGATGACTGCCTGCCTAACGGAAAAAAGTACAAAATTCTCGGTTTGCTTGCGCCCAAGGAGTTAAACGCCTAGGAGGACATGCTTGCCTGGAGTTTTGACACTCCAATTTACCTTCCCTTGAAAAGTTCTACGGATTGCCTCGATTTCATGCTGACGGACGAATATCACCACAACAAAAATTTTTTTGTTTACTGGAATTACGATGCATTTACTGATAGAATAAACGATGAACGATATAACCAAGTTGTATCCGAATTTACCAAGTGCGCCTGAGGACGATACTATCCACGAAAGTCAAAATTATATACTCAAAAAAATCGAAGAAATTGAAAAATATATTCGAAGGGAGATTAAAGTGCAAGACAGGCTTGCAAAAAAGTTCAAGATGCATGGGACGTGGTTGAGGTATTGTGATCATGGATTACTGAGCGTTAGTATTATCACCTCAGGTGTCGGAATCGGAGCGTTAGACTCGGGTCTGGGTGCCCCGCTCTGTATAGCCATGGTATCGGGCAGGCCGGTCTGCGGAACGCTTTAAGAAGATTGGGTTTAACATCCAATCTTTTTGAAGCGTTCCGCAGAAAGATGAAAGTATCAGACTACTCGCGGAATCAAAATTGAATTCGTTTGTTGATCTTATCTCAAAAGCAGTAGAAAACGGGGGTTATCAACGATTATGAGTTTAGTCTCATTATGCAAGAAAAACAACGGTATATGCTATTGAAGGAACAGATACGTCAACGCCCTCAAGTCAGGAACTTTTCCCGAAAACTGGAAAAAAGGAAATATTGTTCCTGTTCACAAAAAGTCAAGCAAGTAGCAAGTTCATAACTATAGACCTATATCACTACTGCCAATCTTTGGGAAAGTTTTTGAAAAAGTTATTTTCAATAACCTTTTCAATTACTTTCAGAGTAATAATATCTTTACAGATAAGCAATCTGGATTCAGACCTGGAGATTCCTGTGTCAATCAACTTGTGGCAATTACTCATGAAATTTATAAAGCTTTTGATGGAAAGACCTCTCTTGAAACTAGAGGCGTATTTCTTGATATGTCTAAAGCGTTTGACAAAGTTTGGCATAATGGCCTTCTTTTCAAGCTAAAAAGTTATGGTGTTCAGGGAGAACTTTTTAGTGTTCTTGAAAACTATCTAAAAAATCGTCAACAACGGGTTGTTCTCAACGGGCAACATTCGACGTGGAAGGATGTACTTGCCGGCGTTCCTCAGGGGTCCGTTTTGGGTCCATTGTTATTTCTTATTTATATTAATGATCTACCTAATAACTTAGTCCCTTCAACCAAGTTATTTGCTGATGACACGTCCTTATTTTCTATTGTAACTTCTATTGAAAAGTCTTGTAATGATTTAAACGGGGACCTCGATGCCATTAATATGTGGGCTCATCAGTGGAAAATATCATTTAACCCAGACCTCAAAAAACAGGCTTCAGAAGTTTTTTTCTCTAAAAAAAGAACTCCCAAAATCCAACCCCCACTTCTTTTCAACAATGCCCCTGTTTTAGTTGTACCTTATCAAAAGCACCTTGGTCTAACACTTGATGCGAAATTAGCCTTTGATCATCATTTAAATGAAAAGATTGCCAAAGCTAATAGAGGTATTGGTCTTATCAAACAACTTGTCGGCAGCCTACCCAGAAGCGCTCTTGTTACCATGTACAGGTCATTTGTGCGCCCTCATCTCGATTATGCGGATGTAATTTATGACCAGCCGCATAATGATACCTTCTGTAGCAGGATCGAATCTGTTCAATATAATGCTGCTCTAGCAATAGCAGGTGCTATAGGGGGACATCAAGGGAGAAAATTTACCAAGAACTAGGTCTATAAAGTCTCCGTGATAGGCGATGGTATCGTAGGTTATGCTTATTTTATAAAATTGCAAGTGGAGATGCTCCTCAGTATCTCATTGATATTTTACCTGGTTATGTGTGTTTGCGTAGTGTTTTTCGTAGAAATTTATTTAATCGCATACCATCACGGGGTAACTACTTTGCACATTCTTTTTTCCCGTACTCGATAAATGAATGGAACAAACTCGATGTAGCAATCAGGGAATTAGATTCTTTGCCCTTGTTTAAAAAATCCATTCTCAAGTTTATTCGCCCTAAACCTTCACCTATTTATAATATAATGGGCTCTCTTGGTTTGAAATTTTTAACATGTTTAAGAGTTAGTATGAGTCACCTAAAGGGCCATAAGCATCGGCATAACTTCGCTGATACGCTTGTTCCTTTATGTAATTGTGGACTTTTAGAATCAGAAACCACGTCTCACTTCCTCTTGCGCTGTAGTTTTTATGGTAACCAAAGAAAACTCCTTCTTGATAATATTATAGAAATAATTGGTAATATTTCGAATTTTTCTGATGAAAACCTAGTGCGAGTACTTCTTTATGGCCAAAAAAACACTAATATGGTCAAAAACATATCTATACTGAATAACACAATTGTGTTTCTTAAATCGTCAGGAAGATTTGAGGGACTTCTTTTTTGAGTTAAGGTTACTGTAAAGGAAAAAACTCACTTGATGAGTAGTCTCAGAAAAACCCTTTTTAATAATTTATCAATACTTTTACATTTTTTTTAATTTTTTTTTGTTTCTGAATGCTTGATGAAAGAATTTTTTGATGGTGTTTTTTTCGTGAGATGTTAATTTTCCAAAAAGAAAATATAATGAATTAAACACACACCATTTTTTTTTCACCGTACGTTTTAAAATGGCTTCTTTTTCCGAACGCGTGGTCGCAGACGTCTCGTTTTTGCACTATTACATCCAACATAAATTAAATTCAAAAAGGTTCCCGGTTTTTTTTTTTGTAACAACGTCGTTATGAAATTATTTGTAATTATATATAATCATTCAAAAAAATGCATATTTTTTCTTTCTGTCGTCATAATTCGCTAATCAGTAATTTATACAAAAAAATCCGGGAACCTTTTGTGCATAAATTTTTCGGCTTTCCATTACCGAAAATTTCAATGAGCCAATAGGAAGCTTTCGGAAAAAGAGACCACAAACGTAAAGGCATTCGTAGGTGTTTTGAAAATGTGTAAACTGAGTATGCAGAAAGATGATAGAAGTGTGAATTTTTTCTTTATGCTGAATATGCGTGTACGCGTTCAGTATTATTAACAGACAGAAGTCAGGGTTACAAGAGAAAGCTTATATGCATACTCCTTAACTTTGATTTTTTTTAATGATTTTTTATATGACAACATTTATATATATATATCGATGGTGAAAGTAAACTATCTAAAAATATTATTATGTATATATTTATACGGTAGTTTCATTTCATGTTTAATGTTTACAAAAAATATGCGTAACTCATTTTGCACATATTTTCTCGAAGGTGTGAAGGATATAACACCTCTGAAAAGGCTCTTTCCAAAAAAAAGGGATGTTCCAAATATTGTCATGGAATATTAAATATGTCATTCGAAATCGAATTTCTTTTCTATATGTCATGAATTTTTTGCAAAAAACCTAAAAAAAATTTGTTTCCTTTACAGTAACCTTAACCCTTCTCTTAAATTTTTTTCTTGCCCATTTCTAAAGCGTTAAAATATATTGTATATTACTTATATTTTATTTTTGTTTATTTTGGTAGTTAGGTTTGTCTAACACCTATTTAAATGTCGTACTTTTAGTATTTTTTCATTTTTTTCTGTATCTGTCTTTCTAAATTATTATATATATATAAAAAAAAAACGCTTTAAACGTATTGTTGACTACATCAATGAACGGGAGCGTACTCAGCTAGTTGCGAAGGGGAGACAGGAAGGTAGGAATAAAATTGAAAAAAAACTTCAATCTGTACAGTATGCCAGCGCTACCTAGATTCTCCACCTGTTTATAAGCCCTAATATGTTTTGTAACCCTTGTATGGGTTATAAAACATTTAATCATCACTCAGCAACCATTCGACTTTAAAGTCCTTGTACCTACATTGCACAAAATGTATCCTGAGTGTAGTGGTTTTTGCCTGCATATACACCGATGATATAGCCAGAACGGCACTGACTTGGCAGAATTCATCGTAGGGTACCCGCATACCATGAAATTTAGTCGTTATCGCATCCTTGTAGTATTTTAGTTTCGCGTTGATGTAACGCTGTTTTTTACAGGCTCCGTCTTTAAGTTTTGAGATATCAACTCCTGGATTTTAGCCCAAATTTAACGATATTTTTCAATCCAATCGGGGTACTCTTCAAAATCAAGACCCATCGTCGGCACGGCGCCGACACTGTATCGGCACTCCGTTCGGGGAACAGATTTTAGGCGTCTTTACCCTCACTATGCCACTATGAGTTCTCGCGTATGATAGCCCACGATATATCGTTGATCCTTACCCCCGTTGGCAGGAATGGGATCTGGCACGGTTAGGTAATCTACGTTAATGTCATTGATATCTATGAAATTACATGCAAAGTTGTAGAAATCTCGAAGTTTCACAATTTCGTCTTCAAATTTTAGCATCTTTTATTGAATTTAAAAGAAATGAAAAGGTCCGAGGATTGCTTCTATCGTTTCTTGCACATGCGCAACTACCCCCGTTATACGTGATACACTCCTGGTAGCAGTACCAACACAGCATCCTAGCCTTTACCAAGAGCCTTCGTCCGCAGCCACACCTGTCGTACTCATCAAGCACGCGTTCGCAGTCATCGCATTGTTGTTCCATCGTTTTATTTTATGTCTATTCTAAATCACGAACACGATCCTCCAAATCTTTAATTGATCGTTCGTTCTCCTTCGACGATTCTTGCACCAATGCCAACGTCATAAGTGGTAGAGAGATACCAACACCGGCCAATAATATCATGACTACTGCATTTCCGAACATCTCGAATTTTGATTCACGGTTGATGCACATTTATTATAGTCATTTTTATTTTTTTTGTGGGGTAAGCACACGTTCGCAATCATTGCATTGTTCCATTTATCTTATAACCCCGAGGGGCTATGAGATAATTTACTCAGGCCTTATCGTACATATCTCGCGTCTTGAACCTGTCCAGGACATACTTTAACAGGTAAGGGCATCTCTTCAACAGCCTTGTTACATATGTCCTACGTCTTGAACCGGTCTGGGACATACTCGAATTGGTAGGTATCCTCTTCGACAGCCTTGTTACACATGTCCTGCGTCTTGAACCGGTCTGGCACGTACCCGAGCACATTAGAATTCTCTTCAACAGCTTTGTCGCACATGCATCGCGTTTTGAACCTGTCCTGGACATATTCGAGCTGGTAGGGATCCTCTTCAACAGCTTCATAGCGCAGGTCTTGCGTTTTGAACCGTCCCGGGACAAATTCGAGCATAGTAGGATCATCGAAGACAACAGCTGAGCACATGTCTCGCGTTTTGAAGTGGTCTGGCACGTACTCGAACAGATAGGGCATCCCTTTAACCGCCCAGTTGCACATGTCTTGCGTCTTGATATGATCTGGAAAGATATCGAATATGCTGATGCTTTCCTCGACGGCTATGGCGCGCATTTGTTCCGTTTTGAACCTGTCTGGTACAATCTCAAACAAATGTGGCATCTCTTTAACGGCCATATTGCACATGTCCTGCATTTTGGAATGGTCTGGCACGTGTTCAAGTAAATCAGGCATCTCTTCAACCACACAATTGCACATGTCCTGCGTTTTGATCTCGTCTGGTACGTACTTAAACCAACTCATCTTCTCTTTACGTACATAATTCAACCTTAAAAGGTGGACAGGATGTTGGGTTGGGAATTTCCCCTATTCAACTTGTTGGTCACGCTGCGCATATCCTGCGTCTTGAACTTGTTTGGCACAAGCCTTAGCAGGCAGACATGCCCTTCAACGGCTTTGTCTCGCGCCTTGAATTGATCCGGAACAAACCAGAACATGTCGTTGCTCTTTATGAAAGCCTTGTTGCACATTTCCTGTGTCTTGAACCGGTCTGGTATAAACTCGAGCGCCAAGGGATAATTTTCGACAGCTTTGTTACACATGTCTCGCGTCTTGAACTGGTCCGGCACATACCCGTGCGCCAGGGACATCTCTTCAATAACCTTGTTACACATGTCTCGCGTCTTGAACTGGTCTGGCACGTGCCAGAATTGGTGGGATCCTCTTTAACAGCCATGTTGCACATTTCCTGTGTTTTGATATGATCTGGTGTATTTTTGAACCAACTCATCCTTATCACTACAACCATTTTTTTCTCCTGGGGTGGTCAAGATGGGTATGTATGTTCCTACTCAACATGTTGGTCACGTGTTTCTGTGCATGCGTTGATTGTCAGCGGATTTTGCTGATTGTCAGCGGATTTTGTGGGGATGAGGCGCAATGAAAATCTGTGACGTCACAAGTAAAAAAACTGTATGTTGTTTTTTATGAGAGTATGACTGTGGATGTTGAAAAAATCTGTATATACTGACTCCCTATACTAGCTTACCGAAATGGAAATTTGGCTGAATCTATTGAAGATGCCATTTTTACTTTTTACTTTCCTAATACAAAATTAAAACAAACTTGCAATATCTTTACTTAGTTAAATGTTTACATATTCGAAACAATAAAAAACTTATTTCGCATTTTTGTAGAAAAATGACAACTAAAACGATTCTATCGCAAATAATTTTACAAAAAATTATTTATCAAATTTTTTTCAACCGTGACGTCACGCAGCGAAATCAAGTACACGCCCTACATTTACTGTTACGCAGTATCGTCATAAAAAAACGGGAGGAACCACCTATCCCCCAGCGTTACGTAAATATTGAACGTTTTTCTTTACATCTTTTCAACTTCAGAATTATTCGCAAAAACTCGGATTGGGCAGCCCAGACCCGTTACTTGGCTGTTTGGTCGCCTTGTAGTTCGTTCGCTATGTACAGAACTACCTTTATTGTGCACCTGCTACAACTATATCCTGGCTCTCCCCATGGCGATCAAAACTCCTACTGCTTTTTGTTAGAAAAGTAGTAATCGAGGCAAAATATTTGATCGGATTATAAAGCAACAATTGTGCCGAACAAAAGACAGACAATAACCTTTTATTGCTCAACAGTAAAAGCGATGGACTCGTTTTTAGTTAAGATTTTTTTTAATCACAACATCAGAATAGAGGAACATATTGAAAACGTTTGTTGCTGGTTGATGAACATAAAGAAAAAACTAAAAAAATTTATCCAAGGGATAGATGTAAAATGATTATATCATGGTTATTATTTCATGTACTACTTAATTTTTTACTGATCCAATGCGACGGTAAAAATGTAGAGGTGTATAGTAAACTTAAGGATCGAGCGAAGAGAGATACAGAACTAGAAGAAACACTTGTTCACCTTCGCTCTCTTCTGAAGGATCCTGTCGATGAAGAACATGATAATTTAGACACAGAATCTGATGACACCCATGCACATGAATGGACACTTCAAATTACAGACGATGATGACAATATTGCAAAAGAAATTGCCAGCAAATATGGTTTTGATCATTACACCAAAGTGAGTGTTGGGCCTGGTGTATATCGGTTTTCTCATGACGGTAAAACGTTTGCAGAAACCACTGATGATGGAACTATTGTTGATGAATCTACCACAGAAAAAATTGTTTCAAAAAGAGATCGTATAGAAGGTGTTAAAAGATTAGCTGAAGATGAAAAAGTTAGGTGGTATAAGAGAGAGAGAATTCTATCTAGGGAAAAACGAGTTCCAGAAGATTCTAAAAATCTGCAACAACATGCTTTTGTACTAAACGATCCGAAATTGTCTCGTCAATGGTACATAAAAAATGTGGGACAAACAGCTGGCCCTGCATCCTCTGATAATCACACATTTGACAGTAACATTTTTCCTGTATGGGAAATGGGATATACTGGGAAAGGTGTTGTTTTATCAGTACTGGATGATGGTATGGATCACACCCACCCAGAGTTAAAAGACAACTATGACCCAAAAGCAAGTGTAGATCTAAACGGTCATGACAATGATCCGTTTCCAAATGATAGTGACCCATACAATGCTCATGGCACAAAATGTGGTGGCACTATAGCTGCCAAAGCAAACAATTCCAAATGTGGTGTTGGTATATCATTTGATGCAAGTATTGGTGCTATTCGAATGTTGGATGGAAAAGCAACTGATGGTTTGGAAGCAAATGCTTTATCATTTCATCGAAACCATATTGATATTTATAGTTGCTCTTGGGGTCCGAAGGATAATGGACAAACTTTTGGTAGGCCAGGTAGACTTGGTCGTATTGCGTTAGCTCAAGGAACCAAATATGGCAGAAAAGGTATGTATTTTGAAATTATTTCCGTATCTTATAAAAATGAATTTTCTCTGTACGATCTGCAAGCAAATAATTTTGTATTAGAACCCAATGAAATAAAGTTTAGCAGAGAAAAGAATTTAACAAAGTGATAGCACAGACATAAGTTGAGAAGAAGTAATTTCTTTTGTGTGTTATTATACACATTTATACTCAAAAATATTTTCATGCTTAAAGGAGTAATCAAAAGTGTGCCAAAACTTGTGCTGGTTTTTGTACTTTTTTAGATCCTTTTTTTCATAATATTAAATCTATATCTATGTATATAAATATTTAATGTATTTCAAGTTAGTTGCAATAGGAGTTTGTTTTTTCATTTCTTTAATTTCCTCTCTTCTACAGCTGGTACACTTCCTGACTTTCAAAACATTTTTTTTTTTGAAAGTATGAAAACATTCTTGTTATGCACTGTAACAAATTTATTTTAAAAACTAAGTTATATATTAAAATTATAGTAACTTTAAGAAAACTAAAAATGATGATGTAAGCTTCTTGCAGGTGCTAATATTTTTTATTTTTTTATATCTGCTTTTAATATATAAGTGTCAGACTATTTTTATTATTTTTTCTTTTGTTCTAACAATAAATTTTTAAAGAAGTGAAGTCAATGCATAGTTTATTGCAAGTGGATAATAAATAAATATTTTTTGAGGGAATTTGATTTTACAACTCACTAATTAAGAAATTTTAAAAGGTTTTGAGGGTCTTTGTATATTGCAGACATCCTGTAAAACAAGCCTAATAAACCATAGGATACTTGTTTAAATTTTCATATATAACTTTAAATTCTGATATAATCGTATAGTCTTTCAATTAAGATTTGTATTCAATCATTTACAGATTAACTCAAGTTGTGTTTATCAACTACTTAAATGAAGACAACTTTCATAAACAATAGTTAAAGTATCTAGCCCAGAAAATCACAAAAACCTATAGTTAGTGGATTTTTTCCACCACTGAAAGTAAGAAAAAAGAAAAGTAAGAACATAACTTTTAAATTTAGTTGAAAGTTCTCTGGAATTTATGTGTTTATATGTATGAGAATACTGAGTGTATGAGAATAATTGTGTTCATAAACAATGACATCAATTTGTCAGCTATTGAAGGGGAGAAATGCTAAACGAATATAATTATCATTAGCTTGAACGAGAGACAGATTGTAGTATAGGGGAATTCATTCCCTGGATTCTTCTGGGAAAGTTCTTTGCTGATTTGTTTTTAGTTTTGAAAATGATGCCTTAGGATGTCCGTAATTTGTCCTTATTGGCAAATCTATAAAATTGTTGATATGTGTATGTCTTCCATTGTACACAAAAAGATGAAATATTACTTTTCGATCATATTACAAAATATGAGTAAAAACCTGTAAAAACAGGAAAAACGGTATGATTTAATAGTGACTTATAGAATAACCAAGGTTGATTCAGCAATCTATAAATGTTTTACAATAATCTGGTCGTGACAGTCCTACCTTCATTTGATAAAAGCTTTTTCTAAACTCCTAATTTATGAAAAAGGAAAAGCTTACATTTAATTGTTTTTAAAAATTAAAGAATCATTATAATACGAATTAGGGATTAAAATACCATTTCAAAAGTTCCTAAGGAAAGAAGTGTCAGTGTAAAAAAATTCCATTCTAATTTTTACTGTCATTTTTAGTAAAGTTTGCTAAAAAACTAAAAAATCATTGCGTATTTTGCATAGACTTTAAATTTTTAGGATTAAAAATCATATTTATATGAATAATTTTTGTGTCAATGTAAATTTTTTCATCAAAACGTAAAGAATTTATGTTCACGCAAAGTGGAAAGTTTTGAACATATCTTAATTGAAAAAGGGAGTTATGTTTCTCAAATTATTAAAAAGTCTAATTCAGAGGAAGGATGCCCATAGAACACATAAATATATGTAATAACTATATACTATATATTATGCCTTCAATCCCATCCTTTTTCTTTTTTTCATCACATCAATTTTTTTAATCTATGTGGTGATAACGTATTAATTTTGTACTAATAATTGTGCGCAGAGAAAAAAATATAATTTGCACGCATTAATTTTAGCTCAATTGCAATATGAGTTTAAATTCCCATGCAAATAACAAGGAAAAATAGTAAAATTCAGAATTTAAGAATTTACTTGAAGCAAATAATGTGATGTTTTATTCATAAATACGATTTTCAAAAGGTTTACAAGTTTGATTTTCAGTCAATTTAATGAACTAAACGAAAAATGTGTTAAACAACTTCACACTTTTCTGTAATTGTTGTAAAATTTTTTTACCTTTTTTTTTTTGAAGGATTGGGATCATTGTTTATTTGGGCAACTGGAAATGGGGGTACTATGTCGGATGATTGTAATGCAGATGGGTATGTCAACAGTATCTACACGCTTGGTATTGGCTCCGTAAATGAACATGGTGTATCTACATACTACGGTGAAAAATGCCCAGCCATGATGGCAGTAACATACTGTAGTGGTAAACATACCAACGATTATTTCGGAGATATGCATGCTGATGTTATTACAACCTATCTTCATCATCAATGCACGAAGCACTTTGTTGGTACGTCATCTGCTGCTCCTCTTGCTGCAAGCATATTTGCGCTAGTGTTGCAAGCAAATCCTAAGTTAACATGGAGAGACTTACAGTATCTAGTGTTTCACACTGCCAAGAAAATCAGTCCTTTGGACCTTGGATGGAGTACGAATGGGTGTGGTAAACCGTTTAATCATAAATTTGGCTTTGGAGTTCTGGATGCGCATAAGTTAGTCAAAGCGGCGTTGAATTGGACCACTGTTTCTGAGCAGAAAAGTTGCCATTTCAGGTTGAACTTTAAAAAGGGGGACATTCCATCGCGTCACCACTTTAAATTAAACTTCACCACCAATGGATGTCAAAGTTGCAAGAAGAAAATGGAAGATGGTAAATGCAAGAATGCTATCACAAAATTGGAGCACGTCGTAGTTAATGTCACTTTGAAGCATCGTCGACGTGGAGACCTAAGCATCGACTTAATCTCACCACATGGCACTGTTAGTCACTTGTTACACGTGCGTCCATTTGATGAATCGTCAGCAGGGTTAAAAGGTTGGTCCTTCATGACGTTGTTTAATTGGTGTGAAAATCCGAATGGTACTTGGCAATTGGTGTTTACGGACAATTTACCAAGCCATCCGTTTAGCAAGGTAAAGAAACGCGATATGGAAGAAGAGTATATTCACATGTTGGATAAACGAAAGAAAGCACAAATGGAAAAACGTCGACAAGGCTCAGATGACGAGTCTGGTGTAACGACTACTGCTGAGAAACAAATCTATGGTGACGAAAGAGATGCAAAAGATTTAAAGAGGGAGTTTTACGAGTATCAGAGATCTAAAGCCGACGAATACCGACGACGCAACGAATACAATCCGTACAAACGGGAGGAGAATTACGATCGGTACAGCGATCAAAACGACGATAATTATCGGTACCAACGTCAATATAACGGCCGATATAGGCGAGAAACGGGCGACGACGAAAATGATAAAACCGATTATATGTTATACAAGAAAAATAACGGTTTGTCATATAAATATAATGTGGAAGATGAAGTTTTGAGCAAGAGTGTATTAGCTGGTGAGGTTAAAAGTATTTCAGTGACATTTTATGGCACTTCCTAATATGTAAACTATGTTGCATTTTACTAAAAAATATATGGCAGTATGTAAATTATGTATTATATATCGTGGTTTGTAACACATTCATTCTTTCTTTCTTTTCTTTTTTGCCACTGAGTAAACGAATGGCACTTGTGTTTTAATGATTGATCATCCCCAATAGTCAACAAATGGCTTTATTATGTTCTGTTTTGAATTAATAGTTACGAATGGAAGACATCCTTTTAAAATTTGTTTTTTGTTGTATTGCTATGTATTTATTTAGGTATTATATTTATGAAGACTAGCGTCCATCTTAGTGGTAAAATGTTTATTTTTTCACGCTGCTAAGATGGCTAGTCTACAAAAATCTAGGGATCAAGTTTTTTGTTGTAAATTATGTCATTTGGGTATTAAGTGGAGCGCATCATACAGTACGTGACTTTTTTATTTTAAACCAAACTAACCTAACTCAGGTAGTGTAAATATAACCTAACACGAAGTTTACTAATTGGGCGAAAAAACTTAAAGGCATTTTTTTTCAATTTAAACCGTTTTTGTATGGCTTTTATATAATAAACATAATGTTTACGGCCCTGGACATGATATAGTGGAAGGGAGGGTTGGATTTTGAGATAGTAACCATGAGCAATTGTGAACGCCGTTTCTATCAAGTAACACACATCGTGAATTTTCCAATATTTCTAGTGGACGCTCCCTAAATACCTCAATTTCCCAGTCTCCATTAGACCGTGATGCGGATTGCTTAAGAGTTACTGGTCAAGGGACGCTATTTCAACCAATAATGTTGAGATAGTAAAAAAAAACCCAGCCATTTCCACAATTATGTAGGGCTACAGGTAAATAAATGAGAAGATGAGATCTGTCTTAAAACAGAATGTTACTGTAGAATTGCTAACTTTAATGATATACCGCCACTACTTGCAGATTTCGGTAGCAAATTTAAAACGTTTAACACAACGTCTCCAATCATCAAAAGCAGCAGACGTTAATAGCAGATCCGGTTCAATCGGTACGAGAACTAATTAACTAAATCGATACAGGAACTAATAAACTAAAATTCGCCGGATAAATTCACATAAAAGAAATTAGCTCTGACAAACTCGCGCTTAGAATAAGTGGCAAAACAAGGCAATTTCGAATCTTGAAATAGGATGGCAGCAAGTTTCTTCGCTTCTAAAAGCTGTATCATGCAAAAATGTAATTTTATAAGAGGTGTAATGAGACGCATAGAGATGTTGCGATTATTCTTGTGACTTTGGATGAGTTCATCACTAAAATATTGCCGCACGTAGTGTAGTGGGTTTGTCTGCGGCTCACGCACAGTTCTGGGGACCGCGGATCGAATCCCGCTCACTGCCAGGCAGTATGTTAGTGATGAACAAAGTAGTTCTACTACGATATGACTTACACGCATTATACTCGCCCGTTATGATCAGAGGTCTGATCGGGGTGAAGCATTCTCTGTTGAGAATGAAATAGGGATGTGCAATGATAAATATTCACCTATGTGTAAATGACTGTCTTTTCTTTTGTAAAAAGAAGCTACATCGTGTTTGCCAATATAGACTAAAAATCATAAATGTAAATCGCACGCCCCCTGTTTATTTTACGAAAGGGTCAAAACGGAGAGAAGCAGTGCTAAATCCTCTTATGTCAACACAGTCGTTTTTGATCGGGATTTAGGTTTTTGTTCTAAAGAACACACAGTTCTTGTCGTAGCAAAGAATATTTCACATATATTATACATTTTTAATATCCATTAGACAGCATCATCGTCTCGTTGTGGTTGTTGGGAGTGCACGTGTGTGGTGCGTAGTAAACGAAAAGAGAATGTGAAGCTATAGTATTTTTAATGTTAAAACAGATTTATGCAGATATAGATTTTTTATATAGCAACTTTACTATATATAAATAAATGTATCTGTTTCCCATTTGTTTTTTGTCAGTTTGCTGTGTGGTGTATTAAGTTTTCACCCTAAAAGAGAAGCAAAGAATCAAAGTAGCAAGATTATTTTTTTCTGTAACCTGTATCTAGGTGAAGATTTTTGTACACATGTATTAAGATTCATCACGTTTTGAAACCCCCAATTTCATCTGCCTTGTAGCTAGCTTCCCCAACTATGTTTTATGGCTCGACCTACCTTGACCTTTTTGTCATTTTTTAGGTTCAGCAGTTTAGGCAGCAAGGAAAATTATACATTGCTTATTTAATGAATTTTAGTGCATTTTTCGAATCAGTCTAAGCTAAGAAATAGTGTTGTAATTGCCGTAGTCGCCAGAATAAGCAACCATGCATCTGCGCACCAACCCAATGTCTATTTTTAGCATACTAATTAGCATAATAATTTTCTTTTATTTGCAAGGATTCCTAGCAGTAGTTGAAATAAGCAAATGGGAGTTTATCCACCAATTACTATTTTAAAACAAAGCTTGAAATTTTAAATTAAAATGAAAGATTAATAATTAAAAAAAAATAATTTGTTGTGCAATATTTTGTGTAAATATTAAATATCTGCTTGTTATTGAGTATAATAAATGAAAGTAAAGGTACTGAAATGGGCTGAAATGGATTAAAGTAACAAGCTGGTGGTATGAACCTAAAAATAATTGTCTTATTTGTTTTGTAAAGTTTTATTTCCTTTGTTAGCATGAACTGCATTCTTCCACAATAGATTTTTTCTATTCTCCTTATTTGAATGACAACGACAAATTACTGTGAACTCTCCTTTAGCTAAAACTTTACTGTACTGGCCATATTCTCGAAAACACATTGTCACATGATAATATTTTGTGATCAACTTCTAATGGGGTAGAACATTCCATTTAGAGGACCGTATCTAAGTCTTTATCATTTTTGGCAGAGTTTCTTCAGCTTAACCTCCATTAACCCAGATCATTTAATTATATTCTGAAAAATAAAAATGCTAGGTGATTGCTTTAATTAAACAGGGTAATGACAGGCTGGAGCCTGTGGTTTTATTTAAGTCAAAGTTACAATTCAGTTTTAGAACTTCCACAAGATATTTTTCTAAAAAATAGAAAAACATGGGGTGAAAGATTTGATAAGACAGGGTTGTGAGAGTCTGTATTCTGTGGTGTTGTGTAAAGGTGTTGTTTAAATAGTATTTTAACAGATGTACTTTAAAGTATACTGGTACTTTAAGTGCTACACCTGGATGTCAAGCTTGGTTTAACTTTAGTGCACTTAAGCTTACCACCTTGGCTATTAACGCAAGGCCATCCAATATAGAGAAAAAAAGTAAAAATCAGTAACAACAAATTTATAGGATTTATTTATTTTGCATAATTGTCTGAGTGTATATTTTTGATTAGTTTGATAATTATTTTATTTACTAGCTAAAACATTTAATAATTTGTAAACAAATCATATCAGCTTGTGAAATGGTGGTACCAGTCGTCATGGGTTTGATGGTTTCTTTATCATCGACGTTTGCAGAAAATTCCACTACAAACAAGACATCATTGATTAAAGAGGACCCCATAGCAGAATCACTTGAGCATGATACAATGGCTTTCTTTGCAGTTCTTATGATGCTTTGTAAATAAATTTTTTTAAGCCTTTTCATTTGGTTATTTCTATCATACATTACAAGTCTTATTATTTCTTTTTAGTGATTTGCGTGATAGTCATTGTATTTTTGTTAAACAGAAAACTTCATTTTATACCTGAGGCATTGGCGGTCATGATTCTCGGTATGTCATATCCATTGTCAGATTTTTTAATAAGAGAATTTAGGCTTAAATAGTATTTTGATCTCATATAGAATTAATTTTATATTAATAAACTTTGTTGTCATTTCCCACAGGAGTTTTAATTGCTGTTATATTGACATATGTTGTTGATAAAATTGGTGTTAATGTCAAACGTTGGGAGGTATTTTTTTATTAATTTTTCTTATTCAGCAATTGCCAATACTAAAGCAAAATTTGAAAGCTGCGTTTCGAATCAGAAAAGCGGCATTTTGACAGACACTATCAACGAACATTAAGAAAATTGCTGAATATTATATACACTGTGCAACTATGTTTATATTTATACAATACAATTAAGTAAAAACTGTATGATTGTATGTAGGGCTAGTAGAACATATTTTACTCTTCAGTAGAACTAAGTAAGGCTTTCTGCTTAAATAGTGTTGTTGTGACCATTTTTAATATTTTTAGAATATCGAGTCATTTCACCCTGATGTTTTCTTTTTGGTGTTGCTGCCACCAATTATTTTTGAATCTGGATATACATTACAAAAGGTATGGGTCTTAATGCCAGACTGGTTTTTTAATAGCTACCTCTATGGTTGATTTTCAAAGAAATTAAATGTTTTAAAGTGATTAAGTGATTTTTTTTATAATAAAACACTTCATAAATAAAACAGAAACAATATTTTGCAGATTTTCTCATACCCTTATTTCCAAATTTTTGTTTTTGTGTTCTTTCTAGGGTGACTTTTTCAGTAACATTGGAGCAATATTGACTTACGCATTGCTTGGGACCACAATATCAGCAGTTATAGTTGGTTTTACAATGTTCGGCTTAGGGCAGGTACTATTTAAAAAAAGTCAAGCACTTTTGGTAATCATTTAATTTTTATGTAAAAGGTTTAAGTTAAAACATTTAACTCTTATCCTCCAAGTCTTATTCTTACTTGGTGAGTACTTTTCATTGTAATCATAAGCATTAGTTAAAAACAAGTTATTATTAAAGATTGTCCACTTTTATCTGAAGTAAAGTTGAAACTTAAAAAAAAGGTACTTATGCATAAAAAGGATTGCATTACACCATTTAGATTGGATGGGCAAGTGAATTGAAATTAATTGAAGCGTAAGTAGATTTGTATTTGCATTAAATAAATCTAATATTGTCACATATTTTACTGTATGTTTGTTGCAAGTTCTGCAATTGTACACAGATAAAGTTTTAAAAAAGTAAATATTTTTTTTAAATGTTTCTCACCTTTATTTTTATGTAGGTTTTCCTTTGGTTCATTAATATCAGCCACAGATCCTGTCTCAACATTAGCATTATTTGGTGCCATCAATGCTGATCAAGACTTATATGCCATTGTTTTTGGAGAATCAGTTCTAAATGATGCTGTTTCTATTATTCTAACACAGTATGATTTTTTATTCCCCTTACCCATGTCTGAATGGTTGTCTAGTAGTAAAGTGGGCACCTATAGCGCAGAAGGTTACAGAGGAGATTTCTGGTAATTCCAAACTGAGTCACGCAACAACTGACATATTGGAATTGAAATGGTGTTAATGTTTGGAACTTTAACACATACAAGGTGTATAAATCCCAAAAGATCCTTAGTTTTCTTGGTATGAGCTTTATTGTTAGCTTAACCAATAAGTGCAAATAAGATGGTTCGGGTATCTGTCACAGTTTTAACTGCATCTATTCGTTAAAAAGTATATTATTTCTGCTTTAGAACCTTGATGAGTGCAGCTAAACAGATGGATTCCGGTACAGTGTTAGTTAGCAGCTTAGCTTTACATTCACTTGGAAAGTTTTGTATGATGTTTTTTTTGTCGTCTATAATTGGAGTGTTGTTTGGGTTAGCATGTGCCTTGGTAAGTTTATTAAACAGTTTGAACTCAACAATGTAATGATCTTTTTATGATTTATGTATGTTGATTTTTTGTAAATAAAAGAATTTTAACTTCTTTTCTGCTAAACTTACAAAAACAAAAAACTTTAAACTAGCTACATTATTTTATTTATGAATAACGAACAATATTTAACAAACAATAATGTATTTTTGTACACCCATGCTAGCTTTATGCCTAATAATATAAATATGTATAGTAATGTTCAAAAGTACTTACAACTGAAACATAACTGTATATGATTTTTTTTTTCTTTACAGCTTTTAAAGTTTGTCAACATGCAGAATCATCCATCATTAGAATGTGTTACCATGTTTATCTTTGCATACATGCCGTATGGTTTGTCTGAAGGACTCGAACTATCAGGTGTCAGCTAAACACATGTTTTTTCAATACAACAATTGATATTAATGAGTTACTTCTTCGTCAATATTTAAAACGACTGGATTATTTTTTTATCAAATAAAAAAAATAGAATTTAAGGGAACTCAAGGAATAAACGGATGTTGTAATAAACTGACGTTGTGATAATTCAGGATCCGCAACTTGGCTTGCAATTACATTTTCTAGGTAGGCTTGCATAGGCCCTATATGTTTACTCACATAATTTAATTGCAATCCAACATGCAGATCCCAAGTTATGTGGTCGTTAAGCAAAAAATTAAGAGGCCTGGCACAAGAACCCAAGTTTTATTTTGGCAAAAAGAAATATTTTAATCAATTCACCTTTATAATATCGATGCATTGATAAAGTTTAAATGCACATCCCTTAACAGGTCTAAAATTACTAATGACAGGAAATGTCAAAATTTGCTATTACTCAAATATGACATCATAATTTATGCAGCATAATTAAATCTAAAATTCTTTAAACGTAAATATCTTAAGAACAAAAAAAGCTTTTTAAAAAATTAAAAAAAGACTTTTTAACCCACTTTTTAAGCTCTATAATATAAGTTCAACGTCATTTTATACCTCAGGTTCCCTTTAAGGCTATTAAAATAAGAAAGAGATTTGGCTTGGGTGCATAAATTGCCTCCTTGGCATATATCCCAAACAACTTATGGGTGGGTCATCAAACTGGCTCTGTTGTAAAATATATTGATGAAAACTCATTACAGGTAAAAAAAAAAAATTTAATGCTAGAATCTAAATTGATCTCATATATAGTGAGGAGTTGACCTTATCATTACTGGTAAATGCATGTTTCTCTCTATATGTCAAAAATTGGTTTTGTAATGAAAAAAATTGTGATGTGTGAAAAAACAATACATTTCAAATTAATCATGATCATGTCATTTTTGTAAGTCTTTTCCTGAAATCTGGTCTGCATTTTATTCCTAATCCTCATCAACTGTTTGGTAACCATCTAACCATACATTAACATATTTTAAAAAATTACAACCAATGAAATTTTTTAAACACTTTAATAGAGGTATCACGATTTTCCAAAATGTATTTATTTGGTTTGGGAATGTTACTTGATAAATGTCAGCATTAGACCACTTCTTAAACAGTAAAAGAAATTGTTGACAAACGAAAAGTGCAGTGAAACTTCTTTAAAATAAACCCTTTTATTTAATGTTTAAAATCGATTTAAATTTTAGGAATTATGGCTATCTTACTTTGTGGTGTGACCATGTCTCATTATGCTCATTTTAATTTGTCACCCTTGGGACAGATCGCCGTACAACAAATTTTTCGAGTGCTTGCACTTATAGCTGGTTTGTTTATTTTATCAATTTTTTTTTTTTTTCAGTTTTATTTTTTTGCGTTATTTTTTAATTATTTCATACTGTACATATTTTTATTTTGTATTTTTTTATCACCCATGTATGCTTTCGTCTGTTTTCTTATATAGTGATTTAGAATTTTGTTTTGTTTATTTAGAGACCATAGTCTTTTTGTTTCTCGGAATGGCTGTTCTTAACGGTCCACATAATTTCGAGATTAAGTTTATCTCATGGTCCTTGGTAAGCCACCTTCTAATTACTGACTTAGAGGCATGCTCCATACTCTTGCAATAAACGCCTATAACCAACGCACGCAGCCTAAAAAGTTCCGGAGTGGCAATGTAATTACAACATCTAAAAGAGTTGGCAAATTAGGTCTTTTTTGCATCGAAAATATTTGGCTTTTTTTTGTTTATCAAAATACCCTAATTAGGATATCATGAAATCTGTTGCTGGAAACTTAAACTGCCACAGCCTAATAAGGTTAATTGCGACGCCTAGCGAAATTTTGGTTATAAAATTAGAGACAAAAAGAATTGCAAATACAGCACAAAATATTTTAAATTAAATTCGTTGCCTAATTAGTCATAGTTAAATTTTCACTGACCCGATATGCTACAATATCGGGTTTTTTGCCTTTAACTAAAAACCTAATAGGGTGTTTGGGCTAAATCTTTTTTTGTGCTAAATATAACCAACCAAGCATCCAACAAGATACACTGTATGTTTTCCATTGCCAAGTCGAGTATTGTTTTATTGTCCCTCCTTACTTTCCTTGTTTAAAAGTTTTGCTATTTATACACAAGTGTGGAGTTTACCAATATCTGCTATTTAGCAGGACTGTACAAAATACAAACATTTTTGCTGAGTAGATTTTTACAATGTGTTTAAAGTCTATCTTTCTTTGTAGTTGGCTTGTTTGGTTGCTCGTGCTGTTGTTGTATTTCCTCTCTCCCTCTTCTTTTACTACTGTCGCTCAAAAGACAATCGTATCTCGATGAAGATTTTATTTTTAATTTGGTTCAGCGGTAAGTTCCAAGAGTTTAAGAATGGTGCTAACATACTATACTTGTACCATTATTGTAATGTTTGTTAGCTACTTCACCATCTCTTCATGATGACCAAACCTAAAATCTTCTAAATAACCACCAAGAAAATGGAGAGACTCCTAAAATTCTCTAAAACCTAAATTTAAACCCAGAATATTGACTCCTTCTAAAACCTAAAATTGTTTATAATGAATTTTTTTTTTCAAATACTAACTATTTTTTGTTATTACGTTTTGTGCGACAAATAATAAGCATATGTTTTTTTTGCTACAGGACTGATAAATTATATATTACTTTACTGGAATTCGAAACAAACAGTCCCTCTGACATTCAAAAGCGAAACTTAAAAGTTTAAGCTTCAAATCTGCGACCGCCCTGCTATTGAAACGTACGAACTTGATGTAACTGTGCTGCACTCTGTAACCCATTTATAAGAAATTTGGCGCCAAAATACTTAAAAACTTTTGCAGCCAAAAAAATAGATATTTTTGTTTCGTTGACTTACAATTTTTAACTAAAACAACATAAAGCGATTAAAATTACGTATTCAATTATATATTTTGTCATATTTCTAATTAAGCAACTCTACATAATTTGTCGATCAAACCTAGATTTAGTTGGAGCAAAATATAGTATAACAAGATTGCTAATTTTCAAGTGCGTCTCCACAAGTGATTACATAGGAGTTTCTGAAGTCCCCCAATTTTAAATTTGTTAATCTTAATCATCACAGCGGAATTAGATCTTGGTTGTTTGGTTAAGTTTGGATTATGCTAATTGTCGTTGACGTCAACACAATACTATTTCTAGAATTTTGGGACCTTTTGTGAATCCCGACATGGATTATTTCATTGTGGGGAGCACTAGCGAATGTCACTAGCAAATTTTAAACGCTATCCACCTGGCCTACGTGTGTGCGAAAGTAACCATTTCAGCCATGTTGAAAAATGATGAAAGTACAGCATCTGTTTCATCATTTTTGTCCACGAGTGTAGTACACTCTTTACCAGTTCCCTTATAAAAGAACGATTCTTATTTTTGGTGTTAATGACGTCATCTTGTTTCTTAGGTTTGAGAGGCGCTGTTGCGTTTGCGCAAAGTTTACATCTTCCACTAGCAAACGCTGATGCACGGAATTTAATTATCACTACTACGCTAGCCATTGTTGTGTTCACGAATGTCATTTTAGGAGGATGCACACTCCCTCTTGTGAAAGTAAGTACGAGCTTTTTATCACAACTAACCCACCTTTCGCAAACCATTGTGGTTTTACTTTCAAATCAGTTTTTTTAAATTCATATTTTTCATCTTATGTTTTCCAGTGTTTGAACGTGCAAAGCAAACGTTCAAAAGCAGGCATCAGTAAATCACTTGCAATGGTAAGTTTGTGGACGCACTTCTTTTAGTAAATTTGATGTTGTTAATTGTATTTTAGGATTGTGTGCCTCTAGGATAGTGCAACCATTTAAGTGTAGCGATTATTTTTGAATAATAAAAACATGTGCTGGTAACATTGTGTTACGTTGTTTTAGGGAAGAGTTATTGGTCCCTCAGAAGCGTCAAGTCAAGCAATTAAATACAAATCACGCCGTGGTAAATCTCCAATGAGCATAATTCGTGGTTGGAGACGGTTCGATAAGAAGTATCTTATGCCATTCTTTATAAAAGAACGCGACTCGAAGGTACGTGCATAGTTTCGAGAAATGGTTGTAAGAAGTTCTGTGTAGTTGTTGTATGCTTGTTAGCTAAAATCTAACTTGACTTATAAAAAACGTGTTCTATAAATTTACTTATGGGATATATTTATCTAAATGTTTCATGATCTATTTCGAATGAGACTTGAGTCAATTGATTTTCTACATAACAAATTTCCACCTAAAACTGTTTCCTTTTATTTGGCAGGATTATCAAGTTGCTGTTACGCATATGATTGACAGATGGGCGGAGAACGAAGAACGTATTGCTGGTCAGTTTCTCACATCCTCTGCTGAGTTTGATGACCGGACGCCAGTTGTTATTAAGCGCACACGAAAGAACATTGTTCGACCTGTGCGTAAGTTTCTTCGCACTGTCGATGATGGTGGAAGAACTGAGGATGAGAGTGATACAGGAAGCACTCCTGCACATGTGGCAGATAGAGTATGTAGCTAAAAGCCTTGTTTTAACATTTTATCAATGCTGTATGATGTACTGTGTACTGAGAGTTATAATATACACTACTAGTAGATGAAAAAAATTAAGTTTCATGCTGTTAAATTTCGTAAACCCGTGGCTTACATTATCAGCTTTCTCTAGATAATATGAGCAAGTCACTTTTAAGAAGCTCTGTACACAGTTTTTCACAGATTGGTTTAACTTTGTAAATATATTTTTTGTAGGTTCGTTTTGCTAGCATCGATGAGACTGAAGCTCTTAAGAACAATTCCCAATCTGTTGGTGGTTATGGCTCGGTCAACAACGATGACAAAGAAACGCTTCTGTAAAAGCATACAACCAACTTTGTTTACGCAGAGTTGGGGTCATGTGGCGTAATTGTATGGTATTGCCCTGACTTTACGCCACACTTCGATACTTCACATAATGTTTTTAGCTGAAATTTTTATACGTTTATACCAAAAAAAAATTATATTTATATTGAATTGATTTTTTAAACTTTCAGTTTGGCACACTCTGTTCATAAGGTTGTCATAACTTTAAAAACGTAGAATAACATAGCAAGTAAGTTTTAGTATAATATATATTTTGTATTTTGTAAGAAAAACAAAACAAAATCTCCGCCCAGAAATTGCGTAGATTGAGCGCCTGGGCGTTTATTAGATTTAAGCTTTTGCACTTAACACTTACAAGAGAAAAACAATAATATACACAAAAGTGTACAATATAAAAGAACATCTGTTGATATTTATTTACTTTA
This sequence comes from Hydractinia symbiolongicarpus, assembly GCF_029227915.1. NCBI lineage: Eukaryota > Metazoa > Cnidaria > Hydrozoa > Anthoathecata > Hydractiniidae > Hydractinia > Hydractinia symbiolongicarpus. The sequence continues at coordinate 12,345,608 of NC_079882.1, read as the reverse complement.
GTTCAAAATTTATTGTCCGGGGCGTTTGTTCGCATGTTGGTGCAATGTAGGCACTCTCTTTACATCGCTTTAATAATTTTTTTAACCTTCGGACTTATTACTTCATCATATTTGATTTCATTCTTATTTATAAAGTTTATTTTCTATTTTTTATGAAAGCAACATATTTCTTTGTAACATTTTATATATTTGAGTCAAATATTTTGCGGCTCTGGGTCGATAGTAAGACGTTTCTCTAACTTTGTTTCATTTTAAATTTTTTAAATTTTGTGAAAACCTTGAATAATAAAATATGAAAACAATTTTTCTGAAATACCATTTTTCACCTTGACACTACAATGTCGACCCAGACTGTTTGTGTGATATTCAAATTTTTATTTTTTATTTATGTATGCATGCGTACCAAGGGAAGATTCTTTTCGTGAAATTTTAATTATTCGAATGGAACAGTTACATTTTGCGGATGGAATAATTTCGCGGGTGTTAATAAAATTTTACAGAAGAACGTCTTCCCTGAAGTTATTTACGTTCATGTTATATCTTCAAAAATATTTTGATTTTTACTTGCGACTTCTGATTTGTTTCGAATACAAGGAGGTCAAACCAGAGTCATAAGAAAAAAAACTAGTCTGGTGGCAAACAAAAGCCTATTGTTACAACTTTTTTTATAAGCAAATTTTTCGGGTCGAGACTTCTGACCCTGCACAGCATTTCAAGATGGCTGCCTAGCGAAAGGTTCTTACACAGTTCGTCAGCCAGTTTGTCTGTGTTATTGATTTTCTGTTCGTTATGTCAGGCGAAAACTGCATTTTTTAACTGCCCTGTATCGCGAAAATATAACGGAGTTAGTTTGTTCAAAGTTTCATCACAAATTAATGATTTGAATAAGAAATGGAGTGCTGTATTTATCAACATAACCACAAGGGAAAGAGTTGTGGATGCTTCGCTAAAAAAAACGCATACAAACTAGCAAGTTTGCATATGCGAAAGACATTTCACCATTATTGGGATTGTAACTTTTGATACATTATGTAACACATTATGAATTTCACGAAAAAGATATATATTCTATATACATTAATTACATTAATTTAACGCCATACTCAGTTATGAAAGTTCGACTTGCAGCCCAGGCACTGAGTGAAAGTGCTGGCAATATCCTAAACCAATTTGGCCCTGTTATGGCATCCGGTACAGCAAGTCTGGTGATGAAGATTGTTTGTGTTCAAAACACAGCAGGATTTTGACAAAAACGAAAACCGTTTTTAAAGCCATATGATTCAGTCAATGATGAACGGTTTGCTTAGTGGGAGAGTTTTTGTCTTATTTTGAGTAGTGGAAAGAGTCCATAAATACACCGGCCTGGTAACTTTTTAGAAAATGTCAAATATATTCATTTCATGAGGGTATTTAAGTAACTGTTTATTCTTTTATTAAAGTAGTTTTTACTACAAAACAGAATACCCTATGTTCTATCTGAAAGATTTTGCCAGGATGACTTAGAGAATTACTTTGGTAGACAAAGAAGACGTGACAATCCAACAATTAGAGATGTGGGTTATAATGACAATACAAACGAGACACAATACTGATTGCTGGCAATGTACTTGGACAAGAAAACAAATTCAATGTCATTAAATAATGTCCTCTGCCAAAAAAAAAGAATGATTCCCTAACTACAATCCTAGTTAAAATCTCCTGGACACGGACTTCATAAAAACTGTCCAGTCAGCTATTGGTATAGCTACAAATTGTAAAAAAAACATTATTGGCTCAAGTCATTTTATTATTCTCTAGTTCCCTTTATACTTAGAGCTGGATGAATATTATATTATCCATCCTCAAACCACCAGAAATTAAGTCCACATGAAATATTTCGAAATGCGCAATTGGCAATTGACAAAATAGATCAATGCGAAAAATTGCCTATGACTTCAGTAATTCCTGAAAATAAGCCCTGGCAAAAAAGTTCAATCTTTGAGTTTTTTCTTCTATTTTCTTAAAAAATAACATAAGACATAACATATACCTTTTAATCGATGATTATTGTTCTCATGTACTATCTTTGTAACAGCGGAGAAAAAAAAAAGAAGACACTGCATTGTTTTGTTTACAAATTGCCCGGACTGCTTTTGTTTTTTTAGGAAACACGCAAATTAAATTTACCTGACACAAATATTGACTCACAAAATAAATCCTCTAGAAAAATTAAGAAAATATTTTTCGCGATATACGATTTTTTGGCCTGGTGAATTTTTTATTTATTGAGTGTCGATCCCCATGAACTTCTGATTTTTTTGTCAAGTCTGATGATTCAAAAGACATTATTTGCACATTTTTTATCATTCTATAAATAAAATCGATACAAATCCAGCGATCGTCCTTGTAATTGAATCATGATATTTTCTTGATGTTTAAGATCGCTGGATAACAAATGCTTTCCTTTCACGTCTAGTCAACTATGTTCTGGATTTTCTGGCTCGTCATTCAACATCGTGATGTATTGTGTATGGCGTATGCCAAACGAAAAGCTCGGTCCAGTCTTTTTGTTGATCCATACCTTGGAAAGAAGGCGAAAATCAAAAAATTTAAAAATCTTAATAAGCGCTCCGTAAAATTCGAGAAAAGGCGTTCATTAAATGAGAAAAGGCAGTGAAAATGACGCATTCGAACACGTGTTTGTATCTGCATTTTTCATCCCAAATTATGATTTAAAATGTTTTTAAATTATTTTGGCTTGGATTAACAAGCGCTCCTGTCAAAAATGAGCAGCTGTCGAATATAAGTTGATATTTATAATAAGCATTCATTCAGACGTTTACGGTAAGGATAACTTTACCTTTTCAGGTCGGTATGCCCCAGGTCCAGGAACTATCACTTTATCTTGTATAATATCATGGCGGCCTTTAATTGAGTAAGCTGGTCCTCTTGATAAGTAGGTATTCGGGTCACATACTTTGTAGGTGCCGGGACCAGGGGTCTATAAAATCAAAGTTTTTAGTTTTTTCTGGCGCATTAATAATTTTACATATGTGACGCTCTCTGAATGATAACTTCATTTGTTAACTTTGCAATATCAAGAACAATGGCTTACTTTTTTGAGATCTTCATAACAACCGCCGATCTTTGGTCTTCCACAAATAGAATGCGAAGGAGCCGAATGTCGCGCAATACATTCTGAACCAATTAATGATGGTAATTTGTACGCGTTTGGTGCTGGCGACTTCTCTACTCGACTTTCTTTCGCTCGTCCACCAAAAGAATAACTAGGTGCTCTTTTGTTATGCGGTATTGGATACTTCTCCGGACTGTACTGACCTATAAATACGAAACATTTGCAGGAATTATACTCAGAAAAAATTTACACTTCACTTTCAACACACAGTTGTAGTCCTTATTTTTGCAACGAATTTATTGGTGATATATAAATTTTACCCAATGCGATAAGCCTTGCAATTTTCATACCACAATCAACATCCGTCAACCCGGGGTCTTCTGGATGACGCATGTCATAGCGGAGAGCCCTGGGGACAAGGGTGCAACCCTGTATTAACCTTTTAATTTCACCTATAAAAATTCAACCTACCTGGGGCGGGAGTGTGGTTAAATGTCTTCTCGGGTTGTCTTCCGTAAAGAGAATATGCTGGGGCGGTTGCTCTTCCCGTTCGCGTCACAAATTGTGGAACCATATATGAAGGACCAGGAGAACAACTTTCATGCTAATTAGTAAACGTTAAAAGGAATGTGTTTACAAAAGATTGTTGGACTTTGCAATATCCAGAAAACAGTAAAACAGCTGTCAGTTACTACTTGAGACATCTCCTAGGGCTTCTTTTAAGAAACCTAAGATGTCTTTGAGAGGAAGTAAGCAGAGGCTTTGGTATGTTCCTAAGTTTATTTGATTTTTTGAAAATCGTTTTCAACAACATGGGACGTTTATTGAGTAGGTGGTATTGTAATTGATTTTAGTCAGCTAGTGAAAGAAACCTTTAACTCCCCGCTGTTTTTATATCATATAATGTAAAGAAGTAGTCACTACCATTCTCCCACAGACAAATGGAAATATAACAAAACAGAAACAACCTCATTTCCACAACTTTTGCTCAATAGTCTTACCGATATGTTAAATCGTTTTCCAAAGCTAAATGCTGGCATTTTTTTTCTGGTCGCATCATGATACATGTAACCAAAGGTTCCTGGTAGTTTATACTTAGCTGGTCCTGGTCCATTCATCTTCGCTGCAATCACTGGGCATTGCTCCACTTGCATGTTCAAACAAATTGTGATTTCTAAGTTTAATGTGCGTGTGTGTGTGTGTATGGGTGAAAGTAAAGTCGTGCGTTGCGTTATCTTTTTTAAATGACGTCAAATTATGTAACTTCTTGGCAGTTACATCATATTGATTTATATCCAAACCTTTTCAGTTACCAATACATTCAGCAGTAGTATTAAACTAGGCGCTTATTAATTTAAAAATTCAAGGGCCGTTACTAGAGAGGGCGCTTAAAAGTAGAGGGATGTTGTCAAATTACTTTCTCACAATATAAGATACGCATTTAACAAACTGTAAGTCTATTGCAATAAAAAATATAAAATAAAGATAAATAAGCTTTACATTTATGCAGTCATTACAAATATTAATAATCAGAAGCTATTCCAAAACGAAATCAATGCCTACGCACGTGGCTATGTCACGTGATTATAAATAAGGTCAGTTTTCACTTTGCAGCCTTGATTAATTCTCGTAAATGAGTTTCCAATTTTACAGCATCTTCAGCAAATTTTCGAATGCCTTCAGAAAGTTTTTCTGTTGCCATGGCATCTTCATTCATCAGCCATCGAAATTGCTTCTCGTCCAATGAAATCTTCTCCAGTTCAAGCGCTTGAGCTAAAACATTGGAAACTTTTTAGATCACGTGTTTAAGCGTTTCGAACGTCTTTGCAGAATTAAAATCACGTGGGTTTACCTGCTTCTACAGACAATTCTTTCCGCAACGGGTCAGTTGATTTGGTCAACTCATCTAACAATTTCGGCCTAAAATACAAAATTCCTTTTTTGGTTAAAGCAGGACTATGTAAACGCAACAAAGTTATCTTTAACGCGTATCTCATTTATTTTTTTATTATCAACTTCAGCAAACTGAAGTAACAGAATGAACGGTTTATCTGTTAAATCTCAGAATAGAGATTTTCCTGCTTTATGTTTTCTCATTAAGCGTACTCCATCACAGTGACTTAACTTCGCTGAAATTTTGCCAAAGCAGCAATAACCAGAGGGCAGAGCCTTCTCAAGAAAAACTATCAGAACATCCATACTAGGGTGAAGGAGATTATATAATGAAAAATATCGTTCTGAACTTACGATATAGTGAGGTTGTCACAACCAGCCAAAGCTTTAATTTGATCTACATTTCTGAATGATGCACCCATTACAATAGTTTTGTAACCAAACTTTTTGTAGTAGTTGTATATAGCTGTGACGCTTTTCACACCTAAACAAAAGTAAAACATTAAGCGTATAAACTATCGTCGAGTTGTGGTCAAACGGTCTTAAGCTAGCAATCTTCAAGTTTTAATTTGGAAACTATTGAAATTTAAAAAGCAAATTATCGTGACTTCAATAAATGTGAAGATATAAACAAAGATAAAAACAAATGATGTATGAACCAATACCTGGATCTTCTTTCGGTGCAAATGTTTTCTGTCCAGTACTTTTCACGTACCAGTCATATATACGACCAACGAATGGAGAGATGAGATTTACATTAGCTTCAGCACAAGCTACAGCCTAAAAATACATCAGATGAAAAATGCGTCCAATATTTCGATGAAAATCGATAAAAATGAAAGTCATGGTACAGATCATGAAAAAATAAAACGAACTTAACTTTTTTAAACTCGTTTTCTTTTTATGAATAAAATTTACTAAAATGGCAAAAAAATCTTCAAAGTTTCTACCTGTGCAAAAGCGAAAAGTAACGTCAAATTACATGTAATTCCAAAATCGGCTTCTAAAACCCTAAATAAGAAAATAAACTAATTTATCACCAGACCTTTTGATACAACAGTCATAACTAGAAATGTGAGTAGTAATTACAACATACTTAGCTGCTTGAATTCCTTCCCATGTGGAACTCAACTTGATTAAAACACGCGATTTATCAATTCCTTCCTTCTCGTACATAGAAATCAATTTCTTGGCCTTCTCAATTTGTCCTTCCTTGTCAAACGACAACCTGCAACAAGAGAGATTATATTTACAGATATTTGACTTAAGTGGGCTTTTCGCCTTTGTTAGACAAATTAAATTTTACAGAAAGAATTTATTCGGAGTACTGATGACGTTCACAGGGTTCTATGATTCACCTTGCATCAACTTCTGTAGATACACGTCCAGGTACAACTTTCAAAATTTCCATTCCGAATTTAACAAACTAAACAAATAAATAATAGTTTTGGGATTATTTAAATTAGATTAACACATGAGACACATGATAAAGTATAACGATAAACAGTAAGCAAACGAACAACAAAAAAGACAATCTGATCACATACCAATTTATCGATAGCTAATGTAACTTGCTCATTTTCATCACTAGAACGAAAAAAATAATAGCACGATTAGAACAAACTGCTATACAATCTAGTTATGATAGCAATTTCATTAATTTTCCTTCATTGATTGATTGATTGATTGATTGAGAGGCACTTTGAATTTTACTTAATCTAAATTTTTTTTGATGGACCGGCTTAACTTTAATCACAAATTTGAAACATGTATAAAAAATCTCCACACAATTTTTGATTTTAGTTAATCAGTTTTTCATCTCCAAGCTTTTCACTGCTATCTCTGGCTTGATAATGGCGTAACGTAAATGGTAGTATAATTAAGAACCATGAAAAGAGATTCGAGCTTTGATAGTTGTGTTACCGAATGAGTAGTCGTTTATGAATCAAACTGTCGAATTTTTTACCCTGCTTCTACTATAGCTGATTTAACCGCTTCTTTCACTAGATGTTCATACTGTTTCATTTGACTGGCAGCAAGAATTAAGGAAGGATTGGTTGTAGCATCAGTTGGCTTATACTGATCGATCGCTGAAAAATAGAAACACGCATCAAATAATGAAAATTTTTAAATTACATTTATATCTCAGCATTAACAAACTTGCAGGACTTGTTTATCCGAGCTTCCCTTACAAATTTTTGTTAGCTATTCCAACGTGACATCGAGATGTACATAATAACAATACACACAAAAATGATTACCTTCAAAATTTCCAGTATCAGCTACAACAGTGGTGAGCTTCTTCAATTGTTCAAGTGTGTTGGCCATTTTATTATTATAATAATCTAATAAAAGTTGTACAGTCAGTTATCGTAAATAAAGACATTAACATACACACAACATTAGTTAGAAGATAACTTAAGATATCACAAAAACGCAATTGAAACAATGTCCTGTTGAAATACTTTTGGCTTGCAGGAAATGACTAAGTCTGACTATAATTAGTATTTGGGGAGAAGTTTGAAAGAATCTCAATTTTATGTTATAACCATTCTTATTACAGAAACTTTTTATTTATAGCAAATACAGTTTAACTGACTTAAATTACACAGACTAGTTTAAAACTTGCAGAAGATATCATAGATCAGTTTAACTGCCAATTGTAACACATATACGAAGTTCTTAAACTAAGCAAAGTTATCATCCTGGAAAGATAAGTCGAACAAAAAAATTGAAATTAACTACACTGTCAAAATCAATTATTCCGAAATTATGGCAAAATCTAGGAAGTACTAAACTGAAAGAAAACGCCAACATATTGTAAGGAAAAATCGAAGCAGTCTTCAGAAAATTAAGCCTTTTAAATCGTTAAAGACTTTGAAGTTAATTTTTGCCAGAATATTATTATATACAAAAGACAGCGTAAACCTATGAATCTCAAAATAAATAAAATATGTATTTTAAATAATAACTTCAAAAAAAACAACAACACTCATTTGAAAAGAAAAGATAAGCGAAGCTTAATTATATTATTAACTTTTTTTAATATATATTTTTTTAAATTCGTAATATATAATTCCAAAGTATTAATTTCTTCCACGTGTAAATAAAATGTTATATATAACATCTTAAAGTAATACATCAGAACTCACTAATACTGTCATTAAAATTTTTATAACTAATACCTCTACGGCCTATATATATATTATATACTTTTATATATTATATTTATTTTTTAATTTATAAATTTCTCTTTGTACAACTTTCTCGTATACACTTTTTTTTAAAGTTTTTCAGTTGCTAAGGGCTAATATTTGGGTCAAAACTTTAGCAACTTCTACGAAGCTGGTCAGGCTAAAAATGAAAAGATAAGCAACTAAGGCTTTAACCCGAGCAATCTAACAAGCTACGAAACAGTTTATTAAAAGAATAAAAAGCATTTCTTTCCTATAGGGTACAAAATTGTATGTGTAAGCTAAAATCTTGTAAAATTTAAATATTATCATTAGGTTTTAGCAATCTTAAGACTGAAAATGTATATACTCAATAAACGAATGATAGAATAGAAACAACAACAACAGCAACGTTTCTGCAGAAGTCACATTAGCAAGCATTCGTCACTCTGTCGGTCATCATTATTAGTCCCAGCAAGTTGTCTGCGCTCATCTTTCCTGCGTTCATTCTTTCTTGCTTCAGCTACAGCGCTCACAACTCCTACAGCTGCCGTAACTCCTAATGCCACAGCTCCAACTGCAATAGCTCCACCTACAAATTTCCCAACTGATACTGTACTTCCATTTGCTGGTTTGCAATTATCATAATCATCATCACCGAAATCACCATCATCATCATCATTATCATCGTCTGGAGGAATCATCATAGGTTTATATCGACGAACTACTTGACTGCAACTAGTACCACTATCACTTTCAGGATTGCATTCCTTCTGCATAAAATATTTTCGAATTCCCTCTGGATGAGTGACACAGTTGGTTGTGATATCTTTTAGGACTCGTTTTAATCGTCCCTCGATGTTTCTCATTGTTGAAGAGTTAATATTTTCAAATAAGTTACATTCAGAATCAAAGTAGAAGGGTAAAAAATGCTCCTTTACACAAACAAGTAACTTCTCCAGGCACTCTATAAAAAATTTATCAAATTGTTTTTCATGCCATTTGTCTTCCAGCGTCAACATTACAAGTGTTTTCAAATAATAGCTCGACATCTTCACCCATGGGGCACCTTGCATATCGCGAAATCGCTTTAAAAGTTTGATCACCTTCTTGGCACAGCTGTTATCATAAATGATTTTTCTTTCACGTAATGGGTAGGATAAACGCCACATCTTTTCGTCACTACTATGAGGTTTTGGTACTAGAAATACTTGATCAGATTGAAATTGAATTACAGGCACCAAATCCACATCTATGCTCAAACCATCTGCTTCATCTGCTAAGATATTCAACGTAGTAGCAGGTCCAGTTTTCATGATTTTAATTGTTATGTTTCCCATACCAGGCACATATAGTTTTCTTTTCCTGATAACGTTTGATCTCGCTTTGACAGCCACGCCATTGAACCAGCTTTGTAACTTTTCAGGGCGGAAAACATAATACCCAGAAGTGGGTACAAAAAAATTCTCTAGTTTTTTATAATCATTATATCGAGAGTGAGTCCGTGGCATAAGCAAATCAAAGGACTTTTTAGAACATAGCAATGCATATCCTGGAACTACTCCGAATGTTTTACCAACGGTGGAATCTTTATCATAAAAGCAAATATCATTACTGTACGAAAATGGTAGCTTCAACACAACATTCAAATCAAACTCTGTGGCTTCACCAACTCTTAGTCTGTCATAGAACGAACCGGTATAAAATATATTTTGATATAATGATTCAAAAAGTACGTCTTCTTCTCTCATTGCATTGATGAATGTGTCCTTGACCACCTCAGTAACAATCTTTTTTGCTCTTTTTGAGACATCGTCATCAAGTGAAATTGTTTCAGCATAAACATGTAATGGGTAGGATAAACGCCACATCTTTTCGTCACTACTATGAGGTTTTGGTACTAGAAATACTTGATCAGATTGAAATTGAATTACAGGCACCAAATCCACATCTATGCTCAAACCATCTGCTTCATCTGCTAAGATATTCAACGTAGTAGCAGGTCCAGTTTTCACGATTTTAATTGTTATGTTTCCCATACCAGGCACATATAGTTTTTTCCTGATAACGTTTGATCTCGCTTTGACAGCCACGCCATTGAACCAGCTTTGTAACTTTTCAGGGCGGAAAACATAATACCCAGAAGTGGGTACAAAAAAATTCTCTAGTTTTTTATAATCATTATATCGAGAGTGAGTCCGTGGCATAAGCAAATCAAAGGACTTTTTAGAACATAGCAATGCATATCCTGGAACTACTCCGAATGTTTTACCAACGGTGGAATCTTTATCATAAAAGCAAATATCATTACTGTACGAAAATGGTAGCTTCAACACAACATTCAAATCAAACTCTGTGGCTTCACCAACTCTTAGTCTGTCATAGAACGAACCGGTATAAAATATATTTTGATATAATGATTCAAAAAGTACGTCTTCTTCTCTCATTGCATTGATGAATGTGTCCTTGACCACCTCAGTAACAATCTTTTTTGCTCTTTTTGAGACATCGTCATCAAGTGAAATTGTTTCAGCATAAACATCTGTTAAAACTTGAATCATGGATGCCATTGCATGTTATGCTTATCTAAACGACTAATTTATCTTCGTAATGTTATAATTAAAACGTAGATTTCTAATGTTATTCTTTATGGAACACCTGGCATGATAAATTCTAAATGTTTCAGAGTTTTATAATACTGTAAATGTAAAGATTCACTAAATTCAAAATATTTATTCAAATTTAAAAAAAATAAATATTTACAAGAAATATCGAGAATTAGGAAAAAAATATAAATTAACAATATTTGTTTTTCCATTTGATTAAAGAAAAATGCCATTGAGTTGAGTTTGCCCAGCTTTGCCCAAATTGATGTAAAAGTATGTATAAAAATTATGGGAATAATCTTAAAAAATCCATCACATGGTGAATCAAATCGTTTTAATTTCACTTTGGGTGTAGAAATCCTCTAATTGAGAAAAATAGATTTTATTTTCAATGTAGGCGACATATTTTCATGTATTCTAAAGTATTTGTTTTTTGAAACGCAGAGGTGGTCAATATGTCTTATCAAATTCAGCACAAGTTCTAAATCCAAATACTTTAAGGAAAGGATAATGGTCAGTCATCATAGTGTCTAGTCTGACGTGAACCTCAAGTTGGAACTTAAAACACTATTCAACTTCTTACTGAAAACTTTACCAAGCACCATCAGAAAAAAAACATTTGTCAAAAAAAATAATGAAATAACAGGTGGAGTGAATATTTTCTAAGTAACATAGACTTAGAATATTAAAAAGTTGATAATAAAAAAAACTCACGAAAAATACATTGTATTGTTTGACTAACAACAGAAATTTGTCAAGCTGTTTCATTCGAATTTTTAAATTCGATTTAAAACAAAGTAATCAACAAAATATTGTATGAAATACATTTAAAAATATATTTACAACAAAATAACTGCAAATCCATAACAGAAGCGAATAGACAAAAGCACAAAAATTGTTGAAAAAACAAATTAATTCTTTTTCAGAATTCTTTGTCACCTCTGGTTACCATTTGTGTAGATTTTTAATGCTTTTTCTTTACGATAGAAATTAGTCCCAGATGTTTTTGTCCTAAGAAGAAAATTCATTGTTTTCTGTAAATTATTGAAGACAAAGGGTAAAAATATTAAAATTCCAATATAATTTCATGGAAAATACCTTTTACTTTCTCTGTTTCTAATTTCTCGTCTCTCATTATCTGTCAATTTTTTAATAACTTCATTACCATCTCTGAAAAATTAACGTTGTATGAGCAAACAAGGGAATGAACAAAAAAACAAACGAAAAAATGCACGCACGCGCTTACGCTTACGAACGCACGCACCTAGGAAGGCACGCACTTAGGATGGCAGGCAGTTAGGAACGCACGCAATCTCAAGTACCTGTAGTAGATCACCGCACCATCATCATTTATTCCCATAGAAAGTTCTCCCAATTTATTAGCAACTGGATTCCATTCTAGCTCGTAATGTATGTCGAGAACTGATACAGTGCAAGGAAAAACACCTCTACCCTACATCATAGCAATAAAAACATTATTAACTATATTGCATAGTCACAAATAGATAAATACTTCTTGTAATACCACTAATTATTTAGAAAAAAAAGTAAACGAACCTTGGCTATATGTATAAATTCTGCATTTATCCCACTTTTTTCTTGAAGCTAAACAAGTTAAAAGTATATAAAAGAACAAAATTAGAAATCTCTTTTGTTTCTTCTTTTTCTTTATTCACACCTGCTTTACTTAAGTTCCTTCTACTCATGGAGGTATAACAGAAAAGAAGAGACGACTCGCAAAGCGAAAGACACCGCTTTTTATTGAAAGATGTGTCCTTTGAAACTATGCGAAATGCAAAATTCACTGGATATGCACACATCGCAGCACACTTGCCGAGACGGCGCAAAGAAATGACCCTGGGTCAGACTGATCTGTTCTGCTATTTGATTGGCCTCTCAAATTCCCGTTAATAATGAAAATAAATTAATTTATGCGTAAAAGATACAGTGTAAAAGTAGATGTCCGTTAATTCGAACACGCAAGGGGTTAAATCATTTCGAATTAAGCAGCTCAAAATATAAGACTTTATTAAACAAAACTCAAGGGACTTGGTAATTTGTTCGAAATAACGAAAAGTTCGAATTAAGCGGCATTCGAATTCACGGATGTCTACTGTACTCTCTAAAATTCGACTTCCAATTATTCTAACATCTTCTTACTACATTTCTATTCAATTTCTTCGATTAACCCATTTATAAAGACTGCGATCGTACTTTTTCTTAGCTACTGCTATTTCAACATAAGATTTGAAAATTAACCCTATTCAGGCCAGGCCTTTAAGAGGCTCCTTAAGTCCAAGGTGGTCTGGGAGCATCCCTCACATGTCTCCTAAAAGGGGAGAACCACAGAAATAAAATTGTGTATGCAAACATTGATTGACGTCATCACCTTTCAACATTCTTCATCATTTACTCAATATTTTACTCAAAACATTGCAGGTCGTTTAAGGACGAAGTTAAAAAAAAACATAGGGTATGGCACAGAAATATTTATGTTCAAACAATTACAAAGACGAAATTAAAAACTTTGATTTTTTATCGAAGAGGAAATATTCTTTATATTTTTAAGAGGTATATACGAAACGTAACTAGAAGGGGGCGAGCCCCCTTCCCTCACCCTAAAGTTGATGACGTCTTGAAAAAACCTTTAAACCACAATATTTCCCACCCACCCACCTATCTTAAATATGAGACAGGTTTAAACTCTGAATCTGTTTAAATGTCACATCAGGGTTGAGTTGCAGCACAAATATGGTTACCTTTTGCTTTAACGTTTTTATCTTTGTGTCTTTATACAAAATAACTTCTTCAAATTCATCTAATGTGTATTTAGATGGATTCCATCGCTTAACAAAAATGCTGAGATAATCATCACTAACAATTTGGTCGGGTTCTAAAGTTAAATAAATAGTAGTTTCATTAGGTGTACTTTCTTAAGTTAGAGCAAAACATTTCAGAAATAAAACCCACCTGTTAATATTTCAACATACATTTCTGAGGTGTAACCAACAACTATATCTTTATCGAAAACGTATTCATTGGGGTATATCCTACCAGGGCTTTTGTAGCACTTTTTACGAATGCGCACTCTAAAATTAAAAATATTCATCATCTTAAATATTTTCTACATGGCTATTTTATGTATCCATTTGTTAGCAACTGACTTATTCTGCAAATAGAATATGTATATGTTTTCAATTATTCGTAACAATACGAAAATTTTAGCGTCTTTTAGATTTATTCAATTGAGCCACAAGTGGTTGCAAACTGTTTTTTAACAATGTTGTTGAAGCAAGGAGGTTTGGTTGAAGATAACGTTATAAGATTGTTTTAATAAGAGCTTTATTGGTGATCGCCATGGGGCAAAAACAAACAGTGCCTTCAAAGACACAATTTTTGCAGGAAGAAAATTTGATGGAAATAAATTTGGCTGAATTGGCGAAATTTAATTTGAAGGAAAAAACATTTTAAATTTGGCAGAAATCTAATTTGGCAGAGAAAAAAATTAGTAATTTTGGCAAGAATTTAATTTGGCGGATGACAAAAGCTTGTGCTAAACAAAAAAACATAAAAGTCCATTTTTCTTTCTTTCTAATTATAAGTCACATGGATCTATGTATAAGTTTCAGATAGTATTAAAATATTACCTTTCTAATGGAACATGGATATTTTGCTTCTCAAGTTCTGGAGAGATTTGAGTTTCTTTAAACGTCCTCACACTTAAGTTAGTCCCAACAATACCTTCCATTAAAAACTTCGTGTGCTGGAAAATCAAAAAATTATGAACATTAGAAGAATTGTGCTCCCAAAGGACTACATTTCACCCTATCATACAGAGTGAACCTGATTAAATTATTCTTCATTGCAATATAATTAAATGTTATTAATTCAAATGTATTATTTTTATAAATACTGTACCTCTTTTTTATTGATCTCCAACAAATATATTTTAATTCTAAATTCTCCATGTTTCAAAGCTCTACCAAGCTTTATGATAATCTACGAGGCGAATGGGTAAAATAAAAAAATTAAAACACACATTAGGATATAGTGGTTGCCTCTTTAAACTAAACTTACTTTAGTGTCATCTAAATAAGATGTCAATTGCTCATCAAGTCGAGTACATTCGAATTCTTGATTATTAGAATATAATCTGTATACCTAAAATGTAAAGGCCAAATTAAATTTCTAACCAAAACAAATGTACATTCGATAACCAACAATCTTTTAAAGTAAATAAGAAAATGTCTTCCTTTATATATATATAGTTCAAGCAGGAAGGAAAAAGAAAAATTACTTTTGCATCTTAATTACTTCTAAGTTTGTTTAGAAAACTGTTGCATGGACATCCTTGGTTAGACACCTCCGTCTTTTTAATTAAAATTAGATCCTTTACGTAGCTATCTAATTAATTATAATAGACGTTGTCCTGTTCACAATGACACTGCACTTATTTTGTGGTTAATTTGAAACGTAATCTTGTAACTTTTCAAGATATGCAAAAAAGTGTTTAAGGAAGAAAATTGACAACCTAAAGCTGAAAAAGTATTTTAAATTGTTATCCACCACACTAAAAAGACCCATGATGAGAACAAATGATACCTTTTGCCTGAAAAGATGTTAGGTTAAAACTGTGACTCAGAATTGAGTGTTTGAAGTCAAAGAAGGTGGATTTAAATTCGAGTTCAACTTCCATATCAAAACCATTGAGCAGTTTCAGTAATATAACAAACACACGAAACGACGAACTTACCCTGAATAAATCCGCTTTTATATCGATCTCGTTTTCAATCTTATCCTTTAGTTCTTTTAAAGTTATTCTCTTGTCAATATTAAGTTGGAGAACTAAAATAACCCAGACATAAACACTTTAAAAAATGTCATTAAAAAGCTTTCCTATAATACCTTTCATTAACGAATTTTTCATTTAATTGTAAATTTAAACTGAACAGACTGTTGATAAGAAATCGATTTAGAATTTATAAAGCGAACTCATATTGTATTAAATTTATGTAATTAAGAGATGACAATAGATTGGAAACAGGAATCGACACTGCAAACAATTTGTACCTACCTACAAGAAAAATGATCTAATTATCTATATATAAACAAAATGACATAACACAAAATCTAGACCTTTACTTATAAGTCTTTTTTCCCCTTGGAAGGTTAACAACAGCAGCAAATAATTACGATTGTACATATTTAGGAAATTATACCTTTTTTCGTGTGATTATTTTCATCTTCAAATGGCAATGTAACTTTTAATTTGATAGTATGATTAAATATATCTAATTTTCTGTAAAAGTTGGAATTCTTAAACTCCAGGAGTCTATCTTCTTCAGACAGACCTTCAACAAATACCTATACATAAAAAATAAATAAAAAATACGGTAAAAACTAAGTTTTGGAATAATTGCATTTTACATTTAAAGCCTCTACATTCCCATCTCTGAAATAAATCAATAAATCAATAAATGAATGAATAAAGGAAAAAATAAATGAATAAACATAAATAAGAACTTCAAAAAATGACAAATAAAAATCTTCTTTATTAAAAAATGTATTTTGAACAGCTTGTTAATCTCACTTTTTGATCCATCACCAAAGAAATCCTTTCGTTCATTCAAAAATAAGGAAGATATGAAAAATCTATGCATTATTTTTCAATTTAGGAAAGGTATACAATCATATACCCACGTCTCTACGCATGCCTAAATAAATTTGACATATTTTTTAACTCCTCAACTATGTCTTGTCACATTTGAATATGTGACAAATCCTATTATAAATAATCACAACTACTAACAAGACAAAAAAATGTATTAAATTAGATATAACTGAAATAACATTTAATCTTTAAAAATGAGATTCTCAACAAACTACATGTCTACTATGCTCTCTTCTATGATTGGATAGAACTTATGAATGCAATAACCATCACATGTCATTGCTAGGAAAGTAATCTGTGGAACACAGCTATATTACTCGACCAGGACTGAAAAAAAAAGCTTTTCCCCCTAATGTTTTAGAAGTTGATACCAAAATTTAGTTAAATAGTATAAAAATATATATATATTTATTCATCATTGAGAATACTGTATTAATCCATCACCTTTGCACTTTTATAGAATCCATCAAGTTTTAGCGTCCTTCTTGGATTCTCTAGTAAACAAAAATCGTGATATTCTTTCCATATTGCTACTCTCATGGTCTCGGCTGCCAAACCAGTTTCCTACAAGATATGAACAACTTTAGCAAATGTAATGTCTCAAAGGTTAAGGTGAGGTAAATTACAGAGCTCATACAGCTTCTAATCTTTCTTTTAGTTGCTGCGTAGTGTATGTGAGCGGTACATGAATTGTTCGGTGGTCATCAAACTCATTTTCCTCAAGATCAATAAGATATACTTTTAATGTTGTTCCTGAAAAGTAAAAAAAATAATATTTGTATGATTACATGAAATAAAAACAGGTGCTTAGAACAGGTTAATTTAACAGGTAAAATTACATTTAATAAAAGAAAAAAAGTCTAAATGGTGATGTAAAAGATCGATGAAACACAGGAATAACATGTATAAACAGATAGATACCACACCTCCTGGCTCATAAACTTGAAATTGCTGTTCCTTCTTCCTACATTCCAATAAAATATCAAAGCCATAACTCATTTTGACACCATTTAAAAGTTTTTGTATTGGCGTGTCTTCTTCTCCTTCATACGATCTTTCAAAAGATCCATAGTAATCATCATATTTTACAAGGCGACATTGAGACACAGGAATCACATTTTCTAACTCAAATGTCTAAGAAAGGATAGTGGAAAGTGTCTTTATTACATCCTGAATAAACAATACATTACACTGTAGAATAAAATAAGAACAACTTACCTTCCAAGCAATTTCAGTGGCCTCTTTTAAAGTCCTATCTTTATGAACTTCTAACTTGGCCTCCATTTTGCTATGATTGACAGGGTGATAACATAATAGCCGTATCTACAAACAAAACATGCAAGTTTTACTGCATAACAAAGAAACATATTTATTTCATGTTTTTTCATACCTTGCATAAATTCTTTTGTCTTTCCCTTTTAGAATGCTCATCTTCTTCATCTTGTAATATACTGTTACACAAATTAGTAAGGGAAGCTGTCCATTTAGATTTTTTTATAAAATTCTTGTTTCTCTTTTTATCTATCTTACGATACATCAACATGTAAGCGTTTGTAGAACTAAATAAAGAAATATTGCATGAAAGAACAACTACTTTTTTACTGAGGATTTGATTAAGCGTTATTAAAGATCAAGAAAGTTGTGAAGACATTTTTACCTAGAATAATTGCTAGAATAAAAGCCAGTACGAAATTTGTCATCTCCACCATAAGACTTAAGTATGTCTTCTTCAGATACCTGTAGAATAAAAAACAAGCAATTTTTCTAAAAACGCAAAGGAAAATAGTTTTCTTTCTTGATTCATGTCAAGTTCAACAAATTCATTCTTAAGAGAGAGTTAACCACGAACTGTGTGGTGTGGTGTTATAAAATAAAAAAGTAATAAGCACTACACTTCATGACGTTTCGGTTTTAAATGAATTTTTGGAAAAAAACTTATTTTAACTTAAAAAAGCAAGAAATTTAGTTTCCTCAGATAGCTTTCAAAATTTTGCAACAGATTATGATGAGGTTTAAACTTTATACAATAAGTGAATATTATAAATATAAATATTAACATGTCATGAACAAGCAGGTTTATGCTATAGGTTGTGTGTCGACACTGTGAAAATAACTCACTAAAAAAGATTTCCTTATGATTAAGAAATCAGAATAAAAAAAGAACAAGAAAAGTATGGGGGTGAGATGTCCCTTTAAAAGCATTGGTAGCAGTAATAATTTTGAAAAAAATACCTCTGAAACATATTGATCATTAAAACAATACCATTTCTCATCATCAAACGATCTACACACAAATAAAAACAACAATTGATTACATTACATTATTATCTGCAGAATAAATAAATACACCAACTACCAACAAGATTTACCAACACTAATGTTGCTTGACTACTCAAGCAATTACTGTTTATTATCTGTCATAAAAAATATAACATACTTGATGTAAGCATAGTAATGGCCGCCTAGTGCACTTCCTGAGTGAATCAATATCGAAAACAACTCATATTTAAATTTATTCTAAAAATAAAGAAATTAAAACTATCACATAGAAAAAAAAAGAATAAAAAAGTAAAGAACTTTGGTATAGCTTGATCCAATCATAATTTTAAGTATCAGTAAAAATCTGCTTACTGCCACTAATAAAAAGTTAAGAATGTGTTACGGCTTAATGCATATACCACATTTGCATATGAGAAATAAATAAATCTGTTATCCAGAGTTTTTATCTGATACCTACTTCTTCTCCATAAACATTCCTGTTTTACTAAAATGATTTCCTATTTTTTTGATTTTAGAGAATGTTTTATTTAAAGACAAGAATTCTTTAAACTCTTTCTTACTTTTTTCCTCACAGAAAAACTTTTACAGGACGTTGTGTCAGGACTATCTTGATTTGAACAAAAACGTTTAAATAGTGTGAATCCCTGGTGGGACGAAACGTATGTAGATCTTATTAGATAAATACTTTCATGCACAGTAACAGTTATACTTATAATTTGGTTCTATAGTAGAAAATATATGACAATTTTATTATTTTCATCAAAATCAAAAATAAAGGTTTTATGCTTGAATATCCATTTATTGATGAGTATTCTTACTTTCCTGAACAATTGTCTGGCTCAATTAGCAAATAATTTTTAAAAGTTAAAATATCTATGGAAGCATTAAAACTTGTTCATTGTAGGTCATCTCAATTTAGGTCATCTTCATTAGATGGACAGTTGATTTAGTGTATTAAGGTTTATGTTTTAAGCAACAGAACTAAATAATATCTCACATCGAATTCTACATCATCATCACCATTATCATCATCAGTGCTTGATATATCTCCTTTTTCTTCAATATTGTCAGCTAATTCCTTAAGCAGCAAATCACCAGTTAACATTTATAAAATAAGCACTTATACACAAGTTAACAACAAACCTTCTTACCTCTTTGTTATGCACATAGTCACTCAAATCAATAAAGAATGGAAAGGTCAACCTAAAAGAAAATCAGATAGAATATGTTCACCGCTTATAAGAACTTAATTTTATAAAAATTAGACAGCCCTTAAATAATTTATAGCTTGCTGTAACATAGTCGACCCTAACAATTTTTGACAATTAATCTTGCTGAAAAAATTTGTGCATTGCCTAATACAAGGCAAGAATAAATATTTTATTTAGCCACAACAACAGCAAATAAATATTCGATTAAGCAGTCTCAATTTTTTTTTCTTTTCTTAATCATTTTTGCACATGAAAACTAGCTACAATTCCCAGAGACATTTGGGCAGTAGTATCAGCCTAGGTGCTCCAAAGAGAACTCAAGCTACTAAAAACACCATCCAATATTGGTGACAACACACTCTTTCCATGTTGGCAAAATAAACATTTAGTTGCTTTGCAGTTGTAAAATAGCATTGTGCAGTATTTCTTATAATTTGTATTTCTTTTTCACATTTAGGTTACAGAAAACAAAATAATAACTTAGGGTGGCATTATGAGCAAAACATAAAGAGACACACTTACCTATCATGTAACTTAATCCTTTGTAATGTGTTGTAGTCAAATGTAAATCTTTTTAGTTGAATTGTGAGTAAATATGGAAAGCTTATGAACTTCAAACCCTGTAATGATAAATATTTGGAAAATAAACAGCATGAAGTCAAAAATTGGATTTTTAAGCAAACAAACATGTTGAATATTACATTCTTATTTAAAATATAACAATTTGTGGAGTAAGTATAGAAGGAGGATTTTTTATTTCAGGTTTCCTTTATTATACATAAAACTGCATTAAGAACATTCACTTTCACAAACAGAAAGAAATAGTGCACCAATCTGAGATTAAGAAAGATTAGAAAGGTTACTACAAAGCAAAAATCATATAAAACGACACACTATAAAAACATGTACACATACCTTATGTGCATCTTGTTTCGAGTCACATTTGCTACAATGATACTAAAAAATAGTAAACATAGTTGTTAGCCTGTGGAAAATTGATACAAATGTCCCACATCCTATTTTGTGCATGAGCGTGAAGTAATGAAATTTACTTGGATGGGGATTATTACCGTAATAGCAGGTGTAAGTACAATAGCGTTTTTAATGACAAAACTCTCAGTTTTGAAATTGGCTCACAGACAAACGGAGAGTATTGTAATACAGAAAATCTATTAATTACTCACAAATTCTGCAGTTTATACATTAATATGCAAGTGAAAAAAATCTACCTGATTATTTTCATTAAGAGTCTCAGGAGTGACAAATGCTTCCAATGCTTTCTCCTAAACAATTAAAACAAGATATGCTGTACTGTTGTTAAACAGCTATATAAATAAATTGAAACTTTAAACAAAATTCTAAGAAAAACCAACATCGACTCGACTTTGTTGTTAGTGTTAATAAAAAGAAAACACATGGAATTGTTGTTAAGCAGCTATATAAATAAAAAGAAAACTTTAAAAAAATTCTAAGGAAAACCAACATCGACTTTGGTCTTAGCGTTTTTAAAAATTAATCAATATGCTGACAGATGGTAACAAATATTAAAAAATTAAAAGAACTTGGACAACAAAAAGACAAAATGATAATTCATTTATGACAGGGTATCCCAATTTTAATAAATAAATACCTGTGTTCACAGTAAAGGTAATGTGAAAAATACAACGGGACAATGTCTCATAACTAAGGTTACTCTATAGAGAATTATTAATAATCAAGATTTTAGGTCCAGCAGACACCCATACTTTTTATTAAAAGTTTACATATTTCAAAAGCACTTCTAAATTTCTTTTATAAATATGTAACATACATTATATAAAATTGACCTACTAAGTTTTCATGGGGTTCTTTTGAACCAAACGGTCGAACATCGAGAGATATATCCAAGTAATTATCACGTCTTGAATTCTCATGGCTGCACTATATAACATACATTAATATATAAGATACAATACCATTACTGTTTTATTTCAAACATTGTGGAGTTATTTGTATACTTACATTTAAGCATTTAACATAATCTTTCATTTCACCTTGATAAAGTTGATTAATCAAGTCACCCTAAAATAACCATGCAGTATTTATTTGAAAGAAACTAAAAATAATTTTTTAACTATGATAAAACAGATATTTTTTTTAATTTAAAAAATTGTATGTGGGTGGCTGGGGAGGGGGCTAAAAAGGGGGATTTGGAGGGGCTGTGATATCACAGCGCCTACTATTACAGCCCCCTAAAATATAAAGATTCTCAAATAAAGTGTTATGACGTATCTCTTATAATTACTGCAAAGTCATAAGACTCAATAAAAGTTCAAAACTATTTGTCTAAATGCTGTTGGACGATTCGCACATGTAATTCTAGTAGGCTTAGAATTTATAAAGATGTAAAATATAACATCAATATTTATCAATCTGGTGTGATAATATAAGCAAGAGTATTGCAAACTTTTTTTCATCTTTATCACGCAGTATGTTTAGAAAAGGCTGTCTCTACTTTTCAAAGATAACAGTATATAACAAAATATAGCAATGCTCATATATATATTTTGTGGCAATATTAAAACTTTATACTCAAGCTTCATCACAGTTTTACTAAAACAATTTCGACAGTTAGGAGTATTTTACCCCTTGAAAACAAAAAGTTATTACAAAAACATTAAAACATTTGACATAATGTTGAATGTTGAAATCCTGTAGGCTGAAAGAGGTACCAGTGCCTTAAATTAAAGACAAATGTAAAACAACCAAATTCTATGATTTTTATACAATCTGGAATTTCCTGACTTCAGCTTCCCTTCAAATTTCCAAGACAATTTTGGGGTACAAAAAATAAAAAATTACATACTTGGTCTGTGTTTTTTAATGTTTCTTCTAGCGCATCAAACATAACACGGCACAATTCCTGAACATCATGCTGTTGCCAAGCTGTTAATAGAATATAAATTTAAAGCAGTGAAAACAAAGATAAAAAAAACTAGCCGTGAACACTTCAAATATAATAAACACAAACACGAATACCTTCACTGCTATCCCATCCAAAACTTTTTGTTAAATCAGTGGTTTCAACAGCACGCTTTTTACTTGTCTATAATAAAAATAAAATAAATAAGCAAAAATTTAAACGACACAAAAATCAACAGTTTTTTGTGTGTGTTTTTATTTTGTTTTTGTAAACCTTAGTATGTTGGTAAAGTTTGTATCATATTTAAAAATACAGGTTGACAAGTCCAAAAGGAGCTAATATAAACAGTCATGAAAATTTGCAACAGCATACAGCAATTTCGTATTTATGGTAGGTATATGCCACTGGTTTTGCAACAACAAAAAATAGCTGCTGTTAAGAAATTTTTTCTGTTACAAGAAAAATCATCGAGAATTAATCAACTACATACCAGGAAAATTAATTCACCTAGCTGATACAAAAAGAACAAAGTAATTTTTCATGAAGAAGAATTTAGTAAAAATAATTTTTAGCTATTTTACAATGGGTAGCCAATGTTTTTTTAATTCTTATGTTATCTTTCAAGTTTATTTTAATGTAAAAAATGTTAAAAAATTGATTGCTATAAGTTTAAAAGTCAAGAACAGCAATCAAAAAATATTTTTATAATTGCTGTCACTGATACCTTTTTTTGAAAAGAATAATCTTTCAAAACTTTATTTGGTAAAAACGAGTGGGAAAAATGGCTTCCAGAGCAAAATGAAATAAATGACCCCTGGTTTTACAATTGTTACCGAGAAAAGATAATCTGCCGTGAAAAGATAGTCTGGGGCCAGGTTGAGGGACAGATTGAGACCACAAATAAAATGGTAGATCATCGTGGTATAATGCAGCTTATGTTTTGTTAATATATTTAACACTTTTACAAGCCTATCAATAAGGTTACAATAATTTAGACAGGATGAGCAACCTTAATAAATAGATGCAGGTTGGTCGCTCCCTTTATAAACGCATATTTTATTACAAAATCTTTTTCTGTTTCATCTTTTTCTGCAAATAATAAGAAAGATAACATTAATTTCCATGTGAGATCAATTGATATTGCTTAACCAGGCAAATTTTTTGTGGAATTGGTGGAGCAATTAATGGCTTAGCTAGTTTCCTTACTCTCGGAATTGGGCCATTGCTCTCCCCTTATTAATAGGCCTGCTTTTACACCACTTAGGGGCTTCTATAAAGTGAATTAAAAAATCAAAAAAATTGCAAGCACAATTCTCTAATGGATGCACGCATGCAATTTGTAGCGTGTGCTTTGTTTTCTTTGTGGAACTCCCTGAAAAACTAAAAAATTTTTCCACATCTGAATACTTTTTGAATACATAGATTTGTTGTGGTATTTGCAAGCACAAACTTAAAGAGTAAAATATAAATATAGTCTGTGGCATATATACCTCTAATTTCAAGAATAACTTCTGTAATTGGTACGGAATACTCTTTGACATATCAGTTTTACTTCCTTTGTATCTCCACCTAATGCAATTATATCATGCTATACCAGATATTATATACAACTACAAAAAGCTTGGTTTCCATCTGGTGTTAATCCCCATTGATCAGATGCCTTAATTAAGTTACTCTTGTTAATGCCTAATGAAAACACACTAAACACTCAATGCAATTAATGCCAAGGTTGTAAACAAGCAAGACAAAATTGATGTGAATAATGGATGCGGACGGTGAATGGAAACCGAGCTTGATGGTGAAAAAATAAACAGTGTACAAAAATATTAAGATGAAAAAAGAGACATGTTGTGAACTTAGTATGCTGTTACTATAATGAATTGCTGACACTGCACATGATAAAATTATCCCTATTTTTACAGAAATTGGAATCAAGTTGTGGATGAAAACTTTGTCCCTGTAACTGCTCAATTATTTAAATTTGTTGTCATTTGTAGTAGATTTAGATGTTTCTGAACTTTAAGTTCATTCAATCTGACCTCTGTTAAATACCCTTAAAATGTTAAAAGACCTTTGTAGTTACATATAATTTTTCAGCTTTTAATTTTCATGAATTAGTTACCGAAGTTACCTACAATCTTAGTACAATATTTCTTAAAATTGTGCTTCTTATGAAAATCATGTACTAGAAAGCACTGCATATGCTCCAAGTTTAACAGGATAATTAAATGAACTGGCAAGCTTTACATAACAATCCCAAAAGCGCAACATATAAAAAAATTTTAATAGAGAGCTTAGTATGCTAGAAAAAATATTTCGTTGAGCATCCTTCAAGACCACCAGGGTTGATTTTGCTGGATTTCTTGATTTATTTTTAGATCATATATATTAATCTTAATACTAAACTTACCTATACAATGCATTTCGAAATTCTGGTGTCATAAATAAAGTTTGTAGCAAACTATTTAAATAACAAGTCATTGCTTGATTAACCAAACCAACAAAACCTAAAATAAAGCAGTATCTTACTATAATTTGACATTTAAAATTGTTATAAGTACATAAAGGATGTTTACACATACCAGTGCTTGATTTTATCGAAGTTGATGATGATTGTGATGAATAGGAATAAGATGAAAATGATGATGTTGATGATGATGAAGATGGCAGGGCAAATTTATTGTCTATTGAATCATTTCCTTCCAGTTGAAAGAAGGAGGCAGCATATGATTCAACATCTTCAGATTCCTTGAAGTGAATAAACAGTACTAATTATAACATTTGTCCCAAAATGTCCGTCGGTAGTTCGTATAAATCGGATCAAAAACTTAGTATTGATTTATTAAATCTTTCATATCATTTTATTTTTAATACGAACTTTTTTCATATAAAGTTTGTAGCATTTAAAATAAACTTTGTATTTAAATAGAATCATTTCAAAGAAGTTTGTATAAAAATTTCTTATACAAAGTTCGTTTATTAGCCTTAATTGGACTATTATCTATAGTCTTTATTTTGACATTTTTTCAGCAATATAAAGTTCGTTTTGTTATCCGAAGTTCTTTTATTTTTATTAGACTTATTATCTAAGGTCTTTGGGGATCGTCTCCACGGCATCGTAGAAAACGAAAAGATCGCCATAGATCATTTAAAAATCATGAAAACGGGATTGTAGAAAGCAAAAAAATTGCTGTAGTTTGTTTAAAAATCATGAAAACAGGATCGTAGAAAGCAAAAAGATCAATGTAGTTTGTTTAAAAATCATGAAAACGGGATCATAGAAAGCAAAAAGTTAACTATATATTATGTAGATTGAACCTATAACCACGCAATATGCTAGTCTTTTTAAAGAAGTCAAGCACGTTTATTTTACTTCTTTTGTTTCTGGTTTCGTATCGAAACAATTAAGCGCAATTACGCTGATACGTTTGAAGTTTGTTTTAAGTTCGTATAGCAATTTCCTTAGTTTAAAGTGCGTATCATTTATTTTCGTATTTCAAAAAAACTTTGTTTAATTCTTGTTTCTGGTTTCGTATTGAAATAATTATGCACAATTAGGCAGTCCTTTGAAATTTGTTTCAAGATCGTATAGCAATTTACTTCGTTCAAAGTTCGTATCATTTCTTTTTGTATGATAAAAAAAACTTTGTTTAAGTTTTATCATGTAATTAAAAAGGTTCGTATAAACTTTATTTGATTTTTCATTTTAAATGAAGCACTTCGTATGACATTCGCTTAACGAAACGAAGTACTTCGTAGCGTTCGTATAATTATACAAAAAAAAACATACAAATATTTTGAGACGATCCCATATTATATAGCATAATTATTAATAACCTAAGAACTGTACCTAGTTAACCTTCAACTCAATTTGAATTTTACTTAAGCAAAACTGGGTTGCATAGACAAGATTATTGTCAGTATTATGTTTAAAAATGTTGATTCTAAAGCTATGGTTATTGAATTTTGCGCATAGTTATGTCTGTAAATAAGATAAATAATAAAAACTAGTCAAGGCCTGTGGAGAAATCCACTTAGGCAGATGGAAAATGGAAAAATAGGTTGTTTTAGCTCTTATTGAAGTCAGCAGTGCGGATCCCAAAAAATAGTTGCAAAATTTGACATAATGTGTAGAAAAATAATGCATATAGGATCATATGTTTTCAAGGAACGCCTAAGAAGATATAAGGGTTTAAAAAATTTGCTGACGTCAGCAAAGACCCGTCCATTTCGAAACGGATTTGGGAACCCAGGTTTGGGAAACTTACTCAAATTGGTTCCTGGTGGTCCCTAGTTACCCATGCAGTAAAAAATCACTGACGTCACCACCTCGTTTCCAAATTATTTGGCCTCAAAATTTTCAGTGCAATGTTAATATACTTTCCTTTGATGTCAATATTATTTTAACATTAAGTTTGGCAAATTACAGAAAAAATTTATAGGTGATGTTTTATAAACTTTATCAAAGAAAAGTGCGAAGAATATAATCCACTTTGCAAAAGTCGCACACAGACAGACAGAAGCTCTGTATTATTATAGAAATAGTGGGGGCAAAACTTTGTTTCTCATCATTTCAGAACAAAATACCGGAATGATCCGAACAAGCGCCCTGGGCACATATTAAATTTTTGGATTTTTTGCATGAGCGCTTAATCGAGGGGGGCGCCTAAAAAAAGATGAGCGCTTATAAATTTTTCCTAATTTTGTACAAATTAAAGACAACGGTAATTTTCAATATTTTTATTCTTAAAAAAATAAAACTGAACAAAAGGATAACAACATAAAGTTTAGTCTTTCTAGGGTTCCCAATATAAGATAAGCCGCTTATTCGAGGGGGGGGGGGGGCGTTTAAAAAATGCTGGGCGCTTAATCGGATCATTACGGTATGGCAATTTTTAAGCTTCTTAGGGTTGTTTTCTTGTCATTTCAGAGCGGAATGCAGTAATTTAAGTTATTTTAAAACAAAATACGGCGATTTTTAAGCATTGGCGCTGTGGTTTAGTGGTTATAACTCTAGAAATTTGTGCTGGGGACCAGGGTTTTATTCCCCTTGGCGATTCAATATGGCAAGTGAATGTTACCATAGCGCCGGGGTAACCCAAGCCATGTGAGGGAAATTGGGAAGATGGCATACTGCGTGGGACATTGCGCGGACCTTAATTGGGTCTGCATAGCTCAAAATGAGCATTAAATACTCTAGGACTCCCAATCTAAGCCATAGGCCCTCCTGGAAAAAATAGACAGGGTATATCCCTCAATATACTAGCCATATAAAATATGCACATCATTGCAAAAAACGAAATATGGGGATTTTAAGGCGTTTTTCTTTTCGTTATATACAACTCTTCTCAAGTGAAACAGGCTTTTCGTTCTTAAACTTTTAAAATGCGATCTAAAAAAGCTTTTCTATCGTCCCTTTTCATTCCTAAACTTTTAAAATGCCATCTAAAAAAGCATTTCTATCACCGCTTTTCATTCTTACACTTTTAAAATGCAATCTAAAAAAGCATTTCTATCGCCGTTTTTTGTTCTTACACTTTTAAAATGCAGTCTAAAAAAGCATTTCTATCGCCGTTTTTTGTTCTTAAACTTTTGAAAATGTGATCTAAAAAAGCATTTCTATCGCTGTTTTTCGTTCTTAACTTTTTAAAACACGATCTAAAAAATAATTTCTAACGCCGTTTTTTGTTCTTAGGTCGAGTATCTGAACATTAAAGGAATGTTTTTATTTCGTTTGTTTCCAGGGGGCAAATTGTAATTCTTGTTGAAATGTTATAAGAAAATTGTTTGCGCGATATTTTAAAACTTACGTATATATATGTGCGAAATATAACATTTAGCTTTGTGTGAAAAGAAATAAAATTGCATGCACGCTTTCGTAACACACGAGCATCAGAGAAAACATCACATTTTCTAATAAAAATGGTTTAACATGACTGTTCGTGAGTATAAACAATAGATACTTAAATCTTTGTTGATCTCTTGACAACTACAGCAATTAAATACAACAATGGGACACAAGCAGTTCACATGGGTCTAGTTGATGAATCATGTAAAAAATCAATTTTTTGTGATATCTGTAATTCCTGGATACATTTTCAAAACTGGTCTAGACTTTCAGTATCAGAATTTGATGCCTTATCTCACAATTCTAGTAACTGGGCTTGTCCAAAATGTTTGGACAGGACATTACCATTTTTTGATTCAGAACATCTGTCAAATTGTAAACCAAAACCAACCCCAAATTCTACATCCCGTATTAATGAAAATGTGAGATCCCTTCTTTCTGATCTTACTAGTATTGTTCATAGCATGGACAACGATGCTGACAG
Source organism: Hydractinia symbiolongicarpus (assembly GCF_029227915.1). Classification (NCBI taxonomy): domain Eukaryota; kingdom Metazoa; phylum Cnidaria; class Hydrozoa; order Anthoathecata; family Hydractiniidae; genus Hydractinia; species Hydractinia symbiolongicarpus. The sequence continues at coordinate 12,316,425 of NC_079882.1, read as the reverse complement.
TATCAATTTTCATACAACTAGTTGTAAATACTATGAATGTGAGGACTTTAACAATCTTAATCTAAATCCAAGGTCGCTCTCAGCTTTTCATCTTAACATTGCCTCAATGGCTAAACACTTTGATGAATTTAACACCCTTTTGGCCCTTTTGAGACATGAGTTCTCTTTTATTGGTATTACTGAAACCCGCTTTATCAAAGGCTCACCACCAACTTTCAATTACCATATAGAAGGTTACCAGTGCTTATCCACCCCCACTGAATCCTCAGGAGGAAGGAGCTTGTTGTATATTTCTGACCAGTATAATTTCATTCCTCGTACAGACTTGGATGACATTATGTACCAATCTAAATACTTGGAATCAAGTTTTGCAGAGATGATCTTGCCTAACACAACCAACTTAATTGTCGGTAGCATTTATCAACATCCTTGTATGTCAACAAAATCCTTTAATCGTGATTTCTTAAAACCCTTGCTCAATAAAGTCAGCATTGAAAAGAAACAAATCCTTCTACTGGGGTATTTTAATAAAAATTTGTTAAAACTCAATGAAGATGCAGAACTCTCTGCCTTCATTGATATACTCGGCTCCCACCTTATACTTCCCCAGATCTTATTACCAACAAGAATAGCAGTGACTTCCAAGACATTAATTGATAATATTTTTTTCTCTGTCACTGGTCAACCATCAATCTCTGGTAACCTTATTCACATGATCTCTGATCACCTGCCTCAATTCTTTATATTACCTGACCAATTGACTAACAACTTAGAAAAAAATATTCAATACCAAAACTGGTCCAAATTTGACGAACATAATTTCATTTTAGATTACCTGGATATTGACTGGGGTGTTGAGTTTAATAGTCCTGGACCAATTGACCCAAACAGCTGTTTTGACATTTTTAATTCTAAAATTCAAAAGCTTGTTGACAGACACGTTCCCACAGGCAGGCTCACCAAAAGGCAAATCAAAACCCAACAAAAACCATGGATTACTTCTGCCATCATAAAATCCATGTCTAAACGTGATTTTTATTTTCGGAAATTCACTAAAGCCAAAGATCCAGATTCTAAATCAGAGTTCCGACAACTTTTCAAACGCTACCGAAACATGATTGTCAGCTTATGCAGACAAAGTAAAACAAACCATTATACCAATCACTTTAACCTTTTTTCAAATAACATGCACAAAATTTGGGAGGGTGTTCGTAGCATTATTTCTACGAAACCGTCGAAATCTAATATTCCTACCTCCATTCAGGTTGACGGTAAACTTGAGACAAACCAGATTAATATTGCCAATAGTTTTAATGACTTTTTTACATCCATAGCAAATTCTATTAGGAACAAAATTCCACCTACATCCAAGAGGTACTCTGACTACCTCAAAAACCCAAACCCAGACTCAATTTTCTTATCACCTGTTACCCAAGAAGAAATCATCACGATTATTGGCAACATCTCTCCAGGAAAATCTTCTGGACCAAACAGTATTCCAATCAAAATTCTAAGATTGTTGGAAAATGATATTTCCAAACCTATATCAATTTTGATCAATCTTTCGTTTGAATCTGGTATCTTTCCTAGATCTTTAAAAACATCCAGAGTGGTGCCTGTTTACAAAAACAAAGGTTCTTCTATAGATGTGTCAAATTACAGACCAATCTCATTATTGTCAAACATTGAGAAAATCTATGAAAAGGTTATGTACAACAGAATCATAGGCTTTCTCAACAACCATGATATCCTATATCCCAAACAGTTTGGATTCAGAAAACAGCATTCAACATCACAGGCTGTGCTTACTATAGTTGAACGCATTAGACATTGCCTTGACAAAGGTGAGCTTGCCTGTGGAGTGTTTGTCGACTTACAAAAAGCTTTTGATACTGTTGACCACAAAATCCTTCTATCCAAGCTAAATCACTATGGTATTCGGGGAAAAGCAAATGATTGGTTCAGGTCTTATTTAACTGGTCGTCTCCAGTATGTCTCAATCGGTGAATTCAAATCTCAACTTAAAGCCATTCTACATGGTGTGCCTCAAGGCTCTGTTCTTGGTCCGCTGCTGTTCTTGTTGTATTTTAAATGATCTGCATAATTGTATCAAATCGTCAGAGACCTATCATTTTGCTGACGACACTCATCTGCTGAAATTCTCAAAATCACTAGAATCCCTTTGTAGAGGGATGAATGCTGATCTTAAACGCCTTGTGTGTTGGCTTAACGCCAACAAAATATCACTGAAGTCCAGCAAAACAGAGTTTCTTGTATTTAGATCCCAATCTCGTAGGCTTGAATTTTTACCTTTTTTGATTCTATGCGGTAAGTGCATTTATCCTAGCGAAAGTGTGAAATACCTGGGTGTTCATGTTGATGAACATCTTTCCTGGAAGTATCATGTCTCATCTGTGGCTACTAAACTTCAAAGAGCCAATGGGATGTTATCTAAAATTCGTCACTATGTTCCCCTAAAATCCCTGCTAAACATTTACCATGCTATCTTTAGTTCTCACTTAAGCTATGCTTGCCAAGTATGGGGCACTCGAGACACTACAGTAGCCCACAGAATACTTACCCTCCAAAAGGCTGCCCTTAGGCTGATCACCTTCAGTGAACCAAGATCCCCATCTTTGCCTATATTTGCAGAACTTGGAATTCTTAAATTCTTCGACCTAGTTAAAGTCCTTAACATTCAATTTATCCACAAATTCCTAAACTCTAACCTCCCATCTGACACACTTACCTCACTTAAATTTGATCGAATCTCACACTCTCATGAAACTAGATGTAACACAATTGGTTTGCTTATTGAACCAACAGTTAACACATCGACGTTTGGATCTTTTTCATTCTCTAGAATCTCCACATTACAGTGGAACAATCTGCAAAGAAATTATCCTAATACTAACCTCACAAACTGTAAATTAAGCACAATCAAATCCCTAGCTACAAGTTTCTACATGAGTCAATACATCAACTAGCTTTCCTCTTCATTATTTTGCCCATTATTTTTTTCTATTTGACTATATGGTACTGAATTTTCATTTATACTATAATTATAATCAATAATGCTTTTTCATTTTAATCTTTGTAAACTTACAGTATTTACTGACATATGAAAATATTTCACCTTTTTCTTGGTGGCTTTCTCCTTTGTTTAGCCTTGGCTATCGGGAAAGTCTCCTTCCTAATTGCTAATTTATTCTTTTAGTAATGTAAATTGTCATTTCTTAGGTAAATAAATGTTTACTTACTTACTTACATGAGCTAATTAAATTTTGTGAACAAGACATAAACTCTATTGTTTTCAACATGCAAAAATAGCTCATGTATTTAACAATAGTTTAACAATAACAACGAAAGTTCTGACGCTACCCAAAGCTCATGCGAAGGTGACAACTATCGTGTACATGTAAAGTTACATTCAGACAGTTTATATTTTTCACAATATATTTACAAGAAATTTCAAGTATGTTAACGATGGCAATGTTACTGATTGGTGGTAACTTTGCTCCTCCAATAATGCTGATGTAAGTCGAATCTGTTGCACTTAGTTTTTGTTTTCTCAAGAGTGCTAAGTACTTGGTGAAAGAAATATCTGAAATATTTGTTGAAAGTAAAAATTTGTAAAGTTACCTGTGGTACTGGAACAATAGTGTCAACTATCATGGTAACTGGATCTTTGCCATCTTTTTGCTTAATCATGAAATCATTTCGTTTAGCACTTACATCCTTCAACAGGTCATGCAAAGTGTCTTCACATTTATCATCTATTAAAATTTCCTCCTCTTTTATCAAATAGCTTAACAAAAATGTTTCATATTTATAACATGTTTTTTGTGATACAGTTTCATATAAATTTTTCACAGTGGTATTTCCAGGCAAATTCAAATGAAATTTGTTACTTTTCCAATTAGTAGTTGTTTCATCTCGGAATACACACAAATAATGTGGAGCAGGAACATCATTTCCAACAATAACAGCTAACTGACCTTCAGCAGGACTTGGGGACATACCTTTTAAACCATAAAGTTGTTTAATGTATAATTATACAACCTAAAAAAGAAATTTAAAAAATAAAAATACCATTTAATAAAAATAGCACTTCAAGTTCAGATACTTCTATGTTGATGAAGAACTAAGCCAGAAAAAATTTGTAACATTAATTATTTGCTGATGCTTGGAATGCTGAACTACAATGCATTTTATGCAACTGGAAATTCATTTAAATTAAGTTACAGACTTCATGTTTTTTATATTATGGAATTTTTGTAATAGGGCGTAAAGTTTAAGCCCTGTACCTTGGCTCCCCTGTCAAAGTAAAGATTTAGTGGCAGCTATCATTCCTTCTTTTTGTTTGTTGTGTTTCCATTCAATTCTCGTTTTTCTTGGTTATTTTATGCTGGTAGCAAAAATAATACATTCTTTTTGTTAACACATTTCAGTTATATATAATGAACTTTTGAATGAAACCAGGTAAAACAGTTTTGTAATATTTTTTACTTTCAAAAAAAATATTGGCAAATAGTTAATTGTTATTGTTAACTTCTTATAAGTAAAGTAGCTTGTACAAAAAAAAACTAAAACTAAAATAGAATGGGTACATCAAAAGTGTTTTTAAAATTGGTAGCTAAATATTCTTTTTTTCAGACATCAGAATCAGACTTATTTGCTTTTATTTTTAGAAAAAGCAATTGTTTATTTTTTATTTCTTCTTGTAGTTATGTATGGAGTCTCTTCTATATTCTTTTCAAACAAGCATATACTTGGAAGGCCTATCAACTATCTTCTCTTCCCCTTGAAAAATTTGAAACACTTTTCTTTAATGAACTCACTTTTTGAATAAATGACCAACCACCCTTGTTTATAGTTCTTTTTTGTCTTTTTGATAAATATAAGAGATGACGCTGAAAATCCCTAGAGACGAGGGTGAATAAGTGACATACTGGCTTGTATTCCATTATTGTTTAGCTAGGCATTCCTTTATCTTTTTAGATAGCTAGCTACACACTTTTTTAACAGAATACAAAATGTAAGCAGGCTGGTCATTATTCTTATTTTTAGCTATATTGTTCTAAACATTCAATTAAGAGAAAAAGCATGTAGTTTGCTTGGTGACCCTTGTGGTAAACCAAAAGAAATGTTGCCAAAGAAAAAATACTTTTACCTCCTACTTTCTTATCTCAAGCTGAAAGCTGGGGATTTCTTCCTAGAAAAACCCGAAAATGTCTTAACGGGAAATCGGACAATAACGAGACATTTCCGCCCACTGGTTGCAAGGGGCGCCTACAAACTTTTAAGAAATGTGACAGGCAGCATTTTATATCTAAATAAATTAGTATGAGCTTGTTTACTTGGGTTATGGCAGCCTAAAATATTTCAATTGCACTAGAATAAAAGAATTGGGAGATAACAAGGCGGTAACCTCATTCCGCATTTTACCACATCGGGCAACCTTTTTATTTTTCTAAATGGTATGGAAATTTACCAGGAGGAAATATTGATATATAAAAATTGACACAAAAATATAGACAGACACATTGTTTATACAAGGATGCAAAAAAATGAGTGATGTATATACAAGGTCTTTCCATTCGTGAATTCTTCAGCACCCCGCCCACAAAAACTCACAAATATTATCTCCCTTATACACAATTTAGTTGAGTATTTTTTTGTTTTATGTTATCGCCGTATCACCTCTCCATAAGACACAGAACAGGATAAAATTTAAATTTCGCACGAAAATTGATCACAACATTTTTTTTGATGAAAAATAAAAGAAGTGTCTTGCAATATTGCTTTTAAGAGATATCCAATACTAGATAAAAAGAACATTGCAATTACGTTTGAGTTTTGTTATGGTTTTATTTATGGTTTTATTTATGGTTTTAGTTACGGTTTCAGTTATTTGATGCTTTTCGTATTAGTGTACCTTGTCTGGTTTTTAAAACGTCCTATTAAACTTGGTGGTAAACTCAGATTTGTATAATAATTGCAAATAAAATTATTTGTCGTTGGTGTTATTTTACAGGGAATAATGTTCTAAACATCTTTAAGAAGTCAGAAACATGGTCAGTCGGATATTAAAATTTGGTACTGTTGGTATAGCTAGGAATATTCCCGTGTACTGAACTGTATGGTCATAACTGATGATATGGTTTATTCCATCCATCTGCTTAACAAACATATAGTCACACAATTCTGTCATACTTTGAAGATTGTATTCTTTTCTAGCCAAGTCAATTGAATTAAAAGCACTGTTTTGCATTCCAGGAAAAATTTGGGTTAGTTTAGAAATAATCGCGCAATTCTGCACCCACGTGACGTTAACTAGCTAACTAATTTTAATTTACACTGCTAACTAGACTGCAAAGTTCAAGTATTTTATCCAGTGCAGGACTGGTCAGGAGTAAAATCACCCACGTGCGGTACATAACTCTCCCAAATTAGTGGTGTGTGATGAAGATCCATGCCTAAGTTATGTTAAGGCATGCAAAACGGCAGTACAGGCATGCAGTTACAAAAATTCCAACCCTTTAATTTTAAAACAAAATCAGAAAAATATGTTTCAAGTTTGTTCAGTAGTTGTAACTCTTACGATGGAATAATGCCAAATTTGGATGTGTCTTTTATATTAGCACTTTTTATAAGACACCATGACAGCTAAGGGGAGTGGAAGATAGCATGCCATAATTAATTCAGGCATGTGCGTGAATCACACGCTATTCCTGACCAGGCCTGTAGTGAAATTATTTAGTCTCACTAAAAAAAGACTACATCTTATATTGCCCCTAAGGGCGGCATCCATAGTGACATTGCCATAAAATAAACATCCAATATAATTGATGTAGTTGGTGGGTACATGCTTTACAGTCTTTCCTTAATTTATTTGTTTATTTGCCTGGTTCTGGTTTTGTCCAGGTCATTGTTGCAATACTGTAAGTTTAATTTACTTTGCAATTTTGTGTCTCTAAAATAATATCTCTGTTGTGTCTGTCTGTTTAAAATAGTACTTCATTTTTTTAGAAACAGAGTGTTATTAATTATTAAATAAAAATCACATTATAATCAACCTATAGTCATTTTTCTAAGTAAATTTTATTTATTTCGTGTAAACAGGACGATCACATGGTTTTCCATAGGTCAGTGACTAGTATAGTATATAATGTTAAAGTCAGGTAACTGCAGAATGAGTGCATGTTCTTTTTAACCCATTCTTATTCAAATTTGGTCATGTCAACAAAAAATTGCAGATGCCATATGTCATTTGCCTGCCTGCTTTGTTAATATGTCAACATTTGTGTCAGCAAATGCTGATGTAAATTTAAAAAGTAGTTTTTTAAAGTTAAATTGAAAAATTCTCAGGTTGGCTGGGTATTTTTGTTAGACGTGGCACAGGGGTGTATACAGGAATTTAAACAAGTTGTCCTTTTTTTCACAAAGTCACTTGAAATTGGGCATTTAAACTACACAAGGCGTTAAAAAATGTTTCTTTCGCTTAAAATTGCATTTTTTAAAATGCAAAAAAAAAACAAGATGAGGAAAACCAAGCACTTTTATACTTAGATTTGGAATGGAAAAATACTAAAAATGACGGCTTTACACTACACACCCTGTGTCAAGGTAAAAATTTCTGCAGGCTTTGAAAATAAAATATTTTCAGTAGGAGAACTAACGATTGATAACAGGTTGTGATTAAATGTTCATTATAGTGTGAATATGAACTGTGTATTTTTTTATATTTGTGAGCTTTGGTTCTCGAGATATTTAAGGTCAAATTAGTCCTACGATTGCTGCCATGATAAAACTTTTTGTTTGGTAAAGTAATAACTCTTGTGACTTAAGTCAAGGGGATGTAAAAAAACATATTTCTAATGAACGAAGCGAGGGATGCTAAACTATGCCCCCTGTTATGTCTAAGAGTAATTTTATTTTTTTATATTTTGAATATAAATATCTTTATCAGAATAAAGTAATGTTTAGACATGAGTTATCACTTAAAAAAATAAGTATTACTATATTCAACTTTATTATGAAATTCTTCTTTTTATTATTTTTTTATCAAAACATCTTGAAAGACAACAGGTGCTTCATTTAATTTGCTACACTTGAAAATAAAACTTTAAATGCTTATGTAATAGCAAAACAAAAAGAGTCTCAAAGTTTTTCTTTGTTAACCTATTCGCATTTGTTAAACTGTTAAAAATTATTTTTTCTATGATGATGTTGTACTACTGCAATTTAACTTGTTTTTTTCATCACTCAAACATAAATTATAATCTCTCTTGAAATACCACTAAGTGAATGCATCCTCAAAAGTCCTGCCGAGCTATGTATACGCTGTGTGACGACATAAATCAACAAAATATGTGAACATAAGATATCTATGGTAAGAAAGAAAGCAGTTTAAAACAGTTTAAGTTTTTGTTTTTTATTAAATTGCCTTTTTTGTTAAACCAGATCTCTCCTAAAAAACATCAAAAAACTGGAAAACTCTAGGAATTTGCTTTTTAAGAATGAATTGCCACACCGTACTATTTTTTTACTCTTTATATGGAGGACATCTCATTGCTAGTCATAAAACTGACACTAAAATGATAATCAAAGAGAAAATTGTTACATTGCTTCTGTCCATGCAATTAGAAATGCAGTTGATAATACCTATTTAAACTGTATCACCATTTACTTAGTGGTGCAGTGCTGCATTTTCAGGAAATATGCAGTGAATATTTGGTGTTTTTCTAGTAGTTTTATGTTTGACCATTGTAACCCTTTGGTTATTTCCTAAGTTACTTTTATTTACTAATACAACACCTGGTTATTCACCAATTTCAGACTGCCATGTTTAAAATATTTGTAAAGTTTGATTTCCAAATAATATTGGTTCCACTTTCTTGCACCATTCGATGAAACGAAGACATATTACCTTATACTTTTGTAATTGTAATTTTTTTTTAAATTGTTTTGTTTATAAACCAGATTTTTTTCCACAAAATCTTTTTATTGCTTTAAACTTTATTTTTTAAGTTTACTGGCCTACAATAAATATGAGGTTGACTCTTCAGGGGTCAGCATGTTATGTTCTTTTTTATTCTAGGGATTTAAATTAAAAGTTTACTTCAACTGATATCTTTTACAAACGTGTTACCTATTTAACACACAACAACTTTGATGTTGTTTCACCTGAGCAGCAAAATCGATTTTTCAAGGTCTGAAATAACTTCAGTATACAAGGTAAAGTTTTTTTGCAAAAAATTGAAAAAAAAATTTTGTAGCTTTTTTTAAAACAAAATCTTAACTTTCTAACGATATAACGAACTAAGCGTTATCATTTTTATAACACACCATGTGTTATTGCACCATGATCAATCGATCGACATTCTTTTATCAAAGCAAACTCAAACACTTTTTAAGCACAGTTAGAAAAGTTATTCTCATCGTATAATCTTTCATTTCTTGCAATGTTTTCCCCATTATTTCCTCTTGACCAAGTTATTTGCTGCCATCTTTAATTACAATTTAAAATAATGCCTACATTGAGTATGGTAGTGAAAAAATATAATATGCACCAGGTTTGTGAGTTCTTAGACATTTAAGGTGTAAAAATATGCAAAAGTGTGAAAGTTGTTAAAAATATTTATTTAAGTTTTTCTAGGACTTGGTTCTTGGTGTGGGATTAAGTTCATGTGCCAAAAGTAATAACGGTATGAGGAAGAGAGTTACATCATTGTGTTACTAACACCCGGGGCTAAAAATATGCTACTACCGAAGTTTTCGCCCTTAGAACTTAAAAACGAGAAGTTAAAAAGAAAAAAATGTTTTTTTTCATAAAAAATCAGTAATGCATTTAAAAAGAAATGTGGTAGCATATTTTAGGGGACACTGTGCTGAACAATCATCATCATCATCATCATCATTCTCGGCTTAACGTCCGTTTTCCATGCTAGCATGGGTTGGATGGGGTATATTAATGACCCTCTTCCAATCTGATCTAGACTGTGTTAGATGTAAACTCAACTTCCTCTGTATAAAGTCTGTCCTTATAACCTCCTGCCAAGTCTTTCTCGGTCTGCCTCTGGGCTTTGCCCTAGGAACTATCAAGTCTCTACACTTTCTTAATTTACAAAATTCGCTTGACAAAAATTTATTAATATGTTTGTTGTAGACAAAACCACTTCACTCCACTGAACAAGAGAGCAATAATTTGATAACTTAGTTCCTAGGACTGAGAGCGAAAAAATTTCACATAAATTTTTTTAAACCATAATAAACTACTTTTTTTTACTTTTCAATAGTGTCTTTTTAATTCCATAAAATTAAAGACATCTTAGGAATTTTTTCACTTATACACAAAGACCTCACAGTAACCTTAAGATGCTGATTCTGTGTAACAAATTAAAGTGGAGTGAAGTGGTTTTGTCTACAACAAACATATTAATAAATTTTTGTCAAGCGAATTTTCTAAATTAGGGCTGTAAGTTTCAGATTAAGTTACTACATTTCAAATTAAGTTACTAACATCAAGCCTGATAAAATGCTTAGTGCTACTCTCGGGTGTTTAATACAAGGGGGGACGCTTATTGATTTTCAGATTGTTTTCCCACCCACCCACACCTTATTAAGACGCTTATTAATTTCAACCAATGAATAAGCTCCTGATGGTCAAAATTAATTTTTGTTTTGAACGTTTATACATTCTGTGTATTTGCTGTTATTTACTTACCATCATTCATTGACGCAAGCTAGCACTATGTTTATTGATTGTTACACACCTACTTTGTATCACATATTGTATCACATGTGTCTTCTCTCTCAGTAAACATTCTAACCCACTCATTTAATAAAACCCCCCTGCTTATTAGTTCTCAAAAAAATTCCAAACCCTCCAGCTGAATTAAGCACCTAAGAGTAGGTGAGTTGTCACTAATTTTGTGGTTTTACGAAATTAAATGTTTAGTTTTTATTTAACCAAATTAGAGACCCAAAGTCTGAAAATTATTGCCTGCAGTGTGAAAATTATTATCTGAATAATTTCTTAAGGACAGTAATGTGCTACTAACTATATACAATGAAGGTTTATAACAGCCAGTACTTGCAGTACATATAAAAACATCACATTGTTTTAGAAAATTGATATTGCTAATTAATATACATAAATTATGGATAACCTTGCAAAAAATCTATTTGATGAGTTCTCTGACAACGAATCTGATTTGTTGGCCACTCCACCAATGAAACGACCACATACACCAACCTTTCGTGAGGGCAATCAAAGACCAATGCCAAGTATATTTGAAGATAGAAGTTTTGGAAGTCCGAAGTCAGGGGATTCATTTCTAGGAGATGAGCTAAACAGCACAGATGAAATGTTGTCACCATCATGCTCGCCTATGAAGCTAGTCCAATCTCCAGGGAGAGGTTTTTCAATGCAGTCACCACCGTCAATACAAAGAGGATTTCTTGCATTGAGATTGTTTGATACTCCCCACACTCCAAAAACATTGTTAAATAAATTTAAAGATGCTGCTGGAGAATCACCAAAAAGTAGTCCAAAATCTCAAACAAAGTTGAACAGTAGAGTAAGATTAAAGGACCAGTTTGCACATATCAAAGATACCAACAGAAAAAGACCAAATAGTGAGCCACGTAATATTGGTAAAAATGTTGTGTATGCTAATATAAATCCATTTACACCTTCAGCTGCTGGGGTCAAACATAAGCGAACTCGTCAAGAATTTGAAAGGTAAGCAGATAAAAAACGCACCACAGTTTACTCTTACAAAGCGTGCACATTTCAGGAAAGTTGCTTGCAAAACAAATACTTCCAAACAGTCAAGGAAAAGCAACATCTTAATTTTGATGTTAGTTCTCCAAAAAAGCAACATTTGTGTTTTTTTAAATTTTAGTGAATCTGTGTTGAGTGATGATAATGATTCTGATGGTGAAATGCAAGAAATTTATGGAAACCCTACAAAGGTATGAAATATATATAAAATTTACATCTTGATATGTCATTAATCAAAAAGCATGATTTTCACCCCCTTCCCTTACCTTGTGCTTTTAGAGGGCTAAATTTGTTTCTAACATTACAGCATGACACTACAACCCTAGTTAGTGAACTAAAGGGGGTGATATATTTACTATTGTCATTTACTATTTCGCAATTGTTTTTCCAAATTGATGTAAAATTTTGTAATTTTGCTAATTTACCAATTTTTTTTTGTTTTCCTGCTGAAATAAGCTAAAATATGGATAAACATTTGACTTAGAAAATTGGTAGTTGATTGTACTGAAACATTTCAATCTTTAGTCATTTTAATGTACACAGTACTGAAAAAGTATAAAATATAATTTAATATGCTAGAATTTTTTCATTGAACATATTTTCTTGTGAGTTAATTTTCTAAATTGAATAGAGTGGTCTATATACAAAATAGAAAAATATAATGTACATCGTCCGTATATCATGAATTAAAACAAGAAACAAAAAAGGCTGGTGTAAACCAAATAAAATTGTTTTACGGGGAAGCTTTCCATCATAAATAGAGATAAAAAAGCTTGAAATTGGACAAAAAATTTTGGTGTTGTGCTAAATTTTCTACATTAGCTAAATTGGTAAAAATCTCTTTATTCTTCTCCTATAAAACTCGCGTTAGAAATTATTGTATATTGTTTTTAAACATTAAGTGCTTCATATGAGAAAAGGCTGGAGAAAATGAATGAGAGGGGGGGGGGGATGAAGGGCCTTTCAAAAAATAACGTAGAGGTTTCTAAAACAATTAAAAAATAAATACTCTATAAGACCACAGCTGTTGCCTAAATCATTTTCAAAACATTGTCTCATTTATTTTGTAGAAGCTCACATTGAGAGAAACCAACATATCACGATATAATGCTGAATTTGTGGAACTGGGAAAAATCGGAACTGGATCTTTTGGTTCAGTTTATAAATGCCTCAATAGATTAGGTTTGTATCTGTTACTTGAGCACAACATGGAGCGCTAAGATATAGTTTATTTTTAAGCCGACAAAAGATGATTGTGGTGAGATTCACCACACATTTGCAACTCAGATTCTTGCTGTTCTTTAATACCTAACTCTTTGTTGTTGTTTCCCTTACATAAATTGTTCAATATAATAATATATAACTCTGGTTATTGTTTCTGTGAAAGAATCTTCTTAATTAAAATTTCTGTATGTTGCTGGCAGTAGTTTTTGCTTCTAATAATTCATTTTATCACAGTTGTGGCTAACAAGAGATCCGTTTTTATATTGTTATAGCCTTTTTGAAAAACATTACATAGTGTATACATACTTTTACATATTTTTTAGATGGCTGTATATACGCGTTGAAAAGATCTTTAAAACCACTGGCTGGATCAATTGATGAGTGCGTTATCCTTACTGTTAAATTAAAATGTGCTTAATTTGTAACTACCCCTGTGAGTATTATTTTTTTGATTTTAGACAAATGGCACTTCGTGAAGTGTGGGCGCATGCAGTGTTGGGGCATCATCAGCATGTTGTACGATACTATTCAGCATGGGCAGAAGATTGTCACATGTTAATACAAAATGAATATTGTGATGGTAGGTTATTAGTGTTTGTTTTGGCGACTGTTATGGTCTTGTTAGGTGGATAATGGTATTTCTTTATTTTCAGTACAATTAAATATCATCTTCCCTCTCTTCACTTAGGTGGCAACTTGTCTGAAACTATAACTAAAAACAGGATGAATAACTTGGTAATGAAAATAGAAGATCTTAAACAACTTTTACTTCAACTTTGTAAGGTAAAAATCTTACTATTATATCTGTTTTTCCCCATTAGAAACCAAAACCTTCATTAATTAATAAAGAATATTGATTTAGGGACTTAAATATATACATTCACAGAAGCTGGTCCATCTCGACATTAAACCAGGTATGGCGGTAGATAAAATAGTCAGGTACTATAGTGAAAATAAATACGAGAAATTCTATTGTTGACATTTTATTTTATTACAAATAATTCGTCTCGCTCCCACTAGACATTATCACGTGTAATAAACTTTGGTTAGTTCAGTCAGGATAATAAATTTTGTCACTTTGTTTCTTTCTAGGAAACGTCTTTCTTTGTTATTCTCACCAATCTAAAAATACAGAAGAAGGAAGCGGTGATGACGGTTACTATGGTGACGATGTAGAATCTACTAAACAAAACACGGCGTACAACATTGTTTACAAAATTGGTAGCGTTTCTAGATAAATCATCCATTTTTTTTTTTTGATAATCTAGGTGTTCTTTAGAATTCTAATCTACTGGCTGGTTTCATTTCTTTAGGTGATTTGGGTCACGTGACATCGATACACAAACCACAAGTGGAGGATGGTGATTGTAGATTTTTACCGAATGAACTTTTACAAGAGGTAGGCTGATTTTTTTTGGTTGTTGTTGTTTCACCTGTATGTGATAGCAAATAATAGTTTTTATCTTCATCTTTGTGTTGGTTGTTTAGGATTATGACTATTTGCCAAAAGCTGATATTTTTGCTCTTGGATTGACAATATACCTTTCGGTAAGTTCTCACTTTCATTATGTTGCTAGTTTTTTGGTGTAGCTAGTTTTCAAAAAAATATTTTTGATTTTTTTTGGATTATTTCAGGGTGGTGGTGACGATCTCCCAAAAAATGGACCAAACTGGCACACAATAAGGTGAGCAATTGCTGGCTGCTTTATAGCATGTTTAATTATGTAAACCTCTGAGTGTATAGTTTATTTATTCCTTCGTTTTATGTTAGAACAACAGGTTTACCAAATCTACAACAATACCCAAAAGAACTAAACTCTCTGTTGTCGGTAAGTTATTTTTTACGTAGTGAATGATATAGCTGCTTTATACAAAATTATACAACGTCCTGAAACGATCGTGAAAAAAGTATTTTGCATTTTAGAAAATGATTACAAAGGATCCCGCCTTGAGACCATCTGCATCAGAAATTTTGCAGGGTCGTTTACTTGGTCAAATGTCTAAGGTGGGTAAATGTTGTTCAAATTATTTTTAATTATTATTTTACTGAAGTTGTTAGTTATTGAGCTATCAAATACACTTTAGGATCAATTACGTAAAGAACTGAATGAAGAAAAGTTTAAAAATAAAATCCTGGCTAGGTATGTAGCTTGTGTCGTTTAACCCTTGTGACTTTTGAAACAACAAATACAGGGTTCTCACGCCTCCTAAAAATCCTAAAAAATAAAATCCTAAAATATCCTAAAATGTCTTGATTTTTGCAACTACTTAAAAATCTCCTAAATTTTTAAAGAACAACTATGAAAACTATTTATTTGTATAATGGATTTTTATGTGAAATAAAGTCAGAAATTTGCTAAGTTACCCTTGACACTAATTGTCCTAAAATCTCCTAATTTTTGTATGTCTTTTCCCCGCTAATGGAAAAATCCTCCTAAATTCTCCTAAACACCCTAAAAAATTACTTGCAAAATAAGTAGGAACCCTGAAATAGTGAAAGTTCATCTCGTAGAATAAATCGTTGTTGGGACTTTATTTGGTAATGATTTTTGACTCGTGAAAGTTTTCCCAAAATAAATAAACAGGCGAAATTTTTACATCTTTTCTCGGTTTTTGGAATATGAGCATTACAGAAATTGCTTATTCGAGGTAGAAGTAATATTACTAAAAAAATTGATTCAACTTTCATTCATGCGTTACCATACGATCATCAAAAATAATATTTAACCAGTATCTGGTTTAATTCCCTAATGTTATTCTTGTAAAGACTACGCCAAACTTAAAGTTTGTTATATTTGGTACAATTTCCATTTTTAAATATGTTTGTAAGGCTTCTTGTTTTATTCGGATAAGTGCAAAAAATAAATTTGATATAATTATTAAATAAAAGAATTACACGATCATTTTGCACCACAAATTTTGTTCTAATTTAGAAAACTGCAAGCTGCAGAAACAGCAGCATCATCGACACAGAGTATATTCGACACAGGAAAAAATAAACGATTGGTCGGTAACAAAGTGACACGTAGTATGAGCATGAGTGTGATCATGTGATCAAATGCAGATGTATTTGTATATGCGACATTTTTATTCTTGTACATACGCAATGGGTATATAATGTACATGTTTTAATTCGGAGTCTTTTATAGTAATTTTTAGCGTAGATTTTCAAAGTGAGGTTTATAGTTTTTTTAACTCATTTTTTGTGCATTGCACTTGATATCCCTTCGTGATGTAAAAACTCATGTCCTGAATTTTCTCCCTGCCCCTTCCCTTCCCTGCCCCTTTACCCTTTTTTTGTACTTGCTATTTTTCACTTTGCAGGGTGTTGAGCACCATAATTGTATATTTCTAGGAAATTTTTAAGCAGTACACACCTTTTTGCAGTGTATTTTTAGTGACGGCATATTCGATAGACATTCGTTAGTGAGGGCATATTCGATAGACATTCGTTAGTGAGGGCATATTCGATAGACATTCTTTTGTTTTATTTGTACAGTACATTTTTTATGAGAAAAAAATTAAAATAAAAATTTTGTTTTTAATGTTTACAAACTCAAGAAAAGAAACGACGTCTCTCAGCACTCAGCAGTTTATAAAAAACATTTTGAAAAACTAGTATAACACCATCGGCACGAGAATTTATATTACGAAGTACGGATTCCTTAAGTTACAAAACAGACAAAGCTTTGAGAACATTTAAATTACCTCGAGAAGAAAAAAATGTTTATTTAATATATTACCTTTTACAGCCAAAACTAAGCGGAATTTCGCATTTCCGTAACACAACCCAACTTTGCGTTACATGGCGGACTGCGGGTATTTTTTAATATAGAGACTTTACAAAATGCCGGGTAAAAAGCTTTATGTAGTAAAACGAGCGCTTCTCCACGGGTGATTCGCTTATTATTTTTTAGTTATAAGTGCAAGTCACAAAAATAGCTTCGGAATGTTATATTTGTTTGCTATATTATTTACGTTTAACTTAAGCTTCCGTTTTTCGCAGTTTTCAGGCAAAATATCTGGATCATTTTTCGAGGCTTGTTGATGCCCGCAATTACGTCAGTTATTTTTGAAAACACGCCAAACAGGAAATTTCAAGATCGAAGCGCCCTTGCAGGCACCCTTACCACCTGAAATTTATATTTTTATGCCATTTTCATTCTACGAATTAGAGATATGTATTTGTCGGTTTTGGGACGGTAGTGTTCGAGTTCCTCATGCGAGATGTCCAAGCCTTCTACTGCTTTTGAAATGAGGCTCGGGATGGAGTCTAACTTGGCCTTAGCCAGAGTATTGATCCTGTCATGTTTCTTGGCTTTCGAATCAAAGATTTTTTGCACTTTATGCACGACAGCGAAAGAGAGTCCAAGGATGATTCCAGCTGAGGCGAGGGCAATACTTACTGGAATTCCAACCCCCGTGGTAAAGTTTACGACTGAATCGAGTTTAAGAGCAGTAATTGCGGTGACTACCAAAGTATCACTGATTGTAGCTGCCGTTGCACGACACTTGAATCGCTTGGTAACGTTGTTACTGTAGCTCACTTCTGATCGTAGAAACTTTTCGATCTGTTTAATCTTTTCTATATTATAGACCTAACTTTCATCTTGCGCATCCTGCATAGTATCGTACTCAGGTGCACTCGGCGGTAAGGGTGGATACAATTTCATTCTATCATCCATATTCTTTTATTCTATAATTATTTGCATCGTTAGTCCTGTAAAAGCAACATTTTTTCAGGGTGATATTGATCGGTCAGCAGGAACTCGAGCCTATCCGTTGAACCTTTCAACGGAAGATAGGTCGGAGTTTCAAGATTCCAGGTGAGTATATCTCCCCAAAAGTTTAACTCTTTGGTGAGGAACAAAGCAAGAATTTTTGATTTTTTTCCATTAAGCAAGCAATCATTCTCATCTAACTGAGGGCATATAAGACTTAATCTCCGATAATTTTCAGTCATGAAGTATACATGATAATCGCCTGTCGTATAGTGCTTTACACCATCGGGTAGATCAGATAAACCAATGAGTTTTTGAAGTGCTGTATCAATACTAACTTTAAAGTCATTACTCACACGAAGCTGCAGTAGCCATTATTTATTATAAATATCATGACATTTCCATTAGCCTGTTTGTCGATAATCGATGCCAGATCCTCGATTTTGTACAGCCCTTTCACGATAATGATCCAGGTATCTGGTAAGATCCCGATTTCTCCTTCCAGATATTAAAAGTGGTATCCTTAAATAGGTTCAACAAGCCGCCTCGAATACTAATTGATTTTAAAGCGACCCTCGTGCCCTGCCCTAGGTCATCATTAAAAATTGTAGGGTTGTTGATATCAGTGATATACAATTGCTTCGTGTTTCTTATAAGAAACATGAATATTTATTTATACAACCCCAAAGCAAAATACAAATCAAACAGGGGAGAATGGCCTCTGGGTATCACGAATCTGGAACATCTGGCTTATATCCCCGTAGTATTTCCAGAGTTTAGCAAGTATCCCATCAAAGTCCTATTGACTTACCTTAACGATCCCGTTCGAGTTGGATGGAATGGGCAAGCATTGGATTACTAGAACATCCAGGTTAATTTTACAGCTCATTGTGCAACAACAGATCTAGGGATTTCTGCTAAACATATAATAGGATCTGTGCCCCTTGTCAACTCGATCTTTAAATTTCATGCCTACTATCACATGCGTCGTATACTTGGTCGAATGAAAGTGCCCATGCCCTTTAACGATGGGTCTAGTCAATACAAAAATCCTTATTCGACATCTGGATTTGCACAGGTGTGTCGTGAATACGGTGCAGATCCCCATGGTCTGTATAAATTTAAAGCAGTAGGCGCTTTACTAACTAACGGTTCATGGTGGCTCTAAGTTGATGGAAATTACGCAAAATTTATCATGCCAACAAGTCAGGGCCTTACAGCAGAAGGTCTGACAAAATTGAGTGAAAGTATTCGCGTCTACGTGGTCTTGTTGCTTGGGTCACAGTCTGAAGCAAAAGCATCCTTACTAGGTTCCGGTGCAGACAACTATACAACGAGACAAATCCTGCTGCAAAAGTTTCAAAATATGGTGCTCCTGGGAGAGAATGTAGGGCAAGATATAACACGTTTTCAAAAAGTGCTCCAATATGCTCGAAGGTCGGTTAATTTTGCTGTTATGCCCAGTGTGTACACGTTGCCCTTAGATATGAATCTTTTAGGTAAAATCGAGGGTTATAATAACAACGTCTTGATCGTGCCTGCAGATGTAAACGTTGGGATTCAAGTTGATCTGAATAAGGTAAAGAAGCCTGTTGTAAAGGCAAAGTCAAATCACACGGCCGGTTGAGGTCGCGGATCGCCTCTGGCAGTGGTGCTAGCAAAAAGGTACATGTGACACATCTCTTTACACCCTTTGCTTTGCGAACACCGCCTTTTTTGGTAAAGCTCTGATAGCCATAGAGTTTAGCCCTCAGGGTGGTGAATTCGGTCATTATTTTGCAACCTAATTCATCCTTCATCAAGCCCACCACCTTTCTGTTCTTGCCTATTGGGGGGGGGGGGTTCTATCATCCGCATTATAAGCACTTGTGTCAAAGCGTGCCTCAACATCCTGCGCGATCCTGTAAAAGTCATCCGTTTGGATGTGGTACACAAAGGAGTCCGTGTCCATATAGCAGAGTTGTAGCTTGCTACTGTACTTAGGTTGCATGTAGTCATAATGAAACTCATACATGATCAGCTTTGACATATCCAGGATGGCCTGGCCGATGTATATAGGCTTATTTATTTTCACCTCTGTTTTACCCATCTCCACACCTAGTAAGTTTTTACTGAACCTGCTACCACCCTTGAAATTTGGTTTCATCACAAGCTTCATATACTTGTCCTCATTGGTAACCAATTGGATGTTGCGATGATTTCTAATGTTTTCCATGGTCTTCCCAAACACCGAAAGGTTCATCAATTTGTAAAAATCCTTCTCGAAATCGTTCCCGGTAGCTGTTCTCAACCTCGTGTTGTGATCAATGTACCCCGCCGGCCAGGGCTTCTGGTTGAACCTAATGACCCTATGCACCTTCTTGAGCTCAAGCCCATGTTATATAGCCTCGTAAAGGGCTCTAATATGTAGCACATATTTACACTTGTTTTCCAAATTAGGTATCATTTTCTCAACCTTATGGACCTTTCTTCGTTCGGGCAGGAACAGTAGCTCATGATGTTTCTCAAGCAGTTCATCAGGGTAATCGATATCTACCTCCAGAATATAGCCATGCTTGTTATCCTCAACGAGCTTCCTGATGAAAAGCTTTTCAGTGAATGCTTTTACGTTCGACATCCATTTAAAGCCGTCCGTGGGCAAGTCTTGACGCATCGCCCATCCATATAGGTTGTTTGCGTCGAGGTACTGAAGGCAGGAGGGTTCAACCCCCGGATCGTACTGCTCTCTCATGTACTTATTATTAGCCTTGGCATATCGGTGTACAGCCTGGGTAATACCTCCTCTTATACCCTTCTTGAACATCAGGAGCATGTCGGGATCGGTAAGGAGCTCTAGCCTTATACCCGTAAATTTGAGTGCTGCCTTCCAGGCTAAGCCGGGTGCACTGTAAAAATGGGCAGGATCAAGCTTGTAATTGTCCAGGCAGACGCCTCCACTAGTCTCGATGACGTCGGCCAATAGCAGGACGTCTGTTGTCAGGTACACATCCTGATAGTCCCCCATGGTAACGTTATCACCCTCTGGGGTAATGACATTCCATACCTCTTTTGCATAGGTATAGTCCCTGTCGCTGATACCCTTCATATTCAGCTTGCTGTAAAAGGCCTCCTTGGGAGGTAACTCAGTCTCCCCAAATCGATTCCATCCATCCATACATTCATAGGGGTACACACCCTTTCTGCACATGAGCTTAAATGTGTCATCCTCATTGAAAAACCAACGGAGATTTTTACACTGCTCATCGCTGATGTTGCTTGCCAATTTGTCCAGCGATGATGCCATGAACCTGCAGCTATCGATGAACCTAATCTCTATGGTCTTGTACTTCTCACCATCCCCGTATCCCATGCCTCCAAGGTGTACCTTGATTTTCACGTTAAAACTAACATATTTTTCAAAATTTTCGGCGATGCACCCAATGTCCTGAGTGTCGTTTTTTCACCTAATTCTCGTATGAAAATATGCGCACCAAACCCCGATAAGTTATGGAATATCACGGGTATATGGTTAGGTATCTTATATTTGAGGTTACAGCTATTATGCGCTACACCCCTATATCCCCCGGTATAGTGGCAATGGTCCCTGACTTTACGGTTATTCTTGCTGTCATCGAAAGGTTTCAAACATATGTGACATTTCGATGCCTCGTCATGTTCCCTTTTTAGGACATCTGTTAAAGGCTTCATGTCCTGCTGCAGGTATGTACTATATAGTCTTTTAACCTCATCCTCCAGGTGGTTGACAAAGCGGGTTACACAGTCCTCACCCCTGTATACTGTTAGGGGATCTGGTACATTCCCATAGGCAAAGGGGATGTAGGTACACCAGCCGGATTGTTATGGTCTCAGCTTGCTGATTCTTTTTGGATCCCTTTCAATCTCCTCATGATGTAGGCTGCGATGATCCCCCACTTGAAATACTCCTCATCATCATTTTTTGGATTAATAATGGCCTTCTTGGAGGCTATCCAATTAGGTGCTTGTATATATGATGAACCCCTTGTTAGTCTCAATTTGTGAAAGTCTACGTCGAGGTATAGTATTTTGGAGATTGTGAAACCACTCCGGGGTAATGCTGGATTTTCTACATGTGTTTTCACCCGGGCAAACTTCCTATCCAGCATGTCATGCACGTCGTTGCTCTGGAAGACTGACGTCATGTTGTTGGTGAAAACCTTCTCTACCTCAATATACTCCTCATCGCTGGCCTCCCCCAGGTTCTTCTTCTTCTTCTTCCACATAATCCATAGGAATATCTGTATCTTCGCTGACCCCATATCTTCTATCTGCCCCTCAACTAAGGTTTTCACGTTGGGTCGCACCTTCCCGATATAACCGTCAACGTTGGCACCTCCTATACCAGGAATTCGAAAACTACGAAAGGTCCTGTGAAGAGCATGCTTATGTTCCTGTGGTGTGAAATCTTGCCCTGGCTGTTCATGTACATAGTCCTCCTTAGCCTCATGTTCGACTTCATCATGCAGTGTAGGTCTTGTATTTGCTACCCTGCGATAGATCTTCATCACCCCGCGTTTGAATTTTGCATAATTGCTCATGACCCCTTCTTTTATAGGCTTTGGAACAGCGTTCCAAGCCAGTTATACCATTCCTCCATCTTATCCCTTACAAAGGAACGATTTTTCGACATTTCCTGTTTCTCGAAAATATCCATGGCCTCCATCGTTGGTAGTATGGTTACCGGCCTTATGGGCTTTCGTTGCCCAGCCCTTCTGGGTGGCCTCTGCGGTACGTCCTCCAATAAGGAAACCAATTCGGCCTTACGTAGCTTGTAATATCCTGTTAATCCACAACCTTTTGCAATATCACGTAATTGTTTGACAGTGTATGAATTCATTCTCTTTTTATTATATAGAATTTTTGCATTGTCGGAGGATTTCATCTTGCTCAAAACTAACGCAGTTATTTCCCTCAAGGGAATTTCCCTCTTTACTGCGCATGCGTTGATTTTTGATGAGTATTAGTATCATTGGGGAATTTCCCCTGTATGCCCGTTAATTTTCAGGGAATTGCGCTAGAATCTTGATGCCGTCATTGCGGTGAATAATAGGGACTAGGTTTTGGATGGTGCGGTGACTATTAGAGGATTGTTTTAACTTGCTGTGATGTCACAGCATTGCGCGCACGCGACTGCGCTAGAACATACATTTTGCTATCTCTTCCTCAGTGTTGAATTTTTTTCCAAGCTCGTACCCACTCAGATTGTGGAAGATGATGGGGATGTGGCCAGGAATCTTTTATTTTAAATTACAATTGTTATGGGCTGCACACCGATAAATCCCTGTATAATGACAGTGATCCTGAACCGATTGTTCGTAGGATCGTTGAATGGCTTAATGCAAATATAGCGTTCTGTTGCCTCGTTGTGCTCTTTCTCTTGCACCTCTGTGAGCTCAGTCATCAGCTGCTGTGGAAACATGTTATACAACCTCTTTACCTCGTTTTCTAAGTTCCCTATAAATTCTACCACACAGTCCTTACCACGGTATGTATTCAATGGATCTGATACTTCTCCGTAGGCAAATTTGCTATATGTGCACCAACCCGATAGTACATCTTCAAAATTGGCATAAATCGCAAACGGGACCTTGAATTGCTGTTGACCATCCTGATATTTTAACCATTTTCATTTTCTGTTGGTATTGTATTTTTAACTGCCTCGTGATCCTTACAATAGCTATAATGTTTGTCCCTGGATTCTACACAATTAAATGCCTGCAGATAATTTAGGCAGAAATGCATCGCATTTTCATTTTTAGAGTTCCCTTTGCTCAACAGCCTTGAGAGATTTTTGATGCAGGTATAGTGCATTTTTTCATTATCTGTGATAAGCAGCATGTGCACCTGTTTTTCACGTGAAGAGTTGTAGCCAGACCTATGCAAAATATTGATGCTGCTAGTCCCCAATGAATATATAATATTGACTGCAATCTTGGGGTTGTTATTTTTAAATTTTATTATTTTTTTAATGTCCAGAGGAAATTCCAAGCCTTCCCAGTTGTATTGATCAGCAAGGTGTCGTAATTTAGTGACGCGCCCTGGTTGAGTATCGATTTCTTCATGGTGCAGTGCTAATAACACTCCATTTGAAGCACTCTTCATCATTGTTTTTTGGGTTGATGATAGCCTTTTTTGCACTAATCCAAGATGGTAATTTGATATAGGAGGAACCTCGTGTAAGCTGCAGTTTGTGAAATTTGATGTCCAGGTGCATTATCCGATCGATTATAAACCCACTCTGCGGTAGCGCTGAATTTTTAACAGGAACCCTTATTTGTGCAAACATATTATCAAGCAGCTCATTTACATCACTGCCTTGAAGTACCTGCATGAGTTTGCTATTAAATACCTTTTTAACTCTTGCGTATTGATCAACGTTTGCATGCTGTACATTTTCAGCTTCATTAAAATCTTCTGCATCAGGTTGAACAGCAAGCATAATCTCTTTTTTCCTCATGATCCACATAGATAACTGAACTTTGGCACAACCCATATCTTTCACCTATTCAATAATCAATTGCTCTGCATGCGGTCGAACCAGTGCTATATATCAACGTCAGCCTTTTTAACACCGCGTATTCGAAAACTTCGAAATGTCTTGTGGAGTGCATGTTTATGCTCCCGAGGCGTAAGTTCAAATGTACGTCTTCGGTGTGGTCCTCCTGCATTTCCTGTTCGACCTCATCGTGAAGATTAAGTCGTTTTTTGATTTCGTCCTTTATTTTGTCGTAATAATCGCTAACGGTATCCCGCACACTCTGCAATCGAGTGGTAAGAGTATTGGTAGTGGATGCTACTGGTGCTGATACAGCGTTGCATATTGCGCTGATTTCATTTATAAAAAAACTCATTTGTCTCATTATATATATATTTTTTATCAATAATTTTTTTTTAAATTGGACAGAAATTGAGACAGCTTGAATAATGAGAATTTCCCTAGAATTTATTTTGCGCATGCGCAGATATAGTTTTAGGGGCGAGGGGTTTTCCGCTTTAATCCCAAAACCAAGTTCTGGGATGTTGAAAGGAGTGCTGGGACAGCTAAAGGAGTGCTGGGACAGTGGGATATTGACACTGTTAACAGTGTGGTCCAAAAACCGACAAATACATATCTCTGAATTGTCCTGAAATATGATCGAGCCTTGGAAAAATCTATTTCATATGTGACCCGTGAGGAACATGAAAATTTCATAAGGTGCCTTATGTTGCACACGTTATTATAAACTATTTGGTCCGTAAAAGCTTTTTCAATGGAGAAGAAAACGAATGTATAAGTATTTGTGAACGCTTCGGTGCAAGATTTATTTCTATTTATTCCTATTTCAAAATATAAATAAAAAAGTTTATAAATATAAAAAGCATAAAAAACAATAACAAACTTTTACATAATTAAAAAAATATTAATTTGCCTGCTCAAATCTTCAGTAAAAAATAGAAAGTGGTTTGTAACAGCGCTTGATTTTCTAAAACAAAATTCGTACAACAATTCGGTCAAAAATTCTTTACAAAAATGTGCTAGTGAAACAGCCTTTTTAAAAAATTCGATACAAAAATTTAACAACTATATACAACAAAACACAATAGAAAAAACAATGCCAGAGACATTTAAGCAGACACATTCGTCTAAGCAGCCAGATATTTCATGCTTCTTTATCGTTTTGAGACAGGAGCGGAACCGATATCGACTGCTATTTTCTGGCGTAACGATGGAAGAGATCTTTCTAAGGAATCTATACAATAAAAAAGTTGAATAAACGAGACTGACTTAATAATACTAGGAAAGAACAGACATTGACAAATTGCTTAAGCAACTTTCCTAACTTAAGTCTAGTCTAAAAGAATCAAGGGTGGAGTTTCAAAATGTTAACAAAGAATTAAAAAAAAAAAAGAATTATACTACTAAGGCTCGTTCATCTAATCACATTGAATTTGTTGCAGAATTAGTCTGTTTCTTGATTTTCTTATTAAAATTAAGCCTTCATTTAAAAAATTATACATCTTTCATCACTATAAAATGATTTTAGGTTGTTTGGACATTAGAAAGCATGTTAATTTGGAATCGTTGAAAAGTTATCATACTCTGTAGAATTCCTTAAAGTAACCTAAACTCACAGCAAAAAGGCATGGTACTTCTAAAAAAGCATGTATATTGTTCATTGTAAGATGTCATAGTGCACATACCACATGGTTGTTTTTTTACTAAAGTCACCACTTTCTTCTTCAAACATGTTTGTCGATACAACTCACATAAGTTGGGATACGTGATGGAATCACTTCCACATACTTTACGATCCATTTTTGGGCAGGACGAAATACATTTATTACCTGAAGAACAAGTGAGGTTTAAATGAACTTAAAAATTTAGGTTGGTACAAAATCGAAACTCTAAAAGCAACTGAAAACATTTAGTTGTTTCGATACTTACGACAAATTTTTTTTGAAGATCGTTTTAATTCTTTCATTTTTTTGGTTTTGCAAGCTTTTAATCTCAGTTCACATTCATTCACGTACAAATTCCCATCATTACCACAGACTGGACGGTAATTTTCAGGGCACGATTCCGGACAAAGTCCTCTTTCTAAACAAGAAGGAAAGTAACGGTTTGTCATTTTTCTATTTGCACCACTATCCAATCTATACTCTTCATTCAACTTAAGGATACATGAAAAATCTTATCCATGTCGAGTATACTGTTTATATTAATCAAGTAAACTGCTAAAGAAAACTATATGAAAGAATATATTTTCTGAAAGTCAGATATGAAATTTCCTATCGCATAATAATTTTTATAAGAAAATAATTAACTGGGAAGATTTAAAAGATTATGGAAAATTCTTTTGAGTTGCTGACTTTTGAGCCAGAAAGGTTTTTAAGCTTTTAAAAATACCGCCATTTAAATCTATAAGTCACTGCTTTCCATGTTAAGGTCTAGCACCAAATTTACATAAAAAGTTGCTATTCGTGTTTTACTTTGTAATTTTTACCTTTACAAAAAAGCAGACGCCATTGGGAAGGTTAGCTTTCAGAACAATCCAGTTTTTTTTAACTTTGTCTCGATACATCCTGTAGCTTTAAACCCAAAACAAAGAGGTATATCAAGCAAAAATTGTTTTTAACAGATCAATATTAACTTTGTATATGTCAAAAAATATTATCCTCTATGAATTAAAAGCTTTTTAATGATATAAAAAATGAAAATAGCGATTTGGGCGTTTCAATAGTTAAATCATCACTCACTGCAATATCCAACTTTCTTCAGTCCTATTCTATCACGTGACTTGCATCTATCTAGTTTTACAGCACAAATACTACTATAGGTTTTCCCATTACTGGCACATACAGGTGCCCATATATCGACACATCCTTCGGGACAATTCTTTTTCACCCAAACCTCTAAAAAAAGAAAATGTGAAATTGTTTAAATCGATATAATGGCAACGCAGATGTTTGCAATGTACAGAGAGAGACAGATTTGGAGATGCGTTAAGAAGGGAAAATAAGCAATGAGTTCAGGTTGTTGTAGGGGAGAAGTGTATACGTAATGATGAAGGTGTCTTGACTAACCCTAACAGACGAGGAGAAAAGGCTAGATTGGAAGAGTCAATATTAGAGGTTGCTTAAACACTGATTTTGATTGGGATGAGGATAATTTGCCTGATAATGATATTGTAGAAGGGCCAGCTAAGCAGATCAAGACAGAAGGGGTAGTGGAGTTTATTAAAAGATTGGCAAGGCTGCAGAAGTATCAGGTATTGTTGCAGATGGTTAGAGCGTCTGAATATACTGGATTAAGCTTATTACAACTCTTGCTAATTAAAGATTGTTTTTATCCCAAGTGACAACAGTCGAGTGTAATAGTGAATCGTTTCAAGGGCTTATTATTGAAAGAGTGATTAATATTATTTGGTTTTGTTCCAAGCTGATTCCTGGCAGGTTCCACGCTGTGGCACTACAGATGCAATATTTTCACTAAAACAGCTTCAGGAAAAGTATTTTGGAAAGAGAAAAACTCTCTATTTTGCCTTTGTAGATTTAGAGAAAGCTTTTAATAGAGTTCCACGTAAAGTTATTTAGTGGGCTATGAAATGATTAGGCATGGATGAGTGGCTACAGCAATGTTAGAAGTCGTGTCAGAATTACCGATTCACTTTGTGATGAATTTAGTGCATGTTGGTGTACATCAGGGTTCTGTACTTAGTCCTTTGTTGTTTGTTTTAGTCTTAGAAGCGCTGTCGATGGAGTTAAAACAGGTTGTACATGGGTGTTATTGTATGCAGATGATTTGGTTCTCATATCAGAGTCGATGGAAAAATTAGTTGAAAGTTTGAGAAGTGAAAGAAAGGACTAGAAAAGAAAGGGTTATGAGTAAATGCAGCAAAGTCTAAAGTCATGATTAGTAACATTGAAGCGAAGTGTGTCCTTGTAGTTGGAAAGTGGTCTTGTAGAGTTTGCAGGAAAGGGGTTGGTAGTAACTCAATTTTTCGCAAGACTTTAAATCATTGGATACATAAGAAGTGCAGTGGTATTCGGGGGAACTTTAAGAGCTAACATTCAGTTTGTATGCAAGCTTTGCAAAGGTAAGATTATCGACAATGAAGTATTTCCAGCTTGATTGATGTACAACAGTGGCTCATTAGAGAAAGTTTAGAGGCGGTATGTTTGGTAGTGAAGGGGGTGTTGGAAGTGTTGCTTTCAGGATAGGTTCTGCTTGGAAAAAGTTCAAAGAGTTACTTCCTTTGTTGACTAGCCAAACTCTTGTTATTTGAGGTAAAAGGTAGGTTGTATGAAGCCTGTGTAATAAGTGTTATGTTGTACGGTAGTGAGAATGGTTAGGTGGAGGTGTAATGCTAGTCTGAGAGACAGAAAGGGTTCAGATAAGCTAAGAAGCAGGCTAGGTTTCCGTAGAATTAAAGATGTTATGCAGATAAGAAGATTGAGTTAATTGGGACACTTTAAAAGAATAGAGGGTACTTTAAGTCGAGAATGATGATATAATTTCTCAAAGCAAATATAAAACAGATAAAAGGTAGTTAAATCATCATTGTGCCTAAATGAGTTGCAACTCATACTTACTACATGGTCCCTTCTTTTTTATAGTGATTTTCTTATCTTTACTTTTACATGTTTCTTTCTTAAATTGACAGAAATTTAGATACGTTTTTCCATTGGAACCACAATGAGGTACATATTCTTTGGGACAAACAATTGGACACTCTAAAAAAAGATAGCAACAATTCAACAAACGTAGTAGAAACTATTTAGGAAAATCATGGTTTATTTAATGGTTAGCAACAGAAATTGTTGACACCACAGAAATTATTTTATCCTATTGAAATAAACCACCGTATTTAGACATTTTTTTAATGTAAACAGAAACACTATACCACATGTTCCATGGTATCTGACTGTAACATTCCCTTTATTTAAACAGTTAGTCTTCTTCATATGACAATGTGAGTCATAAACCTTTCCATCAGAACCACAAAGTTGTTTAAATTTTGTACATTCTCGTTTGCAGTAATCTAAAAATAAAGGCATTTACTTTATAATAACAAGTTAAAAAAAGTATTTACATGCTTTGAGCACTTTTTGCTTATAGGATATTTTATTGAGGCTTTAATACTCAGTATTATAGCTACGTACTACTTGCTAAGCAATTTATTAAAAAAAATCATGAATATCATAAAAAAATTTACCTGTCGCATCAACAGTAAGAAAATAAAAACAAAATAAAACAAAACTGTGTAGTAGCATGACGTGTTTCGGTTATTTTATTCTAAAAATAAGAACATGCAGTATAAAAATATATAGTTTCAAGGTTTAAGATTTTAAGACATATTGGGTAAACATGGTGATGGATTATAATTTTAATTTTTATTGCACACTATCTTACAGTATTCGATCCCTTTAATTAACGCCTTTAATTTTTAAGGGAATTAATTTTCACAAATTTTACAAAATTTGTTCCTACAAAAGTTATTGGGAAATTCCTTCTTTACAAATTAATTAAAATCAAGTTACATTAATTTCTGATTTAACTCATAATAAATATGTGGTTTTCAACTTCAGCAGTTTTCACTTAATGTCACTTATTCATGTTAGCACTCTGTAATTACCAAAATGGTTAAAAAAGTTCTTGATTCGTATCACCAAATTATAGTTGACATGGTTTATATTTAAGGTAAATATAACTACAAATGTTTAGCTCTCATTTACTATGTTTTTGGTATAAATTGAGCATTAAATAGTTATGGCATAATACACAACTCATTTTTCAAAGTTATGTATAGGAGCCCTTGAGATGCACTTGTTTAGGAGCACTTGAAGGTGGCCTTGAAGGTGGCATCCCACATAGTTAATAAACATTTTAGACATGGTATGGATGTTATACCCACATAGTTCCTGTTGATAGGCAAAATGTTGACTTAATTATGATTTCTTTCAAAAAAAAAAAATGTCTTCCTAAATGCTAAAAATATGAATGGGTATTTCCACAGGTTAATCGATTAGTAACATAATACACTTGCCCTCCAATGAGTCCTTCGTTAACAGCCCTTAAAATTAGCGTTGGCATTCGGCACTGCCAACGTAATTGCCGACGTAAAATACAAAGACACCATAGTTGCGTCGGCAAAAAAATTTCCCACTCATTGCGACTACAAAATAATTACATTCGATTTTGTAGTTAGTTAGGCCATTATCACTAACTAAAAGCACTCAGGCTACTGAAATACTGTGGTACCATTCGATTTGTAATAATAATCAAAAAAATTGTATATCGTATTGAAAAGAAGTCCAGAAGTTCTTTATCCCACACGACATAGCAGGCAATAAGTCAGCCCTGCCCTTGGTTTTGTTAGGAGAGATGTTCTGCGAAGACTCTAACAATTGAGTCTCCTATACAGTTTTGCTTCATGTTAAACTGTGCTGGTGACAAGCATTTTTGAAGCATGTCACCGGCGACTTCTACGATATACAACCTAATGATGCCCTAACCAGATGAGTTCATCTTGAAACATAAAAGCAAGTTGGCAGTGAACTATTAACCTAACAAAGGTAGGAAGGTATGTCCATAAGACGTGTACTCCATTCCTATATGTCATCGTCTTAGGAGATCAATGCATTGAATTATGAGAGGTCTAGCCCTAATAAAAAGTCAATGACGAAAGTTATTGCCAGCTGAAAAAATTTCACTACAAAAAAATATTGCCGACGCAAATCAGTTGAAATGTATCTCACGTGGTTAACAACCCTGCCTCTACACTATAGCCTGATGACTAAAAACAGAATTAAATAAAAACAGTCTCAGAAGCAATTACTTCCCAATTTTGTAACTTTCAAAGATGTTTTTCCAAAAGCATATTTAAATTTTGTGAGTATCCAGAAGACATATACTAGCTAGATAGATACACAGACAAGGTGGTAACTACCATAAATTTTAAATAGTATATACTACATAAGTCAAGTTTATGTCCTTTTTTGTAAAATAAAATGTAAAGGCAAATAAAATGTCACGCTACTAAACCCGCGATTACAAGCTTCAATCAGTGGAAGCAAGTTTGAGTTATGACACAAAAGTTTCTGAACTTTTATGTAAATTTTACATTTCAATTTCTGCCATAGCCACTATTATGCAGCCACAAATCTTTTAATTTCTTTATTTTTAATGAGATCCCTAATGTAGTTTTTTTATGACAGAGCACGTCAGCGAATTGCACAACTAAGTTAAAAGACTTTTTAAATGTACATGTTGCTTTAACTACTTGAATCATGTAAATGCTGGCTTAACACTACCAGTCTGGGATAAGGTACAGATATGGAAACAGACAAACTTAAAAAAACAGTTTCCAAATCCGGAATCCAGATTTTTTGTGGTTTTTTTTGTAAAACAGAAATTGTTTCAGACTTGGAAACTGTTTTTCTGTTTGGGCTGGGGGTAAAATAGCTTAGCCAGGGGTAAATTTGATTAGAACTCTAGTAAAAAAAAATATTATTTTTAACTTTATAGGTAGGGGTTTCTATTGGCCAGAAGATTATAATGCAGAAACCCAAAGTAGCTTGAAGAAAATGGAAAACTTAAATATATAGCTAGCTACCTTATATATAATGTAGCTAGCTATATACCTTATATCTCTCCCGGAACTGATTAGCTACATGTTTAACCTTGACCCCCTTTATTAAGATGTGCTCAACAGAAAAGAAGTACTTGGCATTCACCATTATTTACAAGAATACTATTTATAACTGAAATCCCAAACACAAACAGCCAGAACAGCAACACCCCATTTGTGGTCCTGCATGATGCAAAATATTTTCAAAAAACGAAAGTATCACTTCCTCATTAAAAAAACTTCCTGTGTGGACTAGGGCCGTATTAACCAAAATAAAATGCTGATTCTATCTCATACTGATTTTTAGTGAAAAAAGCCAATGAAAAGGTGTTTGGCACAGCGAGACAAGCACATGTTGCGGACTGCCAGGAGACAACAACACACTATTGTCTGCCTGCTTTTTGCAGTGTACGGGAAGAGGGAGTGGATGGGGAAATATCTCTTCTTGTTTTATCAGGTATTTAAGTATCAATATATTAAGGGTTGCAGAGCGGAAACAGGTCCCTATGTTCGCAAGCGAAATATTTACATCACCAGTTTTATTAGATTGGGAAAAAATAAGCCCTGGGATTTTATGCATATATATTTTATTATGCATTTGTTTTCATAACGTTTAAACAGCAAACACTTTGCAGGATAGATTATCTTATAGGCTTCTATAATTAAAAGCACTTTTCCGTTTCCAGGGTTTTTCTGTTTGTTTAACAAAAAATCTAGAAAAATTGGAGAACGAGAATCAAAAATCTGATTATGCGCTTAGTAAAAAACCTCAAAAACATTTTCATACAAAGCAGATATAAAGGTTAACTGAGCAATGCTATATGTACTCTCATAGAGCATTCTGGCTGTTGGCCTGCATTGCAGTGTCTTCAAAGTTGATGAATCGAACAAAACATTGATGAATCGAACCAAAACATAACGTAACGGACAACATTGATTTTTAAGAGCTTTTTTCTTGTTGTACAAACAGTAAAAACAGCATCATTATTTTTCACAGTTTGAATATTTTATTCTCCAAGTCAAAATATAAAATAACTGAATAAACATACAAAAATGAGGTGTTTACAATAACAAGTTTAAAGTTCCTCTCCTCCTAGCAACTGATGTTGCAGTTTAAAAATTTTACGAAGATGATTTTTTTTATCTTCACTGTTTATTTGTATTACAAAAGTCGAAAGAAAATCGTTAAAAATCTTAATTCATTTATAGTATAGTATAGTGTATCCTGACAATAATTTCAGGTTACTACAACCTCTAGGGTCAGCTCATAATAAATAGATAAATAGTATTAACATAAAATGTAATTGGTAAAATATTTAACTTTGCTTTAGATTATAAATAAAATTTGAAAAAAAGGCAATTAAAAAAAAAATGTTCACAAAACAATCAAACAAACACAAACAATCATAAACAGACAAAAAAGTAGCAAATCTATATAAAGGAAAACACACTGCTAACTGCCGTTGACTGAAAAAACTGTTTACATATGCTACAGACGCCAAGCATTAAGAGACTGCTTCCTCTTTATTTATATAGCTAATCCATGCTTGAAATTATAAAAAGCTGTAGTCCAAATTATAAAGCTAGCTATCCTTCCTGGCTTATGGACTAAGTAGAAGATTTTAGCTAACGTTGCCTCTGTGCAAAGACTAATGAAACTTTATTCAAACTACTAACCTTATCTGACATTCATTTTAAGATAATGCTATATAATTCCAATATTTTTTATGTTGTTCTTTGTGATATATTGCATAAGCCGTTGTTGTTACCTAACACAAACTTAACTTACGCAACTTATATGAACAACGCAAAAACATTTTCAGTTTGTTTTGTTTTTTCAGTTTTATTCGAATGATATTTTCGAACGAAACAGTGTTCTATAAAATAGCGACCCTGTTCCCAGAGCATAAAGTAAACAGGTAAAAACAACGGTCACAGTAAATGTTTTGTTCAGATTGCGCAATCTGTAAAATAGATAACAAAGAAAGAAAAAATATGTTCGGATTCGTTTACAGAAAAAGTTTAAGTCAATACGCTTTATATATATGTGTATATGATTTTAGGGATTTTGACTTATCATTTAAAAAAAAAAATTTGATTTTTTCCCGCTGTATAGTAGAAAGTGCAAAATAATAATACGCGCTTAAATGCCAAATGGACTTTGCTGCGTTTAGCTTGTCACGGTCGCTTGGCTAAGCTCTGCAATAACAATACCCTTTTTATGTACCTTGTCAGGGCCTGAAATCCGTGCTTCCTACACCGTTCTTTTTTTGTTATGTATGAAATTGTAGCCAGCCACCAAAAGTTAAAGGGGCTAAACTAAGCAATTAGGTAGGCTCAACCTACAAAGCAGGGGTCAAGTAATCCAGACTTCAAATCCCCCAATCCATGCACCAGGATCAGGAAATTTGATGCATGGGTGTGAGGTAGTTTTCCTCAACCTATCAGAAAAAACTAGTCAAGGTTCAAAATTTGAAATATATGATTACTAGAACATGTGATGATTATATGATTATTAAAATAGCATTAATAGTAATTTAAAGTTTTTAAATTTTAACTGTAATATTAATAGAATATCGGCACAACTTCTAGAGTGCAAAACAACTCTTGGCTAAATTTATTAGTTTTTCATGTTAAAGACATGTTGGGGATGTTTAAACTGTGAATATCAAACATAAAAACGGTGTGTCTTAACTAGCATCTCTCAGTCCTTACATTATGTCACTCTTTTTCAGGAAAGGCATGCGATCGCACACACGCACCTTGGCACACACCTAAATCGTTTCAGATTAATCACACGCCCGCATATTAAATATTGAGTTCAAAATCAACCTATAAAATCCATTTTGTAGCATGCGATGGCAGCCCGTGAAATAATTTTTCGACACTCGTCAGACAAAATGTCTGCCACATTTCCAGTTTGGTCGGACATGTCCGTAGCTCGTTGCGAACTTTTGTCGAACAAAACGTCTGATAGATTTCCATCCGTGTCCGACACATCTTTAGATCTCAGAATTATTAAATAGTCCTGGTCCTTTTAATCCACAAGCAAGCCTATTCAAGCCAACCTGACCATCCTAGTTAATTAACTGACTTCTGACTTGGTTTAAAGAACTATGTAGACATAAATCTCTTTTGCCTGACCCCTTTGTCGTTGGTAACCAGGTCTTACACAAGAAATCCAGCCATGCGGTTACTAATACCGCTGATGGAGCACGGATAAAGCAAGTCTGCAAAACTGCACTTACAGGCATTTTATCATGGATTTAATTGTAGATAATTTTTTTCATTTGAAAAAACAATTGGAAACCATAGCAGGTCTGAATTTAATTGATTTTTTATGCCGCAAGTGTTATTTTTATTCAAACAATTTTAAAAACAAAACACACATGATTTAAGATTGAGATACGTAGACGCTCAATCATTGTGTTTGGGGTTCACGATTCAAAACATCTCCCACTTTTCTACCGCAAAATAAATGCACAACAAAGATGAACTTTGGATGCCGTATCGCACACGTAACATCCTTTGAACGTGTGCTTCACATCGCACGCGTTTCTTCATTTACATGTATGAATTATCGCACACCTACTCTCTTTGGTATGTGAAATGGCTATGATACTGACTTTTTATATTTGTCTATTAGACACCTGTATGCCAAAGTTTTAGGTCCCATACCTCTCCGAGTACTAGATATTGTTTATTACTCAAAACTACCTTTTAAATTTCCATGTAGGTTTTATAATTGGAAAACCAGTAAATCAATAAATTTAGTAACCTCGATACCTTACTCAATGGTCTAACAGATGTCCTTACAATTGCAGAAACAAAATTGATTCGTCTTTTCCATCAAGTAAATTTTGTTGGGTAGTTAGAAGGAACGATACAGATTTAAATCTGATTGAAGTGCTAACTTTTTAACATTATCTAAGGGAGGATATTCTCTGTCTAAATTACTTAGTGTTGATTGTTTAAACTGAAGAAAAAGTAAATGGTTCCTTATGTTATACATAGACCTCCCTATCAAGATTTAGTTTGGTTTTAAATAGTTTATCAGGTGCACTATGTTTTTACTCTGCCTCTTTTGATAATTTATTAATTGTAGGTGATTTCAACTGTACATGATTCGCAAAGTAGAACAAATGCGTGCAATACACATAGAACTACTTAAAAAAAACTTACTAAATCACTTTTAATTAGATAGTCCCAAGGAGAGACAAGACTGTACTAGATATAAACTAATTATCCTTTATATCAAGCACTTCGAAGAAGAACAATTATTTTGATAAATAAACTTTGTGTGTGCGAGATTTAGTATGTTGAGACAAAAACATCAAAGATTTGCCTGTGATCTGCTATACAAAGAAATCCAAATAGCATATTTACCTGAAAAGCAAAGTAAAACAAAAGTTTGTGTTTTATACCTTGTATATTGTTTGCATATACCGTGTTACTGTGTCATTTTTCTTATTTTCCTTGTACTTAAAAATGAGGTGTGCAGTAAGTCACACTTGAGGATTCAAAGTCTCTCCATAATCAGTTCATTTTATTGTTATTATTAATTTAGAAGTATAAAACATCAGATGGTGGTTTAATAATCTCTGACATTTATTATTTTCCTTTTTTCTCTTCTTTTGATTATTTTTATTATTAGAAATTATTTTGAAGAATTTGTGTGATTGCCTAAAAATAGATTTTGTTTCTGTTAATCTTTTTGACACATGTTTATTTCGTTTTAGCATTGCGAATGTCAACACTGACAGTAAATAGAATGTAGCCTGTTAAAAATTCTCTCTTCTTGTCAAAGACTTTCCCCTTTGGTAAATAAAAGCATGTTGTTTTTATAGTGCATACAGGTCTCGAACAAACATGTAAACATTACAAATATATTTAATCTTGCCAACAACTTGTCTGTAAGTTAATAAAGCTTTCTTAACCTACTTGACTGTTTAGTAATCTCTGTTGTTGTTGGCCAAACGAATTTTTACGATTTGCCAATTTTTTGTTGCCATTGCTAAAACTGTAAATATAAAATCCAAATTTGTTCAAAATATATTGAGGTTAAATTTTGTTTAAATATCAGATCCTTTTTTCTCCCCATTTTGCATTAAATTTAAGGTTTAAAATTAAATTACTTTTGCTATGAATTTTTTGACTTTTTTGAATATCTTAGATTTAAACCCTAAAATGCTAAGATCTGCCTCCATGGTCTGACACAAGAAATAAAGTAAAGATTTCCCTTTCCTTAGTGTACATTATTAATCATGTGACTTTGCTCAGTTTTATTATTCTTATCATCATAATTTTTAGTTTAACTTCTATTTCTAATGCTACCATGGGTCAGACAGGGTATGTTAATGGCTATTTTCCCATATTATTAACCTTATTCAATTTTAACGACCTATTCAAGGGTAACATAGATGCCCCTCAAAGGTCTTGGTTGAACATAATTTTCAATAATATAAATAATTTTTCTTTTTTCTTTTGTCTTTACCATTATATCTATCCAAGTTTTCCAAGTTTCTGCTATCTGTTTTCTAAAATGTGAGGATTCTATTATTCTGTATCTAGTTAGTATTTACTCTATATTTTTGGTAAAAAATGAATGTGTGCTAAAAGACAGTATTCTAGAATTTATCACACAAAAGCATGAAATTTTCCTGGTGACATCAAACAATTGGTTAAAAAGAACATTGATTAAAAGTGATTATTTTTTAGAAGAAAATAAATTAAAATGGAAGAAGAAAATGATGAAACTCAAGCATTCATTAAATCTCTTCCTTATAAAATCCCAACATTTGATAATTGGAACACACATGCGCAGTTTTATCACCCTTTAATGGCTGGTAGCATAGATGGGACAGACATTATACCACACGACAAAGCTGTTATAAGAGCTTGCAGATCAAAATATCGACCAAACAAAAAGGTTAGCAGATTTAAGTGTGTATATATTTTTGTAGTAGTGTATTTCATACTTTGTGATGTAGTGGTAAAAACAAAATCGAAAGTGAGATAAACACAAAAAAATTAAATAATTTTTTGATGCTGTGTTGGCCACAAGAACTTTTTTAAAGGAAATAAGATTTAATCAGAATTTAAGAACGCGAGAAATTGGCATGGTCTCTCACACAACTCAAATGATTTACAAGAACAGACAACTTTCCAAAAATGACATTCTTGTTAGAACTAATTTTCATTGGCAACACGATGACAATGTTTAGGGAGTAAAGGTCAGTGACAGGGTGGAAGGAGGTGAAATTTTAACACAACTAATTAACTCGTTAATTAATTCATCAAGATAATATCTGTTGAAATCAATAATTTTTAAAAACAATTTTATCAACTAGAAACCGCTACTCGCTATTAAGGTCGACATCGGGGGCTTTTTCTTTCCGGAGAAATTCGAAACTTGACATTTGACTTCTCTGTTATGTTAGATATTCATTGTGGTACAATTTATCTAACTCGGTCAGTCAGTCTAGTTTGGAGCAATAAGAAAGAACATATCTTAATTATCTTTTAAAATGTGAGTCAAGTTATTTAACCGTCGTTTCACAACCCCTAGCTTAGTTTTTTACATTATAAACAAAAACTTTACAATTTAAATGTTTGTTTTACTATGCGTTAGTCTCTCAAAAAATGCGATCTTGTTTCAGTTTCGTATAGTCATTTTGTGGAACGCTAAATCGAAACTACTTTGTGTTTTATGTAAAATCAACAGAGAGTGTTTCGCAGTGACATGTCGGCTATAAGTTTGACGTATACGTTTGGTAGAAATTTCTGTAGTCTCGTTTGCGAAATAGAAAGCTAAAATTAATTAGCCGCGCTTACTCGCGAAACAGATATCGTTTCTTTATTTTCCTATCCGATACACATTTTTTTTTAAGAATCGTACTTTTTTTTTGAGCCACATCATTCTTAAAAAAAACGTCATTATAAACCAATTTCTCTGTTGTTCGAGCCTCAGTGTTATTCTTAAAACATTCTTCAAATTTCAGAAATTAAGCCTGAGCATATTATCATTTTTTATTAACACGTCATATTTCGAATACAGTGACAAAATTAAAGTATTAGGCAGGTCTGATCAACCTTTATAAATAAGGCTGCTCTTAACTCATACGAGCCAGAAATAACCCCCCAGATGATTCTTAATATTCTGGTGTGCTTAGTCTATATAAAGAATTATTAAATACTTGACCGGCCAAGTCTTTAATAACTCTTCATTAAATTTCGCGCTCAATTGACTGTACATAATTCTGTAATACACGAAAAATATACCCGGGTTGGATTAAGGTTTATCGAAATCTCAATAGTGATTCTTTACACGAAATACTCGCTAAGGAAGTTTCAACAGATTTTTCTACTATCAGAATAGAGTTTTGGCAAGAATTTTGTGACTCTGTTTACATCTTCCTGACAATTGATGTTAGTTCCCATAACTGTTAAACGTAATTCTGAATTTTTTTAAATCTAGTAAATATGCAAGAATTATCTTCAATATAATATACGATAAGAATTTATTAGCTCCCTATATTTTTAAGTATTACTCATATTGAGACCCCGCGCCTTATCATACTTATTCTTTAGGCCGGTAAAAAAATGTAACAAATCCTTGCAACCAGAAAAAAATAGAAAAAAGCAAAATTAAAGAAAAACTTTCCGTACTGGACCCTTTTTTTTAGGCTTCTCTTACATTGATCTTTATCAAGCTTCGATCACTTCTAATGTTTATTATGGCGCAGTTCCAACTTTTTATAGCTGACCTCTCTCATATTTTTTTTATTTCTACTTTGTTACTTAGATAACCTTTTTAGTTTTTTAATAACTTCTCAGTTCTTCAATGCTGAAAGAGTGTTAAAAGTTTGGCCGAAATTCTAAATGGGCTGATTGACCATAAACAAAAACAACTGAGAGAGAAAGAGTTGTTTTCTTTAAATGCAAACGTAATCAAAATCGCGACAGCACAGTAAAAACAACTTAAAATAAAAACGCCTTTAAATCACCCCCGTGTAATATATACGCGAAGTGTAAAATATAAATATGATAATTAATCATGTATAAACATCACTTTTGTAAAAACTTTAGTAATGGGATTTCAAAGTTCTTATCCCAAATTTTTCTCTAGCACCTTGACTTCACAAAAGATACCCGGCCATTTTGAAATTAAAATTTTTGATTCAACTATCGCGCTTGTGTCATTTTTCTATTACGTTTTAAAAGAATCAACCAGATAGGATGTTAGAAAATGCTTGACTTTTCATTTTCCTACTAAAATTCGATCCCCAAACCTTAATTCTACTGAAAACTCCTAAAATTGTAAAATTCTAAAGCTGTGGCCACACTGGGAAAATTATTATCATAAATTGCATCTCCACTAGGTTAAAATAAATGTTTGCTACTTTTTACAGTAGTAAATATCGAGCTGTAAAAGTCAAACTATCCTTTCTGCTTCCTTACCTTGACCTGGTCTTCAAGAGGCTGCAATGACTGTTAAAGTTTTCAAACTTCATTGTTCTCGTTGTGATAAGTTCATTCAAGAGTGGAGAATTGGACAAATGCAGTTACCAAAAAAGAAAGAGTAATGTGATATAATATATAGAAAGTTTTTCTTTTTCAACCAAAAATAGGTAGCTAATTATTTCAGATTTCTAATAAATTCGAAACAAGTTTGATCGCTAAATTTTTAACTTAAGAACATACTGGTTTAGTTCACCCTGAAGAAGATTTTCTGTGTGTTTAGGGCCGAGTCTTGTTTTATACCATTAATATGCTTTTTAGCAAGAGACCTTTCTATACACTTCGCAGTAAAGTGCCTATAACCTGCGTATCGATCATTTTTAGACTGACTGGCAAACAGCAAGATAATTCTGACTTGCTAACATAAATAGCTTTCATTTTTAATCATGATAATTTGGCTTCCTGTTTTCGTTTTTTCCATCATTTTGAAATAAAACAACGTCAATCGATATACTAATTGCGGTTTTCGCGCTCTTTTCGAAAATTCACGAAATCGACAGACTATATGTGCAAGATCAAATAAAAGTTAGCTAAACTTGTATATTTTCAAAATCGTAAGTAATTTCGGTTCATCAAAATCAAAAGAAATATTTGAGATTAAATAAAAGTTCTTCCGACAGTAAATATTTAACGTCTTTATTTGAAGTAAAATAAATTATTTATTTATTCAGGTGGTAGGGGATCCGACGAAAACATTGATGATCCGGCATTTGTCGAAAAACACAAATGAAGCAACTCTCAGCAGAATATTTTCAAGGTTTGGAGATTTGGAAAAATGCCGTTTAATACGCGACGTTATATCCGGAATCAGCCGTGGTTACGCATTTGTCGAATATAAAATCGAACGCGATGCTCGACACGCGCTAAGAGAGTCGAAAGGCTTACTTATTGATGGTAATCAGATTGTCGCTGATTCCGAATGTGAGAGATTATTACCTGGGTGGATGCCTAGACGATTCGGCGGTGGTTTTGGTGGGAAAAAAGAATCTGGGCAGCTTCGATTTGGTGGGATAGAACGGCCTTTTCGAAGACCGATCACTTTAAATTCTGTTGTTTTAGGTTCCAAACACAACAACCATTCACAAAGTGGGTTTAAAAGAGATTTTAGAACAATGAGTGATCGGTCACGTAGTATTAATAGTCAACATAATGATCGGTCCCGTGAAGTTAATAACCGTAAGACGGATTTTCGTGAATCGAGAGACAATTATGCTAAAAGATATCGAAGGTGATCGAGTGCCTTACACTAAGGGGTTGTTGCTGGACACGTGTCTCACTAAAAGACGTGACAAGACATCAACTGTGTCTCGCTAACCCAAGCATTGCATGTATAAGTAGGAAATCGATCGTTTTAAAGAGCTGATAGGTACATCATATCTGGAGAAGGATAAAAATATGTGCGCACCTCCACGTCCTCTCCATGTTTTCGTTTTCAAGTGATCACGTTAATCTTATCACGACATATTTTCACAAATTCATCTTCACCTATATATAGTTGTTTCATATTGAAGTTTATTAATGGAAGTATGATGTAATATGTACAGAACTTATTCATGCAAGAATATCTCCGCTATTCTCGTTTTGTAAATTTTGTATGTTTCGTAGCCACCAAAGGAAAGGTGCAGGTAGGCACGTTACGTATCTTTGTATCTACATCGGAATCGTCTGAATTTTAGATAAACAGGTTTATCTAACGGTCTGTTTTGATATCACTAGATTAAAGTATTATCCGAGGTGGACAGGAGGCTAATCCATTATTTGTAGTTTTATTGCTCCACGCTCGTTTCACATGCAACATCCCACATGTCCGATATTCATGCAATTTGATCGTGTAAATGCTAGCTAACAGGAATGCTCGCTAAAAGGAGGATTAAGTTGCCCTCACGTTTTTGGTATAAGCGATGAAGTCTTGAAACCAAACATATGCTACGCATTGCTCGTCATTGGACACACACACGGTAGCTTTAGATTGAAATTTTAGTATTCAAGATGCTGAAAGAAATGTTTGTATAAAGAAACGCGAGCCAAAAATCTTCTAATATACCATATAATCGCGAGTGGCAAAATATTACAAAAATAAAACGTTTAAGAATAATCTATAACCTGGGTAAAATTAATTTGAAAAGCATGGCCAATTTTCAAAGTTTGTAACCACAAGCAGTTAAAAACACCGTTTCTATGTAAGTCCCACGTACTGGATATGTTCACAGCGGACTATTATTTTATTTATTGATTTTTATTGATTTTTTAGTAAGATCCAAATACCAGTAAGAAATTGTGCTGACGTCAAATGCCTGATTTTCCCTATTTTTAGTTCCAATCCGTGACGTTGATTTTTCATAATGTTGATATTGGGGTAAACATTTTAGATCTTCTTTACCTGACTCACACGTCCACCGTTTCATAGTAATGTCTTTTAATTCTACTAATGTTATGTCCAGGGTTCTAACTAGTGTATGTTCTTCCAAGGTTTGGTTAGAAACAAAAATATGCAAAATCGCCTAAGTTGCAATGACTTTAAAATATTTTTAGAGATAAAAGATTTTATGCGTGTTTCTTGTAAAAACGAAATGTATATATTTTGCAGAAAATACTGGGGAGGTAGTTTAATTTTTTTTAATTATTGTCAAAAATGTTTGCATGGTCCGTTTAGTGCACTGTGCTATACGAAACGTTTATTGATAGATTGAAACATCAACGAAACACGGCATATTTGTACTGTTTCGTAGCCTCTTCAGCACTTAATAGTTAACCGAGTACCCAGGGCTTAAGTTTTTCCATTTGTACGAAATTAAAAAATTAATCAGGAATGTTTTAAAGTTGTTCAGAATGTTGAGTTTGTCAAAAACCGTATTTTTATCTTTTGCTCTTGATGTCACGAATCAAACAAACACTTTGTCGACATTTTTGTTTCTTGCGATGTAGCAAACTTTTGTTAACAACCATTTAATGATGTCGGAGTTTTCATGACGTTGTTTGTGGTCACATTTTCTCTGAAGCTTATTTAGAACTTGCACATTATTAAAAAATATGTGATACGAATAAGTTATTAATACATACATTACCAACCTTGTACCCAGAACTCCGAAGCCTTGCCTGGACACCAGTACTACTGTTTTGAAAGTGTCTTAGTAAAGTACATATTATTGTCATTTTTTCATAAAGACAACGAACTTTACATTTTAAAGCTTTAACGACATTTTTGGAGATAGTAAAATGGGTCACAGTAAAAACAATTGTTTTTTTTGAAACTGTTTTTGAATATAACGCAATTTAATTTCCTTTATAAATCGTTTTAACATTTTGACCAAAAAATTCTTGAGTTCGTGGGTAGTGAAGAAATGCGTATGTGAATTTGTGTACAGCTTCGTTCATCCTCGTCCCCGGTTGCTGCCTAATGGCGAAACCGTTAGCACTTTCTCGTTGCCGAGAAAAAGGAATTACCCCTGGGAACGAGATTGCTTAAAACGGTTGACTTTATTTTGGAGGTAATGTAAGGTATTTCTTGTTTTTGTACACGAAGAAAAAAATTAGTCTTATTACGTTTGCTCTTCACATATTTCGACATAATTTCTTCGTATCAATTTACTAATCTAAACTTAAACTGTTTTATGTACTCATATTTAATTGCTGTAATCTCAATTAGTGACAAAAATGACGTGTGTCCCTCCGTACTGATGAACACATAAGCTTCTTTAGTCGGTAAATTTTGTACTTTCCACTTGTAAATTTCAGGCTCTTCTTTTACTGTTTTCAAGAAAAAAAGCTTGGAAATGAGGCTGAGTAGGAATGTGAAACCCAAAGAATGTCAACTATGTCGATATTCTCTATAATACATATATTTATTATACTTTTTCATCGTTAAATTTCTAAAAATATATTTAAAAATTCCCTAAAATCGCGTGGCACTGATTTGTGGTTTTTAACTCAATAACATCATGGCGTATGTACGAAAACTAAGCATAAATAAGTTGAGTAAATCACATTTTCGGGAAATCATATTTCTTAACAATCCCACGATCTAAAATAAACTGTATTTTTAAAAGATTTAAGAATGAAGTCCATAACAAATGAAGTTATGAAATTAATTTCCGGTGTCAAGTTCTGCTTGTTTGCGTTAATTTCTCAACCAATTCGTGCCGTTTGATTTTTCACAGAGGTCGCACTATTTATAGCCTTTGTTTTGTTTTTTAGTGTAGTTTAATCTTATTTGGAACACACTTTTTGTTTTATTTTTAGTCTCAAAGAGGATGTGTTTTGACGTTAAGCTATAAAAATTGATCGGTATGCAAAAAACCCAACAGGTTCAAAACGAAGCGCTTTTTCACATCTTCCGATTTTGATTGAAGCGTCTTACCACTTCCTTTCAACTATTCATGTTCCGTACTGGAATTTTCTCCCTTGCTGCAAAACTGAAGTGTTATTTTTTTAATGTCTGCTTGCAGTGAATGTATTTTACATAAGCTCGAAATAGAAGCACATGCAAACAGAGGTAATTTATTCCCTTTTGTGTCTATTGTTCTAGCTTTCTTAGAATAGTTGCGGCGTCTCGCTCACCTAGCCTTGTTTACTCAACATTTTAAGTAAGATGAGACATGAAAACA
Organism: Hydractinia symbiolongicarpus; assembly: GCF_029227915.1. Taxonomy (NCBI): domain Eukaryota; kingdom Metazoa; phylum Cnidaria; class Hydrozoa; order Anthoathecata; family Hydractiniidae; genus Hydractinia; species Hydractinia symbiolongicarpus. The sequence goes on along the minus strand of NC_079882.1, from coordinate 12,271,436 downwards.
GGGGGACAGAATGATGTTTGCTGAATGTGTTGGTGGCATTTACAAGTTTGTTAAGCTTACAAAAGCAAGTTCATCAGATGTGAAAATCATATGACGTTTTGCAAGTGATTGATAGTTATGTTGCGCATGCGCACGAAAGGAAGCATTCATTGTGCTAGCTGAAGTGTAGACAGACATCGTTTTAAACCTTTTTCAGAAAAAATAAACGGGGAAGTTGAATACTTCACTGTTTGTATTTTTTTTACTTTCTATAGATAAATAATTAATTCAGTGACTTAGTTTTAGGCCGAAATTTGAAAAGAACTAGTCGTTAGCCCGTGGAAAAATCCACGGGTTCGCCGTCCTTTCTATACCGCATTGCGTGCGTCTCGCTACCTGCGCAGCTAGGCTACCATTTTGCGTGACAGACAGACGGACGGACGGACAGACGTATACGGGTATTATAATATAGACTAGTCGTTAGCCCGTGGAAAATCCACGGGTTCACCCGTCCTTTATATTTACCCGTCGCAACAAAGTGGATAAAAATATATCGCATTTGATATTCGTGTTTCCGTAACATCATTTTCTAACTCAGCGGGGGGTCCGCGCAGAGACAGACAGACGGAATACGGCTATTATAATAGAGATGTGGATGTTACTAATCGTCACATATCAGGAATACACATGAATACAAAATGGTCACCGTTTTAAACCTCGATGAAACGCCGTCGCCTTTAATAAAAGTTTTTGTAATAAACGCCTCCTTTTTATAAATTAAGTTTATATATATTTATATTTATAATTTATAATATGAGGCTATATGATATGTTAAAAATTTATAATGCAAAGTTAATTTTGAAGTAACCCCGTCATTAAATAAAGTAAACACAATTTCAACGGATATTTGCTCCGTGTTTTTAACCCGAGCGAGTAGGAAAATCCAAGAAAGATCTAGCTTTATTGTCCCGCTTATGCTATGATTCTGTTGTATGTAAATATGGGAAATACCATGTAAAGTTTCAAAAGTTTTATACTTGATAAAAGTTATATTTAGCAGTGATTAATTACTCGCCATTTATCCCTGGTCCCAAAGGTTTCTTAGATTTTGAAAGCTGTGGGACTAAGTTTTCTGTGTTTTTGCTGTTTTTTTGAAGATGTGAAGCAACTGATACTGTCCTCACTCACGTGCAGAGTCGTTGCGCGAAAATCCTACTTTTTTGCATATTTAGCTGCGCGAAAACTTAATATACGCGAAATATTTCTTTTCAGAAAGTGTGCAGAAAACAGATTGTACGAAACTAATTACAAAATTGAAGATTAATGATAATCACAATATTATAAAAGTCGGTTGGCGTAAATGTAACATGATATAAGATGAAGCTTCTATAATACTTTTAAAAATAAAAAATGTAAAATTTGAAGATGTGCTATATATATTGAGGTGTACAGACAATAAGGACTGCGTGAAATTTAAACCAGCGCAAGAATTTCACGAATCAAAGTACATTAGAAATTCAAGCATGTATATTGAAGAAACATGTATGCTTGCACGTGTTGTTTTTAATAAAAAGTTCATATCTGCATTTACAGGGAGTTTTTATCTCGATTTAATAAGTAAAATCAACTGCTAGACAGTGTGGGGATCGATAAAATGTTTTGCATTAGTTCGGATAAGCTCCCTGTGGGAGGACGAAAAAGTTGTACAAAGCGCATTCATTTTCTTTGTTCAAGAAATCAATTGAAATCGAAGATAAATGGACGCAATGTTGTGTCTTTTTTCCAGCTACAACTGAATGTGTAATCGCTGAAGTACCAACTCTTTATATGACTTCTTTGCATCTATGTTAAATGACATAAGAACATGTATAACCAAAAAAAACAAGTTGGTTCGTAAAACGCAGTTGATGATTTGAAACTTACTATAATCCGAAATCACAGATTTTGAGTTGGAATGCGAATGGAATCCCCTCTAAAAATAAAAATGCAGTCATTACGTTGTTCGCATTTTTTTTGGTGGGAAAATAGAAATATTTTATAAAGGATGGATTTTATATGTAAAAGGATCGTTTAAGAAAATTCATTGAAATAAAAGAAATTTTTTCCGGTGTCACGAACACTTTCCAAAAGGATAGAAAAAACGTTTCGATGATATCATTACGCTGATGTCATTTTTGAAGAAACAGCATTTTCAACCTTGCGTGTGACGTTAATAAGATTTTTGTCCTGTTCTTCATATTTTCCTATTTTGTCGGCTCTTTTTTTATCATTGTCAAATTGTTAGTCACTGTATAACATTAATGCCCTTCTTTTTAACTTTTAAACTTTATATACAATGAAATGCTCTGCGATGGAGGGTATAAATAATAGGGAAATATTTGATGACTTGACCCCCCGGTTAATTTTATTATGCTTATCAAATATTTTAAGCATCTATTAATAGCCACCTCACGTCATCAATGTGATTGTTTTGTACAGCTAAAAGGACAGTTGACAGTTAGTTCTCGTTAGGAAGCAAGAGTGGACAGAACGTCGAGGTTATTAAAGATAAAATATACTAATCACATATCAAGCGTAACCTTCTAACTGACATCCAGTAATGAAAACTTTAGTTGTACCAAAGTTAGTCGAGGAAGTGCTTTCGTTAGAAATCACTAAGAAGATAACAAAAAACATAATGAAGAAAAAGTGTAAAAAAACGTTCCCGCCTTCAATGTTTTCAAGAAAATCATCTGCAGATATTACACCAGTGACTTGTTTATCGAACTCTGCAACCCGTTGTTGTTGCGGTACAAGTATGAACAATGGAGCAAGTTCACGTAGAAGTAGTACATCAAGTACCGACGAAAGTCAAGAATATTTATTATCACTAACATTTTTCGCTATACAATATAAAAATGTACAGTTATTGGAAGAAGTATTGGAACGGTCGCTACTTGATGTAAACCAACACAACGAAGATGGAATAACAGCCACACATTTTGCGGCAATTGTTGGCTCCACAGATTGTATCTCCGTATTGCAGCAGTATGGTTGCTGCGTCAATGTATTAGACATTCGAGGACAGACTCCGTTATACTATGCGAAAATGATGGAGAACGTCGAGACTGTAAAAAAACTGAAAGATTTTGGAGCAGAATAAAATTTATTATTTGAAAAAATTAATTTTGACAGAATATATTTTTTTTTGTATATGAATCTTACGCTGACATTTGTATATAATAGAGTATATTTATATTGTATTTATTAAAATAAAAATCGATTTTACTTTTTATGACGAAAAGAATTGTGTATATTGCGGAGAACGTTTTTATAAGAAATGAATGAACGACAAAAATAAATTCGTTTGTTTTCTTTCCGTCGAAAAGAGAGATTAAATTTACACCAACAGAAATGTGCTATTTCAAAATCTAAACAAAAATCTCGAGTGTTGTGAAACAACAGCCAGCGTTAGTTACGCGAGAGCAAAAATTTTTATTGTTTCTCGGATACACAACTTGTATAAAAACACGTAGTTGCAAGGAAACCTTGAAACTTCTATTTTAAGAAATAGTGACGATTCTCTTTCTAGTGACCAGAGGAAACCAAATTAACTTATGTTTATCTTACAATAAGCAAATCATGTTAATTAAAAATCAGAGTTGACAAAATTGGAAAATGTGTAACATCCTTTACCCGTGCTTTGAAATATCACTCCAGGATACAATATGCATGTCTAAATATAGATTCACTTTATGTTTGACATTTACCGGAATAAATATGTTTTATGATTGATATAGAAAGTTTTGTAATTACCCAGTGAATTTTCTTTATAAACACGACGAATAAGTTTGCAACACGCCATGTCACCATCTCATATTTAGCACCAACCTTCGGTTCAGGCCTCCTGGAACAAAAATGTTGAACTGCAGAAGGTTTGGTACTGCATAGCCAAATCGAAGGATTTTTTATATTAATGCGGCGTGGTGTGCACAATTTATTAGTGCGAGCTTAAAATTTTGCTAAATTGCAACCTGAATTAAGCATTAGCGTGAAAAAGATCCGTATCCGTTTTTGGTGCATCTTTTACACGAAAGACAAGTTACCCTAATATAACACTTGAGAGAAATACGTTCATAATAACTAACTCGCTCAGCAGGGAAGAGCAATTTTTGCGAGGATTTTGTTCACATATTCAGTGTATTTTGCGTGAAGGAAAAGTTGGTGGTTGCCGTCCTAACTGCTCGCACTTCCTTGTGTGTTTGAACTATGTTACCTCACCGCCAGAAAAATTTGCTTCTAAGTTGCTTGACTGTGTCACAAGCCGGTCCTGACAAGGTGGGTCGGGTCAGGTTTGAAACTGGACCTAAAACCTTGTGATTAAGGCGAATACACGACCACTACACTATGTACGTTAATGAATTTTTGTGAAACGAGCTGACAACGCATAAAAAAAAAATGAATTTGAAAAAAAATGCAAAGTTTATCTCGATATTAAATCTGATTTCTTGACGTGTTTGAAATTTTCTTCGACTCACGTAAGGGAAACGAAAAAGTTGTCACGTGTTAATAAATTCTTTATATCCGGACTTCTCATAAGTAATGGCCCATATATAGTAAAAGTGATGGAAACATGTACTGCCCAGATAATTTGCATGTCGATTCATAGTTTATTCGTACTTTTTTCGACGTTTTTAAGAAATAAAAATAGTCAACCTATGATTATGGTCAATCGAACTTCTCCCTAGTACACTATTTCTACCAACGATATTCGATCACTTGTCATTACGTGCTCCTGTCCCTAGGCGTGTCCACAACACACACACAAAAAGATCACGTAGGTACGCCGTGTTTTAAACATTTTTTGTTGGTAAGCTATGACCAACCTCGTTCGAGACTTTTAATATTTATTAAAGAAAAATGGATGATTTATAGTCGCGTACTATGACACGAAAATTTATTTTTGACTGCAACTACACTATAAAGAGAAAAATTATATAAATACAATGTTTTTTTCTAAGAAAGCTGTTTTCAGTATAAAAAATGGTAACGTTCCATCAAAATGCACTGATGTAGGAGGTTGTAAATTGGAAATTTGATATATTGTGGTCTACTGGTTTCCGCGTTAAGAGCGTAGGAAATTTACCACGATATCTTTAATGATACTACAAATTGGATGTGGGTGTATATTCACATGAATGTAAACTCATAAAAAGTATTATCTCGTAGGCTACCACATAGTAAAAGGTAGTTAGACAAATAAATCGCACAAATGTTTAAATCTTACACAACAACCGAAACGTCGATTGTTCCAGTTATTCCGCTTAATTCTTTCGAGTTAAATGTTACAATTAACTCTAACGATCTCGACTTTTTTATGTTTTTCTATAAAAAAAAGACAGTTCTAACATTAGGAGAGTATAAAGTATTTACATAACAATTGCATAACTGCACGGCTGCATGTGACCATTCTGCAAAAAAATTAAAACATGAGGAGTCATTACTCAGCTCTTTTAAATGCAGAATGCTGAAAGGTTATCCACCCTTCACCTGCACAAGTTTTTACACGAGAACGTGAAGAAGGAGGAAAATATTTTGAACAGCAATTAGCAAAAGCATTTAAAAATATTAAGATGAAATTTAAAAGTAATAAAAACAGGATAACAAAGGAAACACACACGTGTTAGATGCACGACTTCTAGAAATGCCAAGTAATGGTAAAATTTAATAGCCGTAATCTGTTGTTTCCGCAAAATCCTATTTTTCTCTTTCCGCCTATTTATCCCAAAATATAAACAGACGTATTTGTTAAATAGAAGGCTAATTACACGAGAGTTTTTTCATTAATTGAGAGACTTCCACTATTTAATGGGGCTACGAACCGGTTAAAATACTCACTTTTCGTATATTCCGCGCACATATTATAAATCCGGCAAACGCGTTTTGCGCAATGAACAGACTAGCGCACTTTGCTCGCTGGTTCAATATTTTTTTTCAAAAGTATATTACAAAGTAATTAAAATTTTTAGATATACCTATATGTTTGAGTCTGTAAATTACATACATGCCGGAAAAATTGCCAGTTTTTTTTTCCGCCATCAGCTCGACTTTTGTGTAAGTCACTAAAGTCGAAAACCAATAGCCGTTCCGTAGCCCCTTTAACTAGCCAACTTAAAAAAAATCATCCCCGTGGTTTGGAAAAGCAGTCACTCAAATCGTTCCTTTGTTACAAATAAGATCATGCGCTTCACACCTAAATTTCTCATAACCCTATATACTTTAGGCAAAATTAACCTGCAAAAAATTGACAGTGAGGAATTAATGACAAAGAGACAAATGATAAATATATATTTATTTAGATTTATGTATTTATATTTATTTATTTACGTTAATTTACTTAAATTATTTAGTTTAGTATAATTGACTGTCTAGTCAGAACTAATTGTTTCGTTTTCATACAATGCGTAGTTACAGTTAAACATTTACGTTCCGTTTTTTCAGTTTTCTGGTTTCGCGGTTATAAAACCATCATAAGGCAATAATTTTCAGCCTGGAATAAGGCAATGTAAATTTACATTGCGTAAATGTCAAAAAAAACAAAAAACAATCGAATTTAACATTTTACCTTCACAACAAATTTCTTCTCAACCTTGGCACTTCCGTCTGACACACAGCCACTGAAATGTGCAAAAACAAAATTAACAAAAGTTACAAGTGGATTACATGGTGGGAGAGAGAGGGTCTAAGAACTCACTTTAAATTGAAAATCTGCTCCTCGGCAAGTAAGGGACCATCTAATTCAATTTTGCAGTTGGAATACTTTAAAATATTGCAGGCTGAAGGAATCACAATATTCACTGCAACCTCATCACCAGGCTTAATCTTCTTGTCTTCAGAGACCAAGGAAACTTGAAGTTCAGGTCTAAAAAAATAATCCTAATGAATTAAAAATAATTTGTTAATAAATCTGCGTGCAAACTTTCACGTTCTTCTGTGTCAGTAAAATTTAGTTTCACTGCCGATTTTAAGATCCATTCATTAGTTATTCAGTCGGTACTTACTTGTTAATGTCGCACGTTTTCTGGCTCACATAAATCTGTTTGGTTTGCACAACACGTGACATATAAGACAATCTGATTGTAACATTTTCATCCACATCCTCACGATACTCCACAGGATCGTAGTGAAATTTGAAGTCAACATCTTAAAAAAATAAAACACTTATCAGGGACATAATCTACTAAAACTCACTACAAAATATTAACGCCTTTTTTAAAAACAGCGCACGTGACTACATTTAACACAATCTCTGTCCAGGAGAACAATTTAGGTTATAGGTGCGCAAATACCGGGCAGCAGAAGGTCACGTCTCTTGATTAGTTCAAGGGGTAAACTGTGAAAATACGTAAAATAAAATAAAAAGAAATAAAAATAATTATAATGTTACGTCACAGTCGGTTAAGGGGAAAAATTTAAGACAGAAATGTGGTTTTGTTTTAAACATGGCAAAACCTGTAACATAATGGATAATCTTTATATTTTGAAGTTTCCAATACATTGCAAATTAATGTTCAGGGTACTTTCATTTTTGAAACCATACAGGTTACACACTAGTCGTTACAAAATCGACGTTCAGATTACACGTGGGAGTCGAACTTTTTATGCATAGAAAAAATTCCTACTTCACTCATGTCGCAATACATGATTACCAAAAGTTCAATTACATTTAACAGAAGGTAAAATGCGGTTAAAAATGCGTGGTAAAGCTGAACCCCGAACTGTGTCATTAAAATTAATATGAGAAGAACGTGATAACTATGGCGGGGATTCAGCGGACATGTCACCCTTCACAGGGGAATATTGTCACTCCCACTACATATATGTAACAAATTAAAGCTATTTATTCCGGCAATGCTCTCCAATTTTTTAACAATTAAAACAAAAGGAGATTCTTTATTGCTCATAAAAGTTATTTTTAGCTTTTGTATTTATAGCGTATTGAAAAGAACACTATAGATTACTTATTTATAAACAATAGGTCTTTTTATCGACGCTAATGCCTTTTGAGAATACGTTAATTACTCTTCTCTTGTCACATCTAAAAAGAAACGCTAATAACGCTCATTAGCAAGAAACGACATCAACCAATCAAAACAGAGTTTCTTTAATAGCATGACATTACCCCCTGTGAGGGAAACATATTCATCTAAATTTAAGTTGATTTTTATGACTGTGCTCTTCTTTGCAAAAATCCATCATATTTAGGTTTTTTTGGGGTATAATAAAAAATAAATTATGTTCAATTTTGCACGAAAAAAAGGTTGCTTATCATGAATTATTTAATTACGATAAAAACAAAGTTCTTTAATTCCAAATTGCTATAAGCAAAGGGAATCCACACTAGCAATTAAATGATGTTATATCGCAATCAATTACTGTCGCAGTTGAATAGTGCGAAGTAAGTTTCTAAGTGACCATACATAAACATAACGGTCCAACCAATTATTTGGGCCGATGAATCAATTGTAATACGTCGTTATTAGTAGAATAACAATACAATAGAGTTATCGTAGAATGAGTAAGCAGAAGTTGAAACAAGCTGACAGCGTACAAAAGAAAGACTAAAACCATTGTCAAAAAAGATTAGTATATATTTTGTTTGCAGCGTTGCTAGGTGACCTTTAAAGAAGTAGCTTAGCAAAGAACGTGAGTGGTAAAATGCGTACACAAAATTACCACTCCCCTAAGGGATGTTGTGATGGGAATCATACATTTAACATACGTCGGTTTTCTGATAAGCATCGCTTTCAGATGGGCGTAGTCAGTTTACCAATATTGAAGCAGCATGCTTCACAAGGATTTATTATGGAACCTTGATATGTGAAATTACTGCGCGGTAAATATCGCTTTTAAACAGGTGGTAAATATTGTTGAATCCAAACACATATTGCATGTCAAAATTACAAAAACAAAACTAATTCCTCGCAAAACTCCTCCAGAAGTTTAATTCTTCGCTAATTTTAGATTATGTATTCTTGAAATACTTTTACGTGGTGGTAATTTAAAAAAAAAAAAAAAAATTAACAGTACCTCCATTCGGCGCTACTGTCTTTCTCAAACTTTGTTTTTCCAACTTCTTCAGCGAGACACCATTGTAGCGAACCAATTGCGCAGTGACAACTGTGTCAATCTCCAATTCCCGTGAGGAGTTATTCTTAGCGTTAACAACAAAGTCAACGCCTGCATCGCATGACACCTCTCGAGGGAGTGTAGACTTAAATTTGACATCACTTGGTTGTTTTCGAAGGGCAGGATTTTTTGATCTTTTCAAAGCGTTATACACAGCCGCTCGTTCGAGTAAAGAACCGTCTTTATATTTGTACTGGTCTGTGATGTCCTCTCGCCATGGTTCATTGGGTTTCTTTGTACTGATAAAATGACCTACAATACAAGAAACATGTTCTAAGAAAATTCCTTTTCCAATATTTTGGCCAGCCAAAAACGGTTTTCTTATATAAAAAACGTGTGTTAATTTTCGATAATTTTTATGCTCGTTTAATACGTATAATTACTGTCGTTTTCTTCAGCAGTTTCAGTAAGAAAAGGATAAAAAATATGCACTTAATTCTACCTTTTTTTTAAAGTTCAACAAACCGCAAAATAAATTTTCGCGAAAAATGTAATCGGTATTAACTAAACTTGATGCTTGCGAAATGATTGCTATTAAATCAAATGTGGCAGATCTTATGCGGATGACTATTTAAAGAATGTTGCTCTCAGAACAGGCGTACATATATAGAAATGTTGGATAAATCAAAATAACAGGAATTTTTGCGGTTTGGAGGATTGAAGTTCAAAATATGTAAATAGTACACTTCATATTATTAACAATTGAAAACCTATTATGCTGAATAAAATGGTTAAAAATAGAAACAATAGGGTTAATAATGGCGACATAATTTTATTACATATTACGAGGGCGACACAATAACTCAGGTAAGACATACCAACGCTGTCTTTCTTAAATCGAACAGGAACCCAATCATCCTCTTCGTCATCACGTTGCCAATACACCTTCTCAGCATTTACCTCAGCAAAAACAAATCTGGTATCGAAGCCATAGTGAACGTTTCCTTCCTTTATAGCTAACAAAGAGGCTGGGCCACATCGGTAGATATTTTCACTCTCTTCCTGAGGTGTTCCATCAATGGCTTGCCACCCTCCAAAACCTTCAGGGAGATCCAATCGTGTCATCCACACATCATTCCATACATGGAAATTCCTAACACATAGATAAAATTTAGAGTTGCCCAAGAAAAATAATTAAAAATCTTTCTTGGTTCCGTGGTTCGGTTAACAGCTACGGGAGCTCAACAGCGGAACAGCTACAGGACCTTGTGATTACGAAGATAACTTCATGACAACAAGGCCACGTCCCGTCGGTTGAATTTTGATAACCTTCGTTCTGAAAGAGTTATAGACTATAAACTTAATGACTTACTTTTCTCTTTTACAAGATATTGAAAATATTAATCCCGTTACTATAAGTCGGAGCTAATTGAAATTTTTTAAAAATTATTAGAATATTTGCCCTCGACATATTGAAAGCAAATTCAAAAATAGATGAAAAAATCCCAAAAATTTTAAAAAAAGAAGTCAGAATAATTTTATAATCTCAAATCACTTCTTCTATTTTAGTTATTTCCTTTTTCAAGTTTAAGCCATAATATTCGAAATATACGGAGTTTGTAACATTACAACCCAGAAGGAGACCTAAAACAGTTTAATAGACTGTCCAACTACAAGACTATAAGGGTGGTCCAATTTTAAGAATTCTGTTTCAGAGAAACCAATTGAAACAGGAACTTAGAATTGAAAATAGTGGCTACAAAAAAACCATTGTCTACTGTTGCTTTTTAACATGGGTGGCTGAAATCTCATTGGTTTGGAGTGATGGACTCCATAAAGCCTCTTCAGATGCCTAGTTGATCCACGGTTATTAATGACATAATGAAAAAAAATATATATACTAACGTGACCTTTCTGTATACTAAAAATAATTTTTTATACTAACCAACAAGAATCATCAGATTCTTCATCAAGGTAATTCATGTCTTTGTCAAAATATTTATCAAACGTGCAGTTATTGTCTGTATCGTGCGCCGAGTCGTAGTTTGTAACACTTCTTGAAGGTACGCCCAAACATCGCATCACTAGAAAAAAAGTTAAATTTGCTACAGATACTAAAAAAATCACTTCTGGTAGAAACCAGTTTCGTAATAAATTGTCACTGACACTTATAATATTCCTGTAGAGTTAAAATAAAGAAAGCAAATGTCGTAAACATTGTATTGCGTACATTCTGTCATGCTATGTTACAGGTATTTAAATCTTTGAAAGAAAACACCAGAACACAATTCGAGATATTCTTCTAAGCACTGTGAAATTTATTTTTTTGGAACTTATTCTTGCGCTTTTGGCCAATATTTGCAAAATTAAGTTTTGAAAAATTTGCGTTATTAAGAGCAAATCACAAGAAGTTCCACATAATCATTTGTTCTGCAAAAAAATTAATCTCAAGCTCTTTTATCACAAAAATAAGTTATTAAGGAATACCCTTTTGGGAAATATATGATTAAGATAATGGGTGTTTCATGCATTTTTAAAAACAAAAATGATTCCTTACACGAGGTAACCAGTCCAGAAAAGACCCAACATTGACCAAACTTGACTGGTTCACCAGTGGTTAAATACTGTCTACAAATCTTTACACTTCCATTCCATTCCCAAGGTTTCACACCTCCGTCATATTTACCAGACCAATTTCCTTCGAGAAGACCATTGTTATCAAAGCTGTTGGCCTAAAGTACAAATTGTACATTTAAGTTCCAACAAATTTCAGCAAGTTCACATCAAGTTAAGCTGACAGGATATTGGAACAAACTTGTCGAAAAGTCAATACAGATCAATATAACTAACATAAATATGGCATTTGATCTATTTAATGCTGTATTCCTTTGTGATACCTCCTTTCTATTAAAAACACATTTACATGCTAATCGCCCACTAAAAGTTTGAAAACCGAATTAACACCTAGTGTGTGAAATGGATAAAACTCCCAAACAAATCAGGTTATATAAATCTACCATAACAACAACAATCGCGTAAACTGTTGCCTCCTGTAGCTAAGAAGTTTCTAGGCACTTTAAATAAGGGTGACTATTGTTTTGTTTTTTTCTAGATACATAGGTGAAATATATATGTTTATGCGAGATTACTAAAAAATTTAACTTTAATTGTGAAATTTTCTGAAATTAAAAATATAAAACATAAAAACTTAATGTTTTTGTTACATACACGGGCAGACATATGCCTGGCAACTTCTCTGGCTGTGTCGCGTCTGGAGGGATATGTTGACATCAGTAACTTGAATGTGCATCTCAAAACAGTATCTGTAAACTATAAGTTGGAAAAAATATATATCAGCATCATGCATATGTGTTGATTAAATGTAAGTACTTCTTTAAATCATAATGCATAAAAATGCTTTTCCTAAAAAATTGAATAAAAAAGTTAAATTTAACCCCATAATTCAACCCTTTTCGAATTTTTGTTCATGTCAGACCTCCAAATTTCAAGGTCAACATTTAGTTCCAATTTCAGCATTACAATTACTTGAAATGTTAATCTTAAATCTTAAAATGTTAAATTTTAACATCGGTAATGTATTTATCATATTACTAATTTTGAATTTAAAAATTGTATCACACTAAGCATATGCATATATGCTATTCGAAAGAAAAGCCAATTCGTATTTTTAATTGGGGTTGGCTATAACCTTTTCATTACCATTTTTGGGAGGTGTTTTTGCATACTAATTGTCATCATTTTAGATGAACAAAAAGATTAGATTTGTTTACTCAATTTAACAAAATAATTCAGCAAATCTTGTAACAGCAGATATTTTCTTCTTCTAAACCATTCAATAAACGTGATAGTTAAAGAGCTCGTGTCAAAAACGTTTAACCCATAAAGTACAAAGGTTTGACCTGATGTGTAAAGAGTAATTAACTGGAAATGCAAAATATTGTTTGTAAGCTTTAATGTTTTAAGGGCGTTTGTCTCCCCAGGCTTCTTGAATTGTCCCTAATTTCGTCCCGAGCTCTTGGGACAATGATGGGAATATCTATCACCTGAAGAGCTAGCCTATAAGCAATGAAAGAAATCTTTAAAATGTTTTTTGAGAACATGAAACTTTTTAACCACATAGTGTAACATGACAGCAGTTACAAGCTGTGGAGATATTGGAGAAATTTTGACAAATTTGACAAATTTAAAGCTATGAAAAACTAGTTTAATTTATGGTATGTAACTTTTGTAAAATTTATTTTAGTGGTTCAAAAAATGTCCTGTTTAATCCAATATAAAAGAAATGACAGATTACCAATCGTTTTATTACTAATTATAAGTTGTAAAATGACTATAATAGGAGTTTAGGAAATCGGGTAGTTGGAAAGTTGCGAAATGAGAAAATGGGAAGTTGCTATTTTTACGATTGCCGAGTTATTTTTCTGAACATTTATTTTTTGCGCTGTGATTTAAGGTCTTGTTTTCACTTGACTAATTTCTACAGTAAGCAATGCAGGTGTATACTATAAATATCTGTAAAATCTTATCTTGTGCCATTCTCAGAGGATTTCATAAATTTTGACACATATACAAAAATACATATACGAAAATGGCGCTCTCTTGCTCAACTATTAAAGAAATCAACGCAACAAATCTTATCTCGTGCCAGTATACACCTGCATCAAAGTGAAAAGAAGCCCTTAGGCGTGGCCTAACTGTTAATCTCTCTTGTGTGTTATTTACGCTGTATAAGACTTGGTAAAACTGGGAACAGTTTGAAATTGTATAGCGCATAATAAAGCCAGAATATCGCATGCTCTTGATTAACTCAGTTGATAGATGTCGAGACTATTTTCAGGTTAGTATTACTAGAGAAAACGTTTTCTAACAGACACAAAATAGAACTATAAGAGTTGTAAAAGGTTCTTCAAATAATATGTAACATGTATATACACAAAACAGTACATAGCTAGCTAGCCTAGCTATATACAATAAGTCAATGTCATTGTTCGAACATATTTGTTTCCAAACAAATAGCTAGTTCACAGTCTCTGAGTGTGACAGATATGTCAAGGATCAATTTTTCACATTACATCAAGTATGTAACTGCCCCACCATGATGCAGTTACTGCAATTCTTATATTTTGGTTGTTTGCCCTTTTGTTTGTTTGGTTGTTAGCATCTCCTTTATTCGGCTCAGTTGTGGTGTTAGGTCAACTGATCGAAGTGGTGATTAAATCTGTCGCATTAATGTTGTGGTACTTGATATTGGCAGGAATTGTTTTCAGGTTATCAATTTTCAACAAGGCTAATTCTTGTTTTGTGTACCCTCTTTCTTGAACGATCTTACTAGCTGGAGGACAGTCAAAAAAGTGTAAAAGAATCCAGACTATATGTTTACACACATTATTTTGATTGGCAAGAAAAAATAGGCAGTCACAATTAGGTGATGAAGCAATGTACATTTTGTATGAGCTCCAGAATACGTGCTTTGTCTCAACAGTAACCGGATAGGTTTTCTTGCTTTTGATGGAAAATTCCATACCATTATCAAATTTCCAAAGGTCTTTGATTTTTATTTTGTGCTTCGAATCATGCTGGTCTAGCATCATCATCATCAAGATCACTAGCATATGCACTTACATGTTGGATACGTTTCCTTCCTCACTTTTTTTGTTCTTGTTCCGTATCCAGTCGATGTAGGCAATGCTGATCAATTGAGGTGGGATTATCCATAAAGCTAGTTTGCTCCAGCGCCAGTTGATGTAACACCATGTTGATATTATTGCCACAATATCTTTAACATGACGTGTTGTCACGTGCTGCTTAAAGCAAATATTGGTGCTACTTCTGTGAGCATATAAAAAAATTTGCCTTCGCTTGATTCGTTGTTGGAGAAAAATTGCTGCCTTGCATGCCCTTGACCAGTGGAGACAACGTTTATCCCACAAAGATATAAGGTTTTGTAAATTTTTCTTGACTGATGTTGCATCACAAAGGTTTTCCAAAATACCTATTGTGGTTTGGTAACCATCCATTGAAAAGCCAGTTTTTTGAACTTTGCCTACTAGAATCATCACCTAAAGGTGCATAATGTTGAATACTATATATATTGAAGAATAATATATTTGGTGTATACACTTGCCATAACGTGAATGAGATGATCACAAATAAAAACAACAATATTTTTTAATTAAGTTTTTTAGTAGAAAACCTTTTTTGTTTCTGGATGTTATTTAAGCCAATTAATATTCATTTCTGATATCATATTTAAAGGTGTTTTATGTGAAAATGAAACATGTCTGTTCACATTCTCCTTGAAGTGAAATGTACAGCTTACGCTGTTAGCCACTATTTCTGGATGAAAGTTTTCAAGTGTAGCTTTCCAGAAAGCACTAGCTTCATCACTCATCAAACCAAAAGGATTGAAATCTTTAGCTTTTTAAGACCTGTTGGCCAGTGCTTCATTCAACAGTTCCCAAAACTTTGTTACTACTGCAGCAGACTTTTCCTCACATTCCATTGTTGCCAGTGGTAGTTGTTTCTTCAAAAATGGATGATATGCACTCCATGTAATGGTTGTGAAGTTCATGCATCGGTTCAGCTTGCCATCAATATGTGCATACTCAGTGGACATAATACTCTCTCCATGACGGTTCATATCTTCAATAATTTTCAGCTTTAAGTCACTGGTTTTGAAGACAAACGTAGAATCACCATTGTGCTTTCTATCTTGGAGTGTGTAAATTAAAAATCTGTCCCTTTTGTCTGTGGATTTCTTTAATATCACAACAACTGCAAATAAAGTGATGAGGATGAAAAAACAATAAAACAAATAAGCACTACTTTGAACTGTACCCTATTGTCATCCTATAATACACTATGATACCATGGTACTATAATTACCTAAAGAATGTTCAAGTGGCTGTGTTTCCTTCAGTGCTCTCTTTTTTAAATTTGTTGTAGGTTATCGGGAATCTGGTCCAATTCATTCCAATTACCTTCCACCATGGCATTACATAAAGCTGTTGATGCAACCATGTATGGCTTAAGCGTGGGATTCTGTTTAAAATAGGTTATGAATTCGTCTGAACTCCTCTGATGTCGTTCTTTTTTACAAACACAAGAATTAAATCCATGATGGTATACATACTTTCACTGTATATTAAATTCCCAGATTTTTCTTGCATGGAGTACTTTTTCAACAGATAATTGAAATCAACTTTTTACCTTTCTTCCTCAGAAATATCCACTTTCTCATCATCATCACTAATTATGTGACATCCGTTAAAATATTCTTGTTCTGTCTTCATGAAACTCAAATATGATGGTATATCAGGAAACTCTCTGACTAAAGATGGATTTGGCATGTTAAAATGTAATAAAAATATAATTAATATTTATAATGGTGACCACAATAAGATCAAGACAAGTATTTTAAGGATTTAGAAATGATTCTTTACAAAAGTCAGTGTTGTGGAGATATGTCATTCTATTGTTTTTGTTTTTGATCAAGTCTCCAATTAAGATATTGTCATTGATGTCACTATTATCTGGGGTCAATAAATGGCTGTAAGAAAATTCGAAAGATATTGTAAGTTGCATGCAGTATGCTGCTGAAAACTCAAAAAAATATTGAAATATAATTCACCCAAAAGCTGGCTTCTTAAGGTCTAATGAAGTTATCGAAGTGTCTGATTGTATATCAACATCAGGGCTGTAACAAATTTAGAATCTCTTGAAGAACTACCTTGTGATAAATTTGCATTAATAAATTCTCGCATGATGTTTCATTCTTATTGTGATAAAGTTGCATTAATAAATTCTCGCATGATGTTTCATTACTGCATTCATTATTAATAAATCCAAGTATTAATTTCGTTGAAGATACATTTTATTCTTGAGTTTTTTGTTTTTTTTGCATTATAAAAACTAAATGACATGTTCTTTATTAATCAGTAGTTATAGTAATTGGTTTAAAAAAGTCGAACTTAGATAATTTTGATTATTTTCTCTGAACGGAAATTTTCCATATGCACAATTTCTCATTAATTTATTTACGCAGAAATTTATCTATTTCCTTTTTCAGATGGAGACACGAATGATACAACGAGCGTGACACAATCGAATTAAACACAGAGTTTTGTTGGAACAGAAAAGGGACTTTTAAATAGATGAAAGGGACTTTTAAATATAGTTTAAATATACGTAACTGAGAAACCAGAAAATGAACTGTACTCAAAATTCCAAGACACACAAAGAAGTTAATATTATATAGGAGATGCTTTGCAGACATAATTACTCGTTGTAAAGTTATTTTCACTTTTTATTCCAAAAAATACATTTAGGGATAAGTTAAATCAGAAAAAAAATCCATCGTAACTTAGGCTAACTTTGTTGTTTTGTTCTCCAGCTGACTTGAATCGCTGTCATCGTTATCTGACACCAGTACAACTGTATTCTAAAAAAAAGAAATAATAATCTAGAATATCAGTTATGGAACTTGAATCAGCGAAATACGAATTTTGAGAAAAAACACGGAACTTACCTTTTCTTCATCTTTGTTTTCTTTGGTGAAATCTATGATCTGAGACATGACTAATTGCTAAGAAATATTTTCTTCTCTGGTTAAGTATATCGAAATAATATCGAGAACAATTATTATGGTACAATTTGTAAGACCGTGACATTTAAAGGAAGGCGACAAGGAAAAACATGAGGCACTGAAAAACTAGAAAACTAAGAAAAAGTTGAGAGAGTTACTTCCTTTGTTGACTAGCAGAGTCCTGTCAATTGAGGTAAAAGGTAGGTTGTATGAGGCCTATGTAAGAAGTGTTATGTTGTACGGTAGTGAGACATGGGCAGTGAAGCAGGAAGATCTTGACCGTTTAGAAAGGAATGATATGAGAATGGTTAGGTGGATGTGTAACGCCAGTCTGAGAGACAGAAAGAGTTCAGATGAGCTAAGAAGCAGGCTAAGTCTCCGTAGAATTAAAGATGTTGTCCTGAGAAGAAGATTGAACTGGCTGGGGCACTTGGAAAGAATGGAGAAGGATAATTGGGTAAGAAAGTGTAGAGACTTGATAGTTCCTGGGCAAAGCCCAGAGGCAGACCGAGAAAGAGGTCATAAGGACAGACTTGATACAGAGGAAGTTGAGTTTAGATCTAACACAGTCTAGATCAGATTGGAAGAGGGTCATTAATATACCCCGTCCAACCCATGCTAGCATGGAAAACGGACGTTAAGCCGAGAATGATGATGACTGAATGAATTATTTCTTCTGCCCCGCTTTTAATGCATTGCTTTATCCCTGTTTGTTTACCCTCAGCATGATCTCAGGATGATTATTGAGCAAAATTAAATTAACAGGTGACCATGCCATTTTAATCAAATTTGTCCCCAGGCCTATGGAAAAGATCAGCCCCAATATTTCACGCTTTGTGCCGGAAAGTTGCGACTAAACGTTTATTGTCGAGCGAGTTCAGTCTTGAATAGTGAGAATCTTATACACCACATAAAAATCTCCTTCAGTGCCATAATCATGGATAAGCAATGAAAATATCACTATTCTAAGGTATTGTATGATCAGCAATGTATGTTATTTCGCAGCAAAACCTTGGGTCTCCAAGTCAGTTACGACATTTTGAACGAATCAAATATAATTTTTACGGAACATTCGGCCAGCCAGCTTTTTCATAAAACAAAAATGGTAGGTGCAACTTGCCGCTAAACTACCCAACTTTTCAACTACCCAGGTACTTTTACTCCTAAAATATGGAGGATTCCAATTGCCATTTTTAGACAATACCTACTCTAGTTTTAGCCCCCTTATCTCATTGCGAACATTACAACATTGGGCATGCAGTTTTGTAAGACAGGGCATAAGGATTCCTCAGATCCTGTCTTCACACAAATCACAAAACTATTTATATTGGTAGTTACGCTGTACCTGTCCAAAGAACCATGGTTTAGCTCTTCTTCCAGACCAATATACATATCCAGAGTCGTTTAAAACATATTCTTTTTTTAAATCTTCATTTTCCATGTACACCTCATCATCTATAAAGGATTGAAAAAAATATCTGAATAAACAGTCATGATATGGTTAGGGTTTATATTTATTTGGTGTGTTCAAAGATAAACTGTAAGAGCAGTGAGCTCAATGACTGCCATTTAAATTTTTATATAAAGCACTCCGATTTGGGAGTAGAGGTCACAAAGCTTATTTTTATTGTAATTTTTCTGTAAATTTTTTTGATTCATCTAATTTGGATCATTTGCATATAAATATCTGGTAGTAGAATTGATAAAGAAAAATCAAATTATGTAATTAACATCTTATTTTTCCCTAAATTAATCATAATAATTAATCCACACCAACCTTCACACCATGAGTTGAATAAAATGAACACATCCTTTGGAAAGACAAATTCTTTAGTTCTTTTTTTGCTTTTTTCTTTAACAGTTGCAACAAGGACCATTTTATACTGAGAGACAAGTGCATTTGAAGGAATGTTGACATCAATATGAAGCATGTTATCTTTTTGTTGTGTGATCTGGTAATAGCAGTCATTCTAAAAAAAAGTGTCAAGATATTCTTATGAAAATCTTTTTATAAAATCAGATAACAGGTTGGCACATTCACAAACCACTGCAAGTCTTGGAATGTACCAATCTACTAAAATTACCTCCTCTTTGCATTCCTGGAACAAAAATTAATACATAGAACACAAGTGTAATTGTAAGCTGCTTTAAAAAATAAAAAATAAAACCAAAATTATATATAGCTTAACCTTGATGCAATGAATTTAGGGCTTTAAACAATCTACTTTGAGAAATGCTACATGTTGAAAATTTGGTTACATTAAGAACCTTCTATTTTTTACGTTTTAACTTTTTTCTAAATGCATTTATATATTATTGTGTTATATATTTTATATTTTTATTTATGAAAACTACTTACTGCTAAAAATATTTGTCCAGTGTTTAGATGACACAGAATAAAATATTAAAATCAATAAAATATTAGTAGTTATGTATAACAAATAATGCACACAATTTGAAAGATGGCATCCACACAAAGAAGGAGTGCTTTGCAATAGAAAAAACAATGACAATGAATGTAAGATGAACAGACTCAGTAAATAATTACATCACGCCATTTATACTCACTCGTCATGATTTGAGGTCCAATTGTGGTTAACACCAGAGAATGCATTAATGGATCCGCTAAAATCACACCTTAGGATCTGCATTTGTGTTGCTTACATATTTGCCACCCAGTGTGGTGGGTGTATTTGTAGCTCAGTTCTAGCAAGTGTGGATGCAATGCTGCATACTACTAGTTAAGTTCTTTTCAAAATTCCTAAAAGATTTTCTGCAGAAAGGATAGGAAAACAGAAGTTTCTGACCCTGTATACCTATGTTTACATTGTGTTATGGAAAATCCTCTTATCCAAGCTGGGTAAAGTAGAATCAGGTTCAGCTTTTTCTTTGCATTGTGTATGGAAACAACAGGTAAAAGATTTATTAGCCAAGCAGGTTTTATTTCGTGAAAATTACAGTGTGAATACTTTCTGTATTAAAAGTGCGTAATAGTACAATGTGAAATTACCAGCAGCAATTTTTTGCCCTGTTCTTGTTTGTTCCTTTCAGTAAAAAAATTTGTGAAGTAAAAAACAGAATTTACTGCCCCACACAACAAACACTGCTGAATTCACCTAAAAAAATACTTTACAAATCAAAATGGAATTTTAAGCTCTATTCTTAAATATTTACCAATATATATAATGCAAATTTCTTTTTTCTTTTTGTAATGAATGAATGAATCCATTTATATTAACCATAAGTGCAAATGTTCCTAGATTGATTAATAAGATTATTCACTTTTCTTTCAAAGAGCTTTAATTAAACAGCACCTTTTTAGATTTTGTGTTCCAATAAATCAGTATATCAAATTTTCTTTTGAGTCCTGCAACTCCTGGGATATAAACCATCATCTAATCCAATGTTCTTCAATGATTTTTCATTTGTTACTTTTCAACCTGGGCACTTAAAATTACTATTATATACCATAACAGTACTAATTTTCATGGGTACTTAATTTTATAGGTCAAAAATTTTATATTTCTGGGGTAATAATTTTCATGCGTGATCTTTTGCCAAAAAATTAGTGAATTTTCATGACTATTAGAAAGAAATGACACAAAATATTGTTTGAAGCTTTTTCTTAATAAAACAACAAATACACTTAGAATGATCAATTGTTATCACTTTGGTTACACTTTTCAATAATTTTAATTACATGTGGATGAATGTTTTTTTTATTTCCTCTGGAATAAAACATTTTTTTGTATTTTGCAGGCCATTTTAAGAGGTGTGCGATCAAGCGTGGAGATTTGTTTAGGCGTGCGATTAATCGCACGTGCAAATTTTGTTTTCTTACTGTCTGCGATAGCTTTCTGAAATTATCGAAATTACAAAAAAAAAAACAAATATGAAGACAGAGAATGATTTAAGAAGGCTTTACAACTGTTATCGTTAATTAAATCTATTTCATGCATGTAGAAAACTGCATAGTTAAAATGCATAAAAATAATGAATTATTACCGATCGTCTGTAACAACGATGTAAGGAAGATTCTTGCTCATGTTTTTATAATTTTATTATCCATTTTTATCTTACCAATGATAGTGTACAAATAAAATGAGTGGCAGATGGGGAGGACCGTTCCATGTCTCTTATTAAAATTGTATTTTTAATTTTTTTTTCCACATTTTTTGTAGCCACCTGTTGTTTGAAAGTAGGGATTATAAAACAAGATGACACCTGCCATACTGCTATATTATCAGAAGCAAATCATTTCAATATGCTCAATGTGATTGCAATGATATAAATAGATTAGAATAACATTCAACACAAAAGAAAAATTGATCTCTAGGATCGTGTTTTAAAGAGAGTGAAAAAATCGTTATTGAGAGAAAAATATCAAGCACGAAAGTGAAAAAGGGTCATAAGTGATAGTTGTATCTTCTCATTAATAGTTATCTAACTAATACAGCTGCATGGGACGCTGAGTTTATATCAACTGAAGTATCACCAAAGTATCAATCTAGTTGGACAGGATCAAACTAACTGTAAGTGTTATATTTCAATTTAACAGTGGTAGCAACTGGAACAAGATCCCCGACTCTGGATGTTACACGGTTTTTGGATGCAAAATGTTGTCAAACAAAAATCCTCCCTTGTTGTCTACAAGTTCATTATACACTGATTGGAAAAAGAAAGTGAATATCTAGTCCTCATTCACCACACTTGAGAAAAAGAAGCACGGAGCAGCCGTATTATTGACATTAGATGGGTCGGCTGAAGAAGCCGTACTTGAACTTGAATTAGAAATCATTAATAGCAATGATGGATTGGAAAACGTTTTAGAAAAGTTAGATAAACTTTATTTGAAAGACACAACATTAGAAAAGTTCGAAGCTTTGGATAAGTTTGACACTTACAAGCGGACATCTGAAACTTCCATTCAAGAACACATTCACCGGTTTGAAAAGTTGTATTTCAAACTGCAGAGCCATGGTACCACTATATCCGAAGATCTCCTTGCTTACAAGCTCTTAAAATCAGCAAATCTCTCAAAGCAAGATGAAAAGTTGGCCAAAGGTATTGTTACAGAGCTTACATTGATCAACATGAAAGCCTAACTTAAGAAAATTTTTCCAGATAAAGAAAGCTTATCACAAGCTTCCAATTCATTACAAGTCCATGAAATTAATGAAGTCACTCATGAAAACATTGACAATGACGATACATGCAAAAAGGGAACTCCTACATAGCAGATCAGGAAAATCGACAGGAAAATGGAAGTATTCATGGAATGTTAAGTCACCCGAAGGTGAATTTCAATCAGTTGATTTCAGTAGTGACGTAACAACGTGGCATCATACTAACAAAAGCAACAACGATCAAGAGGTATTACAATCAGAAATCCTCATTGCCCAAGTTGACACTGACATAGAACTTGCCAAACAACGGGAGCTTCAGTCGTGGAAGTCTCAGAAAGTCTATGAAGAAGTCATAGATGAAGGTCAAAATTTTATGAATGTACGTTGGGTAATCACTCCTAAAGTTATTGACAACAAATCATCAACAAAAGCCAGACTAGTTGCAAAAGGCTTTCAAGAATCCCAAGACTATCGGAAAGATAGTCCCACCTGCTCAAGACAGAGTGTTCGACTTTTTCTTTCCATCACAGCGTCAATGAAATGGTCACTCCATTCTCTAGACATAAAAACAGCCTTTCTTCAAGGATATGCCATAGAATGTACAGTATTCATAAAACCACCTAAAGAAGCCAATACTGAAAAATTATGGAAACTCATGAAGTGTGTTTATGGTCTTGCAGATGCTCCTCGCCAGTTTTACCTGCGACTCCGACAAGAATTGATCAATTTAGGTGTTACCCCTAGTCCATTTGACAATGGATTGTTCTATTGGCATGTTGGTGATGTGTTGCATGGAATCCTTGTTTGTCATGTAGATGACACTATGTGGAGTGGCACAAAAACCTTTCGTATACAGGTTATCCAGCCATTGGGACAAGTATTAAAGTTTAGTACTGAACATCACACAGCATTTAAATATTTGGGAATTGAACTGAAACAACATAAAGACTTTTCTATAACGCTCTCTCAAAACAATTTTGCATCCTCAATTAAGAAGATCGAGCTACCACCAAATATGGACAAACATACACATGTTAATGAAAATGTTAGAGGAGAACTGAGATCCATCATTGGTCCAATTGACCAATGAACTGGCTATCATGCATGTCCAAACCTGAAATCAGTATTGAAGTCTCATATTTGTCTGGGAGAATCAAAGAAGCTACATTCACAGATGTCATTGATGCTAACAAAGTCATCACTAAAGTCCAAAATAATCCATCATTCATGACATTTCCCTGCCTTGATTTTAATTAAATTCACATCCAAGTCTATGCAGATGGCTGCTTCAATAGTTTACCAAATGCTGGAAGTCAAGGTGGCCAGATAGTTCTTCTGTGTGATAAGTTCCAGCAATGTTGCACACTAGCGTGGAATTCTACTCGAATCAAACGTGTTGTAAGGTCAGCATTGGCTGCTGAAACATTAGCAATGTGTGACGGGTGTGAATTGGCATTCTTCATTTCTAACATGGTCAGTAATCTGTTATTAAAACATCAACAGCTTCAAGTCTATGCTATAACCAACAGTCGCTCATTATACGAAGCACTTGGTTCAACAAAGCAACCATCAGACAAACGTCTGAGACTAGAAATCTGTGCCTTGAGAGAAATGGTTGAAGAAGGTGACATTACAGTCACAAGGATAGAAGGTTCAATGCAAATCAGTGATGCACTTGCCAAACGTGGAGCATCTTGGAAGCTACTGAAACAGGCTATTGAGAATGGCCAGCTTCCACACACCATTCCAGCTTGAAGGGGATGTGCTGTTGACCCTACTGTATATAGACAAACATTTTGGATTTTTTTTTTTATTATTTTTATTTTGTTCACAAAGATTTGGAGATAATTATGTTACTGACCCCACTGTACATAGATAAACGTCCAGTTCTAGAAAGTATTTCATTGGTTCGATCCAGAATGTTATATTTCTTCTTCGACTATGGTTTACCGATGTATATCAAGTTTATGTTGCAAGTGAATAATTGCAGATGATAAAGAAGATGACCAGCCAATGGAGTTGACACAAATAAAGAAAGAGGGGAGATTGATAGTTGTATCTTCTCATTAATAGTTATCTAACTAATACAGCTGCATAGGACGCTGAGTTTATATCAACTGAAGTATCACCAAAGTATCAATCTAGTTGGACAGGATCAAACTAACTGTAAGTGTTATATTTCAATTTAACAATATAAGTATTGGGTTCTTTAAAAAAAACTTTGTTCAGATTAAATTTTAAATGTGTGTTATTTATGTCATTTGTCAAAGGAATATGGTAAATACTTATATGTTCCGTTCAGTAGCATTTATATATTAATTGTCTTTCAGAGAAATAAACTTTAAAAATAATTAAAACAAATAAGTTTTCCAAACCCGGGTCCCTGAATAGTTTCAGAATGGACGAGTTGATGATGTAATCAAAAAATTTTTTGAACTACAATATTTCCATTATTTGTCAAAAGTTTATGATCCTATACATTATCTTGATCAGGTTTCAAGATCTATATGATAAAGTTAATAGGTGTACAAATTTTGGACTTTGGCGTGTTTTTACGATGTCAGCAAAATTTTCAAACCTTGTTTGTCAAAAGCACATGATCTATACATTTTTTCATCAGCGTTTCAAGCTCTGCAGGCAACAAATAAAAAAATTTTGCCAACATTTTTTTAAATGCATGGCTTACATCAGCAACACACCTAAAACAATTTATTCTTCCATTGTTCTTCTACCTAAGTGGATTTTTCCACAGGCTTCATCGATTAGTATCTTGTATGTTATTTTAGATCTAATACAACAGATTGCATTAGCTGTTTGGCTCTGTTCGAAATAAATTCTATTGAAAAAAATTGGTAGAAAAGTGTGTTTGCATATATGAGCACAAACTAGAACCCACAATTGTTTTATCAGCACAACAAGGTCTTATGATCAAAATGCTGAACTAAAGAAATCTTTTTTTTTTTCACTTCAGAAGAATAGTAAGTGCTGGTTAGATGATTATGTGCCATTCATCATATTAGGCTAGAAATGATGCTGTATTGGACTGTGATTTTACATTTAACGTTTTTCAACCAAACTGGTTGGTTTGTTACCTTGAAAATTATTATTTTCCCTCTACTAATCTTTACATCTAAAATAAAAAATGCTATCTTGTTCTTTTTTAAAAGTAAAATTGATATTGGGATGCATTGTATTTGTACAATCTTTAAAAAAAATGTTTTGGAGAGGCGACTAATAGTCTAGAGATTAAGAAATAACAAGTTTGGCTCTTATAATTTTTTCAATCATCAATTAGGGAACCAGCTGTATATATTAATTAAAAGCAAACTTGTAAATTTTTAGATTCGCATCAAAAATTTACATTTGCTTGCAAACAAACATTAGAAAATTTTTCCTAAAATATAGTTAAGTTGCCTCTTAGGCAAGACACAAAGCATTCTAAATATTTAAAGCTGTAAGTGAGAATTCAATCATGCAAGTATTGACTGCATCACTAAAAACAGTTGAAAACCACTAGTGTTGAAATTAAATTATTGTGGAAACACTAAATGTTAAACAAATGCAATTTGTTAACGTTGACATTTTTTTAAGGATTTGAATGTTTTTACTTTAGGCTGCAATCAGGGGTGTGCAATATACCATGTAAACATATAAGCCATTCTTAATGTCAGATATCTTCTTTTGCTTTCTGCCATTGATCAACTTTACTTCTATGTCATGTTTGGTTCATATTTAACATTTTATACACAATAACATAATTGAAATTATCAAAATGAATAAATCACACCCATTTCAAATATCACAACAATGGAGTTTAAATAAATTTTGAATGAGCATGCATATAACAAATGAATCCCTTTTTAAGAATGACAATCTTTTTTGTTGACACTATCAGCTTTTCATTGTGTGTTAGTGACAAAAATGGTTTTAAACTTCCTTTTACATGCTTTTTCTGAAAACAATTTTTTACAGAATTATTGGTTGCAATTTTCAAATAGTGTAAGGACAAACCTTATCATCATGTTCTGTTTTCAACTCTGCAATCAATAAGGTTCTGGATCTTTTCTTTGGTTTCTTACCAGTTTCCAGCTGCACAATAAAGTTATTTTCTGGCTTATGAGGTGACTTTAACTGGATTTCCAAGGAAAAACTTTGACCTCTGCGAATAACTAATGCATCACTTTCATATTCATCTGTGTGATGTTTTAATCCATTTTCTGCAGCTCCAGAAATGCTTTCAACTTGAAGACCTTGAAATTAGAGATGATAATTTTTTGCTATATGCAAACTACCACAGGAAAAAGTTAAAATACGGGTGTGTAAGAACATAAGAGTGCACCAACTTTTGCAAAAAAACCTTAACTTGCAGAAGTCTAGTTAAAGATCCAAACAAAGTCAAACTTGGTTTTAGATAAGAACAAAGCAAATATCGGAACTGAATAAGAAAAGTATTTCTGGCGTTACATCTTACCAGATAGCTAATCAGGTTTTCACCGATATGCAAAAATGATGCTGCAATAGTAAAAGTTGTAAATGTAACTAGCTAGCTAAACATTTTAACGAAATGTTATGTCGCGCGATGATCAACCACATGTATTAGTTAAGTATTACAAATTTGTTAACGATCCTTAATAACAGCTTTTACCTATTCTCTGAGGACAAAAAACTTACCAGAGAAGTCGTCATCGCCTGTAGATAAGCTGGCAGAACGCTTTCTTCCCGAATTCCTAGAAGAAACCATTGCAAAAAAGAGAGAACAAATAAAACGCGCGCAGTGCTTCTTGTTCCTATTTATTTCCCCTCACCCTCCTTCGTTACGTTTTATAACCAAGATCCCGCCAAAAGTTAATTTTAATTTATGCGAATTAATTATTTTCTGCATAAATCCAAAAGCTGTTTTGGGAACTCCTATATACGCATTTCCCTGGAGGATGGTCTCGCAGTCCCAGAGCAACTTGAGCAAGGCATAAAAAACAATGCGAATAATTTCTCTCGGCTTTTCATGGGCATGGGGCAACCTTGTCCCCAGAACTTTTCTACGCCTATTATACCCTGTGGACGAGACGGCATCGCAATAGACCTACCAGACCTGATGCCTTCCCCGCCGTGTCCCGGATTAATGAAAAAGATACAAAAAATGTCTTGGGGACTAGGTTGCTAGATGATACAGGCTTTAATTTTAGTATTTCAATATAAAATTGCATCAAAAAGGGAAAAGTATACCATTGCGTATGATACAACAACCATGTTTAATTTAAAACAAACTTTTCATGCTTGGCCAACCTCATCCCCAAGCCGTTTAACTCTAAAAAGCTCAACTAGTCCTGGGAACGAGGTTGATGTTTGGCTTGATATTTTCTTACTTAAGGGAGTATGCTGCCTGCCTACCTGCCCCTCCATCTATAGTCTCTCGGGCTGAACTCTTTACACGACGCTTGGAAATAAAGATAAAAAAAACAAGCTGCCTTTATTATGGCAAACATACAATTTTAAATCCTTCTTCTTAAAAAAAAGGAGAAACGTATGCAATGTATGCAATAATTATACAATAAATTATGCTTGAGGATGTCATCCGGGTATTTTTTCTTCTCCTCTGCCCAGACCACTTTCTTCGTATAGCACGCTTTTCATCTTCCCAAATCTGTCAGTGGAAACATATCTCAAAAAGATGGCGAGTTCTACGCCTCTCACATTAGATGGTATTTCTTCCTTAAAAGTTGTAACTTTACGTCAAGAACTGGATAAAAGAGGTCTTGAAAAGTCAGGATTAAAAGCTGACCTGGTAAAACGTCTCGAAAAGGTAAACGTGGTAACTAATCCAAGCCCCAAGCTCCAATTTCAAAATTTTCATGTTTGACTAGTTTGCACGTAGCTACAGTCTTCTCATCCCTTTTTTTATTTGTGCATAGTCACTCTTGGAAGAAAGTCTTGGTGAAAATGACATTGTCAATGGCAGCGCTTCAGAGGAAGAAGATGAGGATGCTCAAATAAATAAAGAGGAAGAAGAAATAGAAGAAAATGAAGGTGAGAAAAGCAGGCCTGTATATATCTAAAAGTTCGTTAATCGACTTCCACTATAGTGAAAATATTTAGCAAACTTTTTCTGCAATGGCTGCACTCCCATTTTTTTCAAGTTCAAAACATCAAATAAACTAGTGTATTTTGTCCTATTTCAATTTCGTTGACTTGGCCACAACCTAAGTAAACAGAATTGACACACTTCGTCTTCTTCTGGAAAAATTCAGTCATGATGCCTTTCGCACTGAACCACAATATACGAATTGGGATGCTATACTTCAACCAAGCACAGATGATCCCAATGTATTGTTTGAACAGTCTTTTAAATAAATACGCTCCATTAAAAACTACATGTAATAAAAAAAGTAGAAAAAAATCCAATCCTTGGATTACTTATGGTATCCTTACCCCTATTACTAAAAGAGACCTTCCTCATAAACGTTTTTTAAGAGAAAAAGATCCATTTTAAGTATTGTTAGAGAGTTTCAAAAAGTACCGCAATAAAATGGTAACTCTGTGTAGATTGAGCAAGAGTAATTGTTTCAATAAATATTTTAGTGATAACCCAAAAAATATTGGCAACATTTGGAAAGGTGTTAAAAATATAATTTCTGTTCGTTCTTCTGCTTCTGCTTCTCCAACCTGTATGAACATTGATAACTCACTTGACACTGATCCAGTGACAATTGCTAGCTCTTTTAGTAATTATTTTTCATCAATCGCTGACATTCCCATTCACATCAAAGCATTTCTCTTCCTTCTTAAAATATTCTGTTGCTAATTCAATGTTTCTTTCACCAACTGATGATATTGAAGTTCTCCATTGTATTTCTTCCTTGGACCTTGGTAAATCTTCTGGGCCATTTAGCATTCCTGCCTAAATTTTATCTACTGTTAAAACTGAATTATCTGTTCCACTCTCTAAACTTATAAACTTGTCTTTTACTTCAGGCATTTTTCCTTCTAATTTAAAAACTGCCGGGGTACCCCTATTCATAAACAAGGATCCAAATTGGAACTTACAAATTATCGACCCATATCCTTACTTTCAAACATTGATAAACTTGTATATAAACGGGTGTATGGGTTTCTTGAAGCTAACAATGTCCTGTATAAGCAACAATTTGGTTTCAGAAAAAATTACTCAACCTCTCAAACACTAATGAATATCTCTCAAAAAATTATGGATGCTCTTGATAAAGAAAATTATGCATGTGGAGTGTTTGTTGATCTCCAAAAGGCTTTTGATGCTGTTGATAATAAAATTCTGCTTACAAAGCTTTATTATGGAATTTGTGGTAATGCTCTCTCTTTATTTATGTCCTACTTAATAGGACGTCAACAATTTGTATCTTTAAATGGAGCTAGTTCAGCAAATAATCTTACCAGGCATGGTGTCCCTCAAGGCTCTGTTTTAGGACCACTTTTATTTTTAATTTATATAAACGACTTGAATTGTGCAATTAACTATTCTATGGTACACCACTTTGCTGATGATACAAACCTCCTGCATTTCAGGGACTCTCTGAAACAACTGGCCAAACAAATGAATTTAGACCTCAAGCTTCTCTGCCATTGGCTAAATGCTAATAAGATTTCTCTTATGCTAGCAAGACATTATATTTAAAGATGCACATAAACCTCTTAATTATGATTTTAGGCTTCTCATCAATGGTAAAAGGCTTATGCCTAGTGATTCTATTAAATATCTTGGTGTTCTATTAGATTCTGATTTAAGCTGGAAGACTACAATAATACTGTTGCCAAGCTCAAGAGGGCTAATGGAGCTTTAGCCAAACTTCGTCATTTTGTGCCTCAAAATGTCCTTATTCTTAGTCTACTATGCCATTTTTCATTCCCACCTGCAATATTGTAATCAAATTTGGGGTCAACCAAATAGTCTTGATATTAATCGTATTGCTGTTTTACAAAATTTTGCTATCAGACTAATGACTTTTGAATCTCGAAGAGCATCATCTAGTATCATCTATGGCAATCTGGACATCCTCAAATTCAATGATATTGTCCAGTGTCAGAACATTCTGTTTGGTAAAAATTCTATTAGATTTAACACCATTAAATCCTGGAATAAGATCCAGACATCAATGACTAAAAAACTTGTTTCCATAGATTACTTTGGTCTTAAAAGTGATCTAAAAAAGTATTTTATTGTAACAAATTTTCCCTTTGTTCTCATACGGTTCATTTAACTGTTGATTATATATGTTAATATATATGTGTGTCCTGTGCCGTCTATTGTACTCGTCCAAGGGTGGCCTTATCCTTGTCTTAGCTTCTGCTATTAGGTAAGGTCTCCCTTCAAAAATAGTTTTTGTTGTTTTTTTTTCTCTCTCTTCATATTATAAATTTATTTAATTATTTGAACAGAACAGCTATAGCTTTTTTAAACTATCCTGAAATCACCAAATCTATCTAATGCCTCTTTCACAAAAGATTTGTTTGCTTCCAGAAGTAGGTTTTTTTTTTCTTTAAAAAATATCTATGTACCTATGTCTTAAACAATTTCAGATTTGTTTGGAGCTATAAAATGACAATAAACAAATTTTCAAATAGCTTGATGGGTAATTTGAAAGACTGTAACTAGCACCAGCCATCTTATTTTAGAAGCAGAAGATAAAAACAATGACGAGGAGAAAGAAGAAGAAAAGAAAGAGGAGAATGAAAAGATGGTAATTTTCTAAAATAACTTATATAAGTTGCCTGTTTTTATTTTTATGTCACAATACATTTAACCCTTTCCCTACGGCAATTAAATCCATGTTATGACGAGGCCAAAAAATTGTTTTCTGACCTACTTTACTTAAACTGTAACAACAAATTTGTAGCAACAAATGACCCCTCTTTTTTTTCTTATATAATGTTTCAAAGAATTGAAAAATAAAATTAAAAATTTTTAAAGTCAAAATTTAAGTAATACAAACATTCTGTTTGTTTTTTTTATTTCGCCATTTCTATGCTAAAGTTGGCCGGCCACTTAAATTATTCCGTATTGTTTTTTATTTTTAAATGAAAACTACATCTATATTTACATAGCTCAATTAAAAAGTTAAGGCCTAACAAAATTAGAGGATAAATTTTACCATGAATTTAGATCAAATGTTTATTACGGGCATGTCCGCTTTTTACATTTTTTTGTGTGTGTGCTTAGCTAAAACCCTATATTGATCGTGTTTGTCTAATTTATTGCATACAGAGAATAAACAAATGTTTGTCAGATCCACCAATTTCATTCTATTGCATGAAGAAGTTGTGACTTTACTGTTGTGAATTTAGAACATGACAGCTTCTTGACAGCAAAAGCTGGATATCATCTTTAATTCAGATGGCTGAGCGGCTCTACTTCAGTTGAAAAACCTTGCATGCTGTAATTTTATAATGGTAATTTTATATATATTTTTATTAGGTTGTGGAGAAAGATGATATTGACAAGAGTGAAACTAATGTAAAAGGTATAGTTCAGTAAAAATAAAAATTAAATATGCCTGTGGATGATATTGCAGCAGTACACATAACATTCCTGTCATGAAGCCAATGCTTTTTAGTGTACACTGTCAACTAAATGTATGTTGAAATAATTTACTGTTGACTACTTGCATGTGTTCCAATTTTTTTTATCTTTTTATCTTTCTTCATTAACAATTAGTTTATGGTCAAAGAATAAATTTTGCTACACATCGTCCATTGTGTGTCGTTGACCATATAATTTATTAAGTAGTGATGTTAAACGAAGTGACCCATTCTTTGTTATCAAGATTTGTATGCTGTTTGTTTCCCAATTGCATTGATTTCAAGATTAATTGTGGCTTGATTAAATGATACATTTTCCAAAAAAAGATGCTTCAGAAAGAAACTATAGTTTTGGTATGGATGTTAAAGGCAATATTTACACTGCTTAAATATTCACAATGTTAAAAATGTAAATATTTATTGATGGTTGCTGCTTGTTTTACAGTCGCCTCGTTTTCAAAAGTGGTGACAGCTTTTTGGTGTGTATATACTTGCATTTACCGACAGGTGTAACAAGCAAACTTTATCCTTGATATTACTGCAGCTCAGATCTTTATCTTCTGCACTAAACTGTATTGACAGTTATTTTTGAAGTTTGATTGATTCCAAGATTGAAAGCACTTCTGATGTTAAAAAGATACACTCATCAAAAGAACACATCAAAGAAATTTGTGTTTGGTTTGGTTATAAAATTTAATCTCGCTATACTTTCAGTGAATGCATATTATTTACGTTGGGATTGGACAATATCATAAATTTAATTTCATTCCAACTGGTGTAATTAATCATTGGAAAAAAAGAAGAACTTTAACAAAATATAAGATTGCTTATTCGAATATATATTCATTGGTAAGATATACAGGTAACTCTGGTAACTCAAAGACTGGATAACTCGAACTTTAATAATGTTAAACTATTTCTTCCTTGAACTTCCCTTAATATCTTAAAAATCAGATTAACTCAGGCTTGTATGTCTGGATATCTTAAACTTTAAGGAAGCCCAAGGCTATTATCTTGATGTAATTAAATACAAATGTTGCCTGTCTAGACAAATTCAATTTTAAGAAGGCAGCATTGCAAAAATTGCACTTTTTCTTGGTAACTGTTGTCTCAACTCAAACAAATATTTGTTTTTTTTTACTAAATTCGAATTTAAGGGTCTTTGTTTAACTTGAACATTCGTTACATTGAACTATTTTCCTTAACCCCTTGCAGATCAGAGTTACCAGGAGTTAACTGTAGGTTGTTATTTTAAACAGCATTCTTCATGACAGGAGTAAGTTCTGTAAGGTTAAGTAAGTTGGCTATTTTCTACTTCGTATCTTTTTTGTCATTAAATTTTTATTGTGTATATTTTTCATAAGATGAAAGTCGGGCCATTGTAGGAGATTCAGAAAGTCAAGCACAAGAATGCAATGAAGAACAAAATGTTGCTGAAGAAGAACGTGGTGTTAAAGAAGAAGATTGTGTTGATGAAGAAATTGAGAGTGATTCAGATGGGCCTGAAGAAGAAGAAATGGAAGTGCAGGAAGAAGAAAATGAGACATTTGATCCACCAGAATCAGAACAACCAGAAGAGAATCAAGATGCAAATGATTTGCCAGAAGATGAGCGCGACAATGATATAAATGAAAATGAGGATGAAAATAGTGAGGAAAAAACTCAGTCAGATGATGATGAGCATGAAAATGAAGTGGTCACAAATGCCATTGATGTTCAAGGGGAAAGTAATGAAGTGGAGATGGTAGAGACAGATGGAAACGAAGAAGACAACAAACCGGAAGAAGGTTTTGAAAATGGATCTAAAGAAACGAGTGAGGAAGAAAATGATCATGAGGAAGATTCTAGTGAAGTGACAGAGGCACGTACTGAAGTTGACCAATGTATTATTGAACAAAATACATCTAAAGAAAATAATACAGCTGAATCAGAAGAAACAAATACAACATCTGATGAATTTAGAGAAGACAAAGTTAAATCGGTTGAAGAAGAATTTATCCCCATAAATAGTGACTCAGAAGAAGCAAAAGAGCTAGATGCTGATAAACAGGAAAATCCTGTAAATGTTAATGTAAATAAATTAGAACAGGATGTAGATACAAACAATGACTTATTAAAAACAAATGAATCTAGTAACTCAACTGAAAAAGATCATGTTCATGATAATCCTTCAAGTGGCAACAAGTCTAAAACAGGAACAACACCATTATTAGAAACTGTTTCCTCTTCCGAAGCCAAAGTTGATCTAAGCACGTCTGAAACAAGGTTTGTGTGCAAGTTTGAATTTCCTCAAAAAAATTTGAGTGATTACAATGGTTTGTACTTTTATTTTTGAAGTATTTTTTTTCCTTTGTAGTGAGAAAGCATAAAGTTATTAAAAAAAGAAGTTTAGGAAATTATAATCCTTGTAGTAGTTAGTATTTAGTAACATTTAATAGATTTTACAATAATATACCCTTTAAAGTAACTAAGAATAGATAAAAATTGTTATTTTTTTCATTATATACTTTCCCAATAGGAAAATATGTATAATATTTATGTGAGATTGTCAGTGACTGTTGATGTCATGTGATGTTCTCCACTGATTAATATTTGCCCCTTCCAAAAAAGTTAAATATATAAAAAAAATTATGTAAAAATGATTTAAATAAATATTACATCCTATTTAGTTTTTGAAGTATGGTTCTAATCAGTGTTATTTTTGTTGTTGTAGCAAAAAACAAGAAGAAAAGAAAGATGAGCCTGCAACGGACAAAGCTAAGACTGCTGAAGAAAAGAAAAAGGATTTAAGTCGATGTCTATGGATAAGTGGACTTTCCTCCATTTCCAAAGCTGTTGATTTAAAGAACACATTTTGTAAAGTTGGAAAGGTTAGTTTTATTAAATGAAGTCTAAGAAGCTATTTTATGATTTGTTTCTTATAGAAAATGTACTTGATCTTTAAATCCAGATAGTAAGATGTCTTAAATAGAAAAAATGAAGCTTATGAACTTAATTGTAGGTTATTGGAGCAAAAGTTGTAACAAGTGCAAAAACACCTGGCTCGCAATGTTTTGGTTTTGTGACCATGTCAACACCACAAGAAGCCTTAGCAGCTATAGAGAAATTGCACAAGTCTGTTTTACATGAAAAAACGATACAAGTTGAAAAGGTGACAAATTAACTATTCTTATAGTAGAATTTTAAAAAGATTTTTGTAAGAATGCGATTTGTATTTTATTGATATCACAGGTTTGTAAGGCTTATTTAAATGTTGACCTTTTCTATAGGCCAAAACGGATCCAACTCCAGCTAAGAAACCAAGTGACAAATCTAAAACCGGTTAGTATGGATTCTTGCTAATTTTGATATAAAAGAAATGCCTGTTATGAAATATAATTTTTCCAACAGTTTATAGACAATTATTGTGATAATTTAAAAAAAAATTTACTCACAAATAATTATATTTGCACATTGAACTACAACAATTTGTTACTAGGCAGATCAAAATTTGAAATTTCTGCAGCTGTTATTTTTATGAAAATGTTGGATTCAGTTGCTGACAACTAAAGTGTAGCTATGCTTATTACTAAATTTAGACATGTTTTTTTTATATAAAACTAAAGCATTAGAACAAACTCTTTGTTCATTTGTTACACCAGTTGCATGAAAAAAGATGAAGACATTCTGGACTGTCGTTTTAGGTGACAAGAAATCTGACGATAAATCAAAATCTCGTTCTACCACCAAAAGTCAACGAACATGTATGTTTTTTGTATATTACTATATCCATATTAAAAAAAAATTCAATGTATTTACTTGTGTGCTCTCTCTTAGTATAAAGGTGTAAAAAAAATTTATAAATTGGTTAATGTCTTCTGCAATAGCATCATCATCTAAATCACGTCGTGATGATTACAGTAGTCGCCATAACCGTGATGAATCAAAAAGATCAGGGGCCAGAAAAGACAGTGATAAGAGTCGAGAAGCCAAAAGAGATAGCAGAAAAGGAGCGTCGTCCCGAGGTAGTTCTCCGAAAACTTCAGAGAAAGGTAATTCTCCTAAGGATATATCAGATGTTCAAAAGAAGGAAAAGGTATCTAAGGAGAAGGACGAGGAGGCCGAAAGAAAGAAAGAGCAAAGACTTGAACAACTCCGAAAGGAACGTGCTGAGAAAATAGAGCGTGAACACCAACTTAGAGAAGAGCGTAAAAAAAAAGAACGCGAAAGAGAACGCCAATTACGAGAAGAACGTCGGCGCGAACAAGAGAAACGAGAAAAAGAAAGAAGAGAAAGAGCTCGAAAAGAAGCTGAACGAGTTCGTAAAGATCGTGAGAAACAACGCGAGTTAGAACGTCAAAGAGAACGCGAAAGAGAAAAGGAAAGGGAGCGTTTCATAAGAGAGCGAAAAGAGAGAGAAGAACGAGAACGGCGAGAAAGGGAAAAGGAACGGGAACAATTAGAACGCGAGAGACTCGAAAGAGAACGTCTTGAGCGTGAAAGACGTGAGCAAGAACGTTTGGAAAAGGAGCGTATAGAAAGAGAGCGTCAAGAAAGAGAACGTTTAGAAAAAGAAAGATTAGCTCGAGAAGAGCACGAGAGTCGTATTGAAAGAGAACGCCAGCGTTTGGAACAACAAAGATTGGAGCGAGAACGCGCTGAAAGAGAACGTGAAAGAGAAAGACGTGTAATTGATAGAGGTATTGACCGAGGCCTTGGAAGCAACACTTTAAAGAGAACAGCTCCATCAAACGACCGTGGTTACCACAACGAAGCAAAGAAAAACTTTAACGAGCAGTCTGCCTCTCGGAAAGGTTTCTTTTCTGCTGGCAATGATAATCGCGAAGGAAGAGTACCTTCGCACTATATTCAGGACGATGTATATGATGTAGCTTATCAGCGCCGAAACAATACTCCTAAATCAGACCAACGTGGTGCTAGAGATCTTCGTGACGATTCTCGACGTAATGTACGTTCTGGTGACGTTAGAAAAGATGAACGTGCAGGTTCTAGAGATATTCGTAGAAACTCAAGAGATGAGTATGATACGGTTGAAAAGACACGAGATGCTTACTCGAGTGATATTAGACGAGTGGTTCAGAGAAATGATGTTGACCGAGGTAGCTATTCAAGAGATCGTTCTCCGCACAGAGTATCCGAATCAAACCAAAGGTATCGTAGTGGTGCTGAAGAAAGAGTTTTTACAGCACGTGATTTTGACAGAAGAGGTGGTGATAGTAATTGGCTTTCAGCACCGAACTCTAATGCACCGAAAACGTTGTCAGATGTTTTAGGTAGAGCTGGCCTTACTGGGATCTTGGGCAACCAAGCTGAGTCATCGCAGCCCTATTCTCAACTTCGCGATTATTCACCAAAGGAATCTTCTGATCGATATTATTCTCCTGATATGCGCCGTCCCTTAGATAGGAATAATGAACGGGAAAGTAATGATCGTGGTGTGCGCTTAAGCGATCGTAATATTGGACCTGTTCGTAATATTGGTCCGGATCGTCGTTCTGGTGACCGGGATATGATAAGAGAAGACCGTCGGCCAGACGCCCGCGAATCTCGAGGTGATTTCCGAGTTACACGAGACTCCAGGGATTTACGAGAATCAAGGGATGTGCGAGGAGAACAAAGAGAAAGACGTGACGATCGTGTTATTAGGAATAGTAATCGAGACATTCAAGGCGGAGAAGCCCGAGATTTCCGAGGAGATATTTGTGATGTCCGTAGGGATGATAGAGTTGAAAGTTATCGAGACGAGGACAATTTTAGAAATGCACGTCGTGCTGGACACTTTAATGATGACCGTAAAGACATGAGAGACAGCGAGCGAAGAGAAGTACGCGAGAATACAAGACATAGTCGCGATTACCCAAGTAACCAATCAGCAGCCGTCGAAAGAGGTATAAAACCAACTATTCAATCTAACGAGCCTTTATCAATGACAGAGAGGAGGGGATTGCATCCTTTAGCTGCGGACATAACTTCGAGAGCTTTAACTACTGTCGTATCACAACCAAGAGTTGTACCCTTAACCGATTTGTTTGGACGACCGCTGCAACCTGTTGTTGCTAATCCTGCTGCACACGCATTGCAAGCTGGGTATGCTCAAGGATTAGCTTTACATCAAGTAGCACAAACTGGAATACAATTAGGTAGAGATGGACGTCTTGAGTATACACGAGTTGGACAACCTCAGACAGGTATACCACCAGTACAACGCAGATACTAAATGTTAGTATATCTATATAGTGTTGTTAGTGTTATTTTTTAACCCATTCTTGTTGACGACGTGCTCAGAAATTTTGGTCGTAGAAACTTTCGAAAATATCTTTTAGTCTAGTATCTGTGAAATGACTTTTTGTGTAAAGATTTAATTGTAAGCAAATTAATGCATCTGTTAATGTTTTTTCTTTTTTTCCCTTTTTGCTCACTGGCTACAATGGAATCTTCTAGTTAGGTCTTTGCAGACCTTTTCTTTTGGGAAGGATGTTTTTTAGTTCGTTAAACTTCGTCGAAAACTAATGCTTCACAAACTGATATCATTTTTTGTTACCTTTCTTCATATCTAACTATTTTTAATTATTTTGTTTCGTGTAAACTAATTTAATTACAGTCACGTTACAACAAAATTGATATGACAGAAAAATCTTATTTAATGAAATAAGTAACAAAGTTATTGCTTATAATTTTCTTTGATATAGCATCAATTTCCTACTTAAATTCCAACCTAAATTTCAAGTTCAGCTTGTTGGCGAAAATGAAAGCAGCGTAAATTAATCGGTAGTAAAGTTTCAAGAGAAAGTGCTTGCAGAACCGCGACTTTTCGTTATAGCGCTTTATTTTAACAACAATTGTCAACAAATATGTAACAGCATGATTTTCATCCATGCGAAATTGTGGGCCGATAGAGTTGTCGCATTCGCTGTAATTATTTGTTTTGATTGGATGAAAAGTAACTTTTTCTAAGCTAGGAATTTTTTAGAAAACAGTTTTTGAAACGCGCTGGAATTTTTTTTGGTTTTCCTTTTCAAAGAAACTTGCCAAATGAAGTTCTGAAAAGACAGAAATATGCCAGGATTTTTTTCAAGATATTCATGACGTTAGTTTTTTTGCGAACTTCCCTGCAATATTGACAGGCCTAAACTCAGCGTGTCTAGGAAAAAAATGCTAAACAGTCGGCAAATCATACCGCACGCTCCAAGGAGTCACTTCTACAATAGTCTTTGACCTCTCCTATGAAGAACACTTAAAACACGAAACAGACGAGAATATAAGTACTGCTGACCCCAGAAATGTAACGGAAAAAGTAAATCAAAAGATTGGTAGACCACTTACTGAACAGGAAAAACTCGAAAGTTAGACTGATCCTAAAAGCTACCTGTACGTGACCCGTTATTTCTTCAGTAATTCTTAGGCGGTAGAAAAAATCCGCGGGTTCGTGAGTAATTTCACTCGAGTAATTATATCTTTTCTTAGACACACGAATCCCAGGGGTTGTAGCAATGTAGTCAAACTTGTCTCTTTTTTTTTTACTGAACGGCGAGACAAAAAGATACTGGAATCGTAGGCCGAAAACGGCCAAATTATGCGATAATATAATGTATGCGTGACGTTCTACATCGTCATATTATAAAGATGGTGAATTCAAGCGGGCTTCTTGTGCTCAGTTGGATTCAAGTAAAGTTAAGCGAAAATGAGTAGTACACGCATTTTTGAAGTTTTAAATAGAATCCAGGCTGCACTTGGAGAGATAGAGAAATGTTCGTTCTGGTGCAGACGACGTCGACCAACACAAAATAATATGAAATGATATATAAATGCAAGTCACCAACACAAAATCATATGAAATCATATATACATTAAATACTAACACATAATCATATTATATATGACATCATGCGCATGCGCAATAACATATATGTGGAAGAAGGCTAGTTATATGTGGGAAATTGCTGTGTTGGCAGCACTATATGATGTATATAACGTACAACGGTGGGTGGTGTATTTGTAAAAATTCTTAGTTGGGCCCTGGTTATTATAATAAAGGATGTTCAAACTCTATAACGACTCCGTAGAGACAAGGGCTTTTTACAGCGAACCAAGAGTGCTTAATATTGACGAGGTTCAAATGGAGAACATTGTACTAAGCGATCCCATCCAAGCCAACAAAGGCAAGGATGAGCGCTTTGTCATTGGTTATAAACATGACAGCAAGATATCGTCACTATTGATCATAACGCCAAAGGGGGTGTATAGCAATGGTACATCCAGATATAACGATGGATCTTCGCTTACAATGTCATTTGACATACATCAACATCCTGAATGCCTGGAAAAACATAAGTGTATCTTGGCCAGGATAGAGAAATTATAAGGTAGTGAGTTCACGACCTCATCAGTGAAGAACGGTAGATACCTGAACACAAAAATAAAAGAATGGGAGGGTAAAATAAACACGTATTTCTACGATCTTCCATTACCTATAAGACAGAAATGTGAATGCGGGATCCAAGCATTTCATCCAGGTCCTTCTGGAGAAATGCAAGTATAGGCCAGTTGAACTTTCCAGGACCAGACACCTTATCGATTCATATGATGAAGAGGAATCGTTCACTGAGTGTAATAAGCTTGATAGATTTTGTATGCAGTTGCATTCAAAATAAACATGAACGATTTAAAAAAAGAAGCCAGAGAGCTTGGTATCAGTAGCTACTCTACTATGAAGAAGGCTGATCTTATCGCTGTGATTAATAAGGTTAAATTTATAGATATTGGAACGCAGACCGATGGTCCATACTGCAAGCCATGCTCAGATATTATAGCTATGAATATACTCGATGAGTACATCAGAGGCCTCGAGACAAAAAAGAAACAAACCATTTTATATGAAGGTGACCTAATGATTGATGCAATTACAGGTCAGGTTGTGGGTACCAT
The DNA here is from genome assembly GCF_029227915.1 of Hydractinia symbiolongicarpus. Taxonomy (NCBI): domain Eukaryota; kingdom Metazoa; phylum Cnidaria; class Hydrozoa; order Anthoathecata; family Hydractiniidae; genus Hydractinia; species Hydractinia symbiolongicarpus. The sequence goes on along the minus strand of NC_079882.1, from coordinate 12,230,147 downwards.
CTAATGTAATTGACAATACATTAGATCATGTTACATATGCTGGAGGATCATCTAGGTATTTCTTACATCTTGAGCAGACTGTAAGTTTTTTTAACAGTTCTTCTCTGGCCTCATGTCTTCCCTTAGCGACTAATTGCTGCCTTTATGGTTCATTGATCGTTTCCACGATCTTTTTAGTACGCAGACGGATTTGCTCCTTGAGCATCACTCTTATCACTCCATTCTCAATCGCCTTGATATAAGGTCCACAATACTATTCAATTTCGTTTCCGCCAATAATCTTATACTATCATGCTTTTTGCGTTTATAATTCAGCTTCTTCCCACCTTGTTTTAAGGCAGTCTGTCCCAACCCTACGGCAATGGTGATCCCACTCATGGCCACGGCTAGGGGAACTCCGATTCCCGACAACATAGTCCCAATGCCAACACCGCTCGTGATCACGCTTACTGCGAGTAATCCATGATCCATATAATGGATCCAAGTCCCATGCATCCCAAATTTCTTACTGAGTTTTCCTCGCTGCTTTACTTCAGTTCGTAGAAAATGTTCGATCTCTTCTATCTTTTAAGCCTGTATACATGCCCCTCGTTATTCTCATGATCTGGAGCACTTGGTGGTATATGCATGGTTATACCCATGAAAGAAACGTTCTTATCGTGGTGATACTCGTCCGTCAACATAAACTCAAGGCGATCCGTTGAACCTTTCAAAAGAAGGTATATAGGAGTATCAAAAGTCCACGTCAAGATGTCTCCACATGCATTTTCTTTTGTTGGAAGTACGGCTAGAATTTTTGATTTTTTACCATCCAGCAAGCAATCATCCTCATCTAACTGAGGGCAAACAAGCCTAAGTAATAAAATAAATCGTAGTCACCCTTCATATAGTATTTCTTACTGAGATCATAGGGTAGACCCAAGACCTCTTACAGTTGTCGTTAAATCACCACCGTGTACCCGTCATTAACACGGAGCCTGCAGAGTTCATTTTTCAGAACAAACAGCTTAATCTTATCCCCTGCCTGACTGTTGACGATACTCGCTAAATCCTCGATACAACCCATTCATTATTTCCATTCGAGTAACCGTCTGATCAGGCCCTACCTTACGTATAGTAAAATCGTTGTTACTGTAGAGGTTCAACCATGTAGATCGAATACTTATGGATTTTAGAGCGATCCTCGTGTCCTCTCCTAGGTAGTCCTCAAATATCGTGGGGTTCGAAATGTCGGTTATATATAACTGTCGCATCTTTCTTTAAGAAACATGAAGCAACTATATTCGTACAACCTTGGAGGAAAGAATACGGAAGGAGAAACAACTTCATTTCTGTACGCTTTAAATGTATTGAATTTTCTATTGTTTTTAATTTCAAAAGAATCAGTGCGTGAGGTGCTCGACCGAGTCTTTTTCGCAAAAAATTGATCAAATTCCATATTCTCCTTTAATAGGGGCTAACTTTTTTCTATTGAAATCTGACTGTAACACGCCGCAGGCACGTGATATTTGTATGGAAAGTGTGCCTAATATAAGACGGTAAACATTGCTGTTAAAAACTTCAACAATACGTTTGAAAATAAGCGTTTAACCATGATATTAACCTATTTTTGTACCGTGGCTGATTACAACGTTTTGTTTTCATTTAAAATAGGCGCACTGTAAAAGACGCGGCCGCGTGAAATTATGTGCGGCCGCGTTTTAAAAAGCGCGGCCGCGTCTTTATAGCAGCGGCCGCGTGTTTCACCGCGAGTTTTACCGCCAGTTTTCAAATCTGGTCTGCAGAATGTGGCAGTTAAAACAGGTACTAAAATACGCGGCCGCGCTTTTGCCACTGATTCTGCCGTTAATTTTAAAGTAAAACAGGCGGTAAATGACGCGGCCGCGCTTTTCTTCTCGCAGAAGATTTTCGAAAAACAACGGCATGTGGCCAAGGGCGCAGTGTTCTGGTCTGCAAATTAGAGCCCTGGAACACTAGAACGGAATTCTTAGAAAGTTACTTCTCAGAACTCACAGAAAATGGCAGCTGCAGCCGGAAGCTTTGAAAAGGTAAACAAGCAATTAGCTAGCTTATTTCGCTTTATTTATTGCAAATCTACGAAGATAGTAGGCAAAGAAACACACTGACCTAAGGAAATCTTTCACATCACACAAGTCAGTTTTGATAATAGCTATATGTTTTGTTTAGGTGAAAACTTTCCTTGAGTCCAGAGGTAGGAAAGGAGTATTTGTTGAATTCGTTCATCCTGAACAAAATTGACGATAATGTGGCTCCTCAAGTTGAACAACAAAAGCTTGTGGAGCTAGGGTTGGCGTATGGAGATATATTATCATATCGGCTGATATTTGCACTCCCTGTGGTTGAAGAGAAGTCCTATCATGAAAAGGTAGATGAACTAAGAAAAATATTGAAAAGAGCCCACTCTGGGAAATATGATATTCATAACCATCCGATAACTGTAAGGGAAACCTACAAACTTAATGTTGAATTGAAGTGTAAAGATAAGTTATCAAAATATAAAATGGAAAACAACCAGAGTTATTTGACACTATTTAATCAATCTACAAAATACCCTGAGCTACATGACGAAATACGTAAACACTATGATATACCACAGAAAGATCAAACATTTGTTGGTAATTATAACGGTCACTTTCTGGAGCAAGATTTCATTGATATAGAAACATATGGTTTGAGTTGTAGAGACAAAAAAAAAGGAATACAAGTATATTTATACTATCCTAAATCATTTGCGAAGTTGGAGTTTTCAAATTTGTGCAATAAGTCATATTCAAGCATGTTTGAATTAGATACAGAAATTATTGGACCAGAAGAAACAGTAATATCATCTGCATGGGCAGAAGGTACCTCAACAATTACTGTGCCACCCAGCTTACCAGGATCGAATTTTGTTGACAGAAGTATATGCAGTGTTCGTTCTTGTACGTATATTGGTAGCTGTCTACGCTGTGAGCAAAATGAAAGTTACACAGCAACTTTGCTAGCAGATCAAACAGACAACATTATGACAGAGGATACTTTTTTAGCATCACCCGATCCAGATGCTGTGACAAATACTGCCAAAACTGACATAGATGTAAACATAGAAAATTCTACTCTTTGTGATTTGAGATTGAGACATTTTTCAAGAAACACACAAAAACCAGTGAGATATAGACATTCAATTGGCTCACCCTCATTGTCTCTTCAACTAGAATCAACAGAGAACAGTTCAGCATTTGGTGATGATGAAGTGAATCGTTTTATGGAAAATTATGAGACAGATAATTTTGATAATGCTACTCCACAGTTTGAAGAAACAGAAACTGATTCTATCGCATTTATGCAAAACTGTGAAAGCTACTTCACCAATTTACCAAAAATAAACACAAAGCATATCATCAAACAACGAGATTCACAGCGTTTTTGGCCTGTATTATTACGTCAAAATTTTGATCTTTCGTCTGAAAAAATAGCTATCAGATTTGCAGGTGAACCCGGTGCTGATGCAGGTGGACCGCTGCGCGAATTTTACTCATTGTCAACGAGACGGTTTACCACTATCCCTGGGGTATTTTTCGGAGATGACAAAGGAATTTGTTTCAAATTAATGCCAGATGGTGTATTAAAAAAAGTATATTACAAGCTTGGGCAGTTAACAGGTGCATCTATTATACATGTTGGAAGAGGTCCTGAATGTTTCTCTGAGCTCATTTTCAATGCATTGTATGATTTGCCATATCCTGATAAAATAACACCAATAAATGATGCAGAATTCAAGTATAAATTGGATAAACTTGAGAGTGGCGAGAATGAAGATCTACTTGATTTGAACATTGTTCCTGTACCTGATATCGAACAGAACAAGCAAGTTTTTTCAATCAGTTATTTAGTGATGAAAAATCGTGCTGCAATATCACAATTTGGAGAAGGACTAAAAAGTATATGTCCAGAATTTATGTTACAATCCAATTGTCACACTATGAAAGCTTTTTTATTGCCAGATGAAGAGATCTTAACTCTTGATGAGCTTCTTGTTATTCTATGCTTTCACAACGTCGAAGAAATTGGTTCTAATTTACACCGTGATATTTCCAATGCCATTTGTGACTGTGAGCTGTTTTTAGCTGATGTTGCTAATGGAAACTATGATGAGATATCTCTTAAAGACATACTGTTTTTATTCACTGGAATGGATAAAATTCCCAGAAAGGGTTTGGATAAAAACATTGATATTTTTTTAACTGTGATTTCAACTTTACAAAAATTTCTACATGTGGACTTAATGCTACTCTACCAACAAAAAAAGTTGAGTATAATCTGAAGATTGCTGCTAAATTCGGAGGGACTGGATTTGGTGTTGTTTAAAATATTCGTGTTTTGTATCATATATTATTGAAAAAATGTTTTTAGTCTTTTTTTAAATGAAAATTTTGTTATCAAGTTTTTTGGTAATCACTTTTTTTAGGACTCTTTAGGATTCTTTAGGAATTTTTAGTCTAACCTTATAACCCCCAAGAGATCTCAGTTCTTCATATACGTTTTATTGAAATTTTTTTGAATTTGTTAAAGTGCTCCCAGTGAAAACGAGCGAATTTCGCCTCTTTTATGATATTGGAAAATTTATTGATTGTTATTCTCATGATTTATATGTGATATTTTGTTTGGATATGTTATGTTTCATCAAAGAGACTTAGTATATAAATGTTTCTTTTTGTTTAGCTTATTAAACTATAAACCCGTCATTCCTTAAGAATTCAAGTAATTGCACATATGTTTCCAATGATTGTTGTGCGTCCATGGGTTCTTGCAAGTGATGTATCCCCATATAACAAATCAATAAATCATGCAAATCTTTATTTTTGAAAACTGGATGATGATCAATTCCCATGACATTTTCAGCGACAGATTTTTTAGTGTTATCCACAAGCATCCCTTGATTTGAATAGCCACTTGCTGACGGAATATTAAACAATAGGTCTGGACGACCTCCTGGTGCGCTTGATGACTGGCGTACGTTTCTTGAATTCCATGTGATGACAAAATCATTAAATTCTCTCTGTAAAACGGGAATATAACAAAGAAATAAGGCTTCTCTATGGGTTGGTAATTCGGGGTCATATACGAGTGTTGATGTGAGATGTTTGAAATAATTTATCCACCAATTAAGTTTGTACAACTTGAGGCGAGACCAAAATGCTTCTATTCTCTGGTTTCCCGTTGAACGACCGTACTTAAAACTATCGCTGTTACCAGTGAAAAATTCTTGTAAATCCGCACAATAAATGTTTTCCGTCCCTCGGTCCATTCTCAGTATACGCGGACATACACCGTATCTCTTCACGCATTGCAAAAACAAATTTCCGATTACAAGTGGATCATTATTTGTTGTTGAAACAACCAACCATAGTAATTTACGGCTGAAACCATCAATACCACCGTGTATTGGCAATCCCCATCTTTTTAATTTGTCATTTCCATGATATATGTCACAAGGACCTTTGGTATCATATATGCGTCGTGTAATCACTTTTCCAATCCTTTTTTCTACTCCTGACGGATCCACCTCCTTCAATATAGTTCGCACAGTCTCCTTAGCAACAATCACGTCAAACTTCAATGCTATCAATTCTGTCATTTGCCGGTAACCGAAACTTGAAGATGACACTTGCAACTCATTCTTAATAATATCTACCAGGATACTGCGAGAAACATCGCTAGTTCGACGTAAGCCCAATCTTGTGCATATTGATTGAAACTTTCTCATAGATAATGACTTGTGATTACGTTTGTTAATCACCATACATATTTCCAAATACTTCAACTTAGGTCGTAGGCTATGATAATACGCCACTAAATTTTCCAATGACACATCGACACCGACTGGCATAGCATCCATCTTGCACTACGAGTAAACACGTTTTCGCCATTGAACGGTGGTGACTCTCAGGACCACATCGAATCACATCTCAAGGAAAACTGCCCGGCCGCGTCATTTACCGCCTGTTTTACCTTGAAATTAGCGGCAAAATCAGCGGCAAAAAGCGCGGCCGCGTATTTTAGCACCTGTTTTAACTTTGACATTCTGCAGACCAGATTTAGAAACTGGCGGTAAAACTGGCGGTAAAACACGCGGCCGCTCCTAAAAACACGCGGCCGCGCTTTGAAAATCGCGGTCGCGCATAATTTTACGCGGCCGCGTCTTTATACTGTGCGCCTATATTAAATGAAAACAAAACGTTGTAATCAGCCACGGTAATTTTTGCAAGCTTGAGTATACCACTTTGATCATGAAAAACAATATAGATAGATATGCGCCGGACGAGTGCCGACAAAATGTGTGCTGGATTAATGATTATTCTAACTAAAGAAATAACTTCTTATAACAGAACGTCGTTTTAAAACGAGATATAAACTTTTTCTTTTTGTTTACAAAAGTGTCGAGCATGTGCTTCTTCGCTAATTATGTTAACATAAGAACAAAAGAACTTTTACCGATTTCAATATGGCTTCTTGTTTTGATAATATTATCAAATTCATCATCAAATTATCTAATTGTTTTTATAACCAATCATAGTTGCGAATTGTTATTCACGAATAATTTAGTCACACAACCGCCAAAATTTCAAATTAAGTTTCTATACAGACACCTGCTAGAACCTCACGCAGTGTTTCAATAGATTTAAAAGAGTTGTTTCTCCTTCCGTATTCTTTCCTCCAAGGTACAACTCAAGAGCAAAATATGTTCCCAATCATGGCAGGTACCTGGAGCAGTTAAAGGGCTCTGATCTCATTGTGTGCAATCTATCGTTGTTGATGCGAAAGGCTCGTCATTTAAAGTAAGGTTTCCCGATATCTTTGTGGACTATGTTTTTCATAGTAATCCTCCGATTAATGCTTAGAGGACCCACCCTTTCAGCCTCTGGTCAACACAATTGAACTTCGCTGTATTCGCTGCAACATCAGGTTGTGGGATATCGATGCAGCACCTAACGTCTCCATTACCCCTTGTACATGCCGTGTATAGGTTCCATATCTATTTCCAAATTCGAAAAATACTAGAGGAACTCGAGGTACCATTGCCTGACTCCTCCCGATTTAATTCCACGAACAATCCGTTCAATATGGAAAAATTCAAGCAACTGGCACATGAATTTGGAGTATCTGCAAGTGAGCATGAATGGAAAAATGAAACGTTGTTCAGTAGTTGGCAAGCCAAACGTAAAGATTTTCCCGGTGCAGGACTTTCGTATTTTGACGCCGGATCATGGAGCAGGTGGATCATCGAAAATAACCAAGGCCTTATCCGTATTGGTATTCAAAAGTTATCCCAAAGCGTTAGATATTACGCGTATTTGATTTTGGAGAGCCAAGCCAATGCGCGATCAGGAATTATTGGCAATCAAGGCAGTTCTATCGATGCCCAACGGCTTTACTTGACAACCTTCGAACAGCTGGTGATTAGACCTACAAATACAGGTAGAGAGATTAGTAAATTCGAGAACGTACTCAGATATGCACGAAGCAAGGTCGATTATAGTGTTGCCCATGGCGTCTACATGATCCCAAGCGATATGAACCTGAGGATCGGGAATGTAGCTGGATTTAACAACAAGATCCTGATCAGTCAGGACCATTTCAAGATTGGTATCGATCCCAATATTAATACTCCGCATGCTGTTGCCATACCAAGGAAGCATCATCAACCTTCCAAGGTACCAAGGATGCACCCCCACCAGCTCCATCGTCAGCAATAGCTCATGAGGATACAAAAGCTATAGTTATTACTGTGGGGATATTGCTAATTATCACCTATATATGGATGAAACATTAAGATTGTCATCTGGTAAGTTAGATTGTTTACCAGAATAATCTACGATCTCTTCCCACTCCTTCTGTTACCTACATAGGCAACGACGATACCTACAGCACCTGCTATGGCCATGTACAAATGCCTCGCCACAAATTCCACAGCCTTGGCAGCTACTCGGAAGAATAACGATACAATACTACCAATAATGCCCGGCAAAGCAGCGCCTCCCTTACCAGCAAGGTATTTAAGGAACAGTCCTAATCTCTCCAGTTGCTTTTGCACAAACCCTTTGCTACCACCACTTCCTGCTGCACCTGCTGCTGCCCCACCACCCGTGAGTGCTAGGACTAAGGTCGACACGAGCAACCCAATGGCACTCACGATGCCTGCTATATTTATCCCTTGCTCTTTGAATAGAATGCTGAGCTTTTCTTGTAGGAATAGATCATCTCCAGCTATCTTCATCAGCTCGGATTAATGGACCTCAGTTGCTTAAAAACCTCGGAGAAAAGACCGTGTCTACCCATTTCATCCTTCTTATCTTCCTTCAATTTCTTCAATTCTTTCTCAAGATCATCAATATCCTGAAGCTTTCGCACCTCAGGCTTCTGCTTTTTAAGTTCTTTCAACTTACCCTCTTTCGTATTTATCTCGCTATTATATTGTACTAGCCGGGAAACCCGGCGTTGAAACGCCGGGGTAAGCCACAAGTCAAGGTGTGACCCGCCATTGAACACTATGTGGAGTGCTTAATAAGAGCCGTAAACTATACTACACGGTCAGGTGGAGCGCTTTAGTACAGGTACGCAGCATGTCGTTAATCGAGTAAAGCGCACGCAACACTATAGTGTTTCGGCTGTAGTGTATTTTTGAAAATATAACTCTACTGTAACTTTAGCCAAAATAAAAACACAATTTACAACCATTTGTTACCCCGTCATAGGAAAAACAATTGGTCAATTTTATTTTATTTTGCGAAATAAGTTTCAGTAAAGGTTAACAAATTAATTGTGACATTGGACTGAGCACTTAGTACAGGTAAATCGTGCGACACATGCGTTTAGGCTTAAGACCCTATTCAAAAAAACTATTGAAGCTTTGGTTTACAAAACACAGAATACACTCTGTTGAAACGCCGGGTTAAGCCACAAGTAGCTGTGTTACCCAGCAACACCAGATTGAGTGATTAATAAGAACCGTCAACTGTGCCACACATTCAGGTAAAGCGCTTTAGTACAGCCATATAGTGTGTAGAAAATCAAGTGAAGTGCACACAACTTTATGGTGTTTCCGGTGTAATATACTATTCAAAAAATAACTTTCAACAACTTAGGTAAAATAAAAACCCAGATTACAATTCAATGTTATCATAGCGAAAGCAGCTGGCCAACCTTCTTTATTTTTCAGGGAATGTTCCCGGGAAAAGTTCAAAAAAATGTTAAGCTGAGCGCTTAGTATAGGTAAACAGTGTGTACTTTTTTTTTGTAAAAAACGTTATCACAACTTCGGTTAAACAGAAACACACCGAACTAAGCGCTTAGTACAGCTAGACTGTGTCGCACATGAGTATAGGCATAACACCATTTTTAAAAAAACTTTATCGCGAATTCAGTTTAAAAAAAATCAGGAAACCGCCTGTCGTTATCAAGTTCAGTTAAAAAAATATATACTCAGCAATTTTATTTTTCAGCATAAGCTTTCATAGCAGTAATAAAATTGGTAGCTGCCTATAACTGCATTTAGCTACTTTCACTTTTTAGCCAGAGGTAGAGCTAAAAGGAGCTAGATAGGTAGACCCAACTTCAACATAAAAATAAAGAACAATATACCAAACTGAATAAAAACTTTAAAAGAATAGGAATAAATAAAGATAGCTATAGCTAGCTGCCTCAAAATGTACGTTGTGTAGCTAGCCAAAAACTTAAAATTGGTTTGTTTAAGATTAAAAAAATGTGATGAAATATTCACCTTAACATGTGAAAACAAACTAAATAATCCTATAGGATAAAAAGTACTCAGAAGAAATAAGGAGGATTGAAAGGAAACCTACAAACTTCACACCATTACTTCCAAACCAAAATGGCCTTAGGGGTAGCATGTTTCCTCCCGTCGGCATGTTGAGGCCGCGAAGCACTTGGATTGGTCATTAGTGAAAATGGAGCCTCGTGATTGGTTTATTACAATGAGCGGCAAAGCAAGGCCGGTAAAAAAACGGGGTCTGCCGGGGATTCGAAATAAAGCTGCAGGGCCGCGGGGATTTTCGGCGGGTCTCGCTACTTGCTCCGCCATGTTGCGCAGAGACAGACAAAATACGGCTATTATAATAGAGACAAGTTTATCCTTCACCCCCTTAATAGTTTTCTGCAGGTTTTTAAAGTCGAGCTTTAACTTTCTCATATCAGGAACCTCGATCTCATCGTCGATGCCCGCGAACGAAGTATCTACATAACCCTCTATGTCACGAGCAAAAATCAAATGAATGCTATCAATTGTTTTCATTTCAATAATCTCACCCTCCTCTTTTCCCGAAGTCTCCTCACCCTTCTTAACAAGAACATCAACCTCCACCGCGAGGTTCTGAGCCATAGTATTACTGCCCTTGTCTGGTGTAGTATAGTCGTCAAACCCCATGGCCCGCAATCGCCCCGTACCTAGCCTCCTCTGTATTTCGAAAAAACTCCTTAATTCACCATTCATTTTAGTGAGCTCTACACCATTGTATAAAAGCCAGTTCCCATCGACCTCAAAATTGTCGCAGTGTCTCGCACTCGGCTCCTTCCCCAGTTTCTTACGTAGGAGATCATAAAGATCGTTTACCTTCGATTTGAGCAACTCTCCCCTTGCGTAGGTCGTGATATCTACGCTAGACGATTGACCCTGCTCTTCTGGTGCTAAGGTGACATCAGGCTCAGGTCGAAGGATCTCGCTCTCACTGCTGAACTCTTCGGATTCGTCTTGAATATTTTCCTCTGGCGTAAAGTCATATCCTGGATGATCGGTCATTTATTTCAACCACCGGCCTACCTAAATAAATGAGTGTTTTGGGAACAAAATTAGATCCTCAAAAGGAAATCAAGACTATGTATGGGATGAAAGGGAAAAAGCAAAGGGTAAAGATCAGTCATATACCCAGCACAATTAATCAAAATGAAGATCTCTATGTTGACGTGACTAATCTTGGTCAAAACGACGTGATTTTCCCCGGCTCAATAAAGTTGCTGTTCGACCTGGAGCTTACTGGCAGCAATACGAAACGTACTATAGTCAGCAACATAGGCAAAGCCTTGGTACAAAGCTTACGTATTACCCTGAATAGCAACGAAATACAAAACATCGCTGATTATAATGTATTCGCCGTATATCGAGATTTGTGGCTCAGTAAATATGAGCGCGATAACAAGCTAATTTTAGAAGGTATCAACCCTAACGATGGCACAATTAGGGCCCTCCAACTGAAAGCCAGCGAAAAGCAGCCCAAGCTCAGTGGGTGCGCGATAGACAAGCAAAAATAGACGAATATAATAGACGGCAGGAGGAACAGCGTGCTGCGGGGCAGAGTTTAAAAGAGCTCGACGAGGGTATGAGGGAGTATTTCATAGCGACAATTGAGATGGTCCCAAAGCTTTTCGACTTCTATACACCTTCGAAGCAGCGTTCATTCGTTCATTCTTGGATCCCTGGCTCTCCTCGGATTTGCGGTCTATAAGTGGGCATAGATATATATGATTGTAACAATATGTAATAAATGTCAAAGCATATTGTTACTCCGGAAGAAGCAACAAAATTAAGCAACATCTATTACCAACCAGAACATCTTTGGATTGGGAGAAAGGCAATCAAATTGCTCGTTGATAGCTCTGGTCTTTCAAGGAAAAAAATTATACACTGGCTGAGTGGTCAGCTATTGTGGCTCAGACATATCAAGGGCCCGAAAAAGATCAATTATCCTCATTTCAATGTTACAAAACCTAATAATATCCAACAATTCGACCTTTTGTACATGTCTCATGACAAGCTGTATGGTAATACATACAAGTATATTCTCACAGGTATCGATGTTGCCTCGATGTATAAAGTCGCAAGGCCCCTGAGAACCAAAAAGGCTAGTGAAGTTGCGGATATGCTCAAGGACATTTACAAAGCGGGACCTCTCCGCTATCCGAAGACCTTTCAGTGCGATAAGGTTAGTGAGTTTAAATCAGATGTGACAAAGCTGTTGGAAGCCAAAAGTGTCGAGATTAAACGGGTAACTACCAAATACCATCATACTTTCACGGCTTTTGTCGAAAGCTACAACAAGGTGCTTGCGGAGAGATTGCTCAAATCTCAGGACGCGCAAGAGCTGGTCACTGACGAAACTAGTACCACATGGGTCAAGCATCTGTACACTATCGTCAAGAGTTTACACAAAGACGGCTATGATCGGAATGAAACCTTCAAAAGCCATCAAACTCGATGAGGTCCCACTTACGAAAAATGAGGAGTATCCCGAGAAACCTCTACCCGACGATAGTCTATACTTGTATTTGCTACAACCCGGAGAAGAGCATGGTGATCAAAAAAGACGGATGCGTGGTGGAGCAAAAAGACGTATAGGTTGGATCGTATCGTAACCGGTACCCGTCTCCTATACTATCTCGATGGAGGTCCCAATCGAAGTTTCGTATCAGAGGAATTGATGCTAGTACCCGAGGATATTGAATTACCTCCCGAGCATGTGAAACAATGGTAATATTTCTCGATGTTTTGTGTGTTATGAACACACAAAAACATATACACATTGTGACATATCAATATCATACAATCCTTCGAATAACTCGCGCGTGGCGTCATCTGGTAAACTAAAATGATTTCGCCATGAATGTTCTACCCTAAGATTATCATCCCTGAAACTATTCCATGTGTGGACTGCATTAGGATCATCGCATATTGGATGTCTCTCGATCATATAAGGATACATCTTACGTAGGGTGCGGAGTTGATCATTTAAGGATCTACGTTGGCAACGAATTATATAGTGGGGATGTTGGCCTTTTTTTCCACATTCATTATGATTATTTTTGTCAATATCACATATTACATTATCATAAGGATAACCATTAGGAACATACCTATCACGAAGCTCCGCATTTCCAAGGTTCGTAGGTAAAGTTGATTTTCTCTTTCATGGAGGTCATCGCTGAGTATTGCAAGAGCTTGATGATGCTCTTCGATGGCCTCTTCTAATTTTGAAATACCCTTTAGCGCCAGCCATTTCATGACCTCAAGTGCCATTGGTTTTCTTGAACGCGCACAAATCTCAAGAGCAGCATTCAATGTCATGAAGGCATCATGAGGATTTTTAGTTTTTCCAAGGGGTTGGTTTGAAACCATACCCATTTCATCACGGGAGATGGTGTGAATAACTCGATACCCCTCCACAATATTAGCAATACCCAAGAACCTCCCAAGATCAGCACGTTTAAACATGGGTTTACCTTGATCATCGAATAGAATTTCAATAGCTCCATCAGGTAATGTGGTGTTAACTAAGGTAAATGACATTTTATTTTAAATAATGATTCCAACCAGGGTGATCATTAGGACAGACATGAATCCTAAAAAATACATGGTGTTACTCTGATACCTTATCCTCTCCAGCGCATCCCTTAGCTCTTCATCAAGAGCCTCTACACTCCGTTCTAAATGCGGGATGCGATCAAGCTCTTCATAGCAAGCAGCTAGCTGATTTTCTAATGTTCTGATATATGACATTTATTCTAGAACACTCCAGGCCCTATGGTGTTCCAATCTAATACACAAACAGGCATGTTTGGATTTTTTCAACTGATTCTTTATAGGCTCCCAGTCGTTAATTATGTTTGTCTCTTCGTCAATCAATTTGAGGTCCGATCTTTCGTGTGGGTACCAGAGGAATAACTGCTTCTTTTGTCTCCTCAGGTTTTTGGGAATTGCAATATAACTCTGAGTCAACAGCCATAACAAATGCTTCCTGTGCCTCCCGCTAATGGCTAATTCAAGCAGGCTCTGGCGCCTTTTATCCATGGATTCATCGGCTATCATGTCATCGACGATAAATAAGCTTTCTTCGCCTGCCAGGAGGTTTAAAATTTGCTTATCCAATCGAACAAATTATCACCTGGATCAATAAGAAATACATAAGGATCTTTCCAAAGCGATGGTCTTTCCAAGTGCGTTGTGTTCCATCGAATTGTTGGGCAAAGAATTACGATATTATGAAAGTGACCCCTGTATTCATTTTCCAGGAGGTCGAGTACACGCTGCGTCTTGTCACAAGAAGTGGGTCCTGTAAAGATAGCTGTATAAGGTTCCTCGACAATATCTAGCATGTTTGTTGTATGCCATGGGCAGACAACAAAACCTTGAAGTTGCTTACTTGGGTTTTGGGACGATAGAAGCCCCTTGCTCACTGCCATCTCTCGGCTTCCTCGACCAGCTGTAAAATATGCTACCATTTTCATAACGTCGCTGGTATCCAACTTAGTCAAAGGACTCGAGATCCCAAGGAACTTCTTCCCAACCATAGCGCATCCAATTGTGAACCCGAGGTACACGACTGTCTCATATATCATATCGATGATTTCCTTTTGCTGAGGGGTAACATTCGAACTCATGCTTTATTATAGGGCTCAACGCATGTGAAATATATCAATCTCGGGCTGGGTTTGAGATTTTTGCTGAACCGCTGGTGGAGGCTGGGTACTCGCGGGTCTCTTACGGAGGAGGTATATAACACCTCCGACACAAGCGATTGCGATTACCCAGCCTCCACAAATGTATACTTTACTGCCCATGGACTTGGAGGTACCTGTGGCAGGAACCTGACTCTCTTGGGAAGTACTTTTACCCACGTTCTTATGCAAGTCGACCTTGTTCTTGCGATTCTATTTTCCATTCGGCAAGTCTCGTACCAGCAGCAACACGTCCTTCGTTTTTCTTGGTAATTACTTGATTAGATTCTTCACTCATTTGTTATATCCACCAAGGTACCTTAATTTACTAATATGTGGAACCACTATTAAATCATATGCTTGTGGTGGAAATCGGTCTTCTGCCGGTGTTAGAATTTTCACAAAAGGTATTCTATTGGAATCACCATATATGGAGATCCAATCCGTATACGGTGACTTTAGTCTGTTTTTATTTTTTGAATCTACTATCCTACTCCATTTGTCAAAGAATTCACGATTGCCCATGCGTATCTTTGATAGAGTATTCCCCATTGTTTTCTTGTTCTATATCAACCTTATTTTGATTCATTTTGGACTTTGAGATCTGTGTATGATTTATCGTGTGCGCCGCAACGAGCAAAGGTGCCAGGAACTTACCAAAGGCTGTATAGACGAGGATTCCACGATCGGTGATAGACTCGCGAATGATCAAATCATTTTCTAGATCCTTACAGAGAGCCTCTACATCATCGATGGGCACAATATTGCTTATGGTTTTGCTATACAACCCAAGCGCGTGAGTGCTGATGGCTCTCGCTGTTGTTTCTCCCTTTTCATGGAGTTCCTTTTCAAGGAATTCAGCGTATATTTTTTCGATAACCTCAGGTGATGCTTTATCGATGAAGCTATTGCTACATTTTTAGGCAGTAAATGTGGCTTGGATTTGCGAGCATCTTTAAGAGCTTGGCGCTTATCTATAGGTTGCTCAGGCGCTTCTGGAGTATTGGTAACATCAAAAATATCAGCAAATTCAGACATCTTTATTAGTACTCATCTATATTTCAAATAACCGAGGATGATACAGACATAAGGTAGTAGCACTGCAATTAATAGCAATGCCTCCATTTTTATTTCTTCAACCGATAATGACCTCGGGCAAGCGTTGTTATTTGATCTGTCTGAACGATCCTTTTGTGATCAGCTCTATTTAACGCTATTTTTGTGACTTCTTGCGTGTATAAATTATGGCCTTTATTATTAATGCACCTCCAGGTTTTGTTTATATCGATTCCTTCCTTCAGACATTGCTCATAGTCCTCGAAAGTAATACATTTTTTAGTCACAGCTCTCTTGACACATTTTGCTTTGCGATCTCCACCATCTTGCGTGAGGCTCTTGTATGCATAAGCTTTCGGTCTCAAGGTAATGAATTCCGTTATAGGCTTGCCCCCAAGTTCATCCTTCATAAGGCCCACTACTTTCTTGTTTTTGGCTCGAACTCGTTTTTGGCGGCCGTTCTAAGCCTCGTGTTATGGTCTATGTATGGCTTAAGCCAGGAACTATGTTTGAATTGGATAGCGCGGTGCACCTTCTTAAGCTCGCGCTTGATGTAGAGCTCCGATGTGTACCACATATTTCCGCTTATTTTCGAGATTTGGTATAAGCTTTTCAACTCTGTGAACAACCTTACGCTCTGGTAGGAAAGGAAGCTCGTTGTGTTTGTCGTGGAGCTCCTTCGGGTAATCAACATCAACCTCCAGGAGGTACCCATGCTAGTTATCAGATACCAGCTTCTCGATCTTCTTTTCATTGATTACATCAATATTTGATATCCATTTGAAACCATGAGTTGGGAGGGGTTGTTGCATTGCCCACCCGTGCAGGTTGTTGGCGTCTAGGTACTGTAAGTATGACGACTCCTTATCAGGATCATATTGATCAGCCATATATTTGTTGTTAGCCCTGGCATACCTATATACAGAGTGGGTGATCCCACCTCTAATTCCCTTTTCAAACATCAAAAGCATGTCAGGATCTGTTAGGAGCTCCAGCTTGATCTCGGTATATTTCAACGCTGCCTTCCATGCTAAGCCGGGTGCGGAATAAAAATGAGCGGGGTCGAACTTGTAGTTCTCTTGGCACACTCCTCAAAAGCTCTGGAAGATGTCAGTCAATAGCAGGACATCCGTCACTAAATAAGCATCGTGGTAGTCACCCATGGTAGTCTCTGGGCCCTTTGGAGTAATAGCATTCCAGACTTCTTTTGCATGCTCGTAGTCATGATCGCTTATTCCCTTAATATTTAAATTGCTATAGAAGGCCTCTCTAGGTGGAAGCTCAGTATCCTCGAATCGTCGCTAATTATCCATGTATTCGTATGGGTAGGCTCCCTTTCGAAGCATGAGCCGGAATAAATCATTATTGCTAAAGTAGTAGCTCATGGCTGGTACATTTGCCTTTACCTGCTCTATGTCTAGCTGCTTCGAGGTATTTGATTCACAACTGCTGCACCAAAAGCTTGCCACATACTCATCATTGATGCATAAGAATTCCAGACATGTATCAGCGCACTGCTGGCATTTCATGCCTGCCGTGTTCGTACCAATAAGGTTACTTGCCAATTTCTCCAAGCTTGATGCCATAAACCGGAGGCTGTCTATGAATCTGATCTCGATATTCTTATAAAATTCACCGTCACCATACCCCATACCTGCAATGGGTACCTTGATTTTAACATTAAACGATATGTACTTCTCGGTATTCTTGGCGATGCATCCTATATCCTGAGAGTCATACTTCTTCCCTAATTCACGGATAAACAAGTGAGCATCATAGCCCGACAGGTTGTGAAATATGAACGCTACATGGTTGGGTATTTTATACTTGAATTTGCACGTATTGTGGGCTGCTCCTCGATACAGCCCTGTATAGTGACAATGGTCTCGAACTTTGCGATTTGCATCTTTGAACGGCTTCATACAGATGTGACATGTTTCAGCAGCATCATGATCCCTTTTCTGCATCTCCGTTAATGGTAGCATAGGCTTCTGGGGAAACAGCGAGTAAAGCCTTTTTACCACGTCTTCCAGGTGTTGAACGAATAACTCTACGCACCCCTCACCCCTGCATTTGTATAGCGGATCAGGGACCTCAGCATAAGCAAAGGTACTATACGTACACCACCCGCATGGTACATGCTTATTCCACGTCTTAGTCTTAGTATCCCGAGCATTTTCCTTCATGGGAACGAGTAGGGATTCGAAGTCCGCATAGATGGTGAAGGGTACTTTGAATTGCTGCTGGCCATCTTGGTAGTATAACCATTTTTCCTTCTCGCTGGGCATCGTGATCTTTACCGCCTCGTTGTCTTTGCAGTAGGTATAATGATTGTCTCTTGATTCTACTGTCTGAAATCCATGTAAGCAACTCATACAAAAGTACATTTTGCCGTGGTTTTTTGATATCTCGCTACCCAATAGCTGTGAGAGATTTTTGATAGCTACGTAATGGTTCCTTTTCTTATCGGTGATTAGTAAGAGATTAGGCTGCTCCTCTCTTTCATTAAATGTTGATCGTCGCAAGATATTAAAGCTCCTTCCTGTCGCATACAAGACGTTCACGGCAATGTCGGGAGTGTTCCGCTCAAATCTGTTGATATCCTTGATGGATGTTGGAAACTCTATATTCCTCCAATTATACCGCTCCGCATATGGCCGGAGCTTGCTTATGCGTTCTGGATTATATTTTATTTCCTCATGATGTATCGCTGCTACGATACTCCACTTGAAACACTCTTCATCATTGTTCTGTGGATTAATGGTAGCCTTCTTAGTGGCTATCCACTTTGGTGTTTCGATATATGAGGAGCCTCTCGTAAGCTTGAGCTTGTGGAAGTTCACGTCGAGATGTAGGATGCGGCAGATGCTAAACCCAGATTTGGGTAATGCGGGATTTTCTACATATGTTCTGATTTGTGCAAACATCGTTTCCATCAATTCATCCACGATGGTTCCTTGAAATATTGATATCATATTGCTGTGGAATACCTTGTCTACTTCGATAAACTCGAGGGAAGATTGGATTTTCGCAGATCCCATTTCTTTCACTTGGTTTTCGATGAGTTTTTTCACATGTAATCGAACCATGTCCAAGTACCCATTAATATCTGTTCTATCAACACCGGCTATGCGATAACTTCTGAATGTTTTGTGTAATGCATGCTTGTGTTCCTGGGGCGTAAAATCATCTTGGTTTGGTTGCTCTTCAGTATTATCCTCCCTCGCTTCCTCCTTGACCTCGCCAACCAGTGTCTTCTTGGCACCATCATATAGTTTTTTAACTGATGCAAAGGTATCCCGCACTGGTTTCTTGATACTCTCCGGTACATGTGATAGTAGCCACGCTTACCAATCCCACAGCTTACTCTTGATTACTGGACGAGTTCTCTTCAGCCCTTGACGTTCAAAGTCATTCATTTCCTCGAATGTGGGAACATAAGGTTCTATAGTGTTTTTCTGAGGACGAGTCAAAAATGTCCATGGCTTGTGGTGCGAATGGGGTATGCTGCGTCTCTAATAAAGCAATAAGGTCTGCTTTGCGTAATTTTGAATAACCCGTAAGCCCACGGGTTTTCGCAATTACGTGTAATTGTTTTACGGTATTTGAATTCATCTTCTTTATTATATATATATTTTTTGATTTCAATCAACAATTTTTCTAGTGCGTTCATATTTTTTGAGTAAGGGAATTTCCCTTTACTCATATTCTGTATAATATGAGTATATACTATTATATATGATTTCATATTATTTTGTGTTGGTGACTTGCATTTATATATCATTTCATATTATTTTGTGTTGGTTACTGGCTTTGGTCGACGTCGTCTGCACCAGAACGAACATTTTTCTATCTCTCTTGGTAGGAATTCATTTCCTGATATGAACTTTAAACCAAAGCAAATATAATTCTTAGAAGGAATTTTAAAAGGAAGAGACGTTTTAGCTGTTCTCCAAACTGGATATGGAAAATCGATCACTTTTCAGTTGTTGCCACATTTTGTTTCAAATGAAGAGAAAGGAAGTATAGATGACCAAATGAAATTTTTAAAAAAAGTTGGAATGGAATTCTTATACTTCTTATACACCATTTCTTTCATCGTCGAAATGTGCTTGCATGGTTACGGCACAATTCTTAGAATTGCATATAATTACGGAAATTATACCCAACCAATTATGCAGAATTTCGGCCTACGATTCCAGTGTCTTTTCGTCTCGCCGTTCAGTAAAAAAAAAAAAAAAAAAAAAAAAAAAAAAGGACAAAAGACGCTGGGGACGAGTTTGGCAATGTAGCATAACATGAGCGAATAAAGTCCATGGGACGTTTATTAGAATAAAGGCGTTTCGGACTAAATTTGGCATTTAAAGTGGAGCCTTGCTTCGTAAAAAGAATCAACTAACAAAAACCTCTAAAGCAATAGAAATTTATATCGCCGTTCTCACGCCGACATAAACATTAAAAAAACCTGCGCACGAAGCTGTGAATATAATTAAATGTCGCATGATCTGAAATTTCTTTTGAGTATAATTAACTCTCCCATAGTGACGGTAAGACCAATTGCGTTCGAGAGTACATTTAAGATCAAGACTGGTACAAAGTAACTTGTACAAATTATTTTAAATGATTTTAAATATTTAACGCAAGAAAAATACTGTAATTATTTGTTGAAAAATAAAAGTTAATAGATTAAGATGGAAGTTTGATTTTTATCGAGAGTTGCAAGAAATGCTGGATTTGGAAATCAAACAATATGTTCTCGCAGAGCGCGCGGAAATTAAAAACATACCGTTCGTTTTAAGGAGAAAGATACTTACAGCAAATACTGTATTAGCACTGGGCCCCTCGCGTAACTATCAGCTGTTTTATAGAGGGTAGCACATATTAAAAGAAGACAAAAATGTGTTGTGAAATAGTATGCATAAAATATTACATAGTAAAATCCATGTCTATTTCAAGACCTTCGATGATTTACGTGGCGTTCAAACGTCGAATTTACAACTATCTATGTTTACAGTCTTAAAGTCTTTAGAACTTTACTATTCAGAGATATTTTTAAATTCGCTCAGTTCACTTAATTAAGGATTGGTGTGCTAATTTTATAGCGGGAGGGGGAAGAAAGGAGGAAGGAGGAGACAGGGGGCTCTCATTACGTTACATCGATATAACGGTATTATAGTGTTCTTGTACTTCTTCCGAGATCACAATGCACGGGGTAACTCTGTCCTTAGAGGAAAGCTCCTCCCACCCATATTTTGACTGACCATAACCTACTCAATTTTAGGACAAAAGGAAGATATTGAAATAACAACTTCATTCATCCACCTCATCTTCACTATCAGACATAATTCGCTTCTTCTTAACCTTGTTTGTACCCAATGACACACACTTTATACCTTCATCCTCTGAACGTTCCGAGTCTAAATCAGATAACGAACCAAAAACATATTTTCTTGAAGTTGGAGGTTCGTTCTCTTTTTGCGCAGATGAAATTGCAGACTTTGACTGAGATCTTCGATTACCTAAATGAGAATTTAAACTTTATTTAAGAGGACAGATGATGATGTTGGTATGATTCAAATAAATAAAAGCCTGTTAAAGGAAGTCTGTATAAAGGCATAGAGATACGAATTATATATTCCAATAATATCTCAATGATAAAGGGAAGTTACTTAAAAAGGGAAAATAAGGAGCCTTGCTTTGTTTGTCATCCAAATTTGCAAGAGGCTACAAAATGGGTTGTTGCTTTTGTTTGCTCTTTGTTGCTTTTTTTTAGTGACTTACACAAAGGTCGAGTTTGGAGTGGAGGTGAAAAAAATTAATAGCTATTACCTGACATAATATTGCCTACATCGAGTTCTGCTACTTCCCTTTCTTCTTCTCTTCTTAATCTGATCTTCTTACACTGTGATAAACTTGGACGACCTAACAAAAATAAGATAAGTAAATAACAAGCAAAGCTTGTCATTAAAAGAATATTTGGAATTCAGGCTAGATTTGTAAGGCTAAATTACCACAAAAACATCAAAGCCTTGCAAATCACAATATTTTCCGGCCTTATTTTCCACGTTTACAACAAACGTTTTTGAAATCAACGACAAGACGTATGATATACGTAAACAACCTTGCGAATAAAGAATTCCGTTCTCGTCATTATTTACAATATAATTTGCCTTTTGCTTACATGTTAATCAAATTTTGTAAAATCAATGTATTATATAAACAGATATGGTGGGGCGTCTTCCTTTCTCTCTTACGTAATGTTGTGGGCAGAATAGTTTTGGGCAGAATATTGACCGAAAAAGGTTTTTAGAGACTATGTATTTGGGTAAATCATTATTCATGGTAAAAAAAAGCTATGAATAAAAGAAAGTGCTTTGCTTGACGACTATTTTCGATTCTTCAACTGAAAGGATTTTAGCCTCTCTTGTGATTGTTGAAAATTTATCTTGGCAGAAAAACATATAAAAAAAAGTTTCAAATGTGTGAAATAGAAAATTGTAAAAATATATTTCGTCGTCACTTCATTTTTATAATGTCCGTTTCGTAGTGAAAAATTTTATTTGGTGCAAAAAAATGTTTTATTGAGCCCGTTTTATGACTGTCCACTTTGTAGAGACATAATCTAAGATCTATCCGTTCCAAGTATCATTTAGTTAGAAAATAACTCTGCGAAGCTGTTCTTATGCGGCTTTTGAAGTTAAATTGAAGACTTTTAGTACCAAACTGCCTTATTGATAGTAGTATCAATATGAACTAAATGAAATTAAGAACTTATCCTGGTCACAAATAAATAAATAAATGCTTGACCTTTTATCCCCAAATCTTTTAGCATATTTGTGAGTTTTTCTTCTTTAGATTTCATCGAGTTACATCCCTCGAATATCTTCGCATAATTTCCCACATGAACGCCACAAGCTCGAACATAACGCATCAAATTGGAAAGCTTCGTACTCACTTTCGTTGAAAGTTTTGCCTTTTTCTAAAATACATTAAAAAATATGCTTCTTCAGATAATTTTACGATAAAATATTTTTGTTAGGTGCGTAAAGTTTTGTTTTGCATTCAGCATTCAGTAAAGACAACTAGTTCAAGATTTTTTTTGAATAGCAATAAACCATACATTTACGTTCTCCTCGCTACTACATCCAGATCTTTTGCGCTTCTTTTTGTTGCTCTGTTCTGTAGTAGGTTTGGTCTTAATTGCGGCATCAGTATCATTACTGGTCGATTTATCAGATCTTCCGACTTTTGATTCTTCGTCCTATTATAAAGACATTTTAAAACTAGTGGTTAGTGGCTCTTGCATCCTTAGCATAGTTTTAATTCCTCCGCATGAATTGTGAAATAAAATTGTGCGCAACAAGTAAGTAAGTAACATTCTTTTTACTAATTTTTGTTTACCCTCTAATTTAATGCGCCTAGGGTCGGGTTTTCCTCTAATTAAAGTGCGAACGAGATAATTTGGGGGACATGTTTTCGTTATTTTCTTTTTCTTTTTTTTTTTTAGTGATCCATGAAAAAAGATAAAATCGCCATGTTTACGCACTTAATTAAAAAAATAAGTACAGCGAAACACGAAAATCAATGAAAGGAAAGAGTGATAAGAAGGAAGAAAACAAAAAACATAAAATGTTGTTTTTTTCCTCCATTTTATGGCGGCTAAGGTCAAATTTTCCTCTAATTTAAGTGCGAATTTAAATTTTCGAAACAAGATAATTTCATTCCTCTAATTATTAGTGCAACCCTAACAATTATTTTTATATATTATTATAACTAATAATTATTTTTTCGGTCACACTAAATTAGAGGAAACAGTAATAACGTAGATTATTATATCCTATTGTTCTAAAACGAGAATGTTTAACCCCTTACAATTAGCATCCAGTTCAACAAAATTCGTATCCAACAAAAATGAAAAAAAAACAAAACATTTCAACCATTTCAAAAAAAATAATAATAACCTAACATGATCTGTCACAATACCTCTGGTTTACACAGAACAGTTGTGTCTTCGATTTCCAGCTTCTTTAGAAGCGGTTGTTTATCACTGTCTGACACTTTCTTCAAGTCGTTTTTGTCATCAATACAATCATTCTCTTTGGTCCTTTTCGTCAAAGGTTCGTCATCACTAGATGAATCTTCGCTGGATGAAACAGAAGAGACCGTGTCATTCAATGGATTGATTTTTTTATTTTCTGTTTTCCTCATTTCTAAGATTTTAGTACACCCCAGTGGGCACTTCAACGTTGAATCAACGTTGAAAAGACGTTGCTTGCGACGTTGAAAAGACGTTGATTTTACGTTGCAAATGAAAGTTTTTTTGACGTCTTTTTCCGACGTCTATTCAACGTCGGACATCAACGTCTTTTCAACGTTGAAACAACGTCTCGCAACGTCTTTTCAACGTTGAAACAACGTCTCGCAACGTCTTTTCAACGTTGAAACAACGTTGCAGGACGTTGTTTCAACGTTGAAAAGACGTTGATGTCCGACGTTGAATAGACGTCGGAAAAAGACGTCAAAAAAACTTTCATTTGCAACGTAAAATCAACGTCTTTTCAACGTCGCAAGCTACGTTGAAACAACGTCCTGCAACGTCTCTTCAACGTTGAAACAACGTCTCGCTACGTCTTTTAAACATTGAAATAACTTCTCGCAACGTCTTTTCAACGTTGAAAAAACGTCTAACAACGTCTAATCAACGTCGTTTGGAAATGCTCTCGCAACCGTTATTCAGCGTCTTTTCAACCTTAAGAAACAGACAAACTTGACCGAATCAAATCATAATCGCCATTGTGGCTTCAGTTTTATATGTCCATAGTTTACATGTCCATGTATCTATTCCCTAGCATGATTCCGACGCTTATATTTGTGTTACGTTATTTGTACATGGTTATTGCGAAAAAGAAATAAAATCATTTCTACGATATGTCATTTTTTTATTATAAACATCGGCAGTATATACAACTTCTCCGCTGAAAACTTCCTAAATGAAACTTAACGGAGTTTTATAATACAAAATATAAAAACGATATTTCAAGTATTCACAACTGGTACTATGTGAGAATCTCCAGCGTTCCAACCCAATGCAAAAAATGTAACGCAGCAATGACGAGGTTGTTAAACGTGCAGTATTTGCAAATTTATAGCTGCGATTTCATGTGCCAGGCACGCCTCCTGATAAGGCAGCCTGTTAGTATGCTCAAATCACCTAAAGTGTCAAGCAAAACTGTTGCACCGAAGTCTTTAATCAAGCATTGGTTAGAGAAAAAGTATGTTTTCTTAATGAAGTCAGAGTTGAATACAAGGGTGTTTGTTAAGGATACCAGATGCGAATAAATACGATCATGATGCTATACTTTATAAAAAGTGTGAAAAGCCACCGTCCTCACCAGGTGCAAGAAGTCCAGGAATCGAGGTTGAAAATTACAATAAAAATATAATGAATATTATATTAGCACTGTATTTCCTTAAAAAAAGCACCCACTCATGCATATTCCATACTTTTACTAGTCACAAGTCCGATCTCTAGTAGAAACACTAAAAATTGTTGAGCTAAAATCACTTTAACATTTTGCCATTCTAATTTTCTGCCACCCAATCAAAATTAATATAAGCTAGAAGAATTTATTACGGCGCTTGAAAAATTTATAATCCTCTCTGATATAAAAGTTGTAAATTATTTAAAAATTAATCGATTTAATTTTCTTCGGCATTAGTTCTTCCCGCTCCTCCACATCTATCAGGTGCATATTTAAGGATTGATGCCGTACACGCACGAACTTCTCCTTCTGTCGCATTCTTTTGATGTTTGATAACAGTTTCTACAACGTAACAAAATTCTTATCACATATTGATGGAGGTAGTTTACAGTACAACAGCTGGACAAATAGATTTCCTCAGATTAATGTGTATTTTTCCCCCTGAACGTCGACCCCTCGAAATGGCGGGAAAAACTTAATACAAACTTGTCGGTTTGGATTAGCACTTTAATAAGAGCTATTGTATTTATTTGTACATATTTTAACCGACAATAAATAAATTAACAACAACAAACTAAAACGCTTACAAGCACATATATAAATTGAATATTAGGAATAGGATTTTTTTACTAACCGACAACAGCTTTATATAAGTTCATCCTTGCAAACCCAACCTTTTCACTTTTTCCCTTCCCTTTCATGTTGAGTGCCGACATTACTTCATTATTCATGATTCTATAATGAAAGTGGAATAAAAGTAAAACAATCGACATCGTAAGCGCATTTAATATATAGTTGCGAGTCCATTAGGCTGCGGGGCCGCTTTCCGTAAACTATTCATTCAATTAAATAATTCTTGGACCTCGTGCACGATTTTTTTATGGAGAAGATGAAACGAAGCATGTGGGCACAACAAAGTGATTTTCCACTACCACTGTAAACTACACAACAAAGGTTAGTACATTTTAAATTCTCTAAGGGGTACTTATGCTTTGACTCACTTTAACAGAACATTTTTCACATTTTCGCGAATTTTTGAGCCACCAACTCTTGATAACTGGGATAGCTGTAAAATGAAACATATATCAATAAATATATTTCTAGCTACAGGTGCACACAAACACAAAAGTAGAAAAGTAGTATTTAGCTAGCTATAGTTGTTTCCAGGAGGGACAACAAAGGCAGTTCTTTAAGCTGTGTTCACACTTCATTAGAAGTGTAAGAATTCTCAGATCCAGGTTAACATTATCAAATTTTGAAAAAGAAAACAAGGAACTTTTGAGAAAAATGAGTGGCATATTTGGATTTATCAGCAAAAATTATATAACATAGGAAATTTAGAATACCAAGAGATTATTAGAACAGGATTTATTGTAATTTAAAGTTTTTAAATTTTATAAGAGTTAAAAAATTTCACTGCAGTTAATTTGTGTGGTCATTTCTTCATACAACATCAAAAGTTTGGCAGTTGTACTTAGTGTATAAACTTGAAAATTTGCATGTTTCCATAAATTTTGATGCTGAATTTAAATATGTTGGTCATTTTTGTTAAAAATGATCAGAAAATTCCAAGCATGTTAACCCGGATCCGAGAATAAGTGAACATGCTGTCAGGCTAAATAGTGTGTTTCATGTATCCTTTGGGAAAAAATGAATGTAAATGTTTAACTGACCAATCTATCATAGTTTGACTTGTCTTTTAATGTCTCCTCAAACTCTATTAGCTCTTGAACACTCTTTAGCAGTTCAAATGGCTCCTGTGGTTGAGCTGTGTCCGGCTCTGCTGCTTTTTCATTTTGTCTTCCCAACAAATTCCTGATATCGGTTAGGAGATACAATACCCTCTTCTGAAACTCTAAATCATAATTGGATTTTTTATTTACTAAATATATATATACCATGTATTTCAGTGGGATATTTTAAACATATCTATTTTATTGAATCCTGCTTTGTAATTACAACTTACTTCCTGTCGACATAGGAAAGGGATCGTTTCCAGAACTTCCACCTGCATTCTGTGATCCAGATGGTGTTTGTCTTACTGGACTGACATGCTTCCTCTTTAAACTATTTGGTGGTGTATGTGTTGGTGTTGTGTTTTGATGTTGTATCAATGGTCTGACTTCTGGTGACATGATGGATGAGTCTGTAAGCACATAAAAAAGGTATTTAATATCAATGTTGTATTAAGGGTATAAAAAAGTGCGAGAATAAAAGCGTGCAAAATAAAAAAGTGTGAAACTTGTTATCCCATGAAAACACTAAAATCGCACTTCCTAAAAATGTTGCCGATTAACACTAATTAATTCCGCCCTAATCTAAAAAAATTGAGGGACTAAAATTAATCCCACACTTTTTTTATTTTCACACTTTATACCCTTAAGGTATATAATATGCCTTATGTACTAATCTTTGTGCATATTAAATTCCACATATTTGTGCTTAAAGAATGTACATGTATATACAAATAAGAAATCTGTTTTGAACATTTTGTAAAAAAATTATGTAAGCACTTACCAGAGTCTTGAGCATCATCTTCTATATGTCGATATGTCATTGGTGGTTCACTTGGTATTGGTTTTTCTAAAAGTTTTCATTTTTGCATAAAAAAATCATAGCAACAGTGCTTTTCAAAAATAAATGTTTGAAAACTTTGAACATTTCGAAATACACAAAGTAAAAACGTAACAAGCTTTTACGAATTGCATAAAAATTGCATAAAAATTTCTGGAATACAAAATTAATCATACTTTTTGTAAACAATACATCACAAGACGGCGAGCTTTGTTTTTTTGTGATGACTTCTTCGTCATCCGTTTCTGCCTCCGTGAAATCAAACTCCTCACATAGTTTTCTATCTGTAAAGATAATATATAATGGTTCTGATACATGATTAGTTTTTTTTAAAGTTGTATTTGACTAATTAATTGAAGTAAAGCCACTTAGCATCGTACCTCCTGTAATTTTAACTCGGACTAGTGGAAATTTGTGCCATAATGCTGTAGGTTCTTTTAATTCTGCAGCTGCCTTCTCGACATTCAAAAAACTTGGCCAGTAGACTAAATTATTTTTTATCCAAACTGTTGGTATTGTACCTTCTTCTTCTTGTTTGTTTTCCAACCATATTGCTCGGCTCCAACTCATTTTATTCAAATATAGCTAATATAAAACAATGGTTACTCAAGGGAATTAAGGATTTAAATATTGACTTAACATGACAAGATCAAATACCGGATTGTAAGACTGTCGAATGAGGCATGAAGTTGGCTGATAGAAAATCTCAATCTTTTTCCAGCTCTTTGCAATAATTACAAGTTTAATAACTAAGTTTTAACCTAATTTGTATATATACATAATACTAGTGGTGTGTGCAGGTCTCTGGTATAAAGCAAGTAGTGATCACCAAGTTAATTTTCTTATTTTTGTTATAATTTTAGTGTAAGAATTGTAATTTATCAAGCAAGCAAGCACTCTATTTTTTAATAGAATTCCACAGGTGCACAAAATGTATTGAAGGAACCTTCAAGCAGACAATACAATCATAAGTTTTCAATCCTCTACGTTTATTTATCAGCATTTTCACTTCTGCATAGTTATGAATGTCTTTCAAGTACTTAAATGTCACAATTTTTTGCGAATCGATCGAGTTCAGATATTTCGCGGGATTAAATTTTAGTCAATATGCCTTTTTCATGAAAAGTTGGATTTTTTAAGTCAAAACAAATTAAAAGAATTTACATGGGCTTTGGAACAAAACATGCAGCTTTTTAAATATGATGATTTATAACTAAGAATTACTAAATACTTGATATTTAGCTTCAGCTATATATTTTTTTGTCACAATGTTTTCGAATAGATTGCTATAAATGCTTGCATATGCCAGGCACGCCCTCTTATAAGGCAGCCTGTTAGCATGCTCCAACCACCTGTATGTGTCAAGCATAACTGGTGCACATGAAAGCAAAATAGCAAAAATTTTAAATGGTTATTGAATCAAAAGTTATATCTTCAAATAGATTGCTATAAGTATGCTTGCATGTGCCAGGCACGCCCTCTTATAAGGCAGCCTGTCAGCATGCTCCAACCACCTGTATGTGTCAAGCATAACTGGTGCACATGAAAGCAAAATAGCAAAAATTTTAAATGGTTATTGAATCAAAAGTTATATCTTCAAATAGATTGCTATAAGTATGCTTGCATGTGCCAGGCACGCCCTCTTATAAGGCAGCCTGTCAGCATGCTCCAACCACCTGTATGTGTCAAGCATAACTGGTGCACATGAAAGCAAAATAGCAAAAAATAAATAACAATACCAGGCTGGAACATTAAAAAAGTAAGACCACCTCAGCCTGGGCATTATATCCATTAAATATTTTTTGAGAAATCTAGCTAGCATTGTTTTTTTAGAGATAAGTCTCTGGAAATAAATTTTAATTTTTGGGCTAATTTTGGCCTAAAATGACATTTAGGTGACAAAAAATCCAAATTTTGAAGTTACCATCATGTTCAGCATACTTTTCTTGTTAATTGAGCCAAATTTTGTCGAAAATAAAGTAGTTTTAATTTTTGGGCAAATTTTGGCCTAAAATGACATTTAGATGACAAGAAATCCAAATTTTGATGTCACCATCATGTTCAGCATACTTTTCTTATTAACTGAGCCAAATTTTGTCGAAAGTAAAGTAGTTTTAATTTTCGGACCAATTTTGGCCTAAAATGACATTTAGGTGACAAAAAATCAAAATTTTGATGTCACCATTATGTTCAGCATACTTTATTTGTTAACTGTGCCAAATTTGGTCGAAAATGAAGTAGTTTTAATTTTCAGACCAATTTTGGCCTAAAATGACATTTAGGTGACAAAAAATCAAAATTTTGATGTCACCATTATGTTCAGCATACTTTTTTTGTTAACTGTGCCAAATTTTGTCGAAAACAAATACCAATTTTGGTCTGAAACGTCATTTAGATGACTTCTAAGTACTTAGAGAGTTTAGGTACGAAGTTTAAATCTGTGACGTTGCAATTGACCATTTGGGACATAGTTAGCCAGTTACGAGTTGGAAACCAATACTATCCTCGCAGGCGAGATAGTAAAAACTAATGTTGTCACATGATTTACAAAGAAACAAACAATCTTTCATATTTTTAATGAGTTTTACGTTATCCGTCAAATTAAATTCCCGCCAAAATTAATAAATTTTGTTCTCCGCCAAATTTAATTTTTTTTGTTATCTGCCAAATTTTCTTCCCGCCAAAATTTTTGGATTGCAAGTATGTGTAATGTACTGTAAAATAATAAAAAAAGCTGGAAATACAAAATAACAATACCAGGCTGGAACATTAAAAAAGTAAGACCACCTCAGCCTGGGCATTATATCCATTAAATATTTTTTGAGAAATCTAGCTAGCATTGTTTTTTTAGAGATAAGTCTCTGGAAATAAATTTTTCTTACATTCTGAAGAATCCCCATCTCTCTTGTACTGAAATGTCGACTTGTTGACATGCAGACAAATAACATCACTTCGGCAATTTTTTGCCGACATGGAAAAATTTGATTTAAAATAATTTAGGGTCAAACGATTTATTTCTAGAATGTGTCAAATAAATATGCGTGAAAATTTTAGCTAACTTTTTCTTTCTTTAGATTCTGCTACGAATGCTACCGAAGCAAAGTTTACGAATTAGCATATGCTGTACAGAAATACTTTACTCACGTCTGTGGTTCTTCGCCCTTTTCGCCTTGTGAGTTGATACGAACTTCTTAGGGGCTTAGGCGCGAATTTCCTCATCGAAAGTTTCCCGCCAATGACTAGGAGGGATATTACATGCGACAAAGTAAAGGTTTAAATATGTGAAAGCGAAGTAAATAAACAGTTATTATTGTATTATAAATTATAATTTGACAAAATGGATTGTATTTTAAATGTCTCACATCCATAATACAAGTTGAAATATTTGTTTCTCTCAAAATACGAGGACAAAAAACCCCCTGATAAATATTACAAAAAATAAATCGAACGTTTGGTACGCTCTGTTGAAAAAAAATCCATTGAATGTTTTGTGTACATTTCATGTTTGTGTTCATTCATTCTCTGATGTTATGTCACAAAAGTTTTAACATAGCATAAGAGAATGAATGCACATTCGGCTCTTATGTAAAAAAGTACATAGATGCGGCTGTAAAGTTGCAAACAAATGGTAATATTTTGAAGTAGTAAAACTGCAGTAAAATTAGCGATATATATGAAAAACAACATAACGTCGGCATTAATATATCCAATCGCTGACAAATTACAAAAAAATTAAGTAAAACGTGCGTTCTTTATTTCTAGTTTATGACGATCTTTAACAAACACCGAGTACGCTTCGTTATTTTGTTGGACAGTTTGGAACACTTCTATGAACGTCTGTTTGAGATATAACTTTGCAGGCCAGTGTGAGACGAACTAAAACAAATAAGATTTGAACGGAACAGATTCTCGGTAAAAAGTTAATTTGGTGCAACGTTGAATAAACGTCGATAAGACGTCGGTTGAATCAACGTTGCAGTGCAACGTTGAATAAACGTCGATAAGACGTCGGTTGAATCAACGTTGCGGGTGCGACGTTGAATAGACGTCGGTTGAATCAACGTTGCGGGAGTGACGTTGAATAAACGTCGATAAGACGTCGGTTGAATCAACGTTGCAGTACGACGTTGAATAAACGTCGGTTTTACGATCGTTGAAACAACGTCTTTTTTCGACGTTGTATCAACGTTGATATCACGTCGGTTGAAACAACGTTGTGGAAACGACGTTGAAAAGACGTCGATGATGCGACGTTGTATTCATGTCGGAGGGCAACGTTGAAAAGACGTTGAATTTACGTCGGTTGCATCGACGTTGCAGACCCAACGTTGATTAGACGTTGAATGTTGGTTGCGACGTCGCGACCAGAATTCAACGTCTAATCAACGTTGAAAAGACGTCGTGTGCCCAAAGGTCGAGTTTGGAGTGGAGGTGAAAAAAATTAATAGCTATTACCTGACATAATATTGCCTACATCGAGTTCTGCTACTTCCCTTTCTTCTTCTCTTCTTAATCTGATCTTCTTACACTGTGATAAACTTGGACGACCTAACAAAAATAAGATAAGTAAATAACAAGCAAAGCTTGTCATTAAAAGAATATTTGGAATTCAGGCTAGATTTGTAAGGCTAAATTACCACAAAAACATCAAAGCCTTGCAAATCACAATATTTTCCGGCCTTATTTTCCACGTTTACAACAAACGTTTTTGAAATCAACGACAAGACGTATGATATACGTAAACAACCTTGCGAATAAAGAATTCCGTTCTCGTCATTATTTACAATATAATTTGCCTTTTGCTTACATGTTAATCAAATTTTGTAAAATCAATGTATTATATAAACAGATATGGTGGGGCGTCTTCCTTTCTCTCTTACGTAATGTTGTGGGCAGAATAGTTTTGGGCAGAATATTGACCGAAAAAGGTTTTTAGAGACTATGTATTTGGGTAAATCATTATTCATGGTAAAAAAAAGCTATGAATAAAAGAAAGTGCTTTGCTTGACGACTATTTTCGATTCTTCAACTGAAAGGATTTTAGCCTCTCTTGTGATTGTTGAAAATTTATCTTGGCAGAAAAACATATAAAAAAAAGTTTCAAATGTGTGAAATAGAAAATTGTAAAAATATATTTCGTCGTCACTTCATTTTTATAATGTCCGTTTCGTAGTGAAAAATTTTATTTGGTGCAAAAAAATGTTTTATTGAGCCCGTTTTATGACTGTCCACTTTGTAGAGACATAATCTAAGATCTATCCGTTCCAAGTATCATTTAGTTAGAAAATAACTCTGCGAAGCTGTTCTTATGCGGCTTTTGAAGTTAAATTGAAGACTTTTAGTACCAAACTGCCTTATTGATAGTAGTATCAATATGAACTAAATGAAATTAAGAACTTATCCTGGTCACAAATAAATAAATAAATGCTTGACCTTTTATCCCCAAATCTTTTAGCATATTTGTGAGTTTTTCTTCTTTAGATTTCATCGAGTTACATCCCTCGAATATCTTCGCATAATTTCCCACATGAACGCCACAAGCTCGAACATAACGCATCAAATTGGAAAGCTTCGTACTCACTTTCGTTGAAAGTTTTGCCTTTTTCTAAAATACATTAAAAAATATGCTTCTTCAGATAATTTTACGATAAAATATTTTTGTTAGGTGCGTAAAGTTTTGTTTTGCATTCAGCATTCAGTAAAGACAACTAGTTCAAGATTTTTTTTGAATAGCAATAAACCATACATTTACGTTCTCCTCGCTACTACATCCAGATCTTTTGCGCTTCTTTTTGTTGCTCTGTTCTGTAGTAGGTTTGGTCTTAATTGCGGCATCAGTATCATTACTGGTCGATTTATCAGATCTTCCGACTTTTGATTCTTCGTCCTATTATAAAGACATTTTAAAACTAGTGGTTAGTGGCTCTTGCATCCTTAGCATAGTTTTAATTCCTCCGCATGAATTGTGAAATAAAATTGTGCGCAACAAGTAAGTAAGTAACATTCTTTTTACTAATTTTTGTTTACCCTCTAATTTAATGCGCCTAGGGTCGGGTTTTCCTCTAATTAAAGTGCGAACGAGATAATTTGGGGGACATGTTTTCGTTATTTTCTTTTTCTTTTTTTTTTTTAGTGATCCATGAAAAAAGATAAAATCGCCATGTTTACGCACTTAATTAAAAAAATAAGTACAGCGAAACACGAAAATCAATGAAAGGAAAGAGTGATAAGAAGGAAGAAAACAAAAAACATAAAATGTTGTTTTTTTCCTCCATTTTATGGCGGCTAAGGTCAAATTTTCCTCTAATTTAAGTGCGAATTTAAATTTTCGAAACAAGATAATTTCATTCCTCTAATTATTAGTGCAACCCTAACAATTATTTTTATATATTATTATAACTAATAATTATTTTTTCGGTCACACTAAATTAGAGGAAACAGTAATAACGTAGATTATTATATCCTATTGTTCTAAAACGAGAATGTTTAACCCCTTACAATTAGCATCCAGTTCAACAAAATTCGTATCCAACAAAAATGAAAAAAAAACAAAACATTTCAACCATTTCAAAAAAAATAATAATAACCTAACATGATCTGTCACAATACCTCTGGTTTACACAGAACAGTTGTGTCTTCGATTTCCAGCTTCTTTAGAAGCGGTTGTTTATCACTGTCTGACACTTTCTTCAAGTCGTTTTTGTCATCAATACAATCATTCTCTTTGGTCCTTTTCGTCAAAGGTTCGTCATCACTAGATGAATCTTCGCTGGATGAAACAGAAGAGACCGTGTCATTCAATGGATTGATTTTTTTATTTTCTGTTTTCCTCATTTCTAAGATTTTAGTACACCTTTGTAACGGCTCGTCATCGCTGGAAGAATCGCAACAAGATAGATCGTGCTTGTTGTGTTGTTTAGAGCTGACTTTAGAATTCTTTTTTTGGGACGACTTATGACTACCAATGGGTTTTTCAATGTTTAGAATTTTTCTTGAATTTTGGACAGTTTTGTTTATTGTTTTTAATGGCTCATCATCACTAGAAGCATCATCATCATCATCATCATCATCATCATCATCATCATCATCATCATCATCATCGTTGTCAGAAGAAGAAACAGCAGCGTCACGCAAGTTAGATTTCTTTATTCTTTTTACTTGGACTTTTACTTTTGAAGCGTGATCGATTTTTGTCTTTGACATTGCTAAAGGTTCATCGTCGCTAGTTTCAGATGGGACAGTCTCAACCATGACTATTCATGTATCTGCTTTGAAAAATACTTGTTTTATTTGCTGCTGAATAAGATCAGAAAAATACACACAAAAAACTTCTGGACCAGTTATTAATAATTTAAGCCACAGTTTTTCGGCTAGTTCAAAGAAATCAACAACAAAGATTCGAGGGAAATTTCTTTGAAAATGACATCTTATAAATATGAATTTATGAAATACGACGAGATCAACTTTATGAACAAAGTTAATTAGAAGAAGTAACCAACATCTAACCTAAACGATTTCTCTCTATCATTTAATTTCTCAATGAAATTCTGCTACCTTCCAAACAGAACAAAATACTTTCTCTTGCAAACTAGGGGAAAATGCCTAACGGAAAATCATGCTCAAAAAATTTTTTTGAAATTAAAGTCGGCTCTTTACAGTCCAGTATTTACGTTACAAGGAAAAACTCTGTTAGAACAACTAATTGAAATAATGTATATATTTACACGTTATTACTCCGAACACAGTTGTCGTTAATACTGTCATGGAATGCTTAACCCCAGGTAGTGTATCCCTGCATAACCATATATAAGTAAGTACCGCGAGAATGTACTAAAAAGAAATTATTTTAAAAAGTGAAGTTAAAGCTATCATGACAGTAAAACGAGAGAACTTTTCCAAAACAATAAAGTATATAAAAAATTACCAAAACGTAGATAAAACTATTCTTTATGGTAAAGAAAATATAAAAAAGTTCTCCTTTACAATACGTGAAAAAATAAGTAAAAAATAGAAACAAGTAAAAGAGTTTTAGAAGTTACATAAAATCAGAAGACGCAACATAATATTAATCCACAGTTCCATCTGGAGAAATGGCCTAGGTACAACATTGCCGAAACACGTGACAAATCATCATTCGTATAAAAACACAAAAAGTAACTCCAGTTTATTTCGAATACAATTAAAAAAAATTATTATTCATAAATAGTCCAAAAATGCACAAAAGTTATTTATGCCAGTGAAACAATTATCTCAGCTTTCGTATAGGGCGATGCATAACAACAGTCAAGAGCAAAATTCACTGCCATGATGATTGATATTAGCTGGAATCTCTTAAAAAAGAGGGATGTTCCCAGGGTTCAAGAAGTTACGAGTTAGTAAATCAATTAATCAAAGTTTTACAGATTTTATTCGAACCAACCTCGTGTCCAAACTCTCAGAAACGAGGTTGTCTTCTAGAAACTATTTATCTATTAAATAATTAAGATAAAAAAAATATCGCATTTAAAAAAAAAAACACGCTTATTTGGGAGTTTTCAGGCCAGCATTTTTTTCTCTTTGTTGGGCGTGTGAATCCATGGTCTTTTTAAGAGCTACCATTGCATTCGCATCAATAGTTGTGTAGTTCGTTTTATCAAAGGTTTCTATAGGCGATTTTGGTGTATGTCTTTTAGGAGATATGGGATGCATGAATGTATCCTGTTTACCCACAAGAACATAATTCAACTTACTGTCCTTTATTCTACCACTAGTTGACGGCGATAATATATTCCAGTATTCAGTGCTCATTCGCGTGTTGAGCCGGCCAGCGTTTACATTTTCATACGATCCATTAGCTGAGCTATGTGCAGAATCACCGTCAAGTCCTGGCACGGCGTGATAAATGCTATCCTGATCGTCGTATTGAGCAAAGTCGTTATTTTTATTTTTGATGCGAAGCGGTGTTGGAATGTGTTTTTTGCGCTTGCTCAATTCAGAAGTGACATTGACATACGAGTCGTCGTCGTCACTGTGGATATTTTGTGGTCCCTTAACATTAACATAATCCGTCGGCGTAAATGGTATACTACGCAGACTAGAACCTGTTCTATCGTCGCCAGTAGCCTCTGTCCATTTATCAATCAACGGATCAGACAGATGCTTTGTCGAGCCCCGGCGGTAATTGTTTGTTCGTCTAGTAACGCCAGGGTTGGTGATATTCAACGTATTGCTATCAGAATTGTTCCTTGTAACTTCAACGTTCCGGTAGATGGGCTCATCGTTTTGTTTACTCTGAAAATTATTGTTATATACCGATGGTGACGACTCGGCACTTGCTGTAAAAAAAGCGTCGTCCGACTCCACTGAATGTAATGTTATACGCTTTTCAAATTCTCGGTCAATTTCATTCAGCAAACTGCTTGAGTCATCAAATTTTTCACCAGTTAGATCGTCAGTAGACGGATACTCGAAAACGCTGGGTTGCAAAAGACTAACAGGCGACCGTGGGGGCGGTGTGGGCGTTTTTTGCACATCGAATTTAGTTTTAGGATTTCCCCCTTTTTTACCTTTTGTTAAAACACGCATGGCGGGATTGTATGTAGCGCTCGTATAACTATCTGCAGACGTTCTTACATGTCGATCACTGATTTCACTTTTGTCGCTTGCAGGTATACTCATGTTAATGTTTGAAACCACAGCCCCCGGCTTACTAACAAGCATATCAGTGCTGGAAGATAGTTTTTTAAGAACTGGTTGACTAATATTATTCTTCTTTTCTGCAATCATTTCAGCCGATCTAGATGTTTTAGGTTTTTCCACTTCCAGTGTGTTGTCATACCTATGGATGTCATTTGTTGTCATGCTTCTTGGTTTAGTCATAATCTTCTCCTCCTTACTCTCCACCTTTGAAGCTTCTTCAGTTTCGTGTTCGCCTTGTGTTTGGTCAGTTTTGTTTTGTTCAATAGGTGCCAGGGGTTTTGGACGACTCCTAGGATAAGCACCTGGTATTTGAGCAGACGTAGTTCTTATCATGCCTAGCGCATTTGAGTTATCTGTGGACACATCAACTCGATTAAACGGCCTCCGATCAATACTTGAAAATATTGATGAATCATGATCAGAGTTACAAGCGAGGAAACCAGAACTTTTCTTTCGGTAGGCGTCACTCTGAGCTCTTATTCTTTTCTTTTTACGCATGCGGTCACTTGCACGTAACATAACCCTGCGAATGAAGCTTTTGTCCCCGACGTTGCGACGAGCTTGATCTAATTCGTCAAGCATAGCGGAACCATGAAAATCGTTATGCGTCATCGAAGCTGAAAGAACAAGTGGGTTTAAATTTTAATATAATGACCATATTATGATGGTGCATGCACATTTCTTGAATATCAAGATTAACTGACTCAAGTCGAGAGTGGATAAATGTGATATTTAACAGGAATGGGCATAAAATATATGTTTTATTATAAACTATATTAAATAAATATATTAAATTATATATCCGTGTTTTCAGAAATAAAAAATGCGTCCGAAGATGTTTACAAACTTCCCGTCTCAATCATTTCCGAATACCTTTAACCAATCAGGTATAGTTAATAAATTCAAAACAAAATAAATTAACGCTTGAACGATTTGAAATCAACATGAAACTGATTATAAATAAAAACAAAGCAACAGTTAAATTAGCATAAAATTTTGTTCCATTAAGTAATAGGGGTGAAATATCAAACATGTCAAGGTTTAATGAGACATCCGGAATTATTCTTGAAATACTTAACAAAGCGAGACTGAACACCGATGACCTATGTAATCGCGCTAAATATTTTTGTCATGCATCTAAATATCTTTAAAAGCTAGCAAAACTATTCATGTTGCATTTCCCTTCGTTGTTTTTATATTTTACAAATAAAACATTTGAAATTTATAATTCTTTCTTTGTTTCCAACACTTCTTCTATGTTTTTAATGTAGAAACGTGAAAAAAACACAAATAAACAGACGAAGAATAGAGAGTTGATTGCAATATGCTGTGTTTTAAATGCTCTCCATGTGCTTCCTTATTGTTACTTATACAAGTGCTCTTCACCAATTGCTTCAAATCTAAAAAATTTCAGCCTTTGTTTTGTTTATCGAAGTTATAAAAATTACATGTTATTACCAAAATTTATTCGTTATATGTGTCATCAATAAATTAAAATTAAATCGTATACGTACATGACTCAGGATTTGACATTTGGCTTTTGATAAAATCGAAGGCTTTAGCAACTTCTTCTGCGTTATTTGGTATAGATAAGTCCACCACAGGTCCTTTGTGTTTCGACGAAGTACCTTTAATCTCAAATGAGAAAATGGATGGATCAGTAGGTGAGTAACTGTAATGAAATATGTCATTGATGTACCATCGATTTAAACATCTGTAGTTCTTTTCAGTGACAATGGAGAAGAAGGATGGATATAAACGAAGAGTTGCTTCGCCAGATTTGATTTTTTGTTTGTCAGGAATGACTATAGAATAAGACACGGCTAAAAAAGAAAGTTGTAACACTCGTACAAATTCTCTCAAGTTGAAAATTTAGATTACAAACTTTTGCAACTGACATAATTTTTTTTACGTTATGCAAATAAAATATTTTTTTTTTGTAATTAAGTTTATTGTGTACCTTTAATAAAATAAATTTTCACGGGAATTTAATTTCACGATTTCGCGAATCGATTTTTTAGATGTTGTGAGGAGAGTTTAATTTCGCAAATGGATAGTTTTAATAAATTTCACGAAAGTAAAATAACAATAAATAAAATTAATAGAAACTACACCGAGGAACTTAAGAAGGTATGACTTGTAACAGTATGACTATACGTTGAATATTAATTTCTGCAGATGTTTTAGATTTATTCCTGAATGTTGAAGAGAAAATGGAAGATGTTCGATCAACGAAAAGCGATTTCAAATCAAAGAAAACTGACGTCCGATGGAAAGATACTGAAATCGGATATGCAATACTCAAACAATCTACAATCAACGTTTCAACTAAAAAAAACTTCCCGTGAAATTCCCGTGAAAATTTATTTTATTAAAGGTACACAATAAACTTAATTGCAAAAAAAAATATTTTATTTGCATAACGTAAAAAAAATTATGTCAGTTGCAAAGTTTTATTAGTGTATTTCTTACATATGCAGCAAAAAAATTCATTTGCAAAATTGTCTACCATTTTAACAACGGATTGTCCCCCATTACGCTAATATAAAAGTTATCTTTGTTATAAGATATATAAACAGGTTTGGTCAAAAATTGCCGAATTCACGCAAACACAAGGACTTATTATCTCCAAATTTTGCTTAGATTCGAAAAAATGAATTTCGCTAAAATTGAATTTTGCGAATATTGGAATTGACAAAAATTGACCTTTAAAAAAATGAACCTTTAACACTCTAATTTAATGACTTATAAAACCACATTTTTTTTCTTCTATTTTATTTCCTTATCACAATCCTAATAATATTTAAAAAAAGCATATAACATTACCAGTTCCATAATAGTCAACAAGTAACTCCTTCCATTTATCTCTCACTTGAACTTTGTCAAACGAAAGATATATGGTTGAAGATGATGTTATTAAAACTAACACATTCTTTGCCTTATCGAACTCTGTACAAGTTTCTAAGCCACAGAAATCTAATGGTACAACTGATTTCTTCTTCTTCTCACTTGAATGAACAGCATCTTTGTATAAATATAAGTAGTAGCAGCGGAATTCTGAAAAAATGAAATTATGTTCAGGAATTGCCAAACGATTTGAACACGGCTGACAATCTCTGTTATCCCAAAGTTGTTTTTTTACAACACTTATAGGCCTTAATTCCAGATTGGAGTTGGAACATGAGAGATAGAATGTGGAAGCTGTATTACACAGCAAAATACAAAACATTTTTTTAAATATGTGTGGGAATAAGGTACTACATTAGCATCTAATGACATTATCTTAGCAGCAATCTTTTTTTATAAACAATGTGTACAGGTGTTGTATTGTCATGATTTTGCAGAATAAATACTAGTATTGAGCCCTCTCAGTTACTGTAGGCAATAGAACAATAGAGAGAGACTCATGTAGATGACCAGGAAGAAAGAAAACATAGACAATTATTTACAATGTTTAAAATCAAACTATGTGTTTCACAAATTATTGAAGATGTCTTAAAATATTTTGTTTGCTTATTTTCAATTAATGTTACATAAAAATGATTCTTACAAGAATTTTTTTACAGCATCTAGAAAATCATGGAATGTCTGCTAAAAAAAACCCTTGTCCAGCTCTCAATTTAACCTAACGGCCCCAATTACATTTTATGAATTACATAATAAAAAAAATAAATCTTAAAATGAACCTTTTGATGAAAAAACATTTATGGTTTGCAAAAAAAATAATTTTGGTTTGCAAATAACTACTTTAAACATTATGTCATTTAAGTGACTGAAATTCTGTTGTACCTTAGCCTTAGTTTTTGACTGTAATCCAAAAGCTTTACAACCTGAAAATTGACAAAATACAAAGCAATGGGTGAGAAAATGTTTTTACATGACAGTTTGATTTTGCTTATTAAAAAAAGCCTTAAAACATTGGCAACTTAGAATTTCTTCTCACTTATATAACACAAGAAACCAGCTGCCTGAACAAAGTAGGGTAGCATTAAAATGTGACATAAAATGGCTTATATTGGTCACATTTCACAATTTTAAAATCACTGCACATGCACCAAAACATATTATGTTCCAAATATTAAGACAGTTGATTAAAGAAACTGCAAAATAACATTGCTAACTAAAAAATGCAAAATTTCTAAATAAATATTAGCAGGGGATAAGTTAATAAAGGATAAAATGACTTCATATATTCAAAATTTGTACCTTGTTGCTTTGATTTAGAAACTTTTCGAAGAACTGCCCATCTTTGTTTCCACTAAATAATAAAAATATGTAAAATAAAATATCCAGTGTAATACAATACACATGCTTTTTAATTTATTTCTCAATGCTTACCTTTTTTCCTTCTCTGTTCAAAACAGAATTCTGAATTAAGTCCTCCATGGATATTCCACCATTATAATACAGTGGCTTTAACTTCAACACATGTTCAGATGATATATTTACTTGTAAATTGCTAGAAAATGTAAATCTCACATCAGAACAGTCAAGGTTATGCAGCCATATAATCTTTTCTTGTTTGAAACATTTTTACTGTTTTGACATATATACAGCAAGGTTTCGGCTCATACAATTTGTATATAGTGAGGAA
Organism: Hydractinia symbiolongicarpus; assembly: GCF_029227915.1. NCBI lineage: Eukaryota > Metazoa > Cnidaria > Hydrozoa > Anthoathecata > Hydractiniidae > Hydractinia > Hydractinia symbiolongicarpus. The sequence goes on along the minus strand of NC_079882.1, from coordinate 12,188,258 downwards.
GGGTAATTATTACGCCGGAGGGTTGTCAGGTTAAACGTTACGTCCTTAATTTACAAAAAATGGAAGTAGAATTTAGCTGTAGCTAGCGCTAAGCACATTTATACTTTCATAATTGTTAATAAAATATATAGTACAAACTCAAGTATTCAATAACTGTAAATGATGCTTCAAATTATCATAACATTTTTTCTGCTGATAACAAGTTTCTATCGTGCATGAGTAATTTTCGCTTTTATTCCGATGGAAATACCCTTCTCACTTTTGTTGACTAATTTTGTTTTTTAACATTAGAGCTTTTAAAGTCTGTTATTTGTTTTGATTGGGTAATTATGTATATTTTACAGAATAGTAGCGTTATAGATATCAGCATCATGTTGATATGACGGGAAAGTTTACGCTTTAATATCAAGGTTCAATCCGAGTTACCAAGTGACCTAGACAATTTAATTAGGCCAGGTTGTATGGTTTAGATTATTTCAGTGTGCTTTATTAACTTGCTTACATTGGAAAACACATTTTTTACTTTTTAGATGTAAACAATAAGTAGATAAAATCTTCTAAATACTTGTGTTCTTTTAAACTACAGCCTATCACTAACTAAAATCATTCAGGCTACAGAATTACTGTATTTCCGTTTGATTTTTAATAATAATTGTATATCGTATTAAAAAGAAGTCCCGAAGTTCTTTCTCCCACACCACACAGCAGGCAATAAGTAAGCTCTGCCTTCGGTTTTGTGAGGAAAGATGTTCTGTAAAGACTCTAACAATTGAGTCTCCTGTATAGTTTTGCTTCATGTAAACTGTGCCTGTAACAAGCATTTCCAAAGCATGTCATTGGCAACTCCTGCGATATGCAACCTTTCAGTACCCGTTGTAAAGGATTATTGATGTAAATTATTTATAAGAAAGTTATTGTTTCCTTTTCAGAGCTTAGTTGTATTATATTAGTTCTATTATATTAATTATTACTCCTTTAAGGAAAATTATTACGCTGTAAAATTACGCTATATATTTATAAGAAAGCCTCAGGTTGTTTATTTCTGTTATCGAAATTAAGACAACCGTTGAATACAGAGTCTGCTGCTTTACCATATAGTATGCTTACGGTTTGCTTACTCCAGTTCATAATGGCTGCTGTAATAATAAACGATCTGGATACTGGCTCGTGATTGGCCCACACAGTATCACGTGCAAACACATCCGTGAGAATAAGGTGTACATCATAGATGACTTTCATTATGATGGATGTTGTTTATAATCCCCAGACCTTTTACACAAATCAACAGGCAAAATAATGCAGGCGGTAAGTCGTGGACCAGTCCATTCCAACCTTTATTTTCAACTTTTTTTTTTCAACTTTTTATCTTGAAATTGTATGTAGTTTAGATTTAGATTATATATCAGTGAAACGTTGCTAGTAGCCACGCACAGTAAAAAGTTTTTAACCATAATTTCACTTTCTTCACCTAAGGTCTGCATTTTCCTGCCTGCCGATTTTCCTGATTTTTCCACACATTTAAAAACGTAAACATTGAAGGTCATCTATTGAAAGTAATCCCAGTGTACACTACAAAACTTAACTAATAATAGCTTTTCAAAGTTTAGAAAACATGGTGAAAGTGTGAGTATTTATTTTTTTTGTCATAAAATTAATGACGCTAAAAGGGTTAGGTGGGAGGTTAAACTTCTTAGCATTTAGCTAGCTAGCTAGCTAAACTAAACTCAAAAATTAATGTGAGCGCTAGACCCCTGTAGCTAAAACAAAGAAAACAAGAAATACTGCATGACCAAAGTAAGATTAATTTAACTGCTATTGTACACAGATGTCTACAAAACAATAACAATACACATGATATGCAGTTTGTTTACATTTAGCTAGAGCCGGTGGTAAAAATAACGAAAGGAGTAAAAAAGTCCTAAATCTTCTTCAGTATAAGTTATCTCACAGCTAAAACTGCCATTATGTTTATCTCCATTAAGAAGCTTGGGAAAGACCTACACCTCATGGAGATAATACAACTTCGTCCTCGGGCTTTCGGCGGCGGAAAAATATTTCCAGAGTGTCGAAAAAAAACCAATATACGCAAATTTTTTTTAAAGAAATGATAAAAATCAGAGCAGGCTGAAATATTCTTAAATTTTTCATGCTGAAATTATTCTTAGCATGTTCTTATTAACAAAATAAATGAAAAATACGGTCTAGATACATAATACATAATTGTGTAAAAAAAAAAACTAAAAAAAGCTTATTGAAGAAGAACTACTTTGTTCATCACTAACATACTGCCTGGCAGTGAGCAGGATTCGATCCGCGGTCCCCAGAACGGAAAGCCGCAGACTGGGATGTGCAATGATAAATATTCAGCTATTTAAAAAAAGCTTGTTAATATTCAGTCGTTTTATTCTCCGTTCTAAAAAAAATCAGCTTATTATTCGAAGACTAGTCGGTGGCCTATGGAAAATCCACGGGTTTGCCCGTTCTTTTTAAACCGCATATAGCGTGCGTCTCTCTACTTTTAGTACCATTTTGCGTGACAGACAAACAGACGTATACGGGTATAATAATATAGACATTTTTAATTTATGGGTAAATCTCAGCCTAATATTCTCAAGTATTCTTAAAAACATATATGCTTCATAAAACACATAGAACCGTTATGTTATTTTAAAGCAAATCCCCTTCCGTCCCACCTTTAGCTTTTCAATTTCTATTTCAGTTGGAGCATTGGCTGTAGTGAAGGGGGAGGGGCAAAACAGTCAAAAGTCCCAGATCTTTTATTGTTGAAAATAAACTACAATTTTAGATTGAACGATCAACTTGACCAAAAATATTTTAAAAAGTGAGAATTGACGATAAAAATAACTTTCTTCCTCTTTATGCAAAATGGATGCTGTATCAAACCTGGTTACAATTGGTTTTGGGGGAATGTTTTGTGCATTTTTTACTTATAGAATAATACGAAAAACAAGGGACGTCCGAAAAAATCTCCCCAGTGGAAAACCGACTTAAGGTAGATTGTATTATAAGACGAAAACACCAAATTCCTACTCTAAACAAAATTTCTTATTTATTTGAGCTATTGATATTTCAATTTATTGATGAAATACTGTTATCACTGTGGCTTGTGTGTTCTGAATGTATACATTTCGTACATATCGGCATTGCTGACCAAATTTTTGCTGACCCGTAACTAAGAAAAAAGCACTTGCTTAATAAGCATGCGCTGTGGACCACGGACCTATTAATTGCAAAGGTGTGATAATAGTGAACAACAAATGCAGAAAAGTTACTGTTAGACTCAATGAAAATGTCGTCAATCAATGCAGCAATTGAAGACTCTTTGTGAGCTGCAAGCTATCATTAGTCATAATAATACAAAGGAATAGCTTGTAAAGGTATACTTTTATTTCTGTCGTTTCAGTCAAGGTTGAACAATTCTTGGTTTGTCTGCTAAGTGTGCATCTCGTTGCAATAGTTGATGTTTTGTAAAAAAGGTGGGTTCGCCAGTGTAGCGATGCGAGACCTAAGCCAACACCTTTTGAAATGAGTGGAGAATTGTAATAACTAAGTCTATTCGAACCTGACTGAGGGAGTTACACAAAAAGGGTCAAAGGAAATTTTTTTGATGCACGAGTGTTTAGCCCAAATGTCAAATGGTACTCAAATCAAAATATAAAAGCAATGACCTTTAAGTCTCTTCTACTATGTGCATCATGTTACAAGATAATGGAAGTTTAATACAATGGATGTATATTGCAAGAAGTTTAAGGGAAATTGGACTCTTGGTAAATAGAATTACTAGTGGAGTAAACCATAAATGAGAGGTCTTCTTTTCTTGATTGGCGCAGATGATATCTCGACAGTGAGAATGACAGCAATCTGTCGTGACGACCTTGATACAGAAGAAGACGTATTTTAAAGATCGAACAAACTGCACTTGACAATGCAATAATATTGCTCCTCAAATTCGCTTGTCTTTAAATTAACTATTTTAACCAAACTTTCAACTTTGGTTATTCATATTTACTTCAAAAAATTGATTCAAGAACATGTCTTGTATAGTCAGTTATTATCTGCTCAGATTGTAAAGTTAAAGACAGTTTAACTGTTAACTGTGTGACATGACCTAATGGTTAAAAACTTTGCTTCGAAATCGCAAGGTCCGTGGTTCAGTCCACAGCTCCGGTATGTTTAGCAAGTGTCTTTACCACAGCTACAGGTCAACCCATGTCATGTGGGGGGACAATTGTAGGCAATGCCGGTGTATACCTAATGCATACGTTCAAAACACAGAATGTAACAGTGTTTGCAACACTGAAGTGCCAATCCTATGTCAATTTGGATTATTATTAATAATAATAATGCTACCGAATTCTCATTAAAGCATACACAAAGTTCTCTGTTTTTTTGTCACTTTTGATAAAATAATTATATATTGTTAAACTCGTTATATTTTACCATCAAGGAGGGAGTGATTCGACGAGAAAGAACATGCCCCAGCTTAGATTTGTAAGATTTTTAATTTATCGTATTGCTTACCCATGGCTTATCCAATTAGAGAATTAGAGAAAGAACATAGCTAATATGTATACTGTATATAAATATAGCACACATCAAAATATCAACACTTATTCAACTATGAGCAAAAGTTTCATTGCTCACTGAACAACCACTGAATTTTAATTAAATTCTATCATTCGGGATGTTTGAAAGTTTTGAGCATAAAACCTCTGCAAATCATGGGGGCTACCATTGCATGTGTGAAGTTTTAAAAATGCGTGCTGGAGAATAAATTAATAAATTATGTGATAGGTAGTAGACGATATCTTGATGAAAAGGTAACATTTTCTTTTATCTTAAAAATGTCTATATTTGTACAAAAATACTTACCAATGAGTTGCGAGCCAAGAAACGTGAGGAAGCAAAACTTTCCATACTGTGTTTTTGATTTGGATAACGGAAATTGCTCCCTTTAATAAAAATTCTAAAACCTTCCTGTCCGCTACTTCCTCAATCGGTGGTAAAAACATTTGTCTTTCATTTAGAGTATGCTGTTACGGTCACAGCAAGTTCTTGTCGTTTTTTATATTTCACTAGTACATCTCACACATTCAGGTAAGTACTTCATATAATACTACATCATGTAATACTGCATTCACCATCAATTTCTATAAGCTAGCTATAAGCCTCCTAGGTATAAGGGAGAATGGTGACCAGAGGTATATTTTAGTAATTTATCTAAACTTTCAAGCGCATGTTTTTGTTGTACCTTCATTCGCCTAGTTATATTAATGACTAAAATTTAGACTGCCTTTTTGTTATAGCTTCGCTTCGAATGGAACATCGGACGAAACGAGGTGAAACTATTTTTCACTTTCTTATAGTGTAATGCTAAATATCGCTTCTTGCTATGCTTTCAAAATATGTTTGTAGTTACGAAGCAATGTGCGCGCAACTGCAGATGTACCTCAATTATCAAACTCCGGGTTTTTTAAACTTCTTTATTCTTTCAAGCTTGATACTTGGTCGTTGCAAACTGCGACACGAATGTGTCTATTTTCTCGGTGCTATCGATTTACTGCAATTTTTCTTATTTTATTATAAAACCAAGTGTTTCTGTAATTTCTTTTCTGAAAAAGGTTCGGCAAAAAGGTAAAAAAAAAGCCCTGAGGACGAAGTTTGAAAAGTGTGTTAACACAAGTTTTAAAATGAATTAATTTTAGGCTTATTGTCAAGAAGTGGTATATGTCCAAAACCAACTGAAAATTTTTATGTAAAAGACGCTAGATTAAATTTTTACGGTACGAGTTATACGTTGCCTGGGGATGAGAAACCAGATTGTAATCAAAATGAATGTACCGGAGATGACGAGTGTACCGGTGACCAAAAATGTTGCACGAATCACTGTGGCGCCTCCATTTGTACGGAAGCTGGTATGTTTACAATTTGTTTAGTGTTTTAGAATTCATGTGAATTTTTTTTACAATTAGTTTAGTGTTTTAGAAGTCATGTGAATTTTTTTCTCCTATATATCTTAACGTGATTTGCATGCACATAACAGCTATAAAAAGGCGCAATCCGTGGTTCTGTCAGTACTTTAATACAGGAGAGATCTGGTTTATGTCTACAAAAGTATTTTCTTTCTCAGTAATACTTAATTATTGATTTATTTTTTAGTGAGAGACCCGCATCCTTGTGAGGTATTTCAGTATTTTCTATTTATCAATATATATATTACGATATTCAAGTTTTTGTAAACATTGACAATAAACTGCTTATTATTTGTCCTCTTAGTCAGCAAGATACACTCAGTATTACTCAGAGAGAATTTTTATGAATAACTGTCATTTGTGTGTTGTCGTCCGAACGCGTCAGCGATTATTTTTTGAGATCATAATACATTAACAGCCTGATGTATCCTCTGCAATAAATATTACACACTAATTTTATCAAAAATAGCTTACACTAATTTTTTTGCTATCCATTTGCCTTTATGCTATCTCCATCTTATTTTTGTACAGTCATGTGAGCATTATTTGGCCATGATTCTTTCTGACAGAAATAGTTGTAGCAAGTCATTTTTTAAAGTTGTATATTCATTTATTCCAGCTATTTCCTTGTCCAGCAACAAAAATTTGCAAAATAGAACGTGTTCGTTGTATAGATCCAGTATGTCCAGATTTGTATGCTATTTCAAGACCGATTTGCGTACCGGGTGGACCGTTATATGGTATGTTAAGTTTGATATTTTGCTTTCTTATTAGAGAGAGACTAAACCAACCTTGTCCCCAGGGCTCTTTCACGCCTATGATACTGTGAAGGGACGGCTCGTTGAAATATTATAGGTGTAGAACAGCTCTGGGGAAGAGGTTAAGATCAAATTTAATTTTTGTCTCAAATTTTATGCAACCAAGTGCTTCGGAGTAAACTGTAATGCATCAACCTAAAAATATATTTATGGTGTTGTTTAAAAAGTCATCTTTCCGATAAAAATCTAAAGGGCTTGTTAAGTTTTTGAATTGTTAATGAAGCGCTGAACAGAAGAAAATAATATACAACTTCGGCACCAGGGCTTCCTGCGCTTTGTGTCATAATAAAATTTTCACGTATTCGAGTTAAACTTAAAATGACTTATTATTATTTTTATATTTTAGAGGTCGGAAAAAGATGTAAGTTATATTTTTTCTTCTTCTCCTCTCTTTGAAATTCTTCTTTTTTTTTAATTTTAAAATATATATGACTTCTCACTATTATTTTAGCGCGTATACCTCGACCAAATATACTTGCTTATTTGCGACAACGTGCCTTTGAACAATCGAGGCGGAGTGAAGAAGTTCATTTTCAACCTCCTCTATCGTATTACACACCTGAAAAGAAACCGTATATATAAAGCACCGAATCGTGTGTTTGTAGCCAAGACACGAAATGATGTAGTTAGAGAAGACAAACACTCTACGCAATTCACAAACACGTGCCTAGCATACTCGTTTCCAGGGCTTTTTCCATTTTTTATGTAGTCTGGAAAAATGAGGTTGGTAGACATTAATTTGACGGGTATATATATTATCGTTATAGAGGCTCGCGATTGTCGGCCGATTTTATTAAAGCAAGTTTAGTCCAAAAAATCTATTATAAAATATTCGAAGAACATGTTAAATATTAAATTATAGTGATGTAACAACATGCACGAAACTGTAAATTATTTCGTATATCATGCAACTGTTTTGTTAAAGTAAATATATTTTGTATTATAGATATTATGCATAAGTATAAAAATATAAAAATAGTATTTTCTTCGTGTTGTAGCCTAATCAAAATTGACCTTGACTTTTCTCTAGCAATCTTTCAACGGTATTACACTCGGCTGATGTCGGAGGAAACGTACGGTAGACGAAATTAACCTTTGCGGTTTCCATACTTTATAGCCAATAACTTTGTTACGCAAAATTATTAGTAATTTAATTGTGAAAACATAGACAAAACAACTTTGCATTTATCCAAGTTAGAATACAACTCATGGACATCAACCCGTTAGAAAGCGAAACACAGAACTATTGTTTGCATTATTAGCATTTCTGATTCCAAATATGTATTCACCGCGTATCCACTATTTTTACTTCGACGCCCTGTAAAATTCACCAGTTAATTATGTGGTCACAAGGTGGTTTCAAAGATGATAGGTCAAACTGCAGCAAACTAACCTAATCACGAAATTGTTTGAGTTTTACACGGTAGAGATATTATTGCTTTCAGCCCATGAATAAATGTTACTTTTAAAGGTTGGTAAGAATTCACTTTGAATGAGCCAGTGATTTTATTGTCGCAACGTTAGATGGCAAAATATCAGTTAGTTTTCAGAAATTAATCATTCATATGCTTACCACTAATAATTGACAAAAAATTGAGTGACATTTGAAACGACCTTTTTGTCTTGTGTGTGTTGGAGAAAATTCACATCTACATTTTCTACATGAATTATTTCTGAGTTGTTTACAATCCATGCAACATAAAATTGTTGAAAATTTTTTTTTTTTATATATATACATAGAAAAAAATGAGTAGAGCGTATATTATCAGTACAATAACTTGTAGACAAGAGAGAGGATAGGGAAATCTTTTCCTTAGGGTTCTTTTTCTCTTTTTGACATGCTCGGACGGCGAGAAGAAATAAATATTTCTTTTCGCCGTCCGAGATTGTCAGAAAGAGAAAAAGAGCCCTGGGGATGAGGTTGAGGATAGAATACTAGGCGTACCAGTGGCTGTTTTTTTTAATGGAAGAAAAAGAGGAGACGACATTTAAGTTTTAAAAGAAATTTAGTGTTATCTAGCAAATATATTTCAGGAGAAAAGCAAAGATTAATACGGTTCTATCCTTCAATTTCAGCTTTTATGCCTTTGTTTATTGACAGCCAACAAGTGACATTTGACTACATTTAAATACATTTTAAACCGCTTCCGGGTTTGTAAGCTTTTCGATAAAAAACTGTGATAGGAGAATGTCAGACGGGTGTCTCGAGTGTTTTTGCGCTTCTGATTCATTGAAACAGATCAGAAAATTTTATAGATTTAAACAGCATAGAACATAGAGAATAGAGGATGGACATTCACCAATATTTACCCTAGAATCTGAATATGCATCAATCAATAATCTATAATCAATAAAAATGACAAATGGTTATTCGAAGGAATGTATTTTCACATATTTAACCAGCTTATCACAAATATCCTTTTGCTTGACTAGGAGATTTCTTGGAAGCATCTATTGATGAATTATCGTTAGACGGCACGATCTATAATAAAATTCGTAAACATTTGTTCTGCGTTTATGCTCAAAAGTCTCTTGAGATGAAAATAAAGGTCATGTTTTACATATATTTTTCATAACCAACTCTACCTCCGATAGGACTTGAGGAGCAGTTACTTGAAGTTACAAAGAAGATCCATATAAGGAGATGACGATTTTTAGAAGATTTGAAAAATTAAAGGCTAGTAGAGTCTGAAAAGCAAGATAAAGGGAGAGAAGAGAAATTCAAGGAAAATGCTGGTTAAATAAAGATTTCTCTTACAGGATGAAACAGACATGGTCAACCTCGTCCCCAGGACCTCTTTTCGCTTTCTTGATATCGGGGATGGCGCGCCATCCCCGATATCAAAAAAGCGAAAAGAGGTCCTGGGGACGAGGTTGAGACATGGTATATGGGTTTACTTTGTAATAGAGTCTACAATCATCAACAAAACAGAATAAGACAGCACGGCTAATTTCAAATTTAGCCGGCACAAGTGATCACATTGGTTGTTTCTTTATTAGAGTCGCGCATTTTTAAATTTGTCAAAGTTCAATTGTTAATTTTTACAGCGGGCTCAAAACTTTGATGTCTATTTTACGTTATTTAGTAAAATGCAACTATTTTATTTCTTACGAATTTTGCGACATTCGTGGACCGCGATGTAAATTATTTTGAGGTCGTTGTGAGGACGCGCTAAAGAATGCTACTAGAGAATTTCATGCACTTTCTACCTGACCTACGCGTGCTCAAAAGTAACAGCCTACTGGCTGCATGGAAGTGACCATTTCACTCTTTTGTCTGTGTTTGACAAATAACGACATATACTATCTTTGTTTCGTTAATTTTGTCCCTGTTTGTTGCAATGTTAGACTGAACTATGATGAACTACATTGTTAGACTGAACTCTGATGAACTACAGTGTTAGACTGGTGACTCTACAATAGTAGTATTTGTAAAAAAGTGATAGGGATGTAAATGTTGCGACAATAGAAGAAGAACACAATTGAAAGCCAACGTTTGTTATTCCAAGAACTTGTAGCAATCTTGCAAATTTATACAGTTCCTCTAAACATGGTTGTTTATTAGAAAAGAAACGGGTACACTTTTTTTAAGAAATTTAATTTAAACATGCCTGGGCGCAGGATAGTAGCTTACCTCTGGAGAGGATAACCAATGATGATGTTTTAAACAACCTCCATATATAGAAACGGAGTTGGTTTGGAAGTAACTGAAACTTTTCGTGTCTCTTTTCTAAATTAAGACTGCAGTGTCAGTGGTCAAGTGGTAGAAGGATTCTTACATAAAGCTCAAAAAAGCATTCATATCCTACTTACTAACCATTGTTTCAATCCATGACCTTTCGCCACTGATCTGGGTAGCGCTTTTATTGGCTGTTTTTATACTCACTAGCTGTGGCGTTGAGGTCCAGAGAGAATAAGAACTTTTTAAACTACTTTCCACAGCCTCCTTACTCATCGTTAAAGCTGTTTGAATTGACTATAGAAGTAATTTGACGTCAAATTGTTATTGCTATGACAACAATGAGCTATGTGGGTGGGAAGGGGGCGTTATGTTGGGGCAGGTTTGACGCGGAGTCTGAATGCCAAGATTTGTTATAATTAACGAAAATGTCCACCAAATACGTTTGTTTAAAAACTTTGTGCATAAGCGACATTGTCAAAACACCTAAGCATAATTGTGTGGTCAAATCAGTTTTAATGATCGACAATGATACGTCTTTAAATCTATCCATATGAATTTGTTCCGTAACGTCTTCTCTGTCTGTATCTTTAAATGGGTTCCCATGTTCTGTATAGACCTAAATCTTCCAAATATTAATACATAAGTGGTTTTGTGGTTGTAAGCTTGCGCGGGTTTGAGTCGTTATTTCTTTGGCCTTATTTTTAGTGGTTTGTTGCATATTTTCATTTCCGCTTTGGAGAGGTCTTTGCATGTTTCAGCCAGAAACGCTGAAAAAAATCTAAAAATCTGGAAACGTATTAGGCATACTCATTACCCTTCTTCACCTCTCTCTATTAGCCAAGAAAAAGCTTTTTTAAGAAATCTTTGCCTGTATAAATAAACTTTTAATTATGCTAGCTGTAATATTTTAACAGAGATATATCTGCCCTTTTTGCCATTGAGAGGTAGAAATACAATAGAAAAAAATAAAACCCACTGAAAGACTGAAAACGATTGCAACATGTAAAGCTCAGGGTAAATGATAAACAGCTTAAAATAGAGAAAACAACCGTCACTACAAAATAATTTATTCTGTTTTGTGCTTTGTAAAAAATGTTGTTAATTGTGTCTGGCATCTCGTCAAAATTGTAAGGTTTTACAAACAAAACAAACCGAATTGGGATTCAGTACCTCCTAGTTTGTAAGGAGAGGAAATTTGTGTATTACAAAAGAAAAGATGAGCACGATGAATATATCGTTGCGGTGGTATATGTTGATAAAGTGTTTGAGTACATCCCTTTACGCATGTCAAAGATCGTGACCATGTTTTTAAAATTGACTGGTTCATACAAAGAAGTAGAAGTGATTGAAAAATACATCAACTGATAATACTACGGAATAGAAATACCATGTTAATATCACATTAGGTGATGAAGAAAATGTAGCTTGGTTGTCAAAGAAATCATTCGATAATTAAAGAGCATGAAAGTGTTGTAAAATAATAAGTTTTTAATTTTCTTTTCAAATTCTTATTTGTCATTTTTATAAAGGAGAATTCCAGGAAAATCGCCGTCCAAAACCTGAAAAAATTGTCTGCTCTAAGAAGGTATCCGCTTTTGCAAAGGTTTTGTTATAAGAGTTTTTTATGAAATTCTGAGAGACAAAGTTTTCTTTATTCGTCTTTAAGAGGATATCGGGGTTTCCCTGTATTGACCTGCGCCTAAGTGGAATTATTAATCGAATGATATGCGACAAAAAAATTGAGTGCAAACGACCAACAGAAATATACGCTTTAACACAACTAGCTTATCTGATAGAGCTAATCAATGTGTTTAAAATTGCGGCATACAAATCTTTTGGAGCGAGTTAAGTTTAGAACGCTTTACAAACATCACTATAAAAACTCTCCATTGACAAGTAACATAACATAACATTTAGGTTAACAAAACAATTAAGTTAAAGTTAAAAACTTATATGAAAACAATAATACAAAGAATGCATTGCGGCTAAGGCAACAATGGCAGAAATAATGGAGTTGGGGTCAAGGTTATAAACAATAGGGTTATGGGGGGGGGGCAAAGTCAGTAATTCAAGCACAACTGTATTGAAATGACCTATAATGAAGATTTTAATGCTGGTGTATTAAAGATCAATGCGTTCCTTTTGTTGGAAAAAAAGTGTGAAAACTGACCCAGTAGGTGACATAACAAAACTATTTGTAAAAAAACAGGGAGGCGGATATATAAATCAAAACAAATATAGCTAGCAAGTTATAGAAAATGGAATCAAGTTTTGTGAGTAAATCAAACATTGATGAAAAGAAGAAAAAAAGAAAAGAATATTTCCAGAATAAACTACAAGATGTTCGTATAGTTAAATCTTATTATTTCTTAAGTATTTTATATAATGCTAACTGTGTGATTTTTCGAACAGTTTTCTAGCTGCAGTGACAGCTAGCTAGCTATTAGCTAGATGAGTTGCAGTGTGACGCAGTTGTTTGGATTTTTGCGTCTAAAACAATGGACCTGTTCTTAAAAAGAGAAAATGATAGTTAAGGTGACGGTATATATGTTCTGCCCAGATAATAAACGCTACCCTGATTAAGTATGGCAGCTTGCCCTGGTTAAGAACAGGGCAGAAAATACATAATCAGGGCAACATAATCAGGACTTCTTACTCAAAAATATTATTTGGCACTTATAAAAGGAACATAATCAGGGCAGGCCAGTTTATATATGACGGTTTAATATTATTTTTCACTTATTACAGGACGGACATAATCAGGGAAGACCGGCTTATGTATGACAGTCAAATATTATTAGAGACTTATAGAACAAATATAATCGGGGCCTACCGCTTTTATATCATTCATCATCACTTCTGACAAGCGAATAGCCCTGGTGGCAAAGTTTTTGATGTTCTTAAATGAAATGAAATTTCGTGGCAAATACTAAATTTTGGGATTCGCAAGTTTAATAACTTTTCACCAAACTTAATTCCTGCAAAAAGAATAATTTAGGTTCCGTGAAATTTAGTTACTTCAAAGTATATTATGTTGAAATGTATTTACTACAAGAGTAGTTTATATTAAGAATTACGTTGAGACTTTTTTTTTTTCGCCATGTCTAGTTTTTAGGGGTGTTCTATCTTCCAGAGAATGTTTAATTCACAAAAGTCCAAAGAAAATGACAATCACAGCCTGCCTGGCCAGCCATTATATCAGCGTTCATAATCCGGTCACCACGACATAACCAGTGCAAAAAAAACATAATCGCACCATGCATACATAATCCGGCTGTCCCGGTTGTAAACAGGCCGTTTTCGCAATCTGTGCAGAACATATATACCTTTATTGTATCAAAAAAATCAATTTTTTTTATTAGCTATTTATACTAAAGAAACAACGATCTTCCCAATGGTGAAACTTTTTATTTATCTTTCGAAGGGGATTATTGACTTTATCCAAATAACTAACTTTTTTCTGATCAGTCTTTCACACCTTAAATTGAATAAAACTTAAGAGTGAATGTTTTAACACTTATCATCCTCTTGGTATAACTTTTAAAAATAAATTATATTTCCTTTCCGAAAAAGAAATGACCATCTGAAAAAAAAACACATTCATTTCTAAAAATGTATGCCATCCTGTTCTGTTTCTGCAAGTCACAGAAAAATGTTTAACGACTTGAAAGTTCTATTTATATATTATTCTCAGTCACGTCTTTGCGAATAATAAAATTTAAAAGGACAACCTTCTGAATATTCGTCGCCTCGGAAGTGTGAAAGTATAACCATCAGTATAAGTATGCCTAAAAGGTGTGATATTTAAAAAAATCTTTAAAAGACTTTTTCATAGTGTTTTTTTTTCTTTGGTGATTAAACTTTGATTAACTATTGCTGAAAAAATTGCGATTTAAAAGACCATGCTCAAAAGGTATACCGTCACCTTAAGAAAAACCAATTCAGGCTTCTCTTTTAGATCGTTTATTCCTTAAATCTATAAATTAAGGAAATAGGCAATTTTCTTTTTGTAGCCATTCTTTTATTGCCTGTAAAGTTGTGCACGCATATACGGAACGAAGTTATGCCCATATATGAGCACGCATCATGACAGGCAAGAAAAAAAGCACCATGCTTAAGCTAATTTATAGATTTTTAGTAAAAAAGATTTAAAATGCATACTCCTGGTTAAAATGCCACATTGTACCACTTTCGGTTGGGGGAAAAACAGACTTTTCATGATCAAACTCTCATACAAGAAGCTTTGTTTAAACAATAACTACAAGAATCTGAAATAAAGTAAAGCTAAATTAGCAAAAACTGTCGATTTGAAGTTAGAAAGCAAAATTTTTAAGAAATATACCCCTGATTTATAAAGAGTTTACCACATGAACGGCCTGTTTTCTCTCAAATTAAAATGGCTACCTGAAAAAAATATGTATCCATGGTTGGTTAAAAAGTGTTGTGATATCTGCCAACAGGGAGAATTTGAATTGTTTTTCTTAACTATTATCTTCTCTGTTTAAGAGCAGGCTCTTGCCCAGGGCGTTTCCTATTTAAGTGCTTCTGATTGAGATGCCCTGAGCATCAGGCGCACCTCAATGAACGTCAGCAAATATGGTGAACACATGTATACAGGCCCTGGATGTCAGGTAGGTTTCTGCAATGACTTGTATCAACATATCACTTGCCTAAACGGATGACGAAGGAGGCCCAACATACCCAAATTTTCCCATATTGTGAACAGGAACCACAAGAAATATACATTGTTTGCTATAATTTTCCAATATGATGTGATACAATGTAATAACACAATAAATTCACAATGTAATCGGCTGGCACAGCCATATTTTATCTCATCAATTCTTACAGCTGACAATACATAACACTCACAGCTGATGATACATATATACAGTCATTAACTCTGAATTAATTAAAGAAAGCAACTAAATAACACCAAGACAAATTAAATATGTCAACAAATTACACCGAGTACACTACAGAGCCCTCACATCTCATAGCTTAGTGATCTTATTAACATTGGCAATGTTAGTGCAACAGTTTTGTAACACATAGCAAAATCTTTTATAGGCACGGAAACCAGAACAATGAGTTAACCTGGTGTTTGCTGAATTTAAATAAAATCTCAATCAGCCAGTAAAAATTCTAACACAGGCCATTTCTTGAATAAAACTATGCCAGGGCTACAAAAAGCACCCCCTAAAAAAATTACGAGTGTTATGGTGTGCGAAAAATCTCACTCGTAAGCAAAATTTACAACTGTGATGTAAATATTTGCAAGTGTGATTCACACTATTTGCAAGTGTGATTCAAACTTGCAAATATTCGTTATAAACGTTATTCGTTTAAACGTCATATGTTATTTAAGCTGTATAGTTAAAACAACGTTGAACGCGATGATGTGTTGGCAGATTCGCTATATGTTATTGGCATTAAATATATTTCTAGTCATTTTTGATTTCTCTTTCCCCTTTTAAAAAGATTTTTTAAACTACCCTTAACAGCGATGTTGAAAGAATTAGCGGTAAGAGTGAGTGTTTCTTTCCCAAGCTTTGGCCACTGTTCCACTGTGCGCATTTTTGGGTCTACATTAAGTACTTTGTGAATAACAGACTCCTTACCATGTTTTTTGTGTGGGGTACCACCATTTGTTTGTTTTGCTCCCATCTACTTTATCTGAAAATTACAAAACCACACTGATATGCTCTGCAAAAGATAACCTAGTAACTGTAAACTGTAAGGTACATCTGAAGAATTTGTGCAGTGTGGGGTGTTGGGTTTTTATATGCAGCCATTAATAATCAAGACCTGGGAAGGGTCCAGTTCCTACACAGGCAAGTGATACTAGTATCCATGGCAACCCCCAAGGTCAGGTCCATAGGCAGAAACCACCCTTACTGTGCAAGGCTCTACATGACATCCTCAATGACTAAGGTAAACCTATGTATACTAACCATAATGCTAAGGAACTGTACTTCTGTCACCACAATTAACATGAGAAAAACTTGCACTTTAGCTCCATTTGTTTTCGATGCAAAATCAAAACATTATGTCACACCCAACTCATAGCTAAAATATTGTGTGTGAAGATAGTGAACTTTACTAAGTATGTCTATAATGATGTATATTGGTTTGGTTTGTTTTTAATAAATGATTACAAAGATAACAATTGATTAAAGTGTAATACTCCCATCATGCCAAAAAAGTCTCATCAGAGAGCTACCCTACGATGTTAAGGCTGCCTGTTCGGCAAAGTACAGAAATTTCAGTACCAGTGAAATTGGTAATATGGTAGATCCTAGACTTTAGGTTTAGGATATCATGGCATAGCCTTCCAGTGTTGCCAGTGAACACAGAAATTTAGCAAGAAAAATGAAAAACACTTAATTTACACATTCACGTAATACAAACGACATACGCTTAGTCAAAAAGCTCATGATAAAATCGTTCAACCCATGAGGTACAAAAGGTTTGACCTGATGTATCAAGAGTAAATAACTGGTAATGCAAATAAATATTTGTAAGCTGCATTGTGTTTGGGGCTCTTGAATTATTCCAAATTGGGCATGTTTTCACCCCATCGGGTACATGCATCAAATCTTGCTAAAAATATTCTAATGTGCTAAGTATTTAAAATTTAGAAAAAATTACCAAATTATAAGGGGCAAAGTGTAGGTCAGACCCCCCTCTAAGAGGCCTAAAAAGGCCTATAAGGTACAATACAGTCCGAATGTAAGCTTCTGCGTTCTCGCTATAAGAACCTTTTCCTGCAAGTTGGAAGCCCTTTAATCTTTTGTTTATCGTAATTACTTTCATGATCTTTGCAATGGTTTAACAAAAGCTTCGCGATAAAACAATACTGCAATTATTTTCTGATAACTGCAAGTTTTGTTGTTAAAACTTATTAAAAAAAATCACCTTAGGTTTTAGCGCAAAGTAATGAACTTTAATGATTTGTTAACTACGCAAAAGATTAAAATAAATCTCGCAAAAACTATTGTGTTTAAAAAACATTTTGTGCATGTTTTTTTTAAATCTTTCAAACTTGGTCCGTTTTAAAAAATATATTTCTTAACATTTTATTCTACCCTATTTTTTTTCGACAAAACATAACGCAAAAGAAATTGCGCACAAAACTATTGGTGTTAAAAAAGTTTTATGCGCTTGTTTTTTGTTTAGAAGACTTCAAAAAAAATTATCCTTTTAAACATGTTATTGCAATCTATTTCCTGAACAAAACTTTAGGAATAACTTCAGCAGCATA
Source organism: Hydractinia symbiolongicarpus (assembly GCF_029227915.1). Taxonomy (NCBI): domain Eukaryota; kingdom Metazoa; phylum Cnidaria; class Hydrozoa; order Anthoathecata; family Hydractiniidae; genus Hydractinia; species Hydractinia symbiolongicarpus. The sequence goes on along the minus strand of NC_079882.1, from coordinate 12,170,501 downwards.
ACTTTAAAATACAAGTCTTTGTGCATAGAAGTAATTTTCCATTTATTCCGACGCTTTTCCACCTCGTTCTACCACAATTTAAAAACGTGATATACAGTCCTGTTTTTGCAGTCTAGTCAATGAAGAGGCTAGGTGTGCAACACTTTCCACGTCTAAAAGTGTTTCTATGTTGTCAAGGCGTTTGATTCTCAATTCTTAAATAACTGGCTCTACAAGGGAGGAGGGGGTTACGACAAGCATATTTTCTGTTTATTTTCACATCATGCATGCAAATAATTAATAATTATTTTGTTAAGAAAAAAAATATTAAAATTTCAAATACAAAATAACTTACTAAGATACTTGGGTCAAAGGACTTCAAATTAAACGTCTAATAAAGTTTAAATAAGTGAATCACAGTGTAACTATGCTGTGTTATATTTTAAATGCTAATGTATGGCTTTTATTCCTTGGTTGCATCGTGTTTTGTATTTTGATAGAAGAAGTAACTTATAATTTAGCTTTGTTGATAAAACCATGTTTATTTACCAAAGGGTTTATAAAATAGTACACTTTTAACCAATTTTAATTTACCTGAAAACAACCATTTTAAAGTATATACAATCAAAATAAGCAGTGGAATTTTTGCTTCAATGTTCTTTCTAGCAGCATACTTAGTTGAAATGCAAATCCTGGCTTTGAGTGTGGGAGTTTTGAATATTTTGCTTTTACCTGTTTAAATAAGCGATTTGCCTCTTCAGTATTTATTTAGATATACTGTGACAGCATATTAAAAGTTTTCCCTAACTGATTTGTTACTAAACTAACTGTTATGTCCTGGTTGTAAGCGCCATCCTGATTTGAAACGCTTCCCCATCCTACTTGTAAACAGGACTAAACTTTTAAATCGGGACGGTGAAAATGTACCTATTTGTAAGCTGTATGTCCAGTTTTTAAACATTAATTTTCAAGAGAACTAATTTTCAAAAGTTGGCAGTTTTATATATGTTTATAATATACCCATTTTTAGGCAAAGGAAGAGTATGAATCCAGCAAAAGAAAGAGGGAGTTGGAAGAATCTAGGGGTGACTCAAAATGGATGTTACCTTCTGTTAATGAAAGATTGGAGGCTGTAAGTGATCACACATATACATACTTTTACAATAACTGTTGCAGGGAACTGTGTATGCATTGTTTTAAATAAAGTGAAACCAATAATTTCTAAGATCAAATAAAGAAAGGTTTCCGTAAGTTTCAAAATTTTGGTGCTGTAGTTACTTCAATTTATCCACTAAACATTACTTACTTTTTTACTACACATTTATTGTGTGTTAATCCCCATCCACGAGGGTTGCACATTGCTTTCTAGGATCCAAACTTCCTGGATTTATGCACCTTTTCCATTTTTCGCGATCAAAGGGATCATCTTATTCAAATTTTTTGAAGCAAGGTCTTTTTTTATGTTTTCTTTCCATTGCTTCCTTGGTCTTTCATGTAGCACACTTCCAGCAACTTCAAAAGACAGAACCATCTTTGGCCAGAGCTCATTTGGCATGCGATGTAAGTGCCCAAACCATCTCAACCTATTATATGACAGTCTTCGACACTATAAAGCTTTAGCCCCGATCTTAACTCTTTCATTGAGAGTTTGTCGGAGAGCTTTACTGAACAAATCCATAGGATTGCGTGATCTGTGCATTTAATTTGGTTGGTATCTTCAACATTTAGCGCCCACGTTTCATAAGCATATAGGAGCACACTACGTACACACGCATTGTACACCCGACCGGCAAAGGGATATACCAGAACAAGTAAGAATGGGAAGCAACTAACGAAACTTCTTCCAAGAAGACCTTATTCTGGCCGTAGTAGCATCGAAGCAATCACCACGCTGACTGATCATGTCACCTAAGTAGCAAAAACTCTGCACAACCTCAATGTCATCATCTCCAACTTTAATCGATGTGGCTTGGTTATCAATTGAAGTAACAAGTTCACCACTGCATTTCTTGACCCGCTCCTAATCTGCCTTTTAGGTTAGTGCATCTTTTATGGATCCATTGATTGCATTGCGAGCATAAGATTGAATTACTCCCAACTCCTTTAGAGCAAACACCACATGGCTATTTACTTAAGTCAGTTGACTTTGATGCCTCACGCCCACTGTGCATAATTTTTGTCTTTTTCATACTGACACGTAGTCCTTTCTCTTCTAGATTATCTTTCCAGAGTTTTAATCGTTCTGTAAGCTCTACGATAGAATTTGCAGAGATAAAAAGGTCATCAGCATACAGAAGTTTCCATGGACAGCCAAGGTGGTACTCTTGAGACAACACCTCTAAGACAACGATGAAAAGAAGTGGACTTAGTACCGAATCTTGGTGCACCCCAACTTGCACCCAAAACTCAGAACTGTACTTGTTATTGACTCTAACTCTTGATTTGGCATTTAGATACATAGCTTGTACTACTCTAACAACCCATTCTTGTACGCCTAGTTTTCTCAAGGCCCACCAGTCAACCTTTCTTGGAACACAATCAAATGCTTTTTCAAGGTCAACAAAAGCAAAAAACAGATCTTTATGCTTTGTAATATGCTTTTCGTGCAACTGTCGTAGAACAAAGATTGCATCCGTTACCTGGCATAAAGCCAAACTACATGTTGATAATACTGATTTGTGATCGGATGATTACTTCAATTACTCTTTCCACGATCTTTAAAACCTGGTCTGTAAGCTTAAGACCTCTAAACATCCCTCTATCTAGGGCATCCCCTTTACCATTGTACAAATTGATGATGTAAGATTCCTTCTACTCTTTCGGCACAACACTATCTTTAATGATTTTGTTTATAAGGTTTGTAACCGAATCAATAATAGTGTCACCGGCAGCACATATCATTTCAACAACCACTCCCGAAGGACCAGCTGCTTTTCTTGCTTTCATATGTGCTAGAGCATCTTCAACGATTTTTCTGGTAATCTCTATGGGAGGGCCGAAGTTTGGGGACTGCTCTGCCAGATTTTCTATATCCCAAGGAAACTCAACATTTAAAAGTTTTTCATAATAGCTTTTCCATGCGCTGAGCTTTGAGTCATCGTCAAAAGCTAGATTACCGCTATCATCTTTCACACATTTTCACCAACATTGTCAACATTCTCACCTCTCATTTTCCTGGCTTCTTTGAATAGTAGATTTCGCTGTTCTTTGTTACGTAGGTTGCAAAATTTTTCCTCTTTAGCTGATTTACGTGCTTTATAAACCTCAGATTTTGCTTTTCTCCTAGCAGCAAGGTAGGAAATCTTACTACCTCCTCTTTTCCACTCTTTCAAAGTATTGTGAAAACCCAAAGCTCAATATGTGTATATGAAAAGCTTCTTAACTTGTTGTTTTGCAGTCTTGTAATATATATGTATTTGTGAAAAACATTAAATATATAATTTAAACAATTCAGGCCCACTGAAAAAGCAAGTGCGGTCGCACAGGCACGTCTCTATATGCAAAACCCTAGCAAAATTTATAAACAGGATTAAAGTGATTCTCAATAATTGTTGAAAAAATCCACAAATGAATCATGTGCAATTGTGCAAGCACTGGCAGAAGCATATGCTCCCAACCGCGACTGTGGCTTGTATACTTAACATGATGCTTTTAGTATAAAATTTGTTAAACATTTTCAGCCTCAATATGCTTTTTGTAAGTTTTATGCTTATAAAAAAAGGGTTGACCACGACAAACTGTGGTAGTTTTTTAATTTAATGTATTAATGTGCATATTTTTTAGGAATCAGACTCAAAAAAGAAAAAGAAAAGCAAGCACAAGAAAAAATCCAAAAAACATAGACACAAAAAGGTACTTTGCTTTTTTCATTTTTTTGCAATCTCTTATCTTGACTGTTAATATTGGCACAACTAATGTATTAGTTGACCTCAATTGCTAATGTATAAAAGCTGTTTGAGAATATCAAGTTTGTCTTTAGAAGAGCCATAAAGAAAGTGAATCTTCTGAGGTAAGTACACATTGTTACATTTGGCTCGACGTCTATGTTATGTAACAAGGACGTCCATGTGAAATTTTTAATTTGGTTAATCAAAATGTCCCCCCCCCCTGTATTTAAATTTAATTAAAATACAAACCTCTTAAACGCACTTAATCTTATTTAATCCAGGTTGGGCAGATTCTGAATTTTTTAATAACTCTTCTTTTCTGTGCTATGATACTGAGTTTTTGTATTTATCTATTAGACACATGTATCCGAAATGTTTAGATCCTATACCTCTCAGAACCTTAGATTTTTAAAATGAAACGACCCCCCCCCCCCCCATAGATCTAAATATCCCCGTAATTTGTTTCAAACGTACCAAAACATAAAATAAATAAAAAGTGATATGTAAGCATATTGTCATGTAACGTAAGTTTGGAATACATAAGACACAGTGTAGACATAGACTGTTAACCTACATTCATTTTTCAAGAATAAATAACCGCAATATGCTGGATTATATTTTTTTTATAAACATAACAGTCAATAAACTTGTACCTAAATATTTAGTTTATTAATTTATGCAATACGAAATAGTGCTAGAGGATTTTTTTTAATGTATGCAAGTTTTCACCTTTAATGTGTGATTTTGATCTTTATACCATTCTTTATGTGAAAACATATTCACAGTGTTTCTATGGTTCTAAAAATCCTAAAAAAACTAAAACAACCAATCCTCCTAAATAATTCTAATGGCTTTTCTTTTGTGGAATAAACTCCAAAATATTAATATTCTACATCAGTTGATGTCGAAATGAAATTTGATCAATCCAACTTATCTCCTTGTTCAATTTCTTTGACATTCTTGATTTTTGTGACTTCAATTTCTCCTAAAATCGTCTGAATTTTTTATGTGCTTTCCCAGCTAAACTGGAAACCGCTAAAATTCTCCTAAAAATCCTAGAAAAAGGACCAAAATAGTTCACCTACCGTCCTGCGGGTATAATGAGCAGTTTTTCTTTTTATTAGGAAAGTGATGAATGGGAAGAGATGGCAACTACTTCAACAAAAACAGAAAAAGTTATTCATCCAAACTCAAGCGAAGTAAACATTAATGAAACAGCATCCAAAAGGGAAGAAACATATGACTTCACACCGCAGGCATGTACAGAATATGATCATGTTGACAACCAAAGTACTAATAAGTGGAGTGTTAGATAATTATTTCTACGTGGTCAGATTTTATGTGTTTAATTTGTGTTTGTAACAGAGAGATGAATGGATGATGTCATCATCTTTATTGGATATTGCAACCAAAACTACTACAGGACGGGAAAATAAAACGAAGAAAAAACAACAAGAAACTCGTAAGAAAGAGGAAGAAGAAAGAGAGGTTTATTTATATTTGTTGTTGGTTATTTGTATACCTGAATAATAAGATTTATCGTTGTATGTATCATTTTCAGAAAATTCATGAATCCAGAGAGTTGAATCCATTCTGGAAAAATGGTGGTACTGGTATGCCGGAGGAAGAAAGAAAAACAGCTGCTGAGTCAACAAAAAGTTAGACTCGTATCTAGTTCCTTTTAACTCATGTTATGAAATATGTGTTAATACACATATCATTGTGCGCATTAATTTCAAGCTGTTTTATTTGCAAGAGTTTTAGTTTTACATTAATCGCACAAGTTAATAAACCAAGTTTCTTATATTTTGCTTTATAGATTATCACATTGGTGATGGTGGTCGTAGTTGGATTCACAAAGCATATGAACGTGCTAAGCAGCAAGCAAAGGAAGACGGGATTCCACTAGAAGAAATCGTGGCTAAAAGATGGGGGGTATTTCCAGATTGTTTTTTTACTTGCACATACATACTAACTTCTAAAAAATTTGCCTAATGTTGTTGTTATTTGACTTAGTCAGCGGAGAAGTTAAACGCGCTACTCAAAGCTGCTGATAGAAACACAAGGTACGCAGAAAACAGTTTCAATTTTTTTTGGGATCTACTGAAACTTGTTGTTGATATGGTCGATAACATACTATTCTTAAAGGAAATCCCTTTTGCATATCAGGGTAGAATTTCTTTGCAACTGTTCTGTGTATGTACAATTATGTTGTTAAAAAATATGCAAAATGTTTTTTTTGCTTCTCCTGCTTTTAAAACATTTGTTGTGTAGACCGAGCAAGACGGACTCAGGTTGGCGTAAGTTTCCAGTGAAAGAAACTAAGAAGGACCTAGCTGAAACTGTTTCTAAACAAATTGATAAGTAAGAAAAATATATATATTTTTTTAAGATACTTTTTTCTACTTGCATCGTATTTATAATCATTATACCTTATTATATAGCTCTGTCAAATTAACAAAGCCGTCATCGAATGTACAGGAAGACAACACCAAGCATAGCTCTGAAGAGAATGACAGTAGCAGTGAAAGCTGTGAGGATGATACAACTGAAGTGAGAACCAAACCTTTGACAGAAAAGGAGAAAAACGAAATCAATGCAAAAATACTTCGAGCTGAATTAATGGGTGATGACGTAAGATATATATTTGATTTACTGGTACAATTATTAACTGTCACAAGCCCTTACGAGGTAGGCTGCTTTTATGGCCCTGATTGCTGTTTTAGGAGCTAGCTGAAACATTAAAACAACGTTTAACATCTGGAAATCAAGTAACTGTTAAGAAAAATACATCCAAACAAAAAAGTAAAAAGAAAATAGGGATGAACGAGGAGGAATCTTCGGAAGATGGTGGTGAAGAGGTTATACTTACAAGAAGTGACAAACATGGAAATTTGTATCCAGTGAAATTGAAAACTGATGTTGAAGAATTAAATCAGCGAAAGAAACGAAAAAAGAAAAAGATCGTAATTATTTTACTTTTTTTAAATAGAAAAAGGAATCGAGTTTAACGTTAAAAATTCTTTTTTAAATATTTATGTGAGATATTCTCTGTGTAAAGTTACTCATAATCTCATAAGATGATGTTTATGTCATTCGCCCAAACCCTTACTGTACTTGTAATATCAATTGTCATTTTTACCAGGGACCAACACATGATTCGGATGGAAAGAGGATCAGGTATTTTGAAGACGATGACAATGTTGATCTCAAAACAATGGTAAAATGTTTGTGGGTTGGTGTATGTCACCAAAAACCAAGTTGTTTTCCTGTTGTGAATTGAATATGCAAGATTATTGTTGAAACATCAAATTTACAAAATTTTTAGGTTGAACAAGAACGCCTGACATCTGTGGCTGATCAACAAGCCATGTTAGGTACTTTAGCTGCGAAGGTATGATAATCTTCTACTACGAGTTAGTATTTTTTAGTTTTTTTAACTTTTTCTGCTTTTGTTGTTATAAAAAGTCAAATGATTGTTTTTGGAGGTTTAGGCTATAATAGTTCTAATTTTTTCTAACTTCTTTAGTCGCAAGAAATTCGAATTCTCTTTTTCTTATTGAAATATGCACCTACGAAAAATTGAATTAATGGTTCCACTTTATATCTATTTTTTGAAAACAAGGAACGCTTTTTGTTCTTTGTCAAGGACTATGCCTGGGTTTGTTCTTATTATGTTCCTAAATTTAAGCTTTGATTCTTAAAATCGTTGCTATAAAAATATATGCAAGTAAATTTTTTACTTTAGCATCTAGGAACGTCCATGGGAGATGATTACACGTTAGATGACATGTTCATGACAGCGTCTGCTACTAAAGGGATGTCAACTGCTGAAGAGAAGAGAATCAAAGACAAAGCTTCACAAGGCTTGTTGCATTGCGATGCTTTTACTTAGCAAAGCTGTTAATGTGAAAGGGTCTATACCTAGAATAAAATAAATGGATAACAATTTTCTATTAAAAACATATTCAAAGTTTATTTTTTAATCCTTCTTAAATTTTTATTTTAGAACATAGACAAAGAAATTTACAAATTGAAAGTTGTCGATTCTGCTTCGAAAATCCAAAGATAGCCAAACACTTGATCATTGCGATTGGAATAAAGGTAGAGATATTACTCGTGATTTTGTTTGAGGCGTTGTCATATTCCACATGGTTTGGACTAATACAAGTATTTTTCTTTTGTAACTATAGAATTAATATTGTTTTTCTTATTCTTAGACTTACCTCGCTGTCCCAATTAATGCCTCGTTGACAGAAGGTCATTGTATCATTATTCCTATGAATCACGTGATTGGTCAGACTTACTTGGATGAAGACGTGATACAGGAAGTTAACGTACGACCTTATGTTATCTTGGAGTTACCAACGCTATTAAGAATACAAAAGAATAAAACTACTGCAAAAATCCTAAAATGCTCTTTATATCTTCGCAACATTTACTGTCGTATTCTTGTTTATTGTAACTCGAAAAATCTTAAAAACAATTTAACTGTTGTTTAGATTTTCAAAAAAGGATTGACAAGAATGTTTTCAGACAACGTAAGCTTTTCCTTTTACATCTAATTTCTTTACAATTGCTTATTTCTTCAGGAATTAGGTTCTAGCTAACGTTTCCATAGCTAACTTACTCGTATAATTTGGTAAAGTAGTTTTTTGGGTGTACCAATATTATATCTTCATCTCATTTTAACACACCACATTTGATACTTCGGTGTACGCGATTTCGAAATGAGAACACCATTTTGAATTTTTCGTATACTTCACTTCATAAATTTTGTTTTTTTTGTAAATTGTTTCAAACCATCTCCAACCCAAAGTGATTCGTAAATTTGGGTACAATACACAATTTGTGGTCTGGGTTCATTAGTGATGAATAAATGGAAACGAGAGAGTGCCAAGCGATAAACCTCTCAAAAGAACCTTCGATTTTCAGCAGCCTTTGTATTCACTACCTAGAACGAGGATCTCAAAGTCTAACTTTCTGTCGCGATAAGAAATTCAAGATGGTATCTTAATTCCAAAGTGGCGTAACAACAGTTATAGTAGGCTATTATTTTTTTTAAACTTTTTTTAAGGATGAAGACGTCATGTTCTTGGAAACCTGTAAAAATTTAAATCGTCAACATCATTGTATAGTTGAATGCATACCAGTACCTAAAGAGATTGGAGACTTGGCGCCAATATATTTCAAGGTGTTTGCTTTATTTTGTTCAGTAAAATAGTGCGTTGATGGTGGTCGTAAACGTGATGCACAGCTTTTGGCTGCAGTTTATTTTAGTGTTATTACAGTCTTTTTTTACTGGTTTTAGAAAGCTATTACAGAAACTGGCTCGGAGTGGAGTCAAAACAAAAAACTCATAACAATAGACGCAAAACAAGGTGTTTCAAAAGCGGTGAGTGGTTTCTTCTTTTACTTTACTGCATACGTCGGCGATAATAAAATTTTGTGGTTAACTAAACAAGTTTTATAATACAATGCTATTCATATACTAGTCGTTAGCCCGTGGAAAGTCCACGGGGTGGCCTATCCTTTTTGTACCGTATTTCGTGTTTCTGTAACACGATTTTTTTCTCGCGCACAAACAGACAGACGGAATATGGGTTTTATTAAAGAGACTAGCCTTTAACCCGTGGAAAAATCCACGGGGTCGCCCTTCCTTTATATATCGCATTTCGTGTTTCCATAACAGGACGCGGTTTTTGCACACAGACAAAATACGGCTATTATTAAACAGATAGTCAGTAGCCCGTGGAAAAATCCACGGGTTCGCCCTCGTCGCAACAGTGGACAAAAATATATCGCATTTGGTATTAGTACGCTTTTTAAAAATTTCGTGTTTCCGCCACGGGACTCGCCTATCGCGGACAGACAGACAAAATACGGCTATTGTTAAAGAGACTAGTCGTCGCCCGTCCTTTATACATCGCATTTCGTGTTTCCGTAACACAACGTGTTTCTCGTGCACAAATAGACAGACGGAATACGGCTATTATTAAAAAGATAATTTTCGACCTTCGTGGTTTGTACTAAAAGAGGAATAAAATTTCATTACAGAGTTAAAATTTGTTAAAACAAGTGAAAAAAACGTTGCAGCTTTTTTTATTTAAGTTCTAAACTTATACAATACAAAAGCCAGTCTGTGTTTTATAAAGTTTTGGTAAAAGTGGTCGACGACAGAATACAAAAACCAGACAATTTCCTTACCAAAACGCGCGAAATTTAAAAAAATTAAAATTCCTGATATAAAGTTTCGCGGTTAAGAATGTCATTATGATTTCGCTAAAATTCAATTTCGGATCCGAGAAATGCCTTGCCATTCAGGTGCTGCACGTTAAGTTTTAAATTTATCTTTGTAGCACCTAACTTTGCTTTGTAGCATCTAACTTTGCTTAATTTTATTTTTTTAATTTTTATCATTTTACTATTGTTGCTTTAAGGTTCCAAAAGGATTACCATATTTCTCAGTAGAGTTTGGTAGAGATGGTGGTTTTGCTCATGTTATCGAAGAGGAAGTAAGTTTTCCTCTATTCTTTGGCAAGGTAATTTTTTATTTTTATCTAATACAATTAATAAGTACCCGAAAAGAACCTTTTTCATAGTGTGCACGTTTTAAAAATAAATACGGCAAAGCAAATAATACCTTCAGAGAAAGTAAGTCTCATAAATCTTTTATCGCAAAAAATTACTTTTCTTAAGGTATATCATCCTCGAAAATTTTACGCTTTTAGAGATGTTAAAAGACAAAGTATGCAGATGCTGGGTTGTAGTAAAATAGTAATTAGGAAATTGTTAAAATTGAGATGAATTACAAATTACCACATTGATTAAGGCGGGGGATGAAAAACATCGTCTTAAGTAAAATACAGGCAAGTTTGAAAGAATAGTCCATTGTTTTTATATGATAGATTATTAGGCGTGTCCACTATAGGGATATCAATTCCAAGACTAATGTAATTTGGGACCTTTCAATGATGTATACTGACAATTTATCCGTTCTTAAGAAAAGATTTCCTTGTACAAGTGACTGCAATAAAGAAAGTCTGCTATGAGGAGAAATTCGCGATGTTGTTTTCGCGGGGATTATTTACACTTCCAAAAGCGGAAATTTCTCACATTGTCGTATTTACTCTCTTCAATAGGAGATAATTGGTGGGATGCTTGATTTGGAACCAAGATTTTGGCGCAAACCTCCAAAAGAAAGTTTCGAACAACACAAAAAAAAAGTTTTGAAATTCGCTGAGCTGTGGAAGCCATACGATTGGACATCAAAGCTAGCGTAATAAAATTCACATTTTATTTGAATGAAAAAGATAATATTTCGTACTTTCATTGAGTTTTAACTGTGTAAAAATAACGATTCACTTTTTATAAGAAAACATTATATGGCTTTATCTGCTCTATATTTTTTATCCAGAATCAAAGAAATTTACTTGTAGACATGTTGCCATCATTCATTTTTTTTACGTTATCACTTTTCCATTGATAAGAAACTATCAAGGCCACCTGAAAAGATGGAATTCTTCCTAGTTAAAGGTGTTCCCTCCATGAGAATAACACCTTGAATTAGGACTATTTATTTGACAGTAAAAGTTGATTAGGTTACAAAATTTTAGAATCAAAAGTTTATAAAGAATAATTGTGTTATATTATCTACGGCAAAGATTCATTAGTCGTTTCCATCAGCTGCCCAAGTACGAGATGATGAATAAATGCGAACAGGTGAATGTAAAATGTGTCGGGTAATCGTCGCTGCAAAAAAAAAAATTAAAAAAATTCGGAAACATTAGGAATCGATGTAATCCGGAATTTTTTTTATCTGATAACCATTTAATATTATTATTACACATTCCCATTGGTTAGAATTTCACCAGAACAAACTACGTACAATATTAGGATCATATCTGATTATAATTTTTCTTCAACTAAAAAATATAGCAATAAGAAATAAACTTTATATTAAAATAACACACCATGAAAAAAGTTTATACACAAAAATGTCTTCCTACTAATTGTTTACATGCCGTTGTATGCAGGGCCGCCTCCACTTTCTGGTACAACCCAATTAATATTCTGGCTTGGGTCTTTTATATCGCATGTTTTACAATGTACACAATTTTGAGCATTAATTTGCAGACGACGCCCCCCTTCCTCTTCATCATCTACATATTCATATACACCGGCCGGACAAAACCGTTGTTCTGGCCCATCAAATACTGCTAAGTTTCTTTCCTTTGGTATATCGTCATTTTTCAAAGTCAAATGCGCCGGTTGATCATGGTCGTGGTTCGTACCACTTAAAGACACAGACGATAACAGATCAAAAGTTAATTTTCCGTCAGGTTTTGGATACTCAATGGACGAGCACTCGGCTGCAGGCTTTAAATGTTCGGCATCATTACCGTGATGCTTTAGTGTCCAAGGTTCACGGCCGCCACCAAGCCAATAAAAGAGTCCAGTGTAGATCATTGTACCAAAAATTTTAAACGGATTGTTGAACGACGGACGTATGTTTCGGGCACTATATAATTCCTTGTGCAACCAACTTTCTTTGAATTTTGAGTCATAACTACTTGGTACCAGGCCTGAACAGAAATAAACTTTGATGAACAAATGAAAAACAAGACAATTTATGTACTTGAAATCTTGTTTCCACTGATAAATGTCAAATATTTTTGCTTTTACTGTCCGTCGTCCACAGTGGAAACACTTAACGGATTTATCTTGTACATACCTGTTGTTTTTTCAAGATTTTGTTCATCTGTGATGGCTTCGAACACCGCCTCAGCGGCTAGTGTTCCGCTCTTCATAGCACCGTGCGTTCCTTTAATTTTGGCGACATTCATAAAGCCAGCACTGCAGCCAATCACGCAACCACCAGGGAATGATAATTTGGGTAAGGACTTCAAATAAAATAAATTTTACATTAAAAACATCAGACTCCTATGAAAACAGTAATAAATAAAAGCAATACCTGAAAACCGCCTTCGTTTAGTGCACGTGCTCCATATGCGATCCGAGTACCGCCTTCGAAATAAGTACGAATGGACGGATGCGTTTTCCATTTCTGTTATAATAAATTTAAACAAAAATAATTTCTACCCCATGGCAATCATTTATTAACCTATCGGGTCCTTTAAGGGCTTTTTAAATCCGAAAGATAGAGTGAATGTGGGGTTAACACACCGGGAGCTAATATAATCAAGAAAGCACGTTTTTTATGATTTCACAAGACACAATTTCAAAGAACAGCCTTCTCTTAAGTCTCAAAAAGAGTTTTTTATTATATGGGTTTTTGCCTTGATAATTCTTGTCTGTCAACAGGAGTTCTAAATTCACTCACCTGAAACTCTTGAAAAGGACTAAGATAGGGATTGCTGTAGTCAAGACCAACCTATATGTAATCAAAAAAAGGGTAATTTCAAGTTTCGGGCATTGGATGAGATGTTGCATAATATCGTCTCAATATATCAGAATACTACTCAGTAACCTTGGCTGTTCTAGCCTTTATTTTCACGTTAGACGGAGTATTCACAATTGAAAAGACTAGCTGACTTCCCAACAGGCATCTATTTTTATCTATTTGATGCATTCGTGTCTTATAGTCTAAAGGCCCGTTTCCACTGTGGGAAATTTTCCGTGGACAGGGAAAATTTCCACGGAATTTTTTCTACCCGCATTTCCACAACGCGGGAAAATCAGAAAACGAAATCAAAAATAAAAATGGCTGCAATAAATATACGCTTGCTTTCACTAATTTTGCTGCGAAGAAGATTATCTAGAGCAAGTCAAAGCAAGCGATGTTTGGGTTTGTAAAATATTTTACGTACTTTTAAAGGTGAATATTATGTGCTCATTCAAGAAATGAAATTGTTTGACCATGAGTACTTTTTTAAACAATTTCGCATGTCACCAACTCGGTTGGAGCATTTGTTGCACCTGATTGCTCCAATTATTACGAAATGTTCATTGCACAGGGAGGCAATTAGTCCGTCAGAAATACCTTGTTTAACATTACGCTATCTAGTGACTGGTGATTCCCAAGTATCCATTGCATGTAGTTATTGCGTAAATCCGACATCAATTGCTCGCATAGTTGCAAAAACGTGCGAAGCTTTTTGGACGATAATATTGAGAGAAAGCTACTTGAAATGTCCTACAACGAGTGAAGAGTGGAAAAAAATTATCCCAAAAGTTTGAAGAATTATGGAACTTTCCAAACTGCGTAGATGCAATTGATGGTAAACACGTTATGATACAAGCACCTGCATCATCTGGCTCTACTTTTTTTAATTATAAAAGGCATCACAGCATAGATCTGTTAGCTGTATGTAATTCCACTTACGAATTTACGCTAGTGGACGTAGGTCAGTCAGGACGGAATAGCAATGGAGGAGTTTTTTTTTATAGTGACCTTGGAACCGCAATAAACGATCAAACGTTGGGCATAATTCGAATACTTCGTGGAACTCAAGAGAATTTCCCATATGTTTTTGTGTGCAATGAAGCATTTCCCCTCAAGCGATTTATGATGAAACCATATGCTAGAAGCAATCTTAATAGCAAAAAAAGAATATGTAACTACCGCTTTTCTCGAGCACGGAGGGTTAGAGAGAATTGTTTTGGAATATGCGCTTTAAGAAAAATAGAGACTGTTGTGAAAATAACAAAAGCTGTGGTGGCTCTCCAGAATTATTTAATGAAACACGAATCGGCTAGTTATTGCCCCCCAGGTTACCCTGTTGTATTTACTATATCCCATTGCCAACTTAATGAACCAGCCTGAGAATTAAAGTATGTGCAAAATTGATCTGGTATCTGTGCTGCCGACCTACTAAAATTATTAGAACCTTGGTTAGCGATAGGTAATAAGCCATTACAATCTTTTGTTTCACTTCACCATTCTCCAGGTGTTATACTATTTGTCGCCTCTACATCAGGGTAACCTGGGGGGCAATATTTTTCTTTAGATATGTGATAACTTTGTAATATATACATAATAAGTCTATACATATTGTATATGATGTAACTTATTCTTCCTCTGTTAAGTTATAAAACAGTTCACTTATCTTCATGTCCGCATATTGTTGTTTTCGGTTCGATAACTCCTTCAAAGTATGTACTAAACTAAGTAAAAACGAAGTTTCAGAATCATTTTCCGCTTTTAAAGGAGCAACTTCCTTATTGTTGTCATCACTTAATGCTTTTATTAACAAAGCATCAACACTCATTTGTAAATCTGCTTTTCTTTTGGCAGATTTTCTTCTTAATGGCTCAACGTTCTCCTGCAAATCATCGTCAACAGTTTGACTTTCAATAAGTATGGGTACATTTGATGCAGTTTTTGGAAGCAGTGAAACGTCTTTCGACAAATCCAGCTCAGCAAAAAAATTGCAAGTGGGCAGCTTTTTGTTGCCTGCCCCTGAACCTGTCATCTTCTCTCTTCGTCGAAGGCACTTCCGATAGTTGTCACGCAACTACTCCCATTCCTTTTTCAGATATTCCACTTAAATAAAATAAATTTCTTAAGATATAGCTACTATTTGTAAAAATAAAACCCACGAAAAAATTAAGAAATATCATTAATTCGTGGAAATTTGAAAATACATGTATAGCTAGACAGCTACAACTGAAAAATATTTTTTAGTTTTGTATAAACTAAGCAAAAAAGGTAGCTAGTAGCTACGTTAGCTTACCATTAATGTCTCCCAATCTTTTTGAAATTTACTCCCAGGACCTTATTTTTCTGTCTTTGTATTCTGTTGAGTATACTTTTCATATGCACGAGTACTCTGGCATTAGGTTTACTAACCTTTCATGCACAGAGAGTTCTCTACGTTCTTCTTCTCAAGTAGATTTATCAGCAAGATCTTGCTGCTGTTCTGAGTCATCAGCATTCTCTTGGGCACTTGGAACTGAAGGACTTGCAATGTCAGAAACAATGCCAGGACTTATAATGCCAGAAAAGCGTTGTTGAAAACAAGATACAGGTGATGGAAGGGAAGATGTAACCGAACAGGATATTGCACACGTATCTGCGATGTTCTTGGTTGTCCAATGTTACAAATTCTCTGTTGTCGCTTCAATGCTCCACAAATAACTTGTTTCTTCACTACTAGTGCTGTTTGCCATTTTGTTGTTTGTTTACTCTACACCTAGCAATTTCAGCTACCATTTTTGTCCAATTTAAGTCAATTTGATTGGTTGAAAATATTTTTTCCGCCGTAAAGAAAAAAGTTGAAAATTTTCAACTTTTATTTTTGTTCCGAGTTTTCCAGCGGCAAAAAAGAACCACCTCTGTTTTGTTATACTGCAAATGTGCTATTCGGAAATATTTCTTTTCCGAGGAAAATTTTCCTGAGTGGAAACGGGCCTTAATTGACGAAGTCAGCTCAAAAATTTGTTCATTGCATATCGATAATTTTTACCCGTTAAGGAAGCATACTTAGTATTATTCATGTCTGACTGCACTATACGTTGTTTTATTCTTTTATTAAATTTTTGCTTTTTTCATCAGTCAATTTAAAATGTTTGCGCACAGGCGAGACAGAAAACACAATAATTACTTAAAATCTTTAGCCCGTAGTTACGAAGAAGTGACGTCAAAAACCGTTTGCGGTCATTTTAGACAATAAAATGTCAAAAATTTTCTCTCGACGCAAATCACGGACTGTCCTATATGAGACTCTCAGCTATTAAAAAATTCGGTTGAAAAAAATTAAATTTTAAAGTAGCATAATAGCCTAGACTCTTAAAAATATATTTTATATAATAATTTTCAAATCAGAAAAAAATAATGCTATCGAAATGGCTTCACTCGAAGTATTGATTGAAGTATTAAAAATGTTATGCCTAAAAATTTGGCTTCAAGTTACACTGTCTGGAGCACACGATGTTGATATTTTTAGTCGTGTGATCACAACTCACTTCGTATTTCTTTCAACGCAGTGTTATAAGGAATCTCCATGGAATAATTAAGTTTCATAACATAAGCTCTCTGAACGTTTACTTCTTCATGACCTCGCCAAACTTTTACATCGCAAATTACATTACAAAACATGGGGTGATTCCCCTATATTTTACAAGGTCACACCTTTGACTCGCTTTATAAATATGATTTGCATGGAAACCTTTTTTGTTATGTTACATAAGATTTGGTGCTTACGTCATCTATTTAAGATTTATTACAAAAAATGTCCTAATGTGATCGTGAAAAAAATGATGTATAAAATACAACACATCTTTATATAACATAGTTTCATATGCATTAAAAGAACAGGATAAGAAAGTTAAAGTTATTAAACTAATCTATAAAGTTTAGTCGTACTACATCGATCACAAATATCTGACTCGCGACCCTGCTCTTATTTTATTACCGGGGTTTAAAAGCACACGCTAAGAGTAAACTTTGCGAAAAATGTCAGATAGCCTGACAATCCCCACAAGCATTGCGGACGACAAGTCAAGACACTTATTTAATGCTTATGCTGGCACGAGCGCTTGTTCGAGTAGAGTATTAATCACTAATCAAAAAATGGCGCTTCCTTACCACAAAGCCACAGGAGACTAATGGGCCTTCATCCAGGTGATACAAGAACGAACCGCCATATGTGTCACGTGGCTAAACAAAATACAAAATGACGTCACACAACTTTACTTAGTTACTCAAACTACGTGTAGTATTTCTTGAAGCTGTTTATTTTTCGATACAAGAAAGGATTTTTGTTGTTAAGAATTATTTTTTTTAAAAAGTTCTGTTAAAACTTAAAAAAAATACATACCAAAGGCCATCCTGCGGTATGAACAACAAGCCCTGGCTCGTGTTTGCTTGGATCAATCTCCCACAACTAAAAGAAGAAACATTCCCTAAGAATTCGAAAATATTAAAGTTAAATATCAGATGTTTCTACATCTTCCTTATCACACCTATACCTATACCTATTATAGAATATACTGGGGCCGTCCGTCTTTAAATTACACGCTATTTCGTGTGTCCGTTGCACAACACTTTTCTTGTCGTCGATTGATTTCATATGTTAACCGTCTCTACATATTTGTTCCCCTATTTTGTCTGTCTCTGCGCAAAATGTTATCTCCCTCTGCGATATTGTATAACTATGCTACGGACATATGAAATGCGATATATAATGAAGGGCCAAACCAGTGGATTTTTTTTAACGCTAGTATTATTAATTGATTAACACAACCTAGTTTTAAAAATGAAAACAAGGTGGGGGTGAAGAATGACATTTAGACGTTTGCAGCATTTTTGTGCGGTGCTTTATCTTGAATATCCTTATACAACGTGTTTGGTTTAATACCCGCAAACAATGACTTCACATGACTTTTTTCCATTATATAGGCGCATTATGGGATAAATTGAATAATAATGTGGTAGTTTTTTCAATCATATTTTTGATAACATTTGAACGTTTTAAACATTATTTACCTCTTTCAAACCAATGCCGTATGTTTGTTGACAAGAATTTTCTCGTAAGTTGAAACGTTGAAACAATTGCTTCGCCAAGTGTCCATGGCAACCTTCAGCAAATATGGTGACTTTGGCATGCAATTCCATTCCACGTTCAAACGTATCCTAGATAGAAAGCAATAGCGTGTATGAAAAAACAAATGAAATCAATGTAACAGAAGCCCTGGGCACACAGTCACAGACTAACCATTAAAGAAGACATTAGAAAAATTTTTGGCTTTTAACACGATACAAGTCTTTTTTATATGAATATAATACATAATTAGACAAAAAGCGAAAATATCCTAAGAATATGCTCATCTTAAATTTTATTCTTTGATAACTCAAATAAACTTGTATTCTAGCATTGATGTAAAATGTCTTCTCTAAAGTTTCATTTGAAATATTTATCCCTACAAATTCTAGTTGTTCTGTCATTTGAATTAGGCTGCTTAATTTTTGCACCAGGATCTTAACCGTGCTAAGAATATATCAGGATATTTTTTACCTAATGTTAAAAATATTTATTTTGTAACAAGAAATGTATTTCTTCATTTACTCTGTGACAACATTCCTAATTTATTGGAGTTAAAACTCCAATAAATTAAGAATGAAAAGGAATTAATTATTAATTAGGAATTAAAAAAAATAAGGATTGTAAAAAATATTTAATAGTAGGGTTGCAAATTAACATATCGCTTTTCCTATTCATAATTTAAATGAATAGTGCTAAATATGTTTGGGAGGGCTGAAGTGCATGAAAATTTAACTTTTTAGTTGCATCAGACAAAACTAAAATAATAATAACAGAAACAACAACAATAACAACAGCAACAACAAAATAATAAGGATGATAAAAATATTTATAAACAGGAAAATTAAGAAAATACAGAATGTTGTTATGTATAGTTTAAACAAAATTCTCATAAAATAATGTGAGATTCATTGATATTATTAATTATAACGTCATTCCTCTCCTTGTGTCTCGTACTGTCCAAGGAGTATATGTTAAGATTGTGAGCAAACACAAACCTTTGGGGAGCCATCTTTGCTTATTCCAACATCTGCTGTTGCAATGCCTTTTACACTACCATCTTCATGATATAAAACCTAATAAATATAAGAAGAAAAAAACATATACAGATCAAACATATATCAAATTTGCTACGAAAAAAATTGTTTTAGGCACATCACAAAACCAATGATCAACCAAACATTTTTTTATATACTTCTGCAAATCTTAAAATTCATTGCATCTTTTATGCACATCAAATACTGCAAATGTAGTAAGTAAAAAGTAAAAAAAAAAAAAAAGAAGTTTTTTAAAATATCAATTAAAATAACATTTAAGTTCAGGTACTTCAACGAAAACAGGTTCAGAAGAATTCGTGTCCTTAAAGAATTTAGGTACATTAGCTGGTCAAACATGTTATCCATGTGTGTCTAAAGTTCTATGTCGTAGAAACCTAGAATTTTCCATGCAATAACAACAAACTTTTGCAATCAACTTTATACGAAAAACACCATATACACACCTCACTGGCTGCAATACCTGGATAAACTTCAACTTCAAGTTCTTCGGCTTGTTCTCCCAGCCACTTCACAAAGTGACCAAGTCTAACCAAATAATTTCCATGGTTATACATGGGCAAACCTATCAACACAAACAAAATATTCCAAAGCTAGTGATACAGAACCGGCTCACCAAAGATGATCAAGTCTACCTACCTTTAAAAACAGGTAATGAGATGTATTTATTTTCTGTGAGGTATCCCATTTTATCTTTTGTTACTGGTGTATTAAGTGGCGCCTATAGATAGAACAAATTAAAATGGATTTTTTTCACCATACTGGACATGATCAAAAATATGAGGCTTCATTGTGGACATTGAAAATTTGTGAAAAAAAAATGATTTTGTCATAACTCACTCAATTTTTAGTTTAGTCTAGTTCTCAGATGATGGGCACTATTTTACTTTACAAGACTGCGTAGGAAAGAAATTAAAAAATATCTTTCTTACAGAATTGTGATAAAAAATTAACATTGTTAAGCTTTTATTTGTGAAAATCTGGATCTAATTATAGAATATTTTAAACTAAACTATCTTTCCATATAAATAAGAATTAGAAAAAAAAAATAGATATTTACAAAATCTATCAGAGCGTTGACAAAGCATTGATAATTTAATAACAGGTATTATTGAAAATCAAACATTGCATTTTTGATGATCGCTTCTCGCTTTCTGGGTACAAGTAAGTTACTCTTTTAAATGTATATATGAGTTTTCGTTGTTAGGAATTTAATATTTCGCAGATTTTCAAGAAATGATAATTTTTTAACAAACGCACACAGTTTATGGTTTTTTTTAAAATATTAAAATTTTATCTTTGTTTAAAGACAACACAAAATCTGTTTTTCACCAAAACTTGAAGTAATTTCATAAATGATAAAAACTTAACACTGCATGTCAATGTCCACAATTCAGCCAAAAAGAGCCTCATATTCTTGAAAATGTCCTACTCCATTTATAATTATAAAGCCTACATTAGTGATAAAAAAAATTACATTTCTATCCTTCCAATCAGGTAACAGTTCTTCTAAAGCACTTATTTCAATGCAAGCTCCTGATAAAGTGTGCGCTCCTGGAAATAAAAAAATTGCAAAAAATGGAATTACTCTGCAGTGCATCCACTGTGAACAAACGAAATACAGCTGTTATCGTAGAAACTATTTGTTTGTCACAAAAAATTTAACAAAATATATTGTATTTGTTTTTTGTAATTGGAAGATTTCGTGTGTGGTTTAGCATGGTCTGGATTTGGCTAACAAATAGACAAAATACAGCTATTATTATGGACACTAGTAGGTAGCCTGTGGATATGTATGTCATATTTCTTGTATCTGTAACACAGCTAATAATAACCTGCAGAAACAGCTTTTCACTACTGCGAAGACAAACAAAATAGGTATCCCTAATTAATTGCACAATACATAATTACCAATTTCTGAAGCCTTTTCAACAACACATACTCTAAGATCCACACCATGTTCTTGTGCAAGCTGTTTTAATTTGATAGCAGAACACATTCCAGCTGGTCCACCACCAACAATCACAACATCTGTTTCATCAGCAACGCGCTCCATATCAACACCTTAAGAAATAAAAGAAATAAAAAACTTTCTTACTTGTAATTCATAAAGTACATAAGATTAGACAGACACCTGATACAATTCCAAGATTACACTTTTCAATTATTTTGTTGCAGTATCAATAAATTCTATGTTAAGGTCCTAGTTGAGACTGCAAATAAACTATAAAATTTGAGAACAGTTTCAATGGTTTCTACTCGGTCCCTGGACTTAAAAATTGAATGACTTCCTAATTTACAGAATGACTTTACCTGTCCTATTTTTATTCTTTAATTAACCAAAGAAAGAATGTAATAATCGGGAGAGGGCAGGCTCCTGTTTCAATTTTGGGATTAATGCTTTGTGCATAATAACTGTATTACCATAATTCATCTTTTTCTCTTTAAACCCCATCCCTTTAGTTAGCCATCCCCTGAGTTAACCCTTGTCGTGTCTGCATTGCTTTACTTCAAAGGCTACAGAGTGCATCTGGTGATGGTAATGATATTATGGATCCATTACAAATCATAAAAAAGACATTTTAAATGTGCGATGAGGATGTGATTTTGAAAATTTAAGGTCATATAATAATATCAAAAATGGATGTTATGTTTCATATAATTATTTATTTAGTCCTATCTCTCTATCCAGGTATGTCTTCTATTGAGCCATCCAATTAAAATCATTGTTAAAAAATGGAATTTCGGTATCATGTTTTTTGGGCTTTTTCGAGAATACACAGAAAGTAGTATGTACAATTACTACACAAAGCATATCCAAAATAGGAAAATTAATTTTTTTATGGTTCTAGTTGTTTAGGTTAACATTGTGTATCTTTGGTTCTTGAAGAGCATGCAAATAACCTACCACATTCCTCACCAAAAGGCATAGTTTCTATAAATCTTTGGGAATATTAACTGGGTGAGTTTTCTTTCTCTTGTGTAATCTGGCTTTTATTTTTTTCGTATTCGCAAAGCCCAGAGGCAGACCGAGAAAGACTTGGCAGGAGGTTATAAGGACAGACTTGATACAGAGGAAGTTGAGTTTAGATCTAACACAGTCTAGATCAGATTGGAAGAGGATTAATATACCTCGTCCAACCCATGCTAGCATGGAAAACGGACGTTAAGCCGAAAATGATGATGATGTATTATGACATTTTAATATAAGTCTATTCTTTCCTGGCATCATTTTTTTATCATAAGGTAAACAACAAAATGAGCAAGAAGTAATGTAAAGATGAGACGATTATTATTTTTACACACATAACGGTTGTTAAAAAAATAATTTTTATATTCAGAAAAGCAATGTACACATCCTTTCCCTCATGTTGAACATACATTTTAAACGACGCCTATAAAGATAAAAAAAATTACCAGCCCATCTTGGATCTGTTTCCCGTGAAACAATGGAGTAATGCGTTGTAATTCTTT
Source organism: Hydractinia symbiolongicarpus (assembly GCF_029227915.1). NCBI lineage: Eukaryota > Metazoa > Cnidaria > Hydrozoa > Anthoathecata > Hydractiniidae > Hydractinia > Hydractinia symbiolongicarpus. The sequence goes on along the minus strand of NC_079882.1, from coordinate 12,147,602 downwards.
TATTTCTTCTACTGCTTGTTGATATATTACGTACATGACGCCCAATGGACTGGGTAACTAAAAAAAAGTATTTTTTATAACATGAAGATATCAAACTGATTATTCATATCTCTCAAACATTGGGAATAATCAAAATGAATTTTTTTTGTCTTATATAAATAAAATCTGAAGGGGAAAATAAACAGAATATAATTAATTTTTGGAATATTCCAAAAGATTACCATATTCCCCCAGACACCTTTGTAACAGCAGTGCAAGAGATGAGAGAGAGGTGGGTGGAGGTTCAGTGCAGCAGTTTTCCCTTACAGATTGTAGCATAATTTTAGCTTCTACTACTTTACAGGGAGAAAATTTTCCAGGGAAGAAGCATTTTTCGGCCATTTTCGCGAAAGTACCAGCAAAAAGACTGACATGCAGATTTGCAAAAGTTAAATAAAAAAACTCCTCAAATTTTATGTTGTTTTGTGTATTTTTATTTCAACTACACAAGTATTATATCAGTCTAAATCAATATCATTGGCTTTTGATATTTTTTCTAATGAAATAATTTTCTTATAGGAAAAAAAAATTGTTTCATTTGTCACAATTACAAAATATTTAAACAAAAATCGCAAAAGATTGTCCCACCTAAAATTCACTTGTCAAGTTGAACTCAAAAGATTTAATCACTTATTCGCGAAAGTAAATCCCTAAAATTTCGTGTTTTTTTTTCCTCATGAAACTTTCTCCCTGTAAAGTTCTACACATACGTTTTTCTCTTGAAACTTCCTTTTAAGAAACATAAGAAGAAGCATCAATTGATGCCTGAACAAAATCAAAAAATATTAAATTTAAATTTGGGAGTCTAACAGGTGTAAACAGACACATAATTGTTATCTTTGTGACTCTACAGGTAAAAGTGACATCCAGTGCTAAGGCGTAGATGCACACCACAATATTTAGGAGTAAAAATACCTTGTTATATTGTTTGTATAGCGCAAAAAACAAATTTATTAAGCAAAAAACTGCCAACACTGAAATAGTTGTTAATATTATAATCATCCCTAATGTTTTTTGTTATATAGTTCTTAATATTTATCTCAAGGGGAGGTATGATTTCTGATCAGCTGAAATTTTGTGGCCTGGATAGTTGCATAAGCACAGGCTTTTACTCAGTTATACACCATGTTTATACTCTCACCAAACATTAAAAATTTTTTTTTTCCTTTTTGGCCTTTTAAATCGCAGTGACTTTCCTAATTTTAATTAGCCTAGCTTAGTCTATGTATAGCAATGCTAGAAGTCGTGTCAGGATCAACGATTCACTTAGTGATGAATTTAGTGTAAATGTTGGTATACATCAAGGTTCTGTACTTAGTCCTTTGTTGTTTGTTCTAGTCTTAGAAGCGCTGTCGATGGAGTTCAGAACAGGTTGTCCATGGGAGTTATTGTATGCAGATGATTTGGTTCTCATAGCGCAGTCGATGAAAGAATTAGTTAAAAAGTTTGAGAAGTGGAAGAAAGGACTAGAAGAGAAAGGGCTAAGGGTGAACACAGCAAAGTCTAAAGTCATGATTAGTAGCATTGCAGCCAAGTGTGACCTTGTGGTTGGAAAGTGGCCTTGTAGAGTTTGCTGGAAAGGGGTTGGTGGTAACTCAATTTTTTGTCAGACCTGCAACCATTGGTTACATAAGAAATGCAGTAGTATTGGTGGAAGGTTAAGAGCTGAGATTCAGTTCGTATGTAAGAGTTGCAAAGGTGAGATTATAGAGAATGAAGTATTTCCAGTTTAAATGATGTACAACAGTGGCTCGTTAGAGATAGTTAAGAACTTCTGTTACTTCTGTAGGGCAGTGAAGGGGGTGTTGGAAGAAGTGTTACTTGCAGGATAAGTTCTGCTTGGAAAAAGTTCAGAGAGTTACTTCCTTTGTTGACTAGCAGAGTCTTGTCAATTGGGTTAAAAGGTAGGTTGTATGAGGCCTGTGTAAGAAGTGGTATGTTGTACAGTAGTGAGACATGGGCAGTGAAGCAGGAAGATCTTGACTGTTTAGAAAGGAATGATATGAGAATGGTTAGGTGGATGTGTAACGCCAGTCTGAGAGACAGAAAGAGTTCAGATGAGCTAAGAACCAGGCTAAGTAACCGTAGAATTAAAAATGTTATCCAGATAAGAAAATTGAATAGGCTGGGGCACTTGGAAAGAATGGAGGAGGATAATTGGGTAAGAAAGTGTAGAGACTTGATAGTTCCTGGGGCAAAGCCCAAAGGCAGACTGAGAAAGACTTGGCATGAGGTTATAAGGACAGACTTGATACAGAGGAAGTTGAGTTTAGATCTAACAAAGTCTAGATCAGATTGGAAGAGGGTCATTAATATACCCCATCCAGCCCATGCTAGCATTGAAAAAGGACGTTATGCCGAGAATGATGATGATGATAGCCACTTGCCCTCTCTTTTCAGCAACAGCAACACCCTGTGACAAAGCCACAATATTTAGCCTTGATTCTAGGATACAAGTAGTATTATGATATAGGTCCAAGGAACAAGGTGACATATCTTAATACAAAAAATGTCCTTTCTTTCAGTAAAGTGCCATTATGATGGTCAATACCAGATATTTGTTCCACCCAGCTAATGGTGTGCCTGGCTTTTTTAAGTGTTAGTCACTATACTGCTTCAGTAATGTTTGTGTAAAATGGGAGCAAATTTGCAACTGCTCCTTTCAATTTCATCGTTAATGCCTCAATGACTTAGTAGCATTGTAGCAACAAAATTTTATGGTTTCATGACACTCAAGTGAAAGCACACATGCAACAAAATTTGAAAATGGCTTAGGCATGGGATCTCGCGTTTCTCTAGACATGAGTGTCATGAAACCATAAAATTTTGTTGCTACAATGTTATGGCGCCGTAGATTAGTGGTTATAGCTCTCGTACTCTGTGCGGGAGACCGGGTTCGATTCCTCTTGACGGTGATTCAACATGAGCAAGTGAATGTTACCATAGCCCTGGGTTAACCCAAGCCATGTGAGGGAAATTGGGAAGATGACACACTGAGTGCGCCGTTTGATGTTGCCGGTTGGGTATGGGTATGCATAGCTCAAAATAAGCATTAAATACTCTAGGACTCTCCATCTAAGCCATGGCCCCTCCTGGAAATAATAGACAGGGTATATCCCTCGATATTTGTGAGACTAGCCATGTAAAATATGCATATCTATCTATATATCTATGCAATATTGTTTAGACATGATTACTACACAAATTACTGTAAAGCATGATTTAAATTCCTTGATTGCATGTGCAAAACAAAGTATTGAAAAAATCGTTTCACTTAATTCTCACAAATATTTAAAGGAATAGAACATTGAAAAACTTTCACTTCAAACCTGATGAATCTTGCTATTGCATGCCCCTTAGGGGCTGCATTTTGCTGCAGTCAACACCATGACTGAGAGATCCTGTGTCTAGCGTTTTTTCCCTGACTGCTAAGGTTACACCCTTCTTCTTACTGTTGAGAGCTTAGCTATAGGTTTTGAAAATATAACTACATTATATTATACGGCAATCTTTATAGTACATACTGCATCTTCTTGGCAAAAGAAATAACATTGCCCTCCAATATTGTGTTTTTTGTGACCGTTAGTAGTGTTTGTTCTTAAAGTAAATGGGTGTCCAGGCTTACAGTTAAGAGGCGACACAGTACACACATAATTACTTTTATTTTACATGGTTGTAAACACAATTGGTTTCAGCAAAATTTTGACTTTGATTTATGCTGTCCACATAAATCAGTGATAAATCGAAATGTTGCTTTATGGAGATAGATTGGTATTTTGAACAGGTTTGGATACAATTTTAGGTTTTTCTAATTAAGGGGTTGAGGAAAACGTAAATAACAATACCACAAATTACAAAACAATTGGGAGTTTATCTGTCGTTGTTAATTGGGCTGGAGATAAAAAGTACTTTGTAAAGCAGGAATCTCTTGCGGAAATCCAGAAGAGTTGGCATATCTGGCAAAAAGGAGTTTATTTTAAAAAAGTCTCGGCTTCTGTTAGGAACTTTAGTTTATACCAACAAAAACAAGACTGCAGTAGCTTACATTTAAAAATATTTTTTCTTGGTAGATGAAACATCACAGCTTTCGTTTTTTTCTGCTTGCTGGGTTGTTGTTGTTGCCAGCTAGCTACATCACTGAACCTTTGGACTTTGGAACGATTGTAACGGAAAGTAGTAAAACACAAAATGCAGCGTTACTACTTCTAGCAAGTCCACCGTGCACCTTGTACCCCAGGCCGTATTTTACAGATAACTTGACGTGGAGAAAACACCACTACTATGGCGCACTACCATGGCGTGGATAACCGAAATCTTTACAATACTGTGCGATACTTATATTTTTATAATAATAAAAGTTGTACGCTGGGCTAAACAAGAAAAGAGAGTTTGTTTATTTGTCAACGTAGACGTTCCGGTGTGTTCCCCACACCATGTGAAAACATAGCGTCACTTTACAGACTCGATCTAAAGAACACTTAAACGGTTGAAAGTCAACTGCGGCACAACCATTCTTCCAAGTTTCAAAAAAGTTTAAATAATAGCGACGGACAAGAGCGCCACCGAGTTGTACATTAAGGAATCGTTTACTGTTAAGAAATTAAGACATAATTTGAATATTAATATTGCATCGTACCCTACGTCAGAGATGTTTTAAGAATATTTGAAAATTGCAGTAAGCGCATATAATTTACTTTGATTTGCATTGTCATCATTCTAGTGAACAAGGGGGCTACAAAAGCGTTCAAGTGTGATCTCCGACATGGACATTTCTCTCTTTCCTGCGATATATGTGATATATAACTAGGGAACCACATGCGCAAATTGATGATAGTAGCATGCAAAATTTCTTTTATTTTATTCGAAAATAAACTATTAAAAAAAAAATCAGAAGTTTCAAGGAGTAGTCGCCATCCTGAATAAATTACAGAATAGGCTTAAAGGAGGGGCAGTTGGACGACTGACGTGAAAATCCACAATGCGAATTTGATTTTGCTGACCTGCTTCGTATAAAAATCTTTATATTTAAAAAAATGTAAGCAGTTATTATTTAATTAAAAAGCTTTCCGTGCGAAAGTTCTTGGGTTCAAACCCTTCCCAAATCATACTAGAGAAAAGTGTGAATATATCCTTTTAGCTTTGCGCTCAGCATGAGAATATAATTTATATCTCAGGCGATTGTCTAGTTGACAGAATATTTTTAAGCTTCTCATGGGCATACACTGTTGGTGAAAGGTTAAGCCAGAAGCCAATGCCACATGCGGAATCATTTTTTCTACTTATTATTTTAGTGCTGCTGACAAAGGCTAAGAAGAAGAGCAAAATTTATCCGACTTGCAAGCTGGGATATTGCAGGACTTTTTTATATTATCCTCAGTCAGTCAACACGAACAGAGGTTATTTCTGTAAACAATCTTTGTGTCAGAGATTTTCTAAACGCAACATACGATAAGGGTGCAGCAGAAATTGAAAATGTTTGCTTTGTATTTACTCCTGCGTGGTCTCGCCAAAATGAACTTCGGCTAAGTTGAATACGGAGAAGTGCAAACTTATTGTCTTAAAAAAGCCTAGAGAACAACCATTTTCTGTACCTGTAAATGGTCAGCATCTAGTGGAGTGTAAGGAGGTTAAACTGTTTAGACTGGTTTTCATTCAGCGCTTTTATCGCCATTGCGCAACGCATGTGCAGTGAATAGAAATTGCTGCTGGACCCGGCAACAGCCATGAAAATTCGATAAATTTGGCTACGAAGGACTATTTAGTTATTTAAAACATTGTCATTTATTTGTTTTTATATTATAATTAGTTAATTTAGTACGTTTTTAAGGATTTATTTTGTTTATATGGCACAAAATAGTTTGTTGCCTCTCCTTTTCCCGACGAGGGCTTCGCAATAACGGCTCAGGGACCAAAAGACCCTGGGAACAAGAATAGAGAATAGAGATTTTCAAAAAAAAAAACGTCCCCGGCGGTCAAATTATCACTGTGATAAAAGAAACGTCCCAGCGATCAAATTACGTAATCTCACGTACAATACACGTGTGGACTTGGATGTAAACACATGGTCCAGGTGATATCTCCATGGATCAAAACAAAGCAGAACGTATATGTAGCTACGTACTATTATTTTTGATCAGTGCAATTTATCAAGAGTATTCAAAATAAATGATCGATATTTTTAAAGTGGGAAAATTTTAATTTCAATGCCTCCTGTAAAGACTCTTTCTGTAAAAGGAACAATTAGTCAAGGTAAGAAGCCAGTAAATGAAGTAACTTCTAAAATAGTTACATTCATCTTTTAATATACACGAGTTCACAGTTTCAGTTAACCATTGTTTAAAAAGTCTTTCTTTTGTTACACAGCTTTTATTGTTAAAAAGAAAGTAAAATGTTATGAATTAAGAAGGCTTTAGAAAAATGAAATTTTTTTTGTGAAAAATTTAAAAAGAAAAGTTCATACATACTAATTTTTCGTGCTGTGAGACTAATTATTTCTTCAGGGGATATAAGATATATTCACAATGCCCATGGTCAAAGCGTTATTAAATTTACTCTGTTTACTTCCTTATTTAATACAGAAAACAAGCAAACAACTTCTGTGTGTGAAGAAGTGTTTGGAAAGTAATTTAGCAAGTTTTTTTACCTGTTTTATCTAGCTAGAATTAACTTCCTGATTGAAAAGCTTAAAGTTTAAAGTATGCACTATAAAACTTACAAAAATATTTATTCTAAATAGCTATCTTATTTTATATATTATGTCCTGCGACTGTTAGCAAATTTAGTGATGATAGCTTAAGTCAGGGTTTTAATACCTCTTACAAATTTAAAATTCTAAATTCTCCACATAGTAAAGGATTTCTCCTCCATATATATACTAATTTTTGCATCTTTGCCCAAAAATTTTCATGCATTACGTGTAAAGATGACTTTCTACCCTATAACAAGGCTTTTCTTTTTATTTCTGATGGTATTGATGATTGAAATCTCTTTATTATTGTAAGAAAAATTCAAAATCTTGTTATTTATCCCTATTTTAAGCATATTTGAAATACAGTGTAAGCAGAATATCTTAATTTGCTGTTTTCGCTGACTACCAGAGCAACTAGGATTCTTATAATGTTTATTCTACATATATATATATATAATATTAAATTTCTATTTGTTAGGAAGACATGATGAAAAACGAGAATTACTCAAACCTTATTCAAAAGAAACCTCTACTGGGTCACCATCAAAGAAAACTAAATTTTATGATGATTACATGAGTTTGGATGAATTTTTTCAAAAGACTTCTAATGACAATGAATGTGAGACTATCGAGGATAATGATTATCCAAGACCTAATGGAAATTTATTGGCAAGTTTATACACTTTAGGAAATCTTATTCAAAATCAAAAGAAGCTAATTCAGTGTCAGCAACAGAAGAATCTTGTGACAACTTCTACTTCAAAGTCATCCATTGTTCCAACTGACAATCAAGCTGCCATGTTAAATGAAATTACACACAGTGAGGATAGTGGCACCACACATTCTCATGCCAGACCAGAAAGTTGCTACAGTTCTGACATTAATCCCCAACAAAATTCAGAGCCTAGCAGCAAATTATTACCTGACTTGTCCACTACAACAAAAAACCCAGAAAATGTGACACAAAGTTTACCCTCTGTGCCGAATGTTGTGTCATCATCGAAAGGACATATTATTCCTGATTCTTACAAAGACGTTGACTACTGGAATAAAAGAAAAAGGAACAATTCAGCAGCTAAAAAATCACGTGAAGAGCGTAGAAATAGAGAATTAAAAGTGTTTTCTGAAGCTAGACAATTAGAGAAAGAAAACTCGCAACTTACAACCATATTAAAGAGATTAACTGAACGTAACGAACTTCTAGAATCACGCTTGCAAGAGGTTAGAAAACGTTCTTGGCAAGGTGAATCAAGTGGAACGTCAACGTCTTCAGAAGAAACTTAATATATTTCAGAATTTACCATGTTTTTATGTAACAATAACGCATTTCTTATATCCTTAAAAAATGTGAAAAAGAACAATATATCCAAATCCATATTTCTCATTCTTGAAAAATCCAAAGATGAATTCTCAACATGCAAATTTGTTGGATACAGTTTTAGATATGCAGCTTTCTTTTTGACAACATCTTTTTCTATTATGCAAGAAAGCTAATACCAAAGATTAATGCCCCAAAACGTATATCAATATTAAAATATTATTACAAAATCATTTATGGCAATTTTTAATTACTATTAATAAATACCATGCAGATCAAGACAGAATGAGTAGTGGAGGCTATTGGGAAATTGAAGATTGGCAAGGCTGCAGGAGTGTCAGGTATTGTTGCAGAGATGGTAAAAGCACCTGAATATATTGGAGTTGAGCTTATTACAAGTCTTGCTAATCAGATTATAAAGGATGGTGCTATTCCGAGTGAGTGGCAGTCGAGTGTAATAGTGAATTGTTTCAAGGACAAGGCTGATGCATTAGAAAGGGGTAACTATAGAGGTTTGAAGTTGGTTGATCAAGTAATGAAAGTTATTGAAAGAGTGATTGATAAGTTACTTAGAGAACGAATTAATATAGATAAGATGCAATTTAATTTTGTTCCAGGGCGTGGCACTACAGATGCAATATTCTTGCTCAGACAGCTTCAGGAAAAGTATTTAGGAAAGAGAAAGAATCTCTATTTTGCCTTCGTAGATTTAGAGGAAGCTTTTGATAGAGTGCCACGTAAAGTTATTTGGTGGGCTATAAGAAAATTAGGTGTTGATGAGTGGCTAGTTACAATGGTACAGTCTTTGTACAGCAATGCTAGAAGTCGTGTCAGGATTAACGATTCAATTAGTAAATTTAGTGTAAATGTTGGTGTACATCAGGGTTCTGTACTTAGTCCTTAGTTGTTTGTTCTAGTCTTAGAAGTGCTGTCGATGGAGTTCAGAACAGGTTGTCCATGGGAGTTATTGTATGCAGATGATTTGGTTCTCATAGCGCAATCGATGAAAGAATTAGTTAAAAAGTTTGAGAAGTGGAAGAAAGGACTAGAAGAAAAACGGCTAAGGGTGAACACAGTCTAAGGTCATGATTAGTAGCATTGCAGCCAAGTGTGACCTTGTAGTTAGAAAATGGCCTTGTGGAGTTTGCAGGAAAGGGGTTAGTAGTAACTCAATTTTTTGTCAGACTTGCAAGCATTGGGTACATAAGAAATGCAGTAGTATTGGTGGAAGGTTAAGAGCTGACATTCAGTTTGTATGCAAGCGTTGCAAAGGTGAGATTATAGAGAATGAAGTATTTTCAGATTCAATAATGTACAGCACTGGCTCGTTAGAGAAAGTTGAGAACTTCTGTTACTTAGGGGATATGTTGGGCAGTGAAGGGAGTGTTCGAAGAAGTGTTACTTGCAGGATAGGTTCTGCTTGGAAAAAGTTCATAGATTTACTTCCTTTGTTGACTAGCAGAGTCTTGTCAATTGAGGTAAAAGGTAGGTTGTATGAGGCCTGTGTAAGAAGTGTTATGTTGTAATGTAGTGAGACATGGGCAGTGAAGCAGGAAGATCTTGACCGTTTAGAAGGGAATGATATGAGAATGGTTAGGTGGATGTGTAATGCCAGTCTGAAAGACAGAAAGGATTCAGATGAGCTAAGTATCCGTACAATTAAAGATTTTATCTAAATAAGAAGATTGAATTGGCTGGGACACTTGGAAAGAATGGAGGGGGATAATTGGATAAGAAAGTGTAGACACTTGATAGTTCCTGGGGCAAAGCCCAAAGGCAGACTGAGAAAGACTTGGCAGGAGGTTATAAGGATAGACTTGATACAGAGGAAGTTGAGTTTAGATCTAATACAGTCTAGATCAGATTGGAAGAGGGTCATTAATATACCCCATCCAACCCATGCTAGCATGGAAAATGGACGTTAAAGCCGAGAATGATGATGATGATGATAATGAAAAAATGAACCTCCTTTACATCCATATTTGGTGTGTGATCAGCGATACTTTCATACTTAACACGATGGACGATTCGGCACTCCTTTAACTCCTTTTCATATTGTATCGGTTATTACCGCTGACGCTGTAACATGTAAATTTATTTATTATATCTAATTAGCGAACACCGTTGGTGCATGAACAAAGTGTCCGCTAATTAGAGGTGTCCGCTTTTTGGAAAGTTGCTCAAAATTTGAAGAAAATGCGATTTTGTATACGAAGTGTGTAACTTAAAAAATTAGCAGGTACCGTGCTGGACTTAGACACGCAAAAAGAAGTAAACAACTAAATTGAACGTATATAACTTTTTTTAAAATAACAAACAAATATCAACTAAATTAACAATTTTTAAAAAAAATTTTTTTTAATCGATTGTTGTTTTAAGTTCTTGACTCGAATAATTTCAAGTCTTTTTTTAGGTGAGGTAAAGAAGTTCTTTCTTTTTATTGAAATCTTTGAAGTTTATTTAAGGAGAGGCGAACAAGAAATTATGGCAGCCGGAAAATAAATTTTAAGCGAGAGAAAAATATAGATAGATTTCTAAATCCTAAAATCTACCAAGATAACTACTATAATACTAATATATTTCACGACTAACTTATTACCTATATATCTTTCTAACAACATTTTTACAGAAATTCCTGTAATGGCTGTATGGGGTGAAAATAAGCAGGTTTTAAATGTACTTTTTAGTAAACATAAAAAAAAACATCTTTTACTTCAGATAACCATGAATATTTTACGTACTATAGTAGTAACAGCTTTTTATAACTTTCGTTCAAACTTCTTCGAACTAAACGAATATCAGTCATAGCCAACAACAATATTTTTTCATGTTTTGAGTCCCTTTTGCACAACATACTACCAACTTCGAACGATAAAGTTTGATATCATGAGATGGCGCCAAATTTGAATAAATATACAGACCGGAAACCTTCATTAACAAAACGAACGTGCATTATGGTGGCATAATCTTTCAATCCGTGACAAGGGACATTCATTTTTCATTTTAAAATAAAAACAAATTTCAATTTTCTTATCAATTTTTCTTTTTTAATTCAATACAAAAAGAAAATTTCAACTTAAATGTTATACTCCGTTTTCAAATCAAAAAACAAAAAAGTAACTTCATATTTTCGCAAAAAAGTACGCTCTCCTTCGCAGACGTTTTTCTTCCCACGAACCCAAGGATTACTTTGGGTCATTTGGAGCTAAAAATCCCAAAATGTAATATCAATTTCTAAATTTCTGATTTTCAAGAGAATTTTTTAATTTAAAATTAAATCAAATTGCGTTTAAATCAAAAATTGAATTTTAATTTCAATTTTTGGTACCAGTAAGCTCTAAGTCAAAGAGGAGTTTAAGAGAGCCCGGGAAAATTACATCATCTTTACCCAAATTAGGTATGTCGATATACAAGTCTTCCTTTTGATTGATCGTGCTGGGGTTGTGGGAGACTTTAACATGCTGTTTCTTGCCTTTCATTGCCAACATAGTCTTGATTTCCTTGTGAGAATCTAACTTCGTTCCGTACATTTATTAGTAGAGTTATGAGGCTTGAATAAATGGATGAAAATCCAGGATACGATAACGAAGGCTTTATACAAGAGGAAGATATTCAAGACAAGCCTGAGGAGTTTAGTAGGCACTTGCTTGGGATCCTAGTAGCAAGATCACGTAAACGCGAATACTCTCGCTAAGCTTCATCAGGCCCTTCGATGTCAGGCCCTGGCTAGTGGGGGTGATAAACTTGGCCTAATCCCCATTAACCTGCGGCCACCATCTACCATTTGTCAACGAAGACACCAGGGCTTTGAATTTATACAAAGCATTGGGATCCGCACCATACTCACGGTATATTTGTGCATACCTCGAGGTAGAGTATGGGTTCTCGTACTGGGAAAAGCCTCGAGAATGAAGGTACCTATGCCCTTCGTAGGGCATAGGTACCTTCATTCTCGCGAGAATACGTCTCATGTGGTAGTACACGTGGAATTTTAAAATGGATTGAACGAGGGGTACAGAGCCACTTATGTGCTTGGCAGAGATCCCCAACGCCGTTGTCGCGCAATGACAAGCGAAATTCACCTAGATGTTCCAATAGTCCAAGGCTTGCCCCTCCCAATTTACACTCACAGGATCGTTCAACAAGTTAGTGGGAACTTTAATGGGGTACTTGGTTAACTGTGGGAAGGCCACGAAAATGTGCTGAGTCGTAGACACGTAGAGGGCCTGATGCTCCAAGTTAGTTACACCGAGAGGCCAGTCACCTCTGTTGGACTTGTACTATGCTCTAGGGTTATACGAGTAAATGATCATCGTTTCTTTAAAGAAACGATGGGACAGTTGTAAGTCACAGATATAGAAAACCCCACGATATTTGAGGATACTAGGATAGCTCTGAAATCGATCAGCATTCGACCTACATGGCTGAATCTCTACCAAGACTGCGAGTTTACCATCCGTAAGGTAGGACCTGATCGAAGGGTTACTCGAATTGAAATAATGAATGGGTTATACAAGATCGAGGATTTAGCGAGTATCGTCAACGGTCAGGCAGAGGACAAGATTAAGCTGTTTGTTCTGAAAAATGGACTCTGCAGACTCCGTGTCAATGACGGGTACACGGTGGTGATTCATCGACAACTGTAAGAGCCCTTGGGTCTACCCTACAATCCCAGTAAAAAATATTATATGAAGGGTGACTACGATTCATTCTATAGGACTGACGTATACCATAGGTTACGACTTGTTTGCCCTCAATTAGATGAGGATGATTGCCTACTGGATGGTAAAAAATCCAAGATACTGGCTATGCTTCCCGCCAAAGAGCTAAACGCATGGGGAGACATGTTGACGTGGAGTTTTGACACTCCTATATACCTCCCTCTTAAAAGTTCAACGGACAGGCTGGAGTTCATGCTCACGGATGAGCATCACCACGATAAGAACGTTTCGTTCATGGAAATTACTATGTATTTGCTCATAGAATAAATGACAGATATTGCTAAGCTTTATCCGAGCCTACCGAGTGCACCTCCCGATGGTACGGAGGCTTATGAAAGCCAAATGTACAGAATCAAGAAAATAGAGGTTGAACAGTACCTACGTAACGAGATCAAAGAGCGGGACAAGCTCACTAAAAAGTTCAAAATGCATGGCACGTGGGTTCGATACACCGATCATGGTCTGCTGGCCGTAAGTGTCATTACATCGGGTGTTGGTATTGGTAGTATGCTATCCGGTATTGGCGTGTGGCTATGGGGGGCATCACCAAAGCTGTGGCATTGGGTCAAGCAGGTCTGAGGAACACGGGCAAGAGGCTAGATGTCAAGAGCAAAAAGCATGAAAACATCATAATGCTGGCGGAGACCAAACTCAACTCTGTTGTCGATCTCATTAGCAGAGCTGTGGAGAATGGCATGATTAGCGATTATGAATTCAGCTTGATTATGCAGGAAAAGCAACGGTATATGTTGCTCAAGGAGCAAATACGTCAAAGAACCAGAAAGATCGTAGAGTCCCTTAATGAACGGGAGAGTCAGCAGCTGGTCGAGAAGGGGTGTGAGGAGGGCAAGCAGGAGCTTATGAAAAAAATTTAATCTGTGCAACATGTAAGTGGTATCTAGATGAACCGCCTGCCTACTCAGTGTAAGTTTTGTTGGAGGTAGCTTCTACATAAGCTCCCACAAAACTCTACTAGGCTATGCCAACCACTTCACCTGTATCACTATCGATCAGCAATTTTTGTATCGTGTATGATATTTCGCTGCCTTTGAGCGAGATCTTCCAGAAGGTGCTCAAGATTCTTCTCCCAAGCGATAGTACAACAAGGTTCGCAATAAGGACCGTCTGTTTGTGTAGAAGCGTCCTTGTACTTGGCTTTGCGGATCGCTTCGAGTAGTTCAGCTTTTTTCATAGTTGAATAGTTACGAGCCTTTAGTGCTTTCGCTTCCTTTTTCAGTGCCTTAAAGTCGTTCATGTTTGTTTCTATGGCTGAATACCAACCATAGAAATCTTTGCATCCACTACAACTAAACCCGAAGGTTCGCCTGATTGACTATCGTTTCTTACTCGAGGTCTACAGAGTCAGCGTTGTCAGCTTCATCTTCTGAAAAATCTCCTTCATCAACATCGATCATCAGCAACTGTTTTGGTATGTCGTGAGCCCCAGTGATGATCGCTTGCCGAATATCGAGGCTCCTTTCTGGGATGGTGTTGGATGAAAGGTATACATCTCTGTATGTTATAACTGCCACCATGAGAAGCCTCTTCCCATCATAAATAGCCGGATCTACTTGCTGTCGGTGCCTGTTGAAGAATGGCGTGGTTATCTTCCTGACTGGCTTACCGTCTTCGTACTTTGTGCTCTGCTGGCAAAAGGTGGGAATTGATCTCTCCTTGATGGGTGAGATGTGCTTGGTCATGGGGTGCTTGTAGTTCTTGGCGAGCTCACAGATCCGGGGGTTGATCTTTTGCATGCACTTGATATAATCGGTCTGCTTTGGGTTTTCAAGATCGATGATAAAGCACACTTTCCACTTGGCAGTCTCGTTATATTTTTTGATACCATAGCTATTTTGATTTGGGGCCTGAATGCAGAGGGATGTGATCTTGTCATCCGACTCCTTGTATCCCACATAGATGCGCTTGAACTTGATCGTGTTGCTATGGACTGAAAAGTTGACCATCGATGAGATTAGGATCTTGTATACATCAACTTCGGAAGGTTTCATGATTTTCAAGTCTACATTTAATAAGATGTTCGTGGTTGGTACTTCGATTCCAGAAAAGTTTAGTGTTTTGTTCATTTTGTCAGACATGTCTTTTTATTTGTAGAAAAACAAAACCTCAACTAGCATCACATGGACAGCTACCACCATTATACGTGATGTACTCCTGCCAGCAGTGCCAGCAGAGCAGCTTAGCTTTTTTGAAGAACCTTCGTCCACAGGAGCATCTGTCATAGGTGTCGAGTACTCGTTCACATTCATCGCATTGTTCCTTCATCGTTTATTTACCCCACAAGAGCTCGAGGTCCGCCTTTTCATCTTCCGAGAAGCACCAGCCTATAACTCTGTCGGGACGCCAGGCCAATGGAAGCAGCTCCTCCTTAATCCTTGCCTTCTCCGCTTTCCGCTGACGATAAGCATTGAGCAATCGAGGAGCAGTGCTACTACACATGTCCAGGGTAACGAACCAGTCCGGAACAAACTCGAGTAGATGGGGTCTATCTCGAACCGCCATATTACACATGTCTCGCGTCTTGAACCTGTCCGGAACATGTCTGAGCATCTCTGGGTACTCCCCAACCGCCATAGTGCACATGTCCCGCGTCTTGAACCTGTCGGGGGTATACTTGAATAGCCAGGGGTTTTTTTAAACAACCTTGTTGCACATTTCCTGGGTCTTGAATTGGTCCGGTACATACCTACCCAGTGGGGGGGATCCTCTTCAACCAATTTTTTCCATCTTTCTTGCCTCCAACTCATCTTTATTATCCCGACCGCGGCAAGGGATCCTTGAGTAAGGGACTTTCCCCTACTCAATTGCGCAATCTCTATTTTTTGTTGATGTCAGCATTATTCTTGTTAATCGCGATTGCACGCGTTGGATTTTATCGGAATCGGAATTTATCGGATTTATTTTCGGATGCTGTCGGATTTACCGATTTTAAGTGGGAAGAGGCTGGGTTTGGGGGTGGAGGTGGTGGAAGCGGGGTTTGACAGGGTAAAGGTGTCAAAGGAGCGAAAAACCACTTATGTTCATTCCTTTTTAGTAGTTTCTTTAAACTCCTTATCGACAATATCTTTTTCATCTTTCTTCACTTGTTTCCTTAGTAAAACCACATTTAGCAAAGCAGTTTTGGATTGTATCAGAAGGAACCACTTCCCAAGCTTTAGTGACCCAATTAATAGCTTGAAGAACATTAATTTTCTTTGTAATTTCTGAAGCTAGTAAGTCCTCTTTAACACTGGCAATAACGTAGCGCATTAACTTTTTTTCGATCCTTAGATTTAAAACTTTGAATTATTTCAGCATCGAGAGGTTGTAAGCGAGAAAATTACGATCTTTTTGTTGCTAAACTTGTCTACCAATGACGGTGGATGGACAGTGGCGTTATCCAAAAATAAAATGACATTTCTTTTCCCTTAGAGTTTCTTAGAGTTTCGAGGATTTTCTCCATGATTTCCACTTGCATCCAAAACTTTGGGTCTACAAAGTACATGACCTTACTGAGCTTATCTTCTGCACTAGCTAATCACCTTGGTTTTTTACTCTTCCAGGAAATGTACGAGATCGACATACCCATACTCATCGAAAAAGATTGGAATGAGTACCAGTAAAAATGTTTGCTAGAGGATATCATGTCTACTATCTGGAGCCCCTTTGGTGGGGGAATTGTTACAATGCAGACATGAGCTATCTAATAATGAGGTGGGCAGAAATGCAATAGCAATAATAAAAACTGATTCTTTACAAAACGAAAGCATTTTTGGACACATGCCACAAAACATACCTTTTAGAGTGTCCGTTAATTGAAGAGAATACTGCAAAACATCCAGCCTCGTCCCCAGGGTTATTACGGAGTGGAACTTTAACAACAGGGCAAAATGCCCTGGGAACGAGGCTGTAAAGCATCAGATCAAGCCAGTCAGTCTCGGGAATCAACACTGTCGTCTGCGCGCAGGGGCGGTAAAACGGCTTCCCTGCGCCCGCTAAGTCAACCTTGCTTCTATATCTCATGTCAAGATTAAATGAAGTCTATGCCATACACGCCAACCGTGTTTAAATGTGGCGGGAAAGCTTACAGACGCACGTGGGTAGCTAAATAGCTAAAATTGTTTTTGTCATTTGGTAATGTTGAATTATTGTGTTGCGATTTAGTATATGTATGCAGGGTTTTGCGTACCATTCTAACCATAGCAGTCACTGCTCCTGAAAACTCCTTGTTTAGCCTCTTCAAGCATTTAAAAATATAGATTGTATAATTTGGGACAAATTTGGAGCCAATTTCTCCCCTTTGTTTATTTTATTGCATGAAAGTTAGCTTGTTTAACCTTGTTTATTTAATCTTAGGACTCTCTTGTAAATACAAATCATGCAAAATAGATCTATTTTCTTAAATATATACTTATGATATATGAGTGTTTTTAGATTATAAGATATAATAAGTTGTTTTAAATTAGGAGGTAAGCTTTAAACCTTGCCAATTTATTATCATTTTTAGAATTTTAAAGTGCATTTTTGGTGTAAATATGACCATAAAACAGAATTTTTAATTTAAAATTTGTAGCAAAAAAATGCATATACAAAATACCATTTTTAGCACATGCTTTGTTATTAACAATCTGAGTGTTGATGTAGAAAGGTAAATAATTGTTAATGAGACTTCTTTGGCTTTTTTCAGACTCGCATCTTTATTCAGAATGTATGGATGTAAATTAGAGTTTGGTAAACCCTCTGTGAAGGTTTAAATTTAAAATTTTTGATCCCACAATGCAAGAAAACTGCATTGTGTACACATGAAAAATTGCACTTGCAGTCCCACAGGTAATGGTAATTTCATCAAGGTGATTTGAAATCTTATTCATTCAAAATTTCTGGGAAAAGATTAATAAGTCTCATATTTTGAAGTCCTTTTATTCTGTTTTACCTGGCAGGTATTTTTTGTTGTAAAGGGGATAATCATATTTGCCTTAATGTCATGCTCTATCCAATGTTAGGAAAAATATATTATCTAAAATTAACTTTTGAATTAAAAAAGACATTCTAATCAAAAAAAAAATAACTATGACCCAGCAGCAATACTTAACTGGAAATTGATTTTTTACAGTTGTGAAATTCAAAACGGCCTGCCCAAGGTCTGCCCATGTGAAGTAGCTGACACCCCATTATCCTTAACTGCTACTGAACCTGTCAACAATTAACTTTCATGTCCTAACAAAAACTCAACTTAGAACTTTCTCTTTTGCTGACCATGAAATTTCTCAATTGCTGGCTTAAAACTTTCTTTATTGCTGACCTAAAGAATTCTCCATTGCTGACATTGAAATTTATCCATTGCTGATCTTAAAATTTATCCATTGCTAACCTAAATATTTCTCTATGTCTAAGCTAGAAATTTTTTTATTGCTATTACCTAGAAGTTGTACCATTTCTCACCTAAAAATTTCTCTGTTGCATCTACATCGTTACTCACCTAAAAATCTCTCCATTGTTACCTAGAAATCTCTGCATTGCTAATCTAGATATTACCTTGAAATTTCTTTATTTCTCACCTAGAAATTTCTTTATTGTTGACCTAAAAATTGTACCATTGCTGACCTAGAAATTGCTCCATTGCTCACCTAGAAATTTCTCCATTGCTATAACCTCGAGATTGAATCATTACCAACTCCGAATTTCCTTAAGGTATCATGTAAACAAAATGCACACACATTTGTGTTTTGTATGTATACAATTGTGTCTGAGACTCAAAATCTAAGGTAGTGTGGCTACATTTTGCAGACAGTTAGAAAAAGAAGTTTATCTTCAAGGAAATTGAAATGGAAATGCTCAAAAATGAAAGCTTTAATGCTTGGAAGATTCTAAATATATGCATTTGTTGTTGTTTTATTATATTGTTTTTCCAGTTAAAAATATAATAAGAAATAAGGTCCTTGCACATATGCAATGACCTTATCTTGCACATATATGTTAGATTTCATTACAAGTATATCAAGGTCAGATAAAATCTTTAAGGTGGATATATATTTTAACTCTTGGTGGTGCAGAGTGTTTTTTGAAATGACCCTTCTTTTTTTAGTTGCATATAATCAGCTCGAGCTGCAGTGGATGGCTGAGGACAAGACCTAGACCATTCATGTTTGGTATCATTGGGTAGTTTAATTCATCCTCGTTCTAAAACATAAAAGAGCAATTTTCATGACAACCTTAGGAGTTATGGCTGTCCAACTGTGGGTCTGTTTTTGCCTGGATATTTCTGGGAGCCATACTTTAAGGGTTAAGAGGAAAATAAAGATTTTGTGCATATAAGCTACAGTATTATTAACATATGGTTCATGCTTTATGATATGGATCTAGTTTAATAAGATATTTTGTTAAAGTTATTTCAGTCATAACATAGAAAGGTCATGAAATTTATTTTGAAACCTCTGATGCCATCCTAATTAGGCATACAGCACTAAAAAATAATAAAGGTGAAAAGAGGCAATTCCATGCAAAAAAAATCAATCACTAAGAATGTCAGATTATGATTTTTTGAAGTGATTGAATACAAAATATGGTTTAGTAACTGTCAAGTTTTAAGCTTTAAAATTAACAAGCTGCATTTTTAAAATAAATTATTGTTATTATTTTTAGATATGAATTACTGATCACATGATTGATGTTGAACTATGGAGCTTATTAGTCCAATCAATAGTGAATATTTTTCCATGTTTGATGAAGTTACTATAAATAACCAGTTCAAACGAAACTGTCATGCTTTCCAACAGAAAGACAAATCAAATGATAGTGGTTTTGCATCTTTAAGCAGTGAAGAGTTACAAACAGGCAATTTTAGACCAATGTTTAATAAATCAATGAATGTTGAAGCCAACAATCCTGCCAATGGACACCAACATAAATTATTAGACCAAAATAACAATTTAAAGGATAGAACCGCAAATTCTAAAACGATCACCATTACCAATAATGAAGTTTCACCAATTGTTGCCTCTAAATTCATCAGTACAGCAGGTACCGTTGTGGTACCTGTGATAGACTATAATCAAAATAAAAAGAAAAGAAAACTTGATTCAACTAAAACTATAAAACCTGAGTTACTACCTAAAAAATCAGAAATTTTTTTTTATCCTACTGCATCTGTGAATTTTCCATCAGTACCAAACAATATACCAATGCAACAAAAACAAACGTATGCAATAAGAACATCTCCTTTAGATCACTACCAGCAGGCAAACTTATCGCTGCCCTATTACAACCATCAATGTTATAAACAATCAGTAAGTCCAATTTGTAATTACCAGGAGCAACAGAAAACAGAGTTTTATTGTAAACAGAATATAGTAAAGTTAAATCAGACATATAATACAAACAGTTTAAATATTCAAGCTGTCGATCCTTCTAAATTTGATTTATATGATGGGACTTATAATGACAGTGAAGAAGAACAAGATAATTTTAAAATGGAGCATATTCAATCTGTTCAACCCATATGCAGTAACCATCCGTTAATCCTCACAAACCAAACCAGGTATAAATTAAATTTACAACCAGTCATTACTCATGGCAGTTTTAAACCAACAAACGTCATTCATCACCCTGCCACAAACATCAATAGTTCGTATTCGCAACAGCTGTTTCCTCCTGTTTCTGATCCCATGCTGTTTCTAGAAACGCATTCTAGTGACAAGAAAAACAATACAAATTTAAACAGTTTTGTCAATACGAAGCTGATAGAAAGTAACAATTCATACAATTGTGCAGCAAATCAAACATGGCAAAAAAGTGAAGTTATTTTTCAACCACCTAATAGTATTCCAATGGCAAACAAGCCAGGACCATGTGATAAGACTGAAGTATCACAAACAGTGACATTGCCTACTGTAAATAGTGATGCATTTTTCTTAAGAAAATCACACAATAAAGTGTTGCCTGAAAAGTATTTGCATTTTGCTGAAAACATCCTAAAAAGAAATGTGGACAGTGCAGCATCTCCACCATCTTGTTTATTTGAAACAAAGAAAAGTGACAGCAACTTTAACTATATTGCAAACACAATCCCATGTGATATAATAACATCTAAAAACCATATTTTAAAAAGTCCACCAAAAACAGCAAAAAGTGTTTCTGTGAATTTATCTGTTAACACTAAAATTGCAAATAATGCCAACAATTTTTCTTCAAAAAATATATTGAAAACAGCTTTGCCTGATACACAGTGTGGAAAAGCCATTTCCAATAAAGAAAACCGAAAGCGAAAAAAGAAAGATAGTGGCAATCGGCCCAGCAAGAGCAAAGTCCCATGCGCGATAACACCATCTTATTTATGTCATGGTAAAAATCAGGGTATGGTTGGCTTGTGGAAAGAACAGTCAACAAAAGTTGTTCCAAGAACTTGGATACATGAGGAAGAGAATATGAATCTAAAAGGTATGATAACGTTCTCAAATTCCTGTATTTATATCTTCATAGCTTTTTTCTTGTTAAAGTCATCCTTCATGTACCTATATTAAACTTTTTTCACATTTGTATTGTGCTCGGCAATTACAGACTGCCGACGTAAAATAGAAAGACTGGTTTAATTATTACGTCCAAATATAAAAGTCGGGCCTGTCAGGCAAATATTTTTTCATAAGATTGATCCCTTTCTGTTTGTTGTTTTTAGATGATGTCTTTCTGGATGACTCCAGCTGTTTAAGGTGTGGCATATGTTGTATAGCTGAGGAAAGCCAAACCTGCATACACATAGAGAGAAGACGAATTATGATACCGAATCCAAAGTCAAAACATGTGATGAGTTTGCGAAAGCGAAACAGCGATGTTTTTTATGCAGATATTGATAAATTTGCAGAAGGAGGCGATAGTCTAAAACCTAAAATTGATTGTAACAATAACGAGCAAGAGGCGTGTGGTACAGGTCCTTCAATGCCTGAATTGACATCAACTACAAATGCAATGGAAACGTCCACTCCTAAAAAGTTATCAAGCCTCTATTCAAGTGCGGAAGAAACATTCCTGGAGAGCATGTCTAATGGAGGCATCACGAATTGCCTTAGCCCGATTTCCTTGCCAGCTAGAAGTCATTGTGATTTAAATAGTTGCACAAAAAAAACTTTTACACAGGCTGTCGTAGATAAAGCAATCGAGGTAGATTCTAGTAATGGACTTACTGACTCCTTAAAAACGATAATGGCGAAGGAAATTCAAAAATCAAGACAAATTGCTGATGCTGATAAATATGTCCATACCAGATCCAACATACTGCAAAGTAAAACTTTTAATAAAAAAATACCAACTGTCATTGAGCTTATCGAAAAAAAAAAATTCAGAACATACTGGAATTCGTTATTAAGTCAAAATAATGTCGACGATATTGACAGTGTTGATAGAAAGACAACTAAACCAACTGTCATGAAAGGAATTGATCCTCTGTTTGAAAGTAAAGAATCGCGTAACGTCAAAAGGAAGAAAAAAATCAAAACAATTGTTTCTCCTTCTTTTAAAGGACCAAAAAAACGAAAGGTGATTAAGGTACCAATTGCACTAGAATGTTCTCAAGCAGCATTCAGGTGTAAGAAAAAAAGAATTAAACAACCACAGCGTCGATTGCATCCTTTAAAACAGCATAAAAAGAAAAAAGAAAAAACTGGTACTGGTACTGGTGAATTTTCCAGTGAGGACGAGCTCCCGTTGTCACAAGTAGTTCACCGGCTTAGTTTATCTCCTCCACAGACTCGCACTAAACCCGAGACAATCCCGATACCAAAAATAGATATTGACGAACTGCTGCAAGTTGTTGTTATTTCACAACCTCCGGAAATGTTTACAGTGCAGTGTCAACAAGAAGAGTTTAATACATCCACTCAACGATCTAAAGAGGTAGGTCATGAGTTAACATCTGAAACAAAAACCATCGATAACAATTCAATGCACATCAACGATAACGAAGAGAATGTATCTAAATATCGTGTATACAGTGTTAAGAATGAGGAGATTTTTGTTGCGGAAGAAGAATTAGTTCCAATCACCTTAGATTTTGGAGAATAAATGGATATTGGTAAGAATAAAATGTCATATAGCTTAAAGTTTGAAAATTTATTTTTAAAGTTTCGGTTCAGTTCAACTGTGTTTGAAGTTAGTTGATTTTATTGCAAGAACTTAAGTTTTCCCGATTGTATCTGTCCTTTTAGCTATCCCTTGTATATGGCCTATCTAACCCGTTATTCGTATCTACCCAACCATTTCTCTCATCTGCCCCAACCATTACTCTCATCTACCCCATCCATCATTTGTTCATCCCAATTTGCCATTTTTTTTGTCCCATGATCTGTAGAAATCCCATTTTGCATATAGTTAGTAGTTCTTAGGCAAACGTTTTATGAAATTCTTTTTCAGAAGTGCATAATATTTTTTAAACCAGGTTATATATATACATTTTTTTTAAGGTATGAAATATTTATTCAGAGAAATGTTATATATATTTATATTTATAAAGAGATGTTTATTACATAGTTTTTATGAGTTTTTTTAATTCCAGAGAGTTCTTCTGTATACATTTTGTTTTGTGTTTTTTATCGTTGCTTCTTTTGTTTTATGAATCCAGAAATAACTAACGTAGTACAGTATGTGAAGACTTATGGTAAGGAACGTTTTGTCTGCAAAAGGCGTAAGCTTGTTATCATGAGCGTATTAGTATTATGTTTGAAATCTTTCCCAGTTGATTTTTATGTTAGTTTTAATTTTATACATTGTTAAGTTTAAACGATTTTCGAAGAACAATTCATAAAAACGAAAATATTATCTTGTGTTGTTATGCAACTCGATTTTTTCGTTTTTAATTAGTTGTACCCGTAGCATAAAACCTTGTCCGTTATACTTTTCTAAAAAAAATCAAGTCTATATCATTACAAAATGTCTTTTCACGAAAGTTAACTGTCGAAAATAGTTACAAATAGATACGAATTTCTTAAAAAATTTGCGCGTAGATTCTAATGTGCTACCGCTAAAAACTAGTTGCCATGGTCAAACTTAAATTTTACGAAAGGTTCATCTGCTTAGAAAAACAGTCCTTTAAAATACTTTTTCTTCTCTTATTAAAATATTTTGTGGTCGGTTTTTTTTAACCTGACTACTTGCTTCAGTTTTATCCAAATTTCAACCTTTGCAACATGACTACTTATTAAGTAAGATAAAGTTGTTGTTTTTATAAGCAACTCGTGTATAAGCAACTGAACATGATTTGAAAAATTATCAAGCAACTTCAGTTCGTACAATGGTGAGTATAAGAAATTCTTTAAACTAAAAAATGAAAACAGTTGATGTTTTACCCCAATCAGACGAGGAAGACAGAGAAATTAAAGATAGAGATGAAGATGGCAACGAAGAGAGTGAAGAATAGAAACATTTATGATCCTTTTTAATTAATCTGTTATTTCTTAGCTTCAAAACAGTGACTTCTTTTCGTATTTTCTCTTAACATTGAAAATTTGATCAAAGAAAATCACGCAACCATTAAGCAACTTTATATCTAGATATTAACCGAAAAAAAAGTAACTTGAAATGTGACTGAAATTCTAAGTTGATTATATAAAAATCGTGTACATTTAAACTTTTGGTGGGTGAATTTATGTAATCCCACAATGATCGAAGAAGTGAAATTCCCCGACCATGAGAAAAAGATTGAAAGAAACTTTCGTGAGTCGAAAAATCGCGAAATTAAAAAAAATTAACCAGCCGTTTCGGCAGGAAGTTCCTCTACGGTGTATTACTGATTTGGTAATTCTCTATAGAGGAACATTTGCTTTAGTTAATTGTGCAGAAAAAAATATTCACGTTAATAATAATTATTTCACAGCAAAAGAGAATGAAAAATATGAAACTAGAAAAAGGAGTTCAAGTTTGTAAACACTGTTTTATGAAACCTAGATTAAAAAAAAATTAGTCTGTTGAAACTCGCTGTACGAAATACAAAACTAGCTTCGGTAAATTCCACTTAAAGGTAATCTGTTGCAGCTTGCTTGGTACTAACTAAACCAACTGAACATAAAGTAGTGCCGTAACAGCGGTGGGGTCAGGGGGAACGACCCCCCCCCCCCCCCCCGAATAATTTTCCTACTGAAATAAAAGAAAAGGAAAAACAGAGAAAGAAAGAAGGAAAAAAGAAAAGAAAAAGGAAAGACAGAAAGAAAGAGAGAAAAAGAGAGAGAGAGAGAGATTTAGTGTCCAGCACCCTATAAATTTCTAGTGTTCTTATCATTTTTTATATTATTGTAATCGTGTAATGTAAATATGTATATATCTCTTTCTACCTTTTGGTTTCTGATGAAAAATTTTTATCTAAATTTAATTTTGATGCCAATTAAACAATGCAGTTTTTCTGAATTACTAAAATATCTAAACATTCATCGTGATTTTTAACATTCAACCATGAGATTGTTGACGTCTGGATGGGTATTTTTGCCAATCTAGAGATGTAAAATTTAAAAATTTCACACTCAGCGCCCACCATGGGGGCGCCTCGGGTAGCCACTATAGAGAGAACTATAAAGAGAACTTTATATATGTAATTTTTCTTTATAGGCCGTTTATAGGCTTTATAGGCAATTGTGGTTGCGGCACTGTAAAGTAATAATGCAAAATAATTAATTTGTTAAAATAATAGGAATATATAGTTTGTTGCTATAACACTCAAGAACTAATATTTCCGTACCGCTACACTAGACTGGTATCCTGTCTGCTTCACTAGTCTCGGTAGTAAAAACGGCGACAAAAAAGGAGGCCATTTTAAAGTTCTATTGGCTAAAGCCGTAGAACAATAATTTTCGCTAGTGGATCCATGGTCATTCTCGATACTTCTTTTGCGAGAATTATGTTTCGCGATAGGCATGGGGTTTTGTTTAAAGGGTCCTGGAATAGCGTGTAAAATTGCAATAAAATGTCATTAAGTTTCTTTCGCAAAAGTCTACAAGTTTTTTATCGTTTTGAATTTAACCCATTTCAACAAAACACTTAAGGGTGTTATTTATTTTTGACATTATGCTTTGAGAGTATGATCGAATATTGACGTAGAAGATTATTCGGGATTGGAGATTTCATCGGTCATTAAAAGTACATTAAATCTTAAAATTTTCGGAAGGATAAAATTAGTCTGCTAGCCAAGGAGAAGGGTCATATCACGAGTGTCACAGGAATAGTTCTATAACCGTTCAAGAAGAGCCGGTACTAAATAGTCCAACACAGGATGATGGGTTTTTAAAACATTTTGTGCATTTCTCAGACCAGATTTTCTCACATCAAATAAAGCCTAAAAAAGGATGTAAATCGACATTTTTATGCTGATGTCAGCTTTTTTGTCTTGAAATTTTTTTAAAAAATAGCCGGTTTGATCTTCAAAAATTTCTATTTTTAAACATTTTGCCGTACACTTTGACGTTGCTTTGAGTATCCACATTAAATCTTGTGCTGCCAAGCCTGATTTGTCAACCGAATTCAAACTTCTTTTGCTGAAAATCACTCCTAGCAATTTTTTTGACTTATTATTCAAGAACTCAAAAGATTATAATCGGTTTTTCTAAGTCTACTAATTTTTCAATTTACCAGAGGAGTGCTTTTTCATCTGAGGAAGATTTTTGAAAGGGCTACCCTCGTTAAATCTGTCAAGATGTCCCAACGTTAATTACTCGCTGTGTTATTATTGAGATTTTGGAGTTAACTTAAGCAACTGTACTAAAATCAGCAAAATTTCTAAGCAACTGTAACAAATATTGAGCATGATACAAGCTACAAATTTATTTTTTGCAGTGCAGTTTTCAAAATGTACTTAATACTTAATTAGACAACAGCTTTTTTACCTCAGTTGACTAGATAATTATTTAGGCCATTAGGTAACAATGAAGATTTTCCATTTACTGTTAAGAAACATTTAAAAAACTTTTCTATTACGCATTTAGCAGCAAAGGATCAGGTTAAAAGTCGAGTTACTTATATTAAAAAAATACATGTATTTTATTTCAACAAAAGTAGTTTCTCTTACATAGGATCCGCATGATAAGTCTGTTAAGACTTATTGTCTAAAGTAGCAAGCATTTTAATTATTTCGTAGATCGCCATTTATAGTTTCTATTGGTTAAAACTGAGGCCGCAAGTTCAATGTTAGAAACAGTATTGTTACGTCTGATTTTAGCTGGAAATTCAATGCTCAGGTGAAAAAAAATGGACTAAATCTTTTATGAAGATTTTTTCGAATTATACTATACATACCCATTATACAAATGGAACGAAAAGACGTCATAAGATCTTAGCACGTAAGACCATGCATTTAAAATATTAAAAAGTACATTAAGGTGTGGATAAAACAAAGTGTACATAATATTATAGCATTACAATTTTTAAAATTAAAATAAAAAGTTGTTATTTACAAAGAAAAAAGAACAAAACAAAACTAGAAAGAGTACCGCAAATTTGACTCCTTGCACGAAGCAGAAGTAAAACAGAGTTTAGGACTCGTTGAAGCTCAGCAGTAAGCTAATAACTATGTTATAAGTGACATGGGTTTGGTGCATTAGTTACGCAAGGGCTATGATGCGTTTAAATGTGAAATAATTTTCATTTTAAACAAAATAGTTAGGGGCAAAGAGACTATTTTTAAGAAAGAATTTCAACTATTATAATTGAAGTTTAGAGAATTTAAGAACAAAGAAAGGCGGAAGATAACATCGAAATAAAATGCTAAATATATATCCTTGCTCAAAACTAAAAAAATGTGTTAAAAATTCTAATATACAAAATTATTAAAAAAATTCTACGTCAGCAACTCGAAGATACCACAGAATAAGATGATCACAAGACCTTCCGCTACATATTACAAGATAAGCCTCTGTAAGCGATATAGCGTCATTTTTTCGCCTTGTCAGGTTTGAGCTTTCGCGCGTTTTTTGAAATTAGAGCTGGCGGAATTTACAGAAATATAGATCGTCTGTGTTCCGTTTGCGATTAAGAAAGGTCTTCACTTTTCCGTATTAACAGGCAAAATCTCTAAACTCTTAAAAATACTACATAAAAATACTTTTTATAACTGACCTACATTGAAGCACAACACGATGTTTAAAAATCATTCAACTTATTTGTTTACAACAACCCCCTGAAAATTTACTAACTAGTGCTAGTTCATAATCCAATTGTAATATAGTCAGGGGGCGTTGCAAAACTGCTGAACGAATGTTTATAACATGTATATATAAGTTAATAAAAAATCTTTCAACATAATACACTAAAATGCTTAAAAACAAACTAAAAATTGCACAAAAATATTTCTTTAGATGATACTCTTCACAGGACAAAAATATTAAATAAGTTTTTAAAAGAAAAAAAATTCTGAAGCTTTTCAGCAAAAACTTTAGTTTCCCGCTAATTTTCAACCGGTTTGTTTCCCTTTCTCTAAGGACCGACATCTATAAGACAAGCAGTTTGCTTTTTTTCACGGAAGAAATCTTAAAGAAACTTCCACAGCGCAACCTCTCCAAATAGAACAAAAATGTCAAGTTTTACTTTGGGGTTCCACTTTTCTTATTATAAAAACTTTTTCATGGCTTCCCATATAATGGTACAAAATAGTTACTTATTTCTCATAACAAGTAAGACATTGGTCAAAAAATTATAACGAACTATATAATGCATAAATTAACATAATTACTTAACTATACCACTATAAAATATAGCCACGAACTTCCAACATGGCTGACACTAAACAGTGAGTAAATAAATAAATAAGTGAAAGGAATATATTCAACTTCTCTCTATAATAAAAATAAGTAAAAAATGGATTCTCGTAAAAACTTCTGAAGAAATAAACTAAAAATAATATACACAAAGCTGAACAATATTTTTTCTCAGCCTGATATTAGATATGAAGAAATTAATAAATATATTTTGGTTACTGGAATTGTTTTACTTTCGAAGAGCTTCGTAAGTATTAGTGGAATGAAACCAAAAAAAATTTTAATCAAAAATATGATTCGAATTGTAGCTAATCTTTCAAAATTGTTTTTTACCTAAAAAATAATTTAATAACAGGAATTTCGTAATTTCCGTACATGTTTTTTTATACTTTTTGTTTAAAATTGACATGTAGCCAATATTTTATATTAAGTCTTTTAGAATTCTTACATTCCTATTTCCGAATGTAAAAATACGCCACTCTGAAATTTATGACAAATAAAAAGCAAAAGTAAATGGGGAAAATTTTCATATATAGGAAAAAAAAGATAAAAATCTGAAAGCCAAATACATGTTAATTAAAAACAAGCAAACAAGATAATTTAAGCATGAAAGTCTTCAGATCTGTTTTTAATTACATGCATGAAACATTTCATTAAGACCAAGAAAGAAAGAAATAAATCCTAGTAACTAACATTTTAAGAATTATTTATAATATTAAAACGCTCAAAATTCATTTTTTTTTGTTTATAACTGATGCAAAAGCATGCAGGTTTAAATTTAAGACATCGAAGAAGATTCCGAATTTTTACTGTGACGGGTCAGCGGTCGGTGCAATCTTAAGTTATCAATTGAATGATGCCAATGCCAACAGGAGTGACAAAAGTATTTGAAACATTCTGAGGACCGACAAAAGAACGGCCCTGTATTGATATGGCATTGACTGCACATAGCATCCTCCAAGTAAGGATCTATCTGAACCTTCTTCGTGAACTTTGGTGACCTAATTTCAATGAAGGATGCTTGTACAGCTTTCATGAAACTGCGGTGATTGTTGAAAGTCACACGGCCGGACCCTGAACGATAAACATAATAAATGTTAGAAAAACAAATTTCGAGCTAGGTAAAAAAAACGTGAATAGATAAAAGACCTCACCTATTGGGTACTTGTGTTTGTCGGTATCAATGCCAGCATAAATAACACCATCAAACAAATCATTCATTATTTGACATAACGCCTCTAAAAAAATGTAAAACAGGATTTTAGTAATAAAAATATCATGGACACATCTTAACACTAGCACAAAATAGTAATCATGTCTTTCCTTGACTGCAAAAAATGATTGACAACTTGTCAATTAATCTGAACTCAATTAACGCTCTATTTCCTATCACACATGTCATTACACCTACCTGCATTTATCATACCATGCAATCCTCCCACAAATACAGTGCGGCTTGAATCCAGTCTCTGAGATGCAGTTCTTACGAAGTTGCTGTCAGACAACACCCATGGAATAACTTGAACCTGAAAAAACGACAAAATGGTATCAAAAATACAGTTTTAAAATGCGCGTGGATAGTCTGACATACCACCTCACGCAGATTTTCATAAATTTTATTTATTTGTTCCGATCTAGTTATACTTGTCCTTGACTTATTGAAGACAAATTAGACAAACATATGAATTGATATGTTGCAAAAATTGGGGAAAAATGACGTCAAATTAATAACAACAAGATGCAAAATACCACCCCATCTCCCACCCTAAAATGGGTTAAAAATACAAAAAAGTGCATCTATCATGTACCTCTTTGCATCTCATTCTTCGACTGGATATTTTGTAATACCAGTCTCCCCCGTTGGTGAAATCATGAGTACAATTAGCAAGTAAACCTTTCACGGATTTCTCAGATTCAAACAGAAGGTAAACATAACCTAAAAATATAAATCTCTATTTAACATGGTATGGCATTGTAAAAAATAGAGTTTTAAACAATACAATATGACTTAACATAACATTGCATCGGCGAAAGTGGGGTTTTTTAAACGATACAAAAGCTACACAAAAGACTCAGTAAAGCTTTACATTGTACCACATGTACTTGCCCACTCATTATTACTCATCTTAATAAGCCTGATAGTATGACCTGGAAACCTAATTTATTTTTAACCTGATGCAGAAAAGCACACTACGTAGCATGCTGGGCAATTAACAACACAATGCAAAGGTATGCAAGATTTTTTTTGCTTTCCCAAGCACACTCAACAGCACATGCATTCAAAACATTATTTTATCATAGAAATGGTTAATATTAACTTCCCCAGAGAAACGTTCAATTTAAATTAGATTCAAAGATGAACTGTTTTAAATTTGTACACTCAGTTTTTTTATGAGTTTAAGTTACAAAATTTCAAAAAAGGTGGAGTTTAAATATACCAATTAATACATATTTGAAGAGATAAAACTGTAATTACACTAGCAAATTTCTGTTCTTGCATGACATATCACACAAATTAAAAAAACTTAAGTTGCTAAGGAGTGACTTTTTTTTGACAGTTAGAAAAAGGTCTTTAAATTTTGTCGCCATAATGATACATATTATTGGACATCAAGACAAACATGACAACATTATGATACAATATCATGAAGGTATGCTCACCCCTGCATAAATGATTAAAATAGCATTCATTTCTACACAACACAATACCTTGCCTGTTCCAATTCAATCATTATCAAAATGTTGAGAATTTTAATTTCAAAGCAGGATGGTGTTACATCTCTTAAGGGATTATTTCTTAAAACACAAGTACTAATGCTTTCCAAGCATTTGGTTTTATAAAAAAAGATTTAAATGTTCAACTCTCCTTAATTACCATACCTTTAGGAGGGTGTCTACTATGTTTTCCATCCTTTCCTGGCCATTCGATATTTAATGCACCAAAAGGTCTGAAAGCCTGTTGTAATCCAGCTAAACAAAAAAAGTATGATAAACTTGGTGCAAAAATTCAACACAAACAACATTAAAATACATTTTTTGAATATTTTCACTATGTGGTTACCTTCTGTTATATCCCACGGTACTCCACCAAGAAACACTTTATTTGAGTAAATTGGATTCTTGTAAATTTTTGGAGGTAAATGACCACTCCAGGTATATGTTGGTTCATTAGCATCTATGAATTTCAAAAGAGAAAATATAGTTATTGATGAAAAAATAAGATTTTATGGCAAGGATTTAAATGTTAAAAAAGAAAATTACCCCGCTCTCTTCTCATATGATCATGACGTTCATCTCCATGGGTGAAATACTGTTTCATACCACTCCATCTTGGGTCTGCTAACATATCAACAATATTCATATCAGAAGCCAAGGTTTGCTCAGGCGATTCAAAACTCATAAAATTCTCATTGTTGTTCAAATCAGTATTGTGGGTGCTATTTGTTGCTGCTAAGGTCTGCCGAATACTTTCCTGCACAGCAAGCGTCCTTCGTTGTAATGTATCTTGAAGGGACATTTGACGAAACTGATTGGTAAAAGCTTTCTCACTATCTTTCATCGTCATTTCACGAGTAATCTGGTCACTGTTTTCAGTTTTACCATTTGGATAGGACATTGTGCTTTGAACATTTTGAACACTGTCTGTTAATTCCGGTGAAGGAGTTGAAAAAGCCAAATGCTGATGTTGTAAGAAGCCTTCACTACTGTTATCTTGAGAAAGATTCTTTTTGCATTCTTCAATTTGCATCTGTCTATCATATAAACGCTGCAACAGTGCCTGCTTCTTGTATGTGTCTAACAAAGCCAATTGTCGTTTATATTTCTCTACAAGTAAAGCTTGCTGTTTGTAATTCTCCAGTAAAACATTTTTGTTAGAAGCACTATCACTCATTGTTGGGGATAACGCAGGACTCTGGTTTGAGGACTTGAATGTTGGGTGTGTAGGAGACATGATGGAGTTATTGTTCCTGTCCACAAACTGCTTAATTCTGTTTGAGGAAATTCTGCTTATTTCTGGCGATGTTGGAGGTGTGAGCTCTAATGGTCGATTATGTTGTTGCTAAATAAAAAAGCGAAAAACAATGTACCTCGTTTGATGTTTTACATCTAACATCTCCATATACATGAAAAGCCGCAATTGGAACTTAAACCTGGCTGACCCTAAATATGGATATCAATAGACATAAAAAGTTGTAATGACGTAAAACTTGTTTTTCACTTCGAGATCTGTTCAAGTTTGACAGAACCTATATTTTTGTGAAATACATACTACATGATGGTAGTATTTATTATATAAAAACAATTTTAGATTTCAACAACTATATTACAACTAGTTTTCTAATATCACTGACAAGTGCTAGTGGTGCTACCAAAACTTAGAATATAAGTGGTCTTAAGAACCTTGCTTTTGTACACTCAATACTTTTAAAAAATACCAACATAAACACTCATAACATAAAATAATGACACGTAGATTAAAAATCTAAAGATAAAAAGATATTTTATTTTTACATATCCACTTTAGCATACCGGTTGATGTTGTTGCTTAATGCATGAACAACTTATAATAAATTTTAAAGCAATTATCTTTTATAATGCCAAGTAACAGTTCAATAACAAAAGCCATAAAAAGTTCAAAAAAATTAGGAATAGGGAATCAAAGTGGAGGAGATTTAATTTCTTTTAATCAATAGGTATTCAGTTATTCTCCTATTAGTTGCTATAGATATATAAATTTAATTATAATGTATCATAGTGCCTGTATTCTAATTATACATAGATAAAATAGTTTTCTGCAGTTATAAAGCACCCTATTGTGAAAGGAAAGTCAAGATAACAGACAGAAAACGCAGATCAACTTCTATACAAAGGTAAACAAAAAGCAAGAAAAAATATTGCCATTATGAACTTTGTAAATTTCCATTTTTTTCTTATATAAAAGGTGATTTGTCATTAACTTTTTATATGTGACATTTCCTAAAGGAAGCATAAATACTTCTGGCATTTTAAAAAACAAAGTCTAAAAATAAATCACATAAAATTAACTTTTTATTTTGTGTTTGGAAATATTAATATTATATATATTAGTAAATCTTGAATTATGCAATCTTTTTTTCTCTCTATTATGTACGTCATGATTCCAACCATTTTAAATATTTATAATACAAATCAATAAATTGATTTTTAGTCCTGAATTAAAACAGGGGCACCTTCACTTACAGTTAGCACTGTTGTGACACTATGTTTCACTGCACTTCCTGCATACATATAAAATGTATCTCAATTTTCTTCATAAGTGCACATAGTATACAAATTTAAAACCAACTCCTTGCTGTATATGTACACTTCTAACCCAGACTGCAATATCAATAGCATACATTTTTTTTAATGTATTTATTGACCAAGTGATTTTAGCATGATACTAGTATCAATTTTTTCATTGTCATTCATCTTATTTTACAAGTAGAACATATGCTACCTGATCTTGAAAAACCTAAATAATAATACTTTGTGATGAATTTTCTTTAAATTGTTAAACATTTTTTTATTGACAGTCAATGATTCAACAAATATAATATTAAACCTTTTTATAGAGCCTAAACATAACAACATCTGTAAAAAAATACCCTGGGAAATGCCCCTTAGACTAGTACTTAAAATCACACAAAATAGCTTTTTGACAAATATATATGTCCTAAAATTCGCCTAAAGGTCATTGATTTTTGCAACACATCCCTTTGCAAAGCAGAAACACCAAAAATTGAAGTAAATAAAAAGTTCTTACCCCTGGCAAATGCACCTTAAAGTTCATATCTTCTTAATTTAAATGTGAATGTTTTAAAATTCCAAGACAAAAACGCTGTATTTTTGTGTCTTTACCACAAGCTATCTTTTCTGGATTATACTTAAATTCGAATGTTTATGTTTTTGTAGATAGAAAATTAAATTAATCAGGTTTTGTGTATAGGGGGCAAGGCCAAAAAAGAAATATAGGCATGAATATTTCCTTCCAACGGTGTAAAAATAAAACAAATTATTTGTTGCATTCTATAAGAACATTCTATGCGACCTCTTAAACCATTTCTACACCTAAATACATTGTTTTATCTTCGTTTTGATTTTGCACTGTTATAACATTCCCACGGTGTATATATACTTTTCTGTTTGAGGGTGTGTAGGCATATTTTAATAAAAGCTGTTATTTTTCATTCTATGCTGTTGTCTATAGAAGTATTTTCAGTATATTCAGCAATCAGTCATGCAACCAAACATGAAAATAGGGTTGTCATGTCATAGGGTAATCTCCCACAGCCTAGCTAGATTTCAGCACAAATAAAGATCTTACCATTGATACTGGAGACATTTGTTTCGATGAGTAGCCACTGTCGCCATCAGAGACTATTGGACTTGGTGTTCTTGAACGGGGAGGAGTAGGACTCAGATATGTGGATGCACATGATGAAGTAACAGGTGTGATGTTTTTATCAAAGTATTGATCCTCCACATCCCTAACTCCATTTGGGAAAGTAAAATGTTCTTTTTGGTTTTTAAATGGATTTGGGGATGGAGTCATTTCATTTAACGTTACATTGGTTGTAAATTCTGGTATCAGTCCATGCTCAGTAGCACCAGTGTATCTGCTGTTTGAAAACAAATTTTGAGTCTGCCTTTGTCTAAACATGGAGTGATGTGCTGGTTGATTATACCTTTGTTTATGACATCCTCCATTATCGTAAAATTGGTTTGAATAAATGTAACTTGAATCTATAAGGAAAACAAAACCTTAAAAAAGAATCTATCCTTTTCCAATAAGAAACATTTCTGTGTAAGAATTAGTACTGAAGTTTTTGACAAAGAAGTAAGAAACACTCTCAGTACTGTGATATGTTTGAATAAAAAAGATCACCTTTAAGAAAGTTAAGAGTTTTTACAAGATTTTCTTCAACTGTTAAAAATAATTATACATTGTACACGACAATACTTTTACTGCATTAACTTTCAGTTTTTATATGAGCTAGCTTTTTGATCTTTTATGCACGCATTTGTTTCTGGAGAGTTCACCTTCAAGAGTAAAGCAAAGTGAGTTCTAAGATAAGAAACTCCGCCTGACGTTAAGGTTTATCTAGCTAAATAAAGATATCTTGCCCAGAAGGCAAGAAGCTGTAGTAACCTACCGATACGTTGCCACTGAAAAAAACACTCTTGTTTATTTCCAAGAAAAACCCTGTCTTAATCAGTCAGCCTTATAAATTTGGTCAAGGGTTCCTCGTCCCCAGGAACCCTTAACCCCCAAGCCGTTACACGGAAGGGGCCAACAATTTTGCTGCCATCAAATTAATCAAAAAGGGAAAATGCCCTGGGGACGAGGCTATAGTTAAGGCTCAGCATACATAAGCTGTGCTTTATTATAATTTCACCAAATAATTTGCACAGTTATTTTAAGAAAAGTAATAAAAAGAAAATATTGATTACTTTTTTAATTGCTGGATTATTTTATGGCTATGTATCCTGTGTCCACGGTTAAAGCAGATTCGCGTTTTTATCCCGAACAAGGATCGCGCGCCTTTGCCCCGTCTAAATGATTGTAAAGCCACGGCATTTGGAAGTTATTCCCTATTTTGTTTTCTTTAAGTTTATGCAGTATAGTTGTTCCAAGTAGACGTAATATGAAAAAGTCAACTTTTAAAGTCAACAACTAGCTCATCGATCGACTCCAAAACTTGGTATTTGCAGACGGTAATCGCCCGCGTTAGTGATCAGAAAATTTAGTTTAACATTTCAGCATGAGAGTCACTGAGTTTATCTTCTGCGCGTGCGCGCGACAGAAGTGGCCTTTCGGCTCTAACAGTTGGTGCGGCAACAAAACTTTAAAACGAGACTTACCTTTAAGAGAATCTGATCGTGTAGAATCAAACTGGTAGTTTTTGTGAAAAGCATGCTGCTGGCTTAGATTAAAATTCTGCGCCATTGCATTGACTTCACTTCTTGTTGAAGCGTACTAAAAAATGAAAACAATTTCATCTGTCATCTTTTCGCGTGTATCTTTTGCAAAAAAACATAACAACAGTCACATGTTTCATGTCTTAACGCAGCAAAAACAAGAAACATTTCATATGAGAAAACACTAAAAGGTATATTGTTACAAAAATCAATCAACAGAAAAAATAATACTTGCGTATCACACAGTTTACATCCGAATACTTGCGTATTCGGATGTAAACTTTATTTACCCCAATAATTGCTAAGAAAATGTTTCTCTAGCGATAAAGCAAAAACTTTTTTTATGTAGTGTTTTGTTTTTTCTTGCGTTCTTACATGACGTATGGTCCACTTCAAACTATTTTTACAATAAAAACAATCTTTTCAAGCATTTTAACGTTTTTTAAATTATAACAAACAATCTTGCCAGCCAGCTTACACTCATAAGAAGTAGCAAGCGAAAGTATAACAAAAAGTTGTATGATTAAAATGTTTCTGAAATGAAACGAAAAAATGTTAACAATAAAAAAAATATATACATATTTGGTGAAATTTACTTTTCAAGCTCTAAGATTTCTTGCTTTTTTCGACTTTCTACTTCTTTGTAAAGTTTTATAAACATACAATACATTCATCTTTTTAATATTTGTCATCTTCATCGTAACCCCGACACCACTACAATTATATTCACTTTATTGTCGGCAAAAGGACATCACTTTGACATTAAATGTGTTCTTTATACAACGAACTGTTAACATTCATTATATTCCCATCTCTAGTGTAGCTCAACCCTTATTGTGTTTAAAAAATTTAATCTCCTTGGTAATAATATAAAAGCCGACATTTATCTGCCTGCAAAAAGATAAATCAGTGAATCTTTCTTTATTACAATAACCAGTTCGTTATTTTTTCACTTTTATTGACAGTCAGACTCTAGTTTTATTAAGAATTTTTTAATGTTTTTGATATTATTTGAACTTAAACATACATGCGGTAAAATCATTTGTCTGTTTGCACAAGGGTATAAGTTAGCTTTTTCTAATCAAAAATCTGGAGTTTAATTAGAAATTCCCTTGCGTTCTGTATTTTTACAATCTTTCGCGTGGCAGTGTTAAAAACGTATTTGCCGAAAACATTTCTAGTCAAATGCTGACAGAGATTACAGCATTTAATTTTTTTCCATTAATAGTTGGCCTGCAACACTATTTTGTTTGTTGAACTTTTTAAAAACTGCGAAAGTGTAAGTCGACCCTAAAACTTATATTAAGAGACTCGAAGTATTTAACAACCACAGATGTTGTTGTTGCTTTTGTTATATTAATCCCCAGTAATATCTCCTTACGTGTGTTATTTTTAAGCAACGACTTTTATTTGAATAACGTAGAGTTTTGTTTTGACATACGACAGAAATATATTTCAATGTAATGACAGGCTTAACGCAAGAATGGTCACACGCAAGAGAAAATATTTTTTAAGCTGTTTGTGAATGTGCAAAGAAAACCTTGAAACTTTTAAGTATTCGTAATCCCTACCTTTTCATGCGAACACAACACAAACGTCTTTACAATTTCTTAGTCTTATCCGCAAAAAGATGAGTCAATGAGACATCAAGATTGCTCACGGTAAACTCTTACTCAAAACAGATAACTTCTCTTCACAAGAACACGAACCAATTAACATGCATTATAACTCCGGATTTTGTTTGAATGCTTTAACAAATTTTACTATCACCATAGAAACAAAAAGGAAGAAAAAGTGCGACGGTGTTAACTTTGACGTCGGCGGAAAGTAAAAGTATAAATTAAGATCGGAAAAAATTGCCGACAATCTTTTAAAGAGGTAAAAAATACACCATGAAGGGGAGGGGGTTCAAAAACGGATGATTTACAGTTATATTAGATATGCGTTTTTCAACGTATTATATAGCTTGAGCTTGTTGCAAGTAAAAAGAGAGAAGAGTGGACATTATAATTCTAATGTAAAAAATTATTGTGTAGCAAAATTTAGCAACCTCGTTTCTAGGGTTTTTTATCCATATTCGCTAAAACGGAGAAGTTGATTATGAAGGCAAGATGTCCTGAAAGATGAGGTTTTCAGATGTGTCGAAAAAAATTTTTTATTAAACGAATGCGAATACTTCTCTTACAATAAATCATCAAAAATGAAAATACAGAGTGATTCTGAAACGTTTTCTTCATGCCATTCATAGTTCATGTGAGATTGGAATACGTTTTGATGCGTTTAGAAAAGATACAAGATGTCCTGGGGACGAGGTTGCTTTTTTGTGTAAATTTTTCGGCTCACAATGACTTGTCAAAGGTTCCTAAATCCCTGGCGTGATTCATGCACAAAGAAAATTTCGTATAAAACATTGCAGGGGAGTGTCTCGATTTGCGAAAATTGATGCAAAAATATTCGCGAGTTTTTATTCTCGAACATCCCTCGAATTGTTTTCTCAGAGCGAATTATATATTATAGACTTTTTATAGGCTTACTATAGGCTTTAAGCGTAGTTAATAAGTAGTTCAACGTCATGTTGAATCGAAAAAAGAAAGACTGGAAGAAAAATAAAAGCACCAAATCGAGGCTACTATACCGCAAAAAAACTATACCGCAAAAAACATGAACTAAATCATTTTTAGAGAAACAATAAGATATTTTATGTCTTACTTATCTCCACTAGAAGATATCAACCCTTCTTTACTCTTGTACTGATTTGAAGAAATAATATCATTTTGTTGTTGTTGCAAGTTTAAATGTTCGTCCAAAAGCACGAATGATTTTGCAATTTTTTAGCTGACTTTACAAATTATGAAAGAAATATCATTAGCGACATACCTTTGCAATGACGCTTTACACAGGACCCCGTGTTCAACTAAAAGTCATTAATTTAATTCACATGATTACGCCAGCCTTTATTTTCTAAGCGTCATGATTATCATATCTACAGTGCTACACATTTCTTTACAACATTTATGCGTGAAACATATGTGACGCGTGTTCTACGACACTAGACCTTACAACAAAACACCCAAGAAAATTATCTCGCCTAAATCAATTATACCTAAATATACATATGTCGACTCTATCTTAAAATTGTACATTAAATAAGATTGACAATAAAATTAAGACTTAATTTTTTCCTAACTTTTCTGCATCGATTGATTCTAATGAGAATCGACGGTTGTTTATAAGGATCTTTCATGACCCACAAGATCCATAACAAATAAAATTGAACGAACGTAAAAGGGATAAAACCAACGTCTGAATAATGCGACTGCTTCGGTTGGCAAGGGGGAGGGATTACAACTACACAGGCTTTAATTGCCGCACTAATTATTACTCCGGTTAACCTGTAATTAAATTTCTGGTATAAATGTTGATTGTTCAGTCAAGCAAGAAAAATTCGGGTTATAATCCGGTTTTTCGCTACAGAAAAATAACAGATTGAGATTGCGGTATGTTACAAGCGTACAGTTTATACGTATTACTATGAAGTATAAACATTGTTGCCACCACAAAAAAGAAATGAAATGAATGTTTTTGCAGGATAGCGTGTTCTTATAACAGTGTTGAGCATTTCAAAATACCAATGTATCACTACCTCAAGAAAAACATAATTGACTGCTGAACGTCATATGAATTGAATGGGAATGTATTGACTGATCAGAAATGAACGATGTTTCAAAAAATTTAAAATGATTTTCATGTCAGTGTGAGGCTGATGAATTTACCTCATACCCAACTAAACTTTTTTTAGAACAATGTTCTAAAAGCGAGAAGACTGGGAATGGCGGAATAACAAGAGCAAAAAAAGAACGACGATGGAGAAAAATTGTTTAAGACAAAAGTTTTTAAAATCAATTAATGCTTTATGCGAGATTTATACTTACATTATACATAGCAAATATTTGTAAATGGACAAAAATATAAGAACAATTTCAGCCTTCAGATCGCAAAAATAAAAACAGCGCAGCGAAATCACACTGGAGAGAAAACTATTAAGTTCTTACGATGCTAAAGGGATTATATATTAAATGTGTAGGACTATCAAACTATACTTGTAAACTTCGCAACAAGCACTTGACAACAACTCGAGCTGTAGGCGTTCAAACATGTCGAGTAGATAAATATTTAGTTAATAGTTCGTTTCATGCGAAAAACAAATACGTCTGAAAAAAACACAGTACTGACAATAAAAAAAGAATTTTTAATAAAGACAAAATAAGTGGTATTTTTAGAAACAATTATATTATATCTGCTTTTTTCAGACGAACTATGCATGTTCGCACTTACCATGTTTAAAATGCCTTTACCACTTTGCTCCATGGTATAAACAATCCAGAATATAACCTGACATGTAAGAATTGTAAACTACTTCAAATATATATTTATTTCTTAAAAAACCCAGCGAAGGATTTACGAATTACCACATATCACCACTATGTTTTGACACATGACACGGAAATAGTTTGAACTCATATATACGTTAAAAACGAAACCGCTGCTTAAGAACCATAATCTTATTTTAAATAGCTTCCAATCCGGGGGTAGTGATCGCAAGTCAATATTACAAGATACAGTTCGTTACCAGCTTACTGAACGAATGAAGCAAATAATTACTTCGTTTTAAATCAATGAAAAAAAATCTAATGCCGCATTCTCGTCACCAAACCTGCTTGAGATAGATCTCGAGGTTTATCTTAAAGAGATTTGGGAACTAATTTGTTATCACCACCTAGTTACTAGGAATTCATTTTTAAATTGTTTTGGGGTTGCAAAACACAGGGAAAGTTAGGATGACCAGCAACTTCATTCTTAGGACACAATTCACTCTGAATATGTCACGCCTACTTTTTTAAAAAACAATCCATAAAAGACAGACTTTATTAACAAGTTTCTTAGAAATAGGAGACTGCTGCAATAAAAAATCTATTTTATTTAATGCATAATTTAATAAATTGTCTTTAAGAAAAAATTTAACGTCCTAAAAAATTTATTTCCAATAGCAGGGTTTAGGTCCAATTATAATTATTCCGACTTCCTTATGTTTTTTAGCAGGCCAGAATAAAAAAACAAATGTTCTGCACTCAATTTAAAAGTAAAGGATTTTTAAAGATAAAGTTGAAATGTTAAACCTTTTTAAAATATGCTCAAAATCAACCTCGTTTCCAGTGTCTTTTTTCGTTATTTGATATCCTCGCGCCACACTCGATATTAAAGATGCGAAAGAGACCATTGGAACAGGATTGTGTGGAAATAAATAAATGCTAATGTATCTTTCCCAAATTTTAATGCACCACTAAAACATGGACGGTTGTATCATAATAGTGCTGACTCGGCGAATATTTAAAATTACAGCATAAATAAAAGAAGGGGATTTAATGTTAAAATACTGAATTAATCAAGCCAAGGTAGAGTGAACTTTTTAAATTATATCAAGTGCTTCTATGACGTAAGAAGTAACGAAAAGAAGCCTGGTACCTAAGCATCTACAATTTTGAAAACAAATATTATGTTGGAAAATATTATAGTACATTCGTATATTAAAAGGTCTGGTAATGAGGTTGAGTTACACGAGTTTCACGATGAAACGCGATACGTTTTACCTCCGGTGGATAAAAGCTGATTGAAGGAGCGGAAAGCATATGGGCATGGATGGTAATATCGCAAGTTGTTATCAAAACACGTCTCTTCTTCCAAAAGAATGTCATAAAAAACGTGTTAAAGAGGATAGTAAAACACCATCTGGACGAATACAGAAATTCAAGTTATGAAGGTTCTTAACGTCATAGAACGAAAAGAAGAATCACGAATAAGATGGTTTGTTATTGTGTACATCTACCTTTGTGTGCATAGTCGCACTAAGAAACAAAAAGCGTGTCGTGTGTAATGCTAATGTCAACAAAACAAGAACTTTTTCTTTCCTTAAGCATGTTTACTTTCATAATAAAAAAAGAGAAAATGAAATCGAAAGAAAAGTAAAATTTTCTTTACTTGAATTAAAAATTAACTATCACAAAATTTTTTTTCTTACATCATTACAAAAATGAGTAAATTTATGTGCACTGTGCCAGCTTGGTTTGTATGGTCGAAAAATGAACAACAAGAGCTTAATTGTTCTTAATTTTAATACATATTTTAATTCTAAAACATATTTTAATGGAATTCCTACAATGTGATTGCGGTTTAAAAGAACAGTGGTTCATAATATCGCATGCTAGCTTTGCACGCATTGTTCCTCTTGCATGGCCAATAGAAAACACGTCTGACCGTTTTTATTGCAATGACGTCATATTTCTAAAATAACGTGGTCGTTTAAATACACCTCTACCTCATGCGTCTACAAAACAACTGCGCTGTTTTATAAATCACTAGGTTGTCCGCTTATGGGAAAAAGAACGTGTGCACAGTCTTGGTGTTTATCTCCCCCCTTCTCCGGAACGGGACGACACATACGCACCCACGTCATTTTTCCTCAACGATGACGAAATGAATTTCAAAACTTTAGAAACACTCGTCCAGGGTGCATATCCTGCAAACGTTTCTATTTTAAGAAAAGGGTTTCATCATTTCCTACAACCTTTCATTTTTTCTTTCATTTCCACTGTACGTGGAACAATTACGTAAAAGTTTCTTAATGAAAACAAGTTGTTTCTCTTTCAATTTACAGTGGTGTTGGGATGGTAAAATTTTTAACTTTTAGTAACTTTTAGTGCTCAGCTTTGTACTTTAGCAACTATAAAAAATTAAAAAAGACATTGTTATTAAAAAAAAAGTGTAAAATTTTACTCAACTTGACTTGCCTTACCG
This sequence comes from Hydractinia symbiolongicarpus, assembly GCF_029227915.1. Lineage (NCBI taxonomy): Eukaryota > Metazoa > Cnidaria > Hydrozoa > Anthoathecata > Hydractiniidae > Hydractinia > Hydractinia symbiolongicarpus. The sequence continues at coordinate 12,104,324 of NC_079882.1, read as the reverse complement.
GTGTTAATAAAATTCTTATCACAAACAACTTTTAGTAATGAAATTATCCACAAAAAAAAGCAACTTTAAGTGCTAGAGTAAACTTAAGTTGCTTTCTAAAAGAAAGTTCATTTTATATGACAAACTTATGGACTAGTCTAAGTAAGTGCAACCCATGACAAACAATAAACGTGGTTACACTTCTCCTAAAATCGTGTATTACAATATTAGAACAACTTTGTTCTAATATTGTAATACACGTATATACCAAAAAAATAAAGTATAAAATCAAAAGCATAAATTACAGAGAAAATTGAAACTGACTTACCTTTGAATGTTTCTTTCAGTGAAATACTTGAAAACTCTTACATCCCATATCAAGTGTGTTTAATATAAAATCTTTTTCGTAAGTGAAAAATAGTTAACAAAACAACTCACAGAAGAGTTGAACAGTAGGATCGTTAACCTAAACGTTATAATATCTTCATAATTGCACGTCAAAATTTTTTTGTCTTACAAAACGAGGAAGTTTACTAGCCAAACAAATTGAATTTATATTACAACCTAGAACAGACAGAAGTGGACATTTTATAAATATAATCATAGTTTTAATGCGAATATTAAAAAGCGTGGTTTCCACTACGGTTTAAAACAAAACCTGGTTTTTATATGCACATTTTTTTTCATTATAACACAAATGTATACAAAAAAAATTATATAACGTTTTAAAATTTAGGTGCATGTCTTGCGATCAAATTCTTGTTTTGAATAACATATCTCAAGAATTATTGAAGCGAACAAAAGTCTGACCCCAGTGACGTCAATAAAACACAATTGTTGCCATTATTGGACTCGATTAGTTTCCCATTTAATCATCAAGGGTTATTTTAGGATTTTCGGTTTACGGCGTTTAAGTTTCAGGCGAGGTCTGTCTTTTAACTGATCGTTTTAAGTTTTCGAAGGAGCCACCGACAGAGTAAAAACTCCACACTGCCATGATTACGACAAGAGCGTACCCCACCGTTAGTGCGGGCCAGTATACTTGTTCCTTGTTTAATAAAGTCTAAAAAACAAAAATGTTATCTAAAATACGTAAAAAAATAATTGTAAGCAAGAAAAAATTGACCAAAATGAAGCTTGATAAAGAACAATCAAAAACTTTGCTATGACGCAGAAAAAAAATTAGCTGCGTCACCAAAACATTTATTTCTACGGAAGCGGATAGCGTCTTCAAGATTTTTTCGTTCTGCAAAGTACGCAGTTTGCACAGGAAGTCGACGCATGCGTATTTCCCTAGCAGATTTTAGGTTGAGACGATAACGTCATAGTACAATTTATCATACAAATGAATAATGCAGGAAATAGAAGCGACTAGTTAGTATGCAAGAAAACAGTCATACTTACCAATCCAGACACAAGTAAATGAGAGAAAAACACTGCTGCAACATTTATCCACTTTTTGTAGTCCAGACCTTCAAAAAAGATGATACCCCAAAACGTATGAAGTAGTACCATGCAGTTAGTAAGGAAAGCTGAAAAACAAAACAGAAAGTGACTCAGTAAGGCTTTAGGACCAGGGGATACGCGCTCCGATTCAGTAACTAAGCGAAGCGCTAATATTATTTCTTGAACAGATCCTGTTTAAAACAGGAACAAAAAATTATCATTGTTTCGCGTGGTGGTTACAGCAACAATGAGAGAAGATGCAAACTTGACCAATATTGAAACGTTTTTTTAACGACCGAAACAGGATAAAAACACATTCCTATTGATACATACACGTGTTCTCTAAATTCTCTTTGTGGCCGCCTGATTAGAACGAGCTGTAATACACACGTGAGCTAAAAGGTTTATTTCATAACTTCGTGCAATGTCGAGGCTGCTCATTGTAGAAGTAACCAAAGGAATGCGATAAATTGTCATTTTTAGGCGGAATTTTTAGACCAAAGTTTTAACAATCAGTTTCGCTTTTTTTGCACTGGAAAATAGAAAGAATCCGTGTTTTTTTTTATCGCACTCCAAAAGTACAGTATTAAACCGAAACTGACAAAAGGAAACATACAGGATTTTCCCGCTAATTGAAATTACTTTCACTGTTCTCAATTCTACACCAAACGCTTTCATCAAATAGAAAAGCCCTATTCACACGACAAAAAATTGAACAGCTAGACAAATGGCTTTAAACTAGAACAATTACTAGAAAATTTATACTTAATTAAATTTCTGGTAAATTGTTTTATTACCTGATATTATGACAAAGTTTCCATTATCGCCATATAAGCCGACTGTTCCTGGTCCAGTGATGTCAGCCAGTATATTCACCATGGCAAATAAACCACTCATAACACCGAAACCGAGTCCGGATACTAAAAATGTAACAACAAAATACATCTTTTTTCATGTACATGATAAAATCACACTTTTGTGTATAAGAATAAAAGCCATAAAAAGGTCAAAAAAATAGACGCGCGGAATATTTTCGACAAAGGTGACAGCATCCAAAACAAGGTTGCTGTGTAATCCAAATTATAAATGAAATCGTTTATTAGACCAAAAAAAGCAAAATTTAAGTAAATTCAAAGCTGATAAAATTAGTGTCATACAATGTGCATTGCAGATTGACATAAAACCACAATCGTCTGTATCTACTTGAGCAAGGACTCTATGACTATTAAATAGATTTTTTTGCGCTTATTGAGACTGTGAAGACATTTGTGGTTAGATGTTTCCCATGTAAGGCTCAAAAATATTATTTTAGTGCTAAGAAAATTATTTCTCCTGTCTTAAAAGAGTTACACAAGGATTCAATTCGAATAATTTGTAAACTAAAGTGTAACATTCTACAGATCAGAAACTAGAACAAGTAGCATTCTACGGACCGGAAATCAGAATAAACAGCATTCAAAATCTTCATATACAGAACTTACGCGATAAAAACACTGATATCGTTAATTATATTGTATTTTCCAGGAAAGAATTAATTAATTTAACATTTAACCATGATGAAAATTTACACAGGATAACGCAACTGAATCTCAATTCTTTGCTATTTCTAATTCGCCTGTGATTATTTGATTATTTGATTTTTGAAATGAAAATTTTAATGGAAAACTAAATTACACTATTACAAATTAAATTCTAACATTGTGACTAAATGCTGCCCTTATGGAAAGTTCTAATATTTAATAAAAAACATAAGATGTACAAAGTAGCTACTTTTATCATATCTTTTTTAACTATAGGCATTCAGACGCATTGCTTTTTTGCAGAATTTAATTTGGCGAACTCCTGAAACACCCGCAAAATGTTCTAACAATATAGATCAAATTCACTTGTTGCATTACGGATTTACTATCCGTTAAATAGTAAAAACAATATAATTTGACATTTCCATGCCAGGATTTCGGTGCTAAGATTTATAAATAATTATTTTTTTTAATAATAAAGTGAATAAAACATTTCATCTGTGCAGGAAGTAAATGTTTGTTGTCATATATTCTGGTCTGCAAAATGCAATAAAACCAATTAATTAGCCTTAAAACCACATGAATCGATCTCATGCATGTTACTTCATTCTGGAAGAATAGCTCAAGATGGTAACAAAATCGTTTGTCTGTGTCACCTATATATGTTAGATTACCGTTTACTGGTTCAACTAGGTTTGATAAACCTCTTGATTTCTTTAAATAAATTTAATTGTTCTGTTTTATTTCATTATTTAGTTTCCTCAAATAATCAAACAAATAAATTCAATAATAAAAATAAAAACAAAATAAAGTGAGGGAAGCACAGGAAGGACTCAGTCGACAAAACAGTGTAATTTTAATTGGTGACTTTTTTAAAACATTTATCAATTAAACTTTCTGCAAAAGTTTTAGGTTGTGGTGCAAAATTAACTGATTTGTTTAAATATTTTATCTCTTATTTTTATTTACATTATGTATGTTTAACATCTATTTTTTTTAAAAATTCACTTTATTTCACTAGAAACTGCCAAACTAAAATAATTTTAACTCCTGTTTTAATACTAATATGTCTGGACAGAACACCTGACTGCGTTGAAAAAATGCAACTTTTGGAAGATAAAATACAAATAAACATGCTCATATGTAAAATTTTCTTCAATTCACAAGTAAAACAGACTAAATGGCTTATTGCCTTTCTTTTCAATAACATAAAAATCACATTTTCCATATGTTTTTACATATCCTCCTTATGAATGGAAACAAACAAGATTTATTTTTACCATAATGAAATCTAAGTTTCCTCAGTGGTGAGTGTGAATTTGTCATTGTTATTAATCCTTCTTCGGCACGCCTAAAAAAAAAAAAAAAACACAAAATTACATACATACTTAAATTTAATTTTTTGTTGTCCAAACTTCGAAAACTTTATGGCAAAATTGATGCTGGATAAAAAATGCTGCTTATAAGCTTATAAACTCACAATTACAATATTCTGCATCTACAAAATCATCTTTTTTTATTTAAGTTATATTTAGGGCATTTTATAATAAGCACTTTACAATAAAATAATCCAAGGACATGCATTTTTTTTATTATTATGATAAATCAATAATAATCATCATTCTTGGCTTAACGTCCGTTTTCCATGCTAGCATGGGTTGGACGGGGTATATTAATGACCCTCTTCCAATCTGATCTAGACTGTGTTAGATTTAAACTCACCTTTCTCTGTATCAAGTCTATCCTTATAACCTCCTGCCAAGTCTTTCTCGGTCTGCCTCTGGGCTTTTGCCCCAGGAACTATCAAGTCTCTACACTTTCTTACCCAATTATCCCCTCCATTCTTTCCAAGTGCCCCAGCCAATTCAATCTTCTTATCTGGATAACATCTCTAATTCTACGGATACTTAGCCTGCTTCTTAGCTCATCTGAACTCTTTCTGTCTCAGACTGGCGTTACACATTCACCTAACCATTCTCATATCATTCCTTTTTAAATGGTCAAGATTTTCCTGCTTCACTGCCCATGTCTCACTAGCGTACAACATAACACTTCTTACACAGGCCTCATACATCCTACCTTTTAACTCAATTGACAAGACTCTGCTAGTCAACAAAGGAAGTAACTTTCTGAACTTTTTCCAAGCAGAACCTATATCCTGCAAGTACACTTCTTTCAACACCCCCTTCACTGCCCAACATATCACCTAAGTAACAGAAGCTCTCAACTATCTCTAACGAGCCACTGTTGTACATCATGGAAGCTGGAAATACTTCATTCTCTATAATCTCACCTTTGCAACGCTTGCATACAAACTGAATGTCAGCTCTTATGTACCCAATGCTTGCAAGTCTGACAAAAAATTGAGTTACTATCAACCCTCTCGACTCTGCTATGAGAACCAAATCATCTGCATACAATAACTCCCATGGACAACCTGTTCTGAACTCCATCGACAGCGCTTCTAAGACAAAACAAAGGACTAAGTACAGAACCCTGATGTACACCAACATTTACACTAGATTCATCACTAAGTGAATCGTTAATCCTGACAGGACTTCTAGCATTGCTGTACAAAGACTGTACCATCGTAACTAGCCACTCATCAACACCTAATTTTCTCATAGCACACCAAATAACTTTACGTGGCACTCTATCAAGAGCTTTCTCTAAATCTACAAAGGCAAAACAGAGATTCTTTCTCTTTCCTAAATACTTTTCCTGAAGCTTTCTGAGTAAAAATATTGCATCTGTAGTGCCACACCATGGAACAAAACCAAATTGCATCTTATCTACATCAATTCTTTCTCTAAGTAACTTATCAATCACTCTTTCAATAACTTTCATTACTTGATCAACTAACTTCAAACCTCTATAGTTACCTCTTTCTAATGCATCACCCTTGCCCTTGAAACAATTCACTATTACACTCGACTGCCACTCACTCGGAATAGCACCATCCTTTATAATCTGATTAGCAAGACTTGTAATAAGCTCAACTATAAGCTCAAATATATACAGGTGCTTTTACCATCTCTGCAACAATACCCGACACTCCTGCAGCCTTGCCAATCTTCAATTTCCTAATAGCGTCCACTACCAATCCTGTCTTGATCTGCATGGCTGGCCCTTCTACAACATCATCATCAGACAAATTATCTTCATCCCAATCAAACTCAGTGTTAAGCAACCTCTGATAATAATTCTTCCAAGCTACCCTTTTCTCCTCCTCTGTGCTAGCCAAAACACCTTCATCATTACGTATACACTTCTCACCTAAAAATCTTGCACTGATCTTCCCTTCTTAACACACCTGCAAATCTGTTTCTCTCTGTTTCTAATTTTGCCTTATATACTGCTGTACGAGCACAACGCTTAGCTTCTGAGTAAATATTTTTACTACCACCTGACTTCCACTCTTTCCAAAGTTTCCTCTTTTCCTGTATACACTGGTCAACCTCATTATTCCACCACCAGGTCTGTCAATGTCTAGCTGGTCCTTTCGTCCACCCACAGGTATCATCAGAAGCTTCTAGAAGACAATTCTTCAAAGTAGTCCAAGTACTTTTAACATTGTCACTACGACATTGACCATTGTGGGCTAACTGCTGAACTTTATTAACTAAATTGTCTTGCTACAATCTCTTGCTTCAGCTTCCAGACTTTACAACGGGCCTGTACTTTCCCTTGGCTTCTTTAACACTCTTCAAGATAATATCACAAACCGGCAACCTATGCTGGGAAACACACTCTTCCCCCGATATAACTTTCACGTTCTTAACCACTTTCTTGTCTGACTTTCTAACCAGGAAGTAATCTATCTGTGTCTTAGAAACACCTGACTCATATGTTATCAGCCTACTCTGTCTCTTACTGAATGATGTGTTGCAAACCACCATGTCCGTTGCCATTCCAAGCTCAAGTAATCTCTCCCCTTCCTTATTTCTGCTCTGAAATCCATAGCCTCCATGCACACCTCTATAACCTTCAGATGACTTCCCAACATGACCATTAAAGTCGCTGCCCACCATGACAAGTTCAGTGTCTCCAAACTTTGATGTGACTGCTATTAACTCATCATAAAACTTATCTTTATCTTCCTCACTTAGTTCACACTGTGGACCATAAACTGACAGAAAAGTGACAATCCTATTACCTATCAAAAACTTTATCACTATAATACAACTATTAACACGCATAACATCTATTACTTTTTCTACCCACTTCTCTGCAACGAATATGTCAACTCCTTCAGATCCATCACTATTACCAATCCAAAAAAGCTTATACCTTGCCCTCCTACCATCCACAAATCCCACTGAAGCTCCTCTTCACCTGACTTCCTGAACACAACAAATATCAACAGATCTACGTTTTAACATTTCAACTACTTCACCTGCTCTACCTCTCAGAGTACCAACATTTACACTAGCCATCCTCAACCTAGTATTATCTACCTTGTGATGTGATAGCTGGGTAACGGTCTGACGATACACCTGACATCTGTCCTACCGTGCGCGACACCTTCACTCCTTAGAGTTCCAGTCCTGTTATGGCAGTTTGTCTGATCAACTGTTCTTATGGCCATTATTAAAGAGTTTTAGCATTGTTTTACAGCTGGATGCCCTTCCTAGCGCCAACTGTTCACAGACAGGACTGGGTGTATAGTGACACCATCATGTGGCATTTCATGGGACTTTCACAATACCTTTAAACTAAAGTATGGTGGAGGACGTTCAACTCCTCTCTTGTCTCTTATAGAGACCCTTCACCCTGTCTCATAATATGCTACAGAGATTATAACAAAAAATTAAGAGGTGGGGAAAGGGAGCTAAAATACCTTGCACACCCCAACAAATTAAAGTTAACCACCTCCATGTCATAAATCTGCAATTTGCAACTAAACAGAGGCTAATTATCTTGGCTTAAAATTATCACTTTAATAACAACGCAACAAGCAAATACCGTAATAATGCCCAACACGCATATCTGAACAATTCTTGGAATAACACAGAAAAGAATAAGCTAAATGCTAGATTTTTCTTCAAGGGTGTTACAATCGTCCACCATATTGATGCTGTTAGTAATGATAGCAACCAAAAGAATGCACTGTAATTAAAAAAAAATAACAGTATGTAGATTTAAAGTAATGGATTTGCCTATATTTAGTAACCTTAAATAAGTTTTTATACTAAATTTATAGAAGAAAGATAAATATAAATTCTAACACTATATCCTTTTCAAATGCAGTCAAAGAGACTTTTATTGACTCTGATTTTGTTTTTCTTTTTCGTATACTTAAAACCAGAAAACAAATTAAGAATGCTACAATTTTTTAGAAACAAATTCCAGATACATTCGCATCTTTTTTAGATACATGTTTTTTTCAATTTCAGGCAAGATCATTGTTTTTGGAAAATTGCAGGATCTAACTATACCTTAACTAACATTTTTTTTACATTATTCTTCATTTTGATTAGAATCCAGTTTTCAGTGTATAAATAGGTATAGCAAAAAGTTAATGTAAGATACAAACCTGCTGATGAGAACTATAACTTGCTGTGCATCTGGAGCAACTGTTATGGCAAACATTGAGAATGCTGGTCCAAATGCAATAAAGGAACATCCAAAAAATGAAAGCAATGTCATCTTATATAGTGTTTTATAAAATTCTATAAGATATACATATATATAACAATTACCTATCATGAGATAGTCCTTAGGATGACATACACCAAACTGTACAGTTAACCCTGGATTTGTGTTGATTTCGTGTTATATATGATACTATACATTCGTTTCGGGTTCAATATGTATGTTACGTGCATGTTTTATTGTTATTTTATGGTGTATTGCGTAATTAACTTGTGTTTTATGTTTGTGTCTAAGTGTGCTATTTTTATTGATAAAATTTATATAAGTAGTTTTTTCACGTTTCTTGATTCATTCCCGCTCAAAAAGAGAAAGTAACAAGTTTAAAATCAAATTTCAAATATAAAGTTACAAAGTTTTTTTTTTATCAAAATTCAAATATTTATGTATGTTAAAGAAGTTCGAAGAAGCAATGTTCATCCTTTCAAGTCCTGTACAGAATAGTTGGTATACATATGTTATTTATTTTAGTTATTGTTCATTTCAAATTTAGGCGCTGTGTTTTTCTTCATATTTTCATATTTTCTGTGTATTTATTTTAGTTTGAACCTTGTTTGATGCAAAAAGTTCCAAATATTTCTATAAGGGTTTTTTGTCATCCCACGAAAACTTAACATTCAAACAACTTATAACCCAAACCTTCAAAACTTCAGAACCTTACTTCAAAAATTCATTAGTAAAAGAGTCCAATCCAGAATTGATTATAAACTTTTGCACAATACGGGCAAAAAAACCAAAAGGAAACCACATCAATGTGTGTCGAATCAATAAACGAACTTTCAAATTTACTCTAAAACATCAGTGTTGATGATTTAGATACCGTATTTCCTCTAAAGAACGCCGCGGCGTTCTTTACAAAATGCAATTTTTAGGTGCGGCGTTCTTTAGAGGGCGGCGTTCTTTGGAGGGCGGCGTTTATTACAAAACCATGAGTGAGACAAAAAGCAGAAGTTGATGTTAAGTATTTTCTTTAAGATTAAATATAGATAACAAAAGAATTAAACTATGAAAAGTCTATTAAACAATGTCAATGTCAATGTCGCTATCTCCGTCCGAGTCTTCGTCGATAACATGAAAGGACTCATAGCTTTCATTTACATCACAATCGTAAATTTCAAATGGGTTGTCAGAAGATTGGTCTTCTTCCAATGCCTCAGTTGCTTTTTTCATTAAGGTAGCACCAGATGAACAGGACGATCCTTCTTTAAAACAATGGATTTGTCCATCCTCTGATCCATCAAGAGCTAAATTTAAACCACACGACTTGAAAGATTTGATAATCATTTCCGTGCTCAAGCCATTCCATGCGTCTAAAACCCATTGCACTAGCTTTCGTCGCGATGGAGGTTTCTGGTTTCCTCCTTTTGTGAACTGTTGAACACCTTCAACCATCCATTCGTTATAAAGATCGATCATCCGACTCTTAAATGGTTTATTCCATGAGACATCTGGTGCCTGTATATATTTAGTGCAGCCACCGGGAATTATGACATTCTCAATTCTGCCTTTTGACAATTCTTGTTTCACGGAATCCATCATGTGGCATTCAAATGAATCCCAAGCTAACAAGCGTCGATTAAAGGAAAACTTTCCTAAAACTGTTTGCACATAGTGTAAGGTGAGTTCCTCGTTCATCCAATAGAGTTGTCAAAGCTGATATCGTTTTTTATTGAAATTGGAGATAATCATGTAAATGCGACAGTTACTGGGAAACGAAAACAAGAGATTGGTTTGAGTGTACCTGCAAAGTTCATTTGTTTTACATCTAGCAAAAGTTATGCTAAAATTCTTCACAGTTAACTGTTAAAGCGTAAAACTAAATATTCGTATTTGTCGTTAGATGTAGAAGAATTTTGTGAAAGAAAACAGATCAAATTCATATAAATACCAACTTTTTTTACTTTCCCTATTAAAATGGTTTTTTTCTAATAAACGCTGCATCTAAGGTGCGGCGTTCTTTGGAGGGCGGCGTTCTTTAGAGGGCGGCGTTCTTTAGAGGAAATACGGTATGGCAAACGATAAAATTGTCGAAATTAATGCTTTACTTGCCAAGATAAATGACTCATTTGCTAAATCGACTCATTTGCTGCTGCTATTTCAGATATTGATATTTGTGTTGAAAAAATCGAGATTAAAAGGTTAAATTTGCGTTCGCTTTCTAATCAAATCAAAGTAAATATTGGTGAAACTAAATTCGAAGCAGAATTTGCTAAAAACATTGAAATGTCTTTTGCTAACAACAAAACTTATATCAAGTCTGGCAAAGATCTGAGAAAATTAACTAGAGCAAAAGAGAAAGCGGATTATACCAATAAAGAAATTTCAACAAAAAACATCATTTTGAAATTACAAAACAAAAAATTGAAACCACCGGTTTTGTCATCAATCAAATTTTTCGCATAATAAACGAACTTTTAAAAGATTTTCTAGTCACCAAAGACACGATGAAATAGTTAAAAAGGAATCAAATTTACAACTTAAACTTTGTCAATGTGAAAAATTAACAAAGAAAATCCAGTATTTGTTGGACACTGTCCTGCCTGAATATCCAGATAAGAAAAGTGTTTTGCAAACGATAATAGAAGCTTATGAAAAATTTTCAATAATATTCAAAAGAAAGAATACGTCGAAAATCTTAAAACTGAAATTCAAACCAGGGAGTTATCCAAAGGGAAATTGTTTAGTTCATCAAATCTCAATTAAAAACAACACCTTTAAAATTGTTACCAGACTTACTTAAAAATAATCATCTTGACGAACCTGCGCTGTCTTTAGTGAAAGGTCTTGAAAATATTGAGGATATTTGGATTAGATTAAAAAGAGCATTTGATGATTCCAAAACAATGCTTCAAAAGAAACTCAGAGATGTTAAAAAATTTGGTCCACTATGGAAATTAAAAAGTCCTGATACTTTGCAACACGGTTTATTAAAACTTATTACATTACTCCAGGATATTCTTTCTCTGTCCAAAGTTCATAATATTCAAAATAGGCTTAATTTTGATGATGGATTGAATATGATTTACCATATTATGGGAGATTACTACGTGGTTGTCTTCTATCTGTGAGGGAAAATTACAAGAACCTGAAAAGTGAGAGAGATTGATTTTATTTCTTGAGAAGGCATTAAGGATACAACAAGAGACAGCTTTGGTTACTAGGCATCAGGCTCCTGAGTACAAAAAAGATAAAAAAAAATATTGCAATGATTCGAGAGATAGGTACAAAAGTCACCATATAAATGATAGGCAAAGCGATGAAGACCACATAATGGCACATTTGTAATGAATCTTCTAGTACTCATATTGCAACCAATGGTCCAAATGGTACTAAAATTATTCAGTACTTTGCATGTCAAAAGTTTGCTAAAATGACTCCTGCAGAGAGATTCAACACTATTAAGTCTAAAGGTTTATGTATTCAATGTCTTTAGAACTGGTTGCCTTTGGGAATTTCTCTTAGCTGATGACCTTGCAATTAATGCTGGTAGTCTAGAGTCTATCAGACTTAGAGTGAATAACGCTAAAACTTAAGCCATACATCACACTTCTTTTTCTGGTCTACTATCAGTGATAGCAGACCAAAAAAGAAACAGGAAAGTTTTCTAGTGTTGTTTGTAGGAACATTGTCAGTGGAAACCCATCTTTTGTGGCAGCTGTCAGCATTGGATACCTTAAATGGTGTAAACGGAAAAATAACAAATTAAGCGCCTGGTACAATTATTTAAAAATTTCATCTTGACAAGGGGTGCTTATTGGACAGATGCAGTTATTTCAGCAGGGGCACTTATTAACATTTTTTCAGAAAAGCAAATTATTTTAAACTTCATTCTCACAGCATTTATAAATAAAAAATAGAAATACAACAAAAAATAAAGAAATATAATAGTAATAATGTATCTTTTATAAAATTTTAATATTTTTATCTTCATCTTTATTGTCGTTGTCTTTGTTTATTGTGAGTAATTCATAGTCATAATAAGAATCGTTGCTTTTTGTGCCGTTCCAAATAAGTGCGGGGAGGGAGCGCTTTTAGAGCAGGGGTGCTTATTTACAAATATTTCCAAAACCTTGGGGCGCTTATTCAAGCTTTACAGTAATCAAAACCAAATGGAAGTTTTCTCTGCAGATGATGTCAAAATAAACTTTACCCCATCATCAGGATTCAATAGTTTCATTTCCGCAAATCAATAAAGACGGTAACGATAAATCATTTCCCTTTGACAATATTTCAAATTATAATAATTTTCCTCACAATCTTATTCCTACTTTTGCCGCAAACGCCCGCATATATACGGGCGACTTTTCGAATAAAATTGGCGTTTGCCCCCCGAAATCGCCCGCACTTTCTCGAAATCGCCCGGAACATTCCCGAAATGCAATTCCTTGTAACAAACCATGCGGACGATATTTGGGAAGAAGGCGCTTGAAGAGAAAGGGGTTAATATATTATATATATAAGTTATTTATAAAGTAAACTTTATCAAAAACCATCAAAAACAGTTCTTTTAAGAACTTCACTACCACATAGTAAGTTTATTTTAATTTTTATAGTTTTTTTGAATCACATTAGTGTCTGTTTTTATTTTCTTTTTCGGGCATTGTTCGGGCCTATGCGGGTTTTTTCGGGCGAATCCTTATATTTTTTTTCAAAACGCCGAACTCCCCCGCACTTTTTACGGCGTATGCGGCTTATCGGCACCCTCTCTGCTGATAGCTGAGGGCCTGCAATGACTCAGAGCGAAAATTATCTGTTAAAATGGATTTGCTCAACCAAAAGCTATGTAAGCTGCACAAAGAATCTCTTATATAAGAGACGTGTTAACCTGATCTTATCTTAGGAAAATAACACACTGGAACAGACTTTGCTGGTACGAAAACTTGCAGAGGATGCATGACAACAGTTTGCAACAACTACTCAATCTTTTGAACAACCTGTTAGAGTACCCACCAAGAGTATACCCTAAAGAGATTAACTGGGGGAGAACTGAAATGTGCTTGCTGATTGTAGCAAAGCTGGCGTTAAAAGTCCAAAGATTAAATAAAAACTTGACGCTTTCTTGTTGGTCTCTGGTTATTTTGTTTTTTTACTACTGAGAGTCTTTTATTACGTGACCGTATTATTTACGGAGGGCAAAGTAAGCGAAGCACGAATTTAATCCGGGTTGTACAACCTCGACCCCAGGACTTTTTGTCTCTTTTTGTACCTGACGGCGAGACGAACATAAGCGGCCATTTATGTTCCTGTAGACGCAGCTTCTAAGAATCTGGACACTATTTCTCTGAGGGACGAGGTTAGTTTTATAATCGCATTTTTTCTTAAAAACAACCTATCTTTCACTTCAGTCCATTGCAATCTCTTATAAAGGCAAAATTTCGTTCTATATATCAACCTCCGTTTTATCTCTAACTTTCACTTTGTTGTACTATTTTTCCGGTCCCTTCAGCTCATGTTATCTGGGACTTTCTCCTTATTTTTCAAACAAACAAAAAAAAAATCTAAAAGTTCGATTAATATATAAAAGTGACTTTCGAATGTTTATATTGTATCTTTTTTCCATTCCTTGTTTTCGGCCAAACAATCTAATAATCAAGAACTAAACTTCCGTAAACAAGTACCGGCATTTCAAGCGTTGAAGGCGACTACCCGTTATCTCGAACTTTTTTGTCGGTCCCTTGAGAGTTCCACTGTACTATTTGTTCCCTCGTACCTTTTTGTCTGCGCTAAAGACAAAAAAGATCTTAATTTTGATGTTAACTCTCGAGTACATATTACTTTTTTTGAATGGAAGATAGCCTTACCTACAATATCTTTCACCCATTGACAAACTTCACTCGATTTCACCGTACTTTAACACAACAGAGCAGGTTTTTGAAGCAATATAAGCTAATTTCAGAGGAAACTGTTGCGGACACCTCTTCATCGCCTACACTTTTGTGACCCGATGGTGTACGCTAAGAGGTTTCACTGTATAAAGCTTATTGTTGGCGAGGAAATCCTAAGAATGACAGGTGAAATAAAACTTTTCAGATGGTAAATTGTTACAAGATATTTTACTTCTTCAAAATAAATAATGATACACTAAAACGTTTTTTAATAAAAGATACCATTCTATGAGTTGAAAGAGGATTTAATAAAACTTCGGTATGTAAAACTCGAATGCTTCACACAAGTTTCTTTTGCTTGCATATAAAAAATTGGAAAAATTAAAGAATTTTAGAAATTTCCAAACCTAAGTTTATACACATCTATAAAGCAGCATTTAGAGGTATCATGATTTGGTAATTCCCAATTAAAAATTACATTTAATGCTGTAGTAAAACACACGAGAGGAGAAGAACTCCTACAGTAGATATGCTATTCACATATGCTATAAAATGGAAATATTTACCTAGCTTATGCTGAAATCCGCAGAAGGCTTGTTAAATTGATTCCGCGCAAATTTTAGGCTGCGCAAATTTCAGGCTGCGCAAATTTCAACCAGAACAAGTAAGGTAACTGATATGATACCATGACCTCATAAAATAATTTTCAATTAAAATATCTTTAGTATAAATAAAGCAAACTAAATATTAGCTGCAGAATGTTTATTATCTCGCCGATGATTTCTTTTTTGAGTTCTCGTTTTCGAAGTTGCAGCGTTCATAAGTTGCTAAAAAAATAAGTATATTATTACATATTACATTCTCTACGTTGATTGAATGCTCAGCGCACAATGCTAAATTTTTAAGTTAATCGTACGCGGCCGCACAGTAGCCCAGTGGTAAAGCTTTCGCTTCTAGTGCGAAAGGCTGTCGGTTTAAACCATGATGGCGAGCTTGTGCTTAGCGTTTAGCATGAGGATAGAGGTGAGGTCTTCGGCAGTTAACGGCTTCCGCAGCTTTAATTCTTAAAAACTTTAAATGCGCCATCTTCGAAGGACCTTGATTGACAACAACAGCCACGGGAACTGAAGAGGCTATCGTTAGTTATTTCCGCAAAATGTTCAAGTAGTTGGAAACAAGTTTGTTCCTAATTTCTCAAAAAACCAAAACCGAAAGAGAAAGAAAGTTAATTTCAAAAATGTTACATATAACACAAATGTAAAATATAAGGGTTAAAATTAGTTAAGGCGGATGACCGAAAGTTACTTTAGGTCGTTGCTTAAAAGGAGGCGTCCATTCTTGCTTTTTTTTAAAATATATAATAAGGTTTAGCTAGAAGTTAGGCGTTTATGTAACGGTTATTCCTTCTAGCATAGGCGTTGATACATATAAATGCAAAAAAAGAGAAATATATAATAAACATATTGACAGAAATGTAAACTAACCTTCTCGTATTTAGATGCTTTTGATTGTTTCATTTCTTTAGTAACAGGTATACCCAAATCAAAAATCTCTCTCAGAAGCATATTTGACTATAAAAATAGAAAATTAACGCAACAATAAACCAGAAAGGGTTTAAATCTTCTTAAATTAAATCAAATTTGTAGCAAAACAAGTTTATCAAATTGCCTACCTCTAAATGAGTGTTGGTGCCTGAACCTAATGCATCTTTGAAAGCATTATATCTTCTTAACCTACGCAGATAAAAATAGTGATATTCCAAAATGCAGAATATCCTTTACAAGTTTAACAAACATTCGAATATGGCTAAACATTCCAACATACCATGTCCATGACGTCATTTGTATGTATTCCATACCAAACTTTATCGTCTCATCTGGTGCGATTTTACTCTGCAAATAATAATTTGATAAAAACTTTTAAAGTTACTTCAAAACAACAACAAAAACAACAGATGTTCAAATCAAACGAGAGAGTACCTCTACAGATTTCCAGATATCTCTAAAACTCGATTTTTGCTGTCGCTTTTCGCGTTTTCCTTTGTGTCTTCCACTTTCATTAGCTAGTTCTCTTAATAAATCGTACAATTTATGCACAGGTCCAGAGAAAAATACATCACTCTGTCTTCCCAACTCGTACATAAGAGCAACTGTTTCACCTGCGGCTATTCTTAAGTTTAAACCACCAAGCTCTAATAATTTGCATATAACTGGAACGCAACTAAAAGACAATGAAATGAATAACAACTTAAACATGTGAAACCACTTTCATCCCCCTATTTATTTTTTTTCCCCTCCAGCTCCCTACCCACTTAGTTGCATACTAACCTTATATTTGCCGTGCCATGAAAAATATAATAATAAATACAATAATATGACAAGTTGACAAATGTCAATTTAATACGGAAATTTTTTAATATCTAAAAAACAATTAAAACACGTACAATAACTTACAACCCTTTAAAAAAAATTATGCACCTTTCCAATAATATTTCACCCCCACCAAAAAGGGTCTTTCCATCAATTTCCGAGATTTCCTGTCCCCAGTAAGGACAACTTTGAAATCATATGGCCCTACTTAGTATTTGGAGAGGCGACTATATTGTCAAATCAACTGTTATTAAAACAATGCAACATTTATAAGCGATATTTTTGTTGGTTTAAGTTGTGTTCTTCTTTTTTGCTCACGTTGTCCACAAATATTCTTTCAATGCTTTAAAGATTATCAATGTTTTTCCCCATTTTATATATTTTTTTCTTAAGGTTCTAAATTTTTCAAAGAGCATGGATACAATGTAATTCTCTAGGCTAAGTCAAACATTTAATCTTATATAAACAGGGAAGTTAGGGTGAAAACACCACTATGTATTATGAAAACAAGAAAGTCTTACTTTTCAATTTGCTCCTCCACAACTGATTGTGAAGCAACAGTCAGTAGCAAACCCCAGGCCATCAAAGAGTTTGCAAACGTGATATGCGCAGAAGTATCAGCAGGAACTTTTTTAAAAAATATTCCTTTTAATGCTGTCAAGCAGTCAGCTATATCCTGAAAACATGTAAAAATATTTTGCACAGGGTTTTTCAACTGTTCAGACACAAGTTATTGCCAGTTGTTTTTTGCCAACACACAGGAAAAATACAAAATATTAGAGTTAGAAAGCGGCAATGGCCGCTAATGACATTATTTCAATTCCACTAAGCAGAATAAACAGGTCTGTGTGGGAAGCAGATGAACTAAAGAAAGACATCAACCCATACATCATAAAGCATAAGTTAAAAAATTTAAGTGTCTGTAATCTATGCGTACCTCCATTTCTTCAGCTCCAATAAAACAACACAACCCTAAAGCTGAAGCAGCCTAAAAGAAGATTATTTTAAAGTTTTTAAGAATTTAAACTATTTCTTACAACGCTAATAGGAAAAGTTCTCTCTACAGCAAATTTCATTTGTAAAAGCAATTGTCACAACTGTCTAAATGTTTACGTATGGGAGTACTTACGCTAGCTCTGGCTGATGGTGACACAGAGTCATCATTAATCAAGCTAATCAATATGGGCTTTAGTGTCTCGAAGATTTTTAATGATTCACCATCACCCAGCTGTATACATAATGCACAACTTATCGCGGCTGAAAGTATGCGGTCTTCCTGTTGACCTTTTTTTAAAAGCTTTTCCACAAAATCTAGTATAGTTTCTTTTCTAAAAATAATGTTCATTAATAAACAAAAAATACAAACCAACAGACACAAAAAACAACAATAGTATACGGCTTACCTTGTAATAATAATATCATTGATGTATCTTCTACAGAGTCCTTTTTTAACTTCCAACAAACAAGCCTGTCTGGCTCTTGCACTAAAACAATATTTGTTATTTTAAATAATGCAGTCCAACTAATTGTTAGCCTGCCAGTAAAACTATATATAAGGAAACAAGTATAACTACAAGTATAAGTATAAAAATAAGTTGAATTACTAACCCCTTTTGCCGTGCACCTTCAATGCTTTCAAGTAATTTATTTTCAAAGTCTTCATGATAATCTATACCATCTAAACACATGAAGTGAAATATAAAATAACGATGATTAAAAACATATGACATGAAAAAAGTCACAAGAATGAAAAATATCTCAATAAAATAGCACAACTAATCACTGCCTTGGTTTCTCTCTTTAACCTTATTTAGGTTGGAATATGTGTAACAAGATTAAGCTGCGTGGGGATGTTAATAAGGTTAGCCTCATTTTCGTTTTTGGTCACATGGTTATAATTGCTGATTGATTGCAAAAATCAATGCACACTGCCCAGAGAAGCTCTTAAGGCCCTGGTTACATCAAGTTACTTCTATAAATTAGTCACGATAAAACTTTCATCTTTTTTATGTTTTTATAGCTAAGAGCACCAAAACTAACATATTTCCATTCAAAGTTAGTGCAAGAACTTTGAAACAGATTTACATTTTTTGCCCAATAGTTATATATAAATTTATGATATATCAATCTTTATCAAAATGAGTAAGATTAATAATTCCCAGTATATGTTTAAATTATCATTTTCTTTATGTTTTAACACCATGTTGATTTAAAGTATAACGAAGTAACTTGTTACCTTCTGTGTTATCATCAGGCATAAAGCTATCAACCGAGCTTGCAAAACTCTTGACACTTTCACAGTCACCATCAGAATCAAAACCATTTGTTGAATCAGCTGCCCCATTACTTGTGGCTACAGCAGCAGCTACAAAAATCAAGACAAAAACTTACGTTACATGAAAGATTACTTTTATCAACAACTTTTGTGACCATGCTACTTGGAAGCCTGTTACTTAATCACAAAAAAGCCAATTTGGAAATTGCAGCACTACAGACTATTAAGGTTAAAACCCTACATACTTCTTTTACATTTAAAGGCTTTGCTTGAAATTTATAAAGGTTTTTCCACTGAAAAGTCCCCAGGACTACCTTCCAGATATGGTAATTTTAGGATCATTATCCACCTTTTAAAGTTTACATTAAACAGACTCTAGAAATCATTTTCTGTGACTGTGTTTATTATTTTTTTATTACGTCAATTGCTTCCACCTTTAAAGGTTACCTCCCGCAAAAAAAGAAGTTAATCGCATATGAAAGAGCTTGAAAAGTTGTCTGAAAATTTAAATTATTTTTTAAAAAATCTTTATTGGTTCTTCAGAATTTGGACTAAAAAGATTAACTAAATATGCGTGATGTTGTGAGTATATGCAAGGGAGTTAACGCAACAGTTTTGACAAGCCATAGAGAGTTAAAAAGGTTTTCTGGCCGTTCACTATGATGTGTTTTGAAAATTTTACATAAATTTTAATATTTAGTTACCATAATTATGGTCACTGCATACTCATGACATCATAATTTCGCATAATTAGCTCAACTTTTAAGACAAATATCGTGAGAACAGATAAAGATTTTTCAAAAAAATAAAAAGATTCCTAGAGAACTTTTAAAGATCTTTCATATGAGCTCAACTTGATTTTTCGTGGGAGGTAACCTTTAAACATTTCTGAACATACAAAAATGAACAGAAATTTTTATACTTGTTGGTTGTGGCATATCAACCCTGCTATTTTGCTACATTGTTGTTAAACAATTATAGGGCTTATTTTAACTCATTAAGAAAATATATATTTATAAAAGATTTTTGCTAGAGTAGCACTTTTTTATTATAGTGCAAAATAGGAAAGAGGACTTGATGTATATAGAGTTCCTGATTTTAAAATACTGGCTACAATATCGTAAAAAAGTGTATATAATAATTAAAAAACAAGTTAATAAAAGTCACCTTTTTTTCTTGGACTTTTTCTGCTTGATTTTTTCTTTGACCTCGAACTTTGATAATCCATTTTTAAAACCAAATATTATTAGTCACCTTTATTAAGAATACAAAGCTTGCAGTTAATTTTGAAAATAGAACATAAACATATATTATATAATAAATAATCGAGCTTGCAGTGAGTGTCACTAAAATTCTAACTGCTCTTAAAATCTCCAATCACATTAACAATATAATTTACGTAAATGCTCAATTTTGTGCACTCCCAGTCTCTGTAACAGTTAATTTGTCATTAACAGCTGATTAAGGAATCGCAAACTCTTTTTTGAAAGTTGTGAATCGAACTATTTAACTATAGCAGTAACAATTCGCTATTGTTACTGATGGTTTACTTAGATACTTAAAATGCTTAAAAAGTACAAATACATCACTTTTTAGAGTGACAATGCAGCCTAGCTATACTGTAGCTGTTTAAAATCCAAACAATAATGCAATCAACATTACCCATATTCTGTAAGAGTCATATAAGCCAAAACTGGTTGCTAGCTAGTGAGAAGCAACTTACTGAAAAAAGGACCGCGTAAGCAGATGTAGCTTTTTATGAGAAACACAGTTTTCTTCTTTCCATAGTTTCTATTGGAAGAACCAATACCAACGATTCTAGATCTACTTCTTTTTAATGATTTAGCTTTATTCTATATTTGCCATAATTACTTCGCCCTTCATTATGTTGATTTAAAGTTTTTACCTGTCATCGCCTTATTGCGATATATTTTACTGAACAAAATTACTGAAGTGGTTAAAGAGGGAATGCACATTTGAGACTGGTGCAAGTGTGTATGTTCCCTGATATTTTCTGACATTTTGACAATATTTTTCGAAATTCCTGACAATGTCTAACTTTCCTAACAGGAGACACCATGAACTGAGTAGAAAAAAAATAGTTTGTACTGCAGGTATCATTTAATTATTTGGTCATTCAACAAGGCGCCATTTTGTCTTCCTGAATTGATGTATTCAAACTGTTCCTTCAACATTTTGCGTCCATCATGACATGGTTTTCCTTCTTTAAAAAAAGTGATTTTATCATCTTCGCTGCCATCGGTGTTGCAAGTAACCGCACAAGAAACGAACGAATCTCGGATCATTTCTTTTGAAAACTTTTCCAAGGACTTCAAGATCCACTGAACAACTTCTTGTCTAGGTGGAGGTTTCAAATTGCCACAATCAGTTTCCTCGTGCAAGCCTTTTGAAGCCAGCCATTCATCATAAGTTCAGTGCAATGTTCCTTAAAAGGCTTGTTCCAGCACAGGCCAGGCGCTTGTATATAACGTGTGCACCCTCCAGGAATCAAAACCGCATTAACATTTTTTCTATTTAATGAATCGGTAGCTGAATTCTCAATGTGGCATGACGCCAAATAGCGTCTCCCAAAAGCAAAAGATTCGATAACTTTGTTAATCCAGTTGCTCGTCAATTCAGTGTTCATCCATCCGTTGGATGATGTTGCAACAACGCAGTTGCAACTGAATTCTTTATTAAGTTTTTCAACTTCTCTTTTAGCCTCCTTAAAAAACAATAAATGACTAAGTTTTTCTCTGTTTGCTTTTGCGGTCAAACAAACTGATATACAGTTGTTTTCATGCCCTGTTCATTCCAAATTGACACTATTGGATCCTGCTTTGTCGACTGTCAAAGTAGAAATCATGTCGCACCAAATAGGAGTCTCATCCATTACATAAATGTTATTCATAGTATAATTGTGTTGTAATCTTAACCTCGTTAAATTCGTAAAACATAGGCTACAAGCGTGGCTATGACCATTTCTGGGTCTTTCTGACAAACGGTGGTTTTTCTTCACAAAGACAGTCCATTTCTTTTCATGAACTTTCACACAAACTTTTCGTACCAACCTTTGCTTCCAACAAAATCAGATTCGTCTCCCATCTCCTTAAACAAGAGAAGGGCTGTTTTTCGAATAAATGTTTGAGATACCCGCAGTCCTTTTAATCGACGATTTATAACTCATTCAATAGTCAAGCTCTCTGGCTCCTCGCTCAGTGGTTTCCTTCCTCCTCCAGCAAGTCAAATTTTTTACTAAACTGAAATGTCTTTATTCAGTTTGTGTTATTTGTTTTGATTTGCTTCTCCCTCTCAGGTGAAGTGGTGAACTATAAAAAATGGCACAACCAAATCCAACATTTCAACAAACGACATGTTGTATAAAATAGATTTTACGTGTCCAGTTTGAGGTCATCACATTTATAAAGATTGCTGGGCTCCAGTTAATGGGGAGAAACTTTATTGCAAACCAGATCCAAGAGAAAAAGCACTGGCTATGATAAACATGCTTTGAGCGTTTATAAATTTGTAGAAGGTGAACATTTTTTGGTGGGGCACGTCCCTATATAATTATTGCGGCTCTTGACATTTTTTCTTACAACCGATAATGAGAAAGAAAAAAATGATTTGAAAGCAGAGGTGGTTGGGAAACAGAAAAGGGAGATTGGTTTAGTGGTTCAAGCCAAATACACAGCAATGACCAACTACATCAAGTTTGCGCAAGTTTTGATGGAAAAACTTAAGGAGAAACAAATAAAAAACAATGATATAACAATCCACAAAGCTATTTTAAAAAAATTTCCTTGCCTTATATCTATGACCATGATGAAAAGGAAAAGGAAATTCAAATTCAAGAAGAAATAGAACATAAAGAAAACTAAAACAAGTGTCTTTTAATTCCTAATCAACCCTTTCAGTTCATTTTTGTCAAAAATTCCAATAAGCGCCTGTTTCTGAATACCGAGGGGTGGGTGCTGATTCAAAGAGTGGGCGCTTATTCAATAGTATCAGGTCTAGGGTGGGCGCTTATTTAAGGGGGGCGCTCATTTGAGGGGACGCTTAATCGAAGATTTACGGTACTTGTAGTTCTTGTTTAATCAAAGCTTCTTCTGTCAGAGTTTAACCGTGAAACGTACATGTTTTCCACTTAACAGAACAAAATTACGACCAGGAGAATTGGAAATGCACTCACAAAACAGAATTCTGCATGTCTTGTTTGTAACCTAATGTTTTTGTTGATTATTTCCAATATATGCCGACCAAAGTGGATGTCAGTTTCAACCAATTTGACCCTAAAACATCTCATGAAACTGCTAACTAAGAGAATACTGAAGAGAATCTCTGACTAACTGGATTCTTGGTTTGTAGGTTAAGCCTCACTTTTAATTACTGGTTTTCCTTGACTGTGCATATTAATTTATCAACCAGCTTTTAGCCAGCTATCACAAGCTAGCCAGCTAAAACATAAGTGCAAAAAAGTATACAAGTATTAACTAGTTTATTCACACAATATCATGTTATACAATATAATGATTGTGGACATGAAGAATATTTAGGGAGGTATTATAAAGGAAGACAAGAAAGTGTCACATCACACCTTAGAACGCCACACACGCACACACACACACAAATACACTCCCATATAAAATATTTACTTTCCTGAATCTGAATACACTTTGATCAATTTACAATTTCAAAATGTATCAAGTAAATTATAAACAAAACAGGCAAACATACACGCCACATGTACGCGACACGACTAGTATTTTTGCTTTAAACGCGTGCGATAGTAAAGTTTTTTTTTCATGTGGCCGTCCGTAGTAAGCAAAAAAATATATACGGGTCGTATGTTGATTTCATGACAACTTCGCAACCTCATTTGTCTTTCCGTCATGGAGGTCTGGGTTTTGTAAATCGTACTACGGCCGCATGGAAATAAAACATTTGTCATCATTTGATTCACGCTAGTGCAATATATTGCACCGTGTTGCAATGGCTGTATGCTGTGTGGGTAGAATCGCTGTCTGCCAACAGAAAGCAACACCATGACCGAGTAACATTTCTTAATTTTTGGGAAAAAATTAAGAGAAAAGATAATGTTGCGCAATGTTAGATCAAAAATGTTGTGTAGCATTTTAAAGCAGTATAGCAAACAAACGCATAGTAAAAAGTACTGTTGTAGCTTTCATTTTCTCTGGGGCTGGGTTTCGTCCTCTTACAAAAGCGATACAGGCCATGGGTTCAGCAACGTAAGGTAATTGGCATTAAGGCTAGGTGGATATGTAAGAAACAAAACTCTAATAATAACTATATATATATTCAATGTAATTGTTGCTAATATTATATTGGTTTCTAAAAAAATTTATAAAAAAATATATGAAATTCCTAAGGGGCCACGAAAGTTATTTTTAATAAATGGGATGAAAAACAATGCAGTATAGAAAAAAATATGTTTACCTTTTTTCCCAATTATTCATTGATTACTGAATACAAGTATTTTTTTAAGTTGCTTGTTAGATATATAAGCAGCCTCAGTTGCTTAACCGTCCAAATTTTTATCCAATGAATAATCGTTTTTATTCGGCGACTACTCTAGCAGCTGCTAAAGTAAAAGGTCTCTGATAAAAAATCAAGACAAAAGCTGTCGCATTTGCTTTCAATATACTTTTTTAAGGTATCAAAGAACATCCATTTTTCAAAAAGACGGGAACGTAAAAAATAATTAATTCAAGTTACAAAAAAGAATCAGTACAATGTAAAAAAAAATTAAGTATAAGGTTGCTTACTACCATTTTTAATTTAATTGATACTTTCAATTTCTTTTGAAATATTTCACGCGCGTAGAGATGCTAGACTAAGCTTAAGTTCAATTTAAGCTCGCTGGAAAGTTACCCGATGTTATAATGCATGGGTGAGTAAAAAAATAATAATAATTAGATTCTCACAAGCAAACACTTCCTCAAAATTACTCATTACATTGCAGCACATCATCTAAAGTATATTTAGCAACCAAGTTAAAATTAAAGAAATAAAAATAAGTCTATAATTATTTATCTATTTTTTCTTTTAATCCTGTTGATGTTTTCATTATTCTCTTTCTTCATTTGGTTTAGATCAGAACTGATTTTCTCCAGATTCTCATTAATTTCGTTTTCGTTGATGTTATCGACTTGTTCTTCTAAATCGCGAATCTCACGCATAATCACGCCTGTTTCTTCAACTGTTTGAACAAGACTTCCAAAGCCCTAAGTGCAAAGAGTAAAAAATTTAACAATTTTTACTAAAAATTAAAAACACTTGAACAAATCCCGAAACCCGAAACAGCTACTAAAAGATTTAAAAAAAAAATTTGTAGTTATTAGCCAGGATTCATATTGCACAAGTTTTAGAGGTGTAGGGTTGCAGCGAGGTTTTGATTTGATAAACAAGTTTACCTCGTGCAAGTTAGCTAATAATTTGTAGGCTTTTCTGCTGAACTCATCTTTTTTCGCGTCCTAAAAAAAACGGTACATACACTAGAAGTTTGTGGAACAAGGTCGGCTATTAAAGGTGGTGCAATCCTAAGCTGAATAATTATCGCGAATTTCACACGTATTCGCGAAAATTTACCTGTACGGAAATTCGCAAAAATGTCATTTCGAAGTTACTAAAAATTACCTTTTCACTAAAATAAACAGCGCGAATTTGGTTTTGAAAAAAATAAGAATTTTTCGCTTCTTTTTTTAAGTTTTTCTCGGTAAAGTCTCTTTTTTTGCAGTAATTAGCAATAAGTAAGTCTAACTTAAAATGAAATTGAGAAAAGTATAATTAGATTCGCGAAAACATTCTTCGCAAAATAATCTTTTCGAAATATCTCAACATGACTGATTCGCGAAAATTAAAGGCATTTGTTTGGTTTTTCTTCACAAAGAATTAATCGACTTTAGGTCCAAAAGAATATTACCTTGAAAATCAATTCATCCGTGACAGTAAACGTACGATCAAGTTTGCCAGTGAGAAAATTAATATCTTTTTGAAGAGCTTTCGTGTCCAGCAAAACCTAAAATTAATATCAATTATCTCACAAATCGAAAAGTGAATGCTACACGTTAATCCGGCGATTTGATTTCTAAAATATTTTATATCGTGGAACAACGATTCTTCAGTTTTTCTAACTGATTTGTCGCCCACACGTTCCACATGAATGAATGTCCGAGTGCTTGTGATTTCAGGAATTGATGATACTAATAATGCGTTTTTTTATAGCGCAGGGAGGGAGGAAGCGGTCTAACCGTCGGATTTAGCGTATACATTTCGTTTTGTAAGTCATCCTATACAGATAAATTAAAAATAGCATCTCATCTCCCTTGCTCCTTTCTTATTTATTTGCTACGCTGTTTATATTATCCAAAGAGAATTGACATTGGGCTTAATGTTGACACTGAAAAGATTTTTGTCTCCCATCCAAGATGAAAGCTGAGAGTCTTTAATTCAGAAATGAACGGGAAATTATGATAAAATATTAGAAAAATAAGCAGAGCAGCCAATTAAATCGCAAGAATGGTTTTGTTCTGGAATAGAAGTAGGTAAAAACCTTTGCAATTTCTTCTTTCTGCTTTTTAATATTCCCAACGATTTCTAAAATTCTTTTCGTATACGAAGATCTGTTAACATTCTTCGACATGCGCTCAAACTCAGCGGCCTAAAGTAGATCATCCCAAATGTACAAATAAATAAAAATTATTATCTATAAATTGTCAAATATTATGATAAAGGAGCAAAAAAAAACAAAAAACACAATCAAACAAAGATGAACAACAAACAGTACCAGTTGTTTCAGAAGCTCTTCCTTTCCACGCGTTTCGTCTGCTGCACTTTTCATTTTATCCCGCAATGAACGCACCTGTTCGATTTTAGTTTCGACTTCGGACTAACAAAAATATATAAAGTTGAATTGCCTAATGGTAATGAAAAGAATACAAGCGAGCGAACGAAGGAACGAACGAACGACTTAATAAATACCGTTCTGGATTTGCTTTCCTCTTTTAACTGTCTGTATTTTTCGATAAGTGGAGCACGGTGTTTTTCCCATTGTTGATTCAAGTTAACTAATCTTTGACTGCTACTTTCGATGATTTTCTATAAAAAAACAAAGAATTTATTCTATTCACCGCCGATTGAAGTCATTTTTCTTTTAATAGCTTTTAAAGAAAGCAAAGAATACTCAATCTTTGTTTATGTTAAGACCACAGATTCGATTTATGAAATTTTAACCATGTGGAAAAAGAACGAGGGTAATTATTGCTCAGTATGATTTAGTAAGAAAAGAACTTGAAAAACAATATTCTCGGTGACTTTCCCTCTACCTACACTTTCCTAGATTTGCATAGAATAAAAATCAATATTTCAATAATTTATTTGAGATTATTTTTCAACGACAGCTTACTTGCAACTTGCTCATATTCTCCTCAGCATTCGGTAACAGATCGAAAGTTTTCTTCTTCACTCGAAATGCCGCTTCTTCCTCCTTGTTTGTTGTTTCTAAACTTCTTGATTGTTCGTCAACCTACAGTAATAGTAAACAAAACATTGACAAAAAGATGACTTTCAAATGACAGGTGACAGGTGACAACACATAAAATACCAACCTGCTGTTTTTGGGCAGTCACTTGCTTTTTCTCCAGCAAAATGTTCTGAAACTGTTGAGTAAGCTCACTAAGTTGATCTCTCAATGTTTTTAGCTCTTCTTCCTTCTTCTTCTGACGTTCCTAAAATAAACATTGCAGGCGAAACTTAATTTTTAAATTTGAATAAAAGCAGGTCCGTCAGGTGAAGTTGTTACTTCCGCCGCAAACGAGGTATATTAAATCGAAAAAAGCATCTTTTTTTAGTACACTGATAAGGAATTTAGTAAAAATATATTAAATCTATATTATAATGCCCGTATACGTCTGTCTGTCTGTCACGCAAAATGGTAGCTTAGCTGCGCAATAGCGAGAAGCACGCAATGCGGTATAAAAAGGACGGGCGAACCCGTGGATTTTCCACGGGCTAACGACTAGTAATAACTATTCAACACCATTTCAACGGTGCAGCGCTTTTGATTTAAAATAAAAAAAATTCGAACCATAAATAACCAAAAATAATAAGTAAAATTAGAATTAGAACTAGAGGAACATTGAGCGTCACAAAAAATATGGTCCCGATTTTTATTTTTGTGTTTGCACACATACGTTATCAGTAACACGAAACATGAAGTGATGTTATAGGTACTGTTAACTCATATTAAAAAAATGAAGATAAATTAAAAAAAAAGGATACAAGTGGCATGGCTCCTACTGAAAAGTATTTTTAAAGGTTATAGAACAAATGTTGAGCATCAAATTATTCGTAAATATCACAAATATATTTATTGTTTGCATTGTTTAGTCACCACATCGTAATTTTTATTAGTTGAAAGGAAAATATTTCCCCGACCTCCTCAGTTTCTGTAGTATTCATTTCTTCCTGCTTACTAACAATTTCTGCATTCACTTTTTCTTCGTCCTAAAAAATCAATTTGTCATGCTTAAAATAACAGAGAGAAACAACAAAGATAAAAATTTATAGGGATAATAGAAAAGGCACACATTAAAACATCAATCACCTGTGCAAATTGAAGCTTTTCAGCATGAGTAAATCTTGATCCTTTGCCGGTTTTCTTGGAGTCTCTTCCTGAAAAGCATAAACATACGTATCAACTTCACCATTTTGTACAAAAATTCGGGGGCAAAAATTTTATATTAATCCTAGAAATCGAGAGGCTCACATCTGCGTTAAGCTAAAAAACTGGCAATGGAATCTGTAACTCATAACTCGTTATTCTTCAAAGAGTCGACTCTCTATTCTAGCAGACCAAAAATATGTCAGCATTGAAACGACAGGTGATCAGAAATCTAGTTCACTGACACCAAACAATCGTGGATATTTTAAACTTTGGTGTCTAAGGGGTGAGAGAAGGTGTACAACACACCTGCAATTGAGTCCAATAGATCTTTTAATCCTACTGCACCAGTTTTTAAATTGGTATTTCTTTGACAGTTGGCTATTATTTTTTGCTTGATGCGCTTCATTAGCTTCTCTCTTTTCTGCTTTTTATACTCCTAGAAATATACCAACAGGGTCTATAAAAAATTTCAACAAAACCCACTGACAACCTTATGGCATCCATTATTTTTTTACCTCTTTACTAAGTCTTGTTGCCATCCCACTTTGATTCCATTCGTTCTCCCATTCGTGCTCTTCAGTAACTAGTCGTTTATTTTCCTCAATCAATGAAATATAGATATCTCTCTGATCAGTCGGCTGTGAAGTGACGAAAGGTATGCTATCAAATGCAGATTGTTCTTCTATATAAGAAATAAAATCAACTACAAAAATCTGCCACTGCTGGAAACACACAGAAGATTTTTTTGTGCTCAAAATCGACTTAGTTACAGTTGCCTAGTTTTAAATAAACACAACCTCTGTAAGATTACGAACACAGAACATTGCAATTTCAATTAATTTCACACCCTTTACTTCCTAGGTCTTTACCAAAATATCTGAGCAAAAATTTATTTATAATACACATAAGAAAGGAACCTTTGCTGATTTTTTCACTGCTTATTCCAACTGGATACTTTAGAAGACATGTATTGATATGATGAAATGATGAAGTGCCCTGAATAGTTGAATAATGAAAATCATTAATTAGTGAAAGTTACAGGTCACAATGCCTCCTGTTCCTTGTGTATCAACATATTTTTATTGTCATTTAAAGATAAATTTGATATGCTTCTTGTATATAATATGCAGTAATGAAAACCATATATTGTAGCACTTCAAAGTACCACTTGAATAAAATCTTAACAAAACTTTTAAGTCTACACAAAGAATACAAGGCAATTTGTTTAAATATAATATACTACAAAACTAAATCAAATTACCTGAAAAAACCATTCATCATTATCTAAATTTTGAATGTTTTTCTTCTTACAATAAGCTGGGGTCCAAGGAACAGACAACTGACGTTTTAATTCAGCTGCTATGCGATTATTCAATAAGACACCACTTCCTATAAAATAAATCAAATATGCTATCCTTTACCATCCTGGGTAGGGCTAAATTATTGCACAACAAGCATAAGTCATAAAATTAAACAGTAAAAGACGCCTTTCTTATTTTTAGTAAAAAAATAAAAAAATTTACCTAGCGGTTCATCGTTAGTGTCTGATGTTTCTTTTGGTATTTTTTCAATCAAAAACATTAATATTTTACGTAACTCATGTTCATTGGCATACAGAAATGTTTGATAGCCAATCTCTCCTTTAAAGCCAAGTTCCTACGAGTAGAGAAAATACATCTTGTATTCTCCCCCTTCTCTTCAACTAATGCACTCCCAAATGGGAGTCTATTTATAAGTGAAAAATTCCATAAAATTCCATCTCTAATGGACACGCTGGGAATGAACTGGGCAGCTATTTGAATGGAAATTAGAGCCTTAATTGAAGGGTCCTTATTTTAATATTCGGTAGCTTAAAAAGATGACTATTTTATTTAAAAACAGCCTTCTCTTTTAAATGATCTACCCTCTCAAAATTTATATCAAAATGTTCATCTATTATATTGTTTAGATGTTGTGTTATACTGATATATACATTTTTTTGCAGAAACGAAAAACATATTAATATTTTAAAAGGGCTTCTTTCAAATAAGCATTAACTCTAAAAATATTTTTTTTAGAGCTCTTCTCCTACTATCAAATAATGTTCATAACATATCAGTAGCGAACAAAAGAAACAATCGTTTTAAAAATACATATTGTAACTACTACAAATTAAACCTTAAATATTGTGCTTCCCCCCACTTCAGTCGCTTCTTCTCTGCTATATTGAAATCACTTTTCATTCAACATATTTTGGGACTTAATTTGATTTTGACATATTTACATTACACGGGGTGCACTACTTGTATAAAAGGACTGATCAATTTGGTTTATCCAGCTGCTATATCCATGCTTGTGGTTCCAGAGACTTAATTTTGATGAAGCAACAAACACAAGGTCAAAACCTGAAATTTTATGTTGTTGATATAAATACAACAAACTTCCACATAAAATTTCAATTACTTTACTAACACGCAAATTCTTATTTAAAAATGGGATTTGCATGCAAGTAGCTTCTTTAACTTTTTTTATTTAATCTTAGCACTCTCTTATAAATTTAAATAAGGCAAAAGGGATATATTTTCTTACATACTAATGGTATATGAGTTTCTTGAGATTAAGATGTTTTGAAGTGGGAGGTAAGCCTTAAATAAGCACCCCCAGCTCTTTCATTCTCATTTACTTCAAATTAAAAAATCTTTTTTTTCCCTATTATTGCCACCGTTGAATCAGATTATAAAAAATAAATATTACAGCAGTTCTTCACAAACACAAATTATACCAAGCCAACACACCTGACAAGCTGCAGCTAAACTAGATCCAATCCTAAATCGTGCAGACATACTTGGTGGTAAAACTGATGGAATGTTATATTGCTCACTGATGTGATCAAGACATTTTGATGCAGCTTGGACAATCATCTCCACTGTAAACTCTCGCAGTGTCATGACATCGTCAGAAATATCACTGGAAGTGAATAATTGAAACAAGTTTGTAGAAAAGTAGTCAATGCACTAACAGACAATATCAATGTCAAAAATCAATTACGCAATTTTGTCAGTAGCATTTTAGAGTCATTAACCTACAAATTGTTTAAAACACAATAACAAACAGGATAGCAGAAATAAAAAAAAGACGAATTCAATAATACAAAGTCTACAGACATCCAAAAAAGTCTAACAAGTTTAAAAACTGTATATGAGGCAAAAATAATTAAAACACACACCCTTCACTAGATACAACTCTATTGATATGCTTATAATTTTGTACATTTTTTTATTAATAAATCTTTATTCAATCAGCATCAGACATTGTATCACTTAAAAGCAGTAAGAAAGAGTCTAAAAATCAAAGTACTCATACCATCCAATTTGTTGCAGTGAATGTATTATTATATTATCAACTTCTTCCATGCTGGCAACAATTCTAAAAAAGAGAAATATAAAATGTTGTCATAATTTATACCTTAGCAATATCAAGAACTGGTCTTCAGTAAGGCAGCTAAATATAGCACAAAAATGTCATTCAGATATTTCATTATTATTCTTGAAGAAAACAAATAAATAAAGCCTTTCTAATGCACGTCCTCACAGGGCTATTGCAGAGGTAAATGCCAACATAAACAAAAATTCTTAGTTCATGACAGCAACGTTTAAGACCAATTTAACTCCAGCTTTAAAAAATTTTACTCATATTTTCTCTAAAAATTCAGTAATTCTTTTATGGGAGTGTACAATAAAGAAACAAAATATAAATTGCCAACATAAAACACAAAAAGACATGAAACAGGAATTGACATGAAACAGGAAAATGGCATTTCACTGAATGTGATAACTAAAGTTCTCACACACTCTCCGCAAAGTTGCCACATTTTTATATTTCCTAGCACAGCCAAAATAATAAAAACAAATTTGGTGGTTTTTAAAAAAAGATATAATATAACAGGAGGACTCCAGTCCCTTTATTTTTTTTTATTCCTAAATTTTATAAAAATTGCAGCAGAAGAGTGAAACATAGAAGAAGTGCATTTCAGTCCTGAACAATAAATCTTCTGTGCATCATTTTTGCACTGTTTTATTGTCACAACTTTAAACTCTGCATGTGAGGAAAATTGGGTAGATGGCACATGTGTGGACTGTTGGATGTTGCAGGGAGTTGTCTGGCAGAGCACTGACCCTAATTGAGTTTGCGAAGCTCAAAGACAGTATTAAATACTTCAGGACTCCCCATCAAAGCCATGGCCCCTCCTGGAAATAATAGACAGGGTATATCCCTCCATATTTGTGAGGCTAGCCATGTAAAATATGCACACCTTTGGTTCAGCTTTGTTGCCGTAGTGATGATTGACATTTTGGTTAAAGGTTATGTCCTGCGAAAAATAAAGTTAATTGTATATGAAAAAGCTCGAAAGGTTGTCTAGGAATTTGAATATATTTTTTAAAACTCTTATTATTATTATTATTATTATTATTATTATTATTATGAATGTTTATACAGGATGGGTATAATTCAGTTTTTAAAAAACTGCTTTTAATATATGTCCTGTGAAAAAAAAAAATATAAAATATTATTATATAACAGTTAAAAACATGAGTTAAAAATACTAGCTTCACAATAAGGCATAAAATAATTTATTACAGGTTAAAATAGCTTTTAGTTTTTCTTACGAAACTTGGTAAAGTATCCGATTTTTGAATTTTGATTGGCAAGTCATTATAAATCTTTGATCCCATAAATTTAAAACCAGATCTATTTACTTCAAGTCTCACTCTAGGTATTGTCAGTAAGTAATTGTTGTTTCGGGTGTTTCTACTGTGCGATCTTATCTCGAAGAAATCTTCAAAATTGCTACACACTGCTTTTTCCAAGCATTTTCTGATTGATTGATTTTCTTGATTGATTCTTTAGAATTTGGACTAAGAAAATCTACTAATTACGCATGATGTCATGATTATGCTTTTTAAAGTGTTATATTTAACATTTTTGACATGCCATATAGAGTTTAAAATATTTTCTGGCTGTTCACTTTGACATGTTTTAAACATTTTACATATATAAATTTAAAAATTCATTTGCCAAAATTATGCTCAATGCAAACTCATGACGTCATAATTTCACATAATTAGCGCAACTTTTAAGACAAATATCTTGAGAACAGATAAAGATTTTTCAAAAAATAAAAAGATTTCTAGAGAACTTTCATATTTGCTCAACTTGATTTTTCACAGGAGATAACCTTTAATTGACAAACCGCATTTTTGCTACATCCAGCATTTTTAAAATTTCGTTGGGTGAAAACGAACCTAGTTCATAGGGGAAAGAATGCTAAAAATTGTGGAAATGGAAGAATAATTAGCTAACAAGGCAACCACAATAAAAATCTGATTTTTGGCCTATGTAGTCATTCTTTTCTTACCTTTCTTACCAGCCAAAAATAGCTGTCAGTTCAAATAATTAAATAAATTGGTAATATGAACAGTAAAAAAACAAACTATTTTTGAAGGGAGACCTTACCTAATAGCAGAAGCTAAGACGAGGATAAGGCCACCCTTGGACGAGTACAATAGACGGCACAGGACGCACAAAACAGCACGAACATATATAATCACCAGATAAAAGAACTGTGTGAGAACAAAGGGAAAATTTGTTACAAATTAATAAGAGGCAATAAAATACTTCTTTAGATCACTTTTAAGACCAAAGTAATCTATGGAAATAATTTTTTTAAACATTGATGCCAGTATTTTATTCCAGGATTTAATGGTGTTAAATCTAATAGAATTTTTACCAAAACAAACGGTATTGACAGTAGGAATATTGATCAAGCCAGCCTTTTCTGCAAGAGTGCTATGGGCATAATTGAAGTCAACAGCAAAAGTATACATGGAATCACAGTCCCGATACTTACTTGCGCGCGCATCTAAGTGATTACGTAATGGCCAATGGACGCGCAGAAATGGAGGTAAAAATGTAAACAAACCAAGCAAACACGGAGGAAAACGTTCAAAACAAACTAAATCCACAATAAAAACGTGGCGGAAATTCAGATTTCAACATTTATTCACTATATGTTTTAACCATGCTATACTTGAACAATTTTATTTTAACATTCACATAAATAAAACACGCATTCAAAGCTTAACTTCTTTCGCGTACAGCTCCAAGCACAGCATCTATGCGCAATCTTTGATGTCACTTTTATGCTTGTTTAGCAAAGATAGGGATTACTCAAAGTAGACATCTAATCTATGCTTTGATAAAGCGATAGTTTAACTATAATTTGAACCATTACATGTGCATTAACGAATGGTGCTTTTCATGAGCACGAATGATGACATAAACCCTCGTGAATTGAGCATTCACCTCTTTTCATTTTTCCATTTTAGTAACTATGATTTTTCCGAGGAGTATTGGCTATGAATTCATGAATCCTATAACACAGCAGTTAGTCGATCTTTTTCTTTTTTTCGCTTTGCTAGCCTTGTGTTTTTCTGCACTAATGTTTCGTTACCTCCATTTCTGCGCACGCATCTTTCTTGGGTAGCATTACGTAATGTTATTTGATGCGCGCGCAGGAAAAACACGGCACGATGATTGAGTGTATTCTGGGAGTAGCAGGCATTTTATCATGAAAGAGCTTATGCAAAAACAGAATGTTCTGACACTGGACAATATCATTGAATTTGAGGATTTTTAGATTGCCATATGGTAACATTCACTCGCCCATATTGAATCCCCGCCAACCTGCAGGAAATTTAATTGCGCCCCGCCGAAGGGGCGCACATTTAGTGGACCGCGGGTATATAGTGTTTCTTTTATGTATGGGAGAAGTTTTTTTCTTACTCTCAACTTCGCGGGGGAACTTCGGCTCGAACATCCAACCTAGGTTTGATATAACACAACCTGTGTGTTTGGTACCATCAAGACAAAAATAACACTGATCGAGCAAAACTTATCTTGTCTCGGTTTCTTTGTTGTCTCTGAAGATTTGACTGCCATAAAAAATATTAATCGAGATTCTTTTGTTATGTTAATTTAAAGCTTTGTAATATTGTCTCGTTTAATATGCTTAAATGTCACTGCAGCCCACGTGAATTTATCTTCAAGAAAAGGTTTGTTTTTCTTTGTCCAAGTTGTTTCGAAACTTGTTAACAGTAAGTAGAAGGATTACTTATATTTTATATGAAATTAAACTCAGAACGGTTTATGGAGTTGATCCAAAGGCCGCAATTTATAAATGCATCACAATTTAAAGTCAATCAAGAACAGAACATTCCGTGTATGGCCATGACTAAAACTGCTTGCATTTTGTTGGTCTTCCCTTCCCGATGGTCTGGCTTGTCGTAATAGCTTTAATGATGTAGCTAGGGAGCTAAATACTTATTTTTAAATTCTTGCATTTTATAAGTTAATAGTCGTAAAACTACTCTCACTTGTACTACAGCTATCAAGCTAGAACTGCACAAAATAGTGCTTTCATTAGAGTCCCTTTTTTCAGAAGCAACAAAAAACTTTTATCCTGCCCTGTGTAATTTTATCAACGAGGGTGCTGATAAGCCACATACACCGTAAAAAGTATAGGCGTTTTGGGTGAGTAAAATAACTTCTAAAGGAACCTTTGTGAGGCTGCTATCATGTATTCTTGCGGTCAGAATGTTTGCTATCCGATGGAGAACAAAGTGGACTTTTCACGGTCAAACCTTCAAAGTAGCAACCTTACTTAAACAGAATTTACAAGTAAAACGTCGTTAAAATGTCGCAAAATGGCAAAAATTAAGCAGTATCTAAAACATATTAAAGATTTGACTAAAAAAAAAAAGAATTCCTTGAAAAATCCAGTATTGTATTTATGAAGATTTCACCACAAAAACATTAATTACGGCATTTGTACCCCATTTCATAATGGCTGCCCGTGATTGGTTGACACGAATCCAACCGCAAGAATATATATAAAAAGATATTTGTTGAATCATGAAAAAATATTGTTGTTCATTGCACGGAACAGTCAAGTTGAACTGATAAATTAACCAATAACATAACATAGTTAGCCCTTGCAGTACAACTAGACGCTACCCACAGTATGTTACAGGTTTCTTTGTTTTCTTCCCTTTTTTATGTTTTTTCTTGAAATTATAAATGATGTTGTTGATTTATCAAATCCGACAAATTTATTAATTGAGTGTCTACCCTTTTTTGTATCAAATTGTTCAATTCAATTCGAAAACAATGACCAATCAATTTCCTCGATAATAAACAATCAAATTTGTAAAATTCAATAAATCGATTTCAACAAAATAAGTCCTGTATTGTCCACAGGTTTGAAAATCTTGTATTGCCTGCTTAATATTATACTTGTTTAACAATGATATCAAAGCCAGCTTGACTAAATTTATATATATATTTTTATTTATATAGTATACCTTTTGTGTATCACATGGCATTGATTTGTATCTTTTTAATAAATTCTAACTTTAAATCAGATAAGTAGACAATAATTAAACAACCTAGTATTAATTCAGTTCTGGTAAAATTGTATTCTTCTTTCTCAATTTTAAATATACTTTCTTTTCAGATCATTTGTTATGAAACCATGCACCATCAGCATTTTCGAAAAATCTTCAACGAGAGAAATTTTTAAGGATTTTATTGGTAACTTAACAGAGTAATAATTCATTGAAATTTAAATTGTTCAGAAGTTATTATATATATTCGAATCGTGAAGTTCATACATAGCAATCCTGCATCCTGGAATTTTCGAGATCAGTTATAAAAAAATCCAGTTAAAGTTTTAACTATTGTTTTAGAATATATACTATATATATGTAAAAAAAAAATTATTTTTTATTTATCAAGTTGTATTTTACGTTAATTACAATAATAATTGAGAATTAGGATACTTATGATGTGTTTATATACCCCATTGTTCTCCGTTTTAAAGTCTACTTCAAATTTCAGAATCTTTTAGGCTAATGACGGAAAAGTCGCAGGGCTTCTTATTTAAAAATTTTCCCCTGGGCAATAAGCTTATTCACAAGCCTCTATGCAATTCCGTACTGCATTTCTATCATATTCGTAATATTTGGCGGAAAATGTTTCAGCAGAATAGCTTTCAGACACAATTTGTTATTACAGCACAAGAATTTTTGGAGATTTAATAAGTCAAAAATGTATGCGTAAGTCTTGAACGAATTTTAACCGAAAATCAAAAGCAATGATTACGTGAAATTACACAACAAGAAGGCTAGAGGCGTTTAAAGTGTACATATATTTAATCAAGATCTAACTTTATAGATAGAGCCTTAGCCAAATGTGAAAATAACGAAAATAATAAGTTCTAACACTGCAGTTTTTATAGATTTCAAACGTCCACCATTTTCCATTTTAATTTTAAATCCCGTTCTAAATTTGAATGTTTGAAATCGTTATTAGTAATTCGGGGCGCATTAGTGGTAACTATGGCTAGTTTTACATACCAAGGGATGCAGAAAACAAAACTGACTGCAATGTGTAACTTCTCCACCATTTTGGAATTATAATCTTCGGATACCGTGTATTTACGCGATATTTTACCTTGGGTCTGCCTAAACTTCGTCCCCAGGGTGCTTGAAAAATGGATACTTGTCGCCCCTCTTTTCCCCACAAAGTGCTTTAAGGTAACCCTCTCTCAAAAGAGTTAGTTCTGGGTCCGTCTAGCGAAGTGATGGATTCCGGTTGTTCTTTTTTTTTTAGATATTTTTTCCGCAAAATATTGTACCGTAACACTGAAGCATTTTCGTTTGTACTCCCTCCAACGCGTTGGAGGGAGCACAAACGAAAATGCTTCGTTAACGAAGGCGAGAAAAGGTACATCATTATTTACGCCTGGAAAATAGCTGAAAATTGTGTACCAAACTTAACTCCTGCTCTTGAGCTCAAAGTCTCAAATCGTAAAGGCCGTCTTTTCAATCTCCCACCTGTTCCGTCAGCATCAAAGCCCAGGCTCCTTTTCCAAACTACACCAAAGTCTTCGTTATTAATCTCCAAGACTATTCAATGCTCTCTCTAAACATATTAGGGACACGTCTCAATGTTCACTTAAATTGTTTAAAAGAACATTAGATAAATTCCTGAGTTCCTTGTCCGATGAACCTTCTATACAAGGAAACCCACACTGTGTGACGACAGCATACCTTCCATTACAAAGTTTAACACTGTTTCTTCTCTCTTTCTCTTTAGAAATGATGAAGTTGCAGTTGACGCCGGTCGTCCACGACAGACGTGAAGGGTTACATCTTCAAAAGTTGTCAATAAGTATCAATATAGTAAGTAAGTAAAAAATATATACTATTCCAGCGTTTAAGTTGTTAGCTGCTCAGTTGGAAGATTTGCGAGACTCTAAACAATGTTCCAGCTGGTGGCTATTTAAATGCAGATGAAGAGCAACATCTTCATCTTCAGAAGTCAACTTCTCACAGATTCTTCTCGAATTACCCAAGCATATAAAAAAACAGAAAATGATAACAAGGGATGAGAAGGACGATGCAGCTTTGGAAATATTTTACCGTCAAGAAAGTATAAAGTCCGTAAAGCTGTAGAGAAGTCCTTGAGTCGGATAGACTATACCAATATGATTGAAAAAAAAAAGTTGTAGCGCTAGATAAGCTCTACGAAATTTCTTTGCTCAAACAGAAGTTCAGATGTTGCAGAAGGAATAACCACATATCTCTTCGATTGTTTGGTTGGGTAAAACAGGCGCTTTGTAACGTGAAGTTTGAGGATGAATTTCTATGGAATGGTTCCTATGATATCGCTTGCATGGATAAAATCGTTTAAATCCCGTGTAGAAAATTGTGTTCGAGAAATCCGAAAACTTATCAACGCCGAGAATTGGCGTTACGTAAACACTAAAGCTTTATATCGCGGAATCATTTATACATGTACCAAGTGGTAAAATCACCATAGAAAACCCTATCAATACCCTCAGAGTCTACCGCTTACCGAATTGCGACTAGATCCATCGAGAAGCATTCCAGAACTGAGATCAACAACTTTGGGCCAGTGTTTGTACAAAATATCTTTGAATTTTGGGATCAAGTATTTTTGCATAAGATATGGGCCACTGTATACACATGCGCTTCGTCAAAGGCAACCGTAAGGATCTTGTACCGGAAATTAATTCTGAATCATTCATAAGAAACTTTCAAAGATTTATATTAGTTAAAGAGGATGCCCTACAAATGTTATATCTGATAATGGTATAAGTTGCATACAGAAGAAACTCAGACTTTTAACAGCAATCTAGGATCGAGTGGTACGTGAACATTCCAATAGCACCATGGCATAGCGGCTTTTTTGATCGCCTCGTGCGCACGTTTAAAGTATTATTACGAAAAGAATTACGACACGTACGACTTGAGTATGAACAGTTGACTACGATATTGAGCAAGTAGAGATGATAGTGAATAATAGACCGCTGACGTCAAACCAACTATTTGGACGTAATTTAGATCTTTGCACTTATCAAAGCCATGTATTATACGATGGTTTCACCAACCCAGACAGATTTACCTCGAAAGTAAACAACATCCTTGATCATTTTTAGGAAAGATAGCGTAGAGAATATTTAGTTGAACTGAGAAAAACTCACCGATCGCTATAAAAGAAAATTCGAACTCACCGAATATGGTCGTTAACGATACCGTCATCATCGAAGACAACTTACCCAGACCTAGATGGAGGTTAGTGACTCTTAAAGGAACACGATGAACACATTAGGGAGTTTGGTGAGAACAGCTCAGGGGTCAGAGTTAGCCAGACCGGTCGAACACATGTGTTGTAGTGGAAACGAAGACATCTAGAAGTTCGAAACGAAGCGATGATGTGTAGATGAACGTACGACAAAGACGCAATGCTGTAGTTGCTAAGGAGTTGCGAGCAAGAGGGATTTGTGTTTTATGAAAGAATTTTTGGTACGCATTTCAGGGAAATATTGACATTGGGAAAAGTGTTTGATATTTTGTTATATTATTAGTAAAAATGGAGACGAAATTACCGCGGGGCTACGTGTTGGCGTGACATCATCGTTCAATGTTTACATTTTGTTGTAACGCATTTCGATTTTTATACTCCAGTTCTTCCTTAAACAAATTTACACAAGCGCCTAGACAAAACTCTGTTGATGTTGACACAGGTTTAACAAGATTCCACTAGTGTAAAAGAACAACATAAATTATATTTATATAATTACAGAAGGGAATGTAGTTGGAGCAATATCTTTTTATATTCTCTAAGAATTGGAAAGAATTCGTAATATGACGGAGCCGTACCGTCAGAATGTTATAAGCGTAGAGCCCTTGGGACGAAGCTGAAACCACTGATTGCTCATTACAGCTACATACTACCGTGTCCCGACAGACAAAAAGGCGCTGGGGAAAAAGGGTAAACGCGGGGAGGCGCAGGGGCAGAAATTACAGTTTCATGGTCCTTGGGAAATGGCAAGTGAAGTAGTGAGAGAATGCCACCACGCGACAACATAACATCCTTTTCTACTATTTTCCTTATGACTAGCTATGCAATTTCCTACCATTTTTTGCCTTGCTTTGGATATGCTGGTATTTTATAATGTTGTTTTGTTTTTTAAGCACTAGCTATATATAGGAAATACTCTGATTCTTACAAATGCTTGCTTGTAAAAGCGAGCCTAGAGATAGATAGATATAGATAACTAGAAAATAAGTTAGCTGCAAGCAGACATACGGCAGCACAAACCGTTGTTACAAATGTGAAAATAGCCAAAGAGACTGAACAATTAGCTAGCTAAATACTTTGAGGCCTTTGCTGGGTTTTTTTTTTCAGATGCTCTAAAAATACATCAAGCATAGCTAGATGGACCGAAAAAAATTTAAACAAAGCTTACAGCAAGTCATCTATTTGACATTTTCTTTTTGTTTTTATATTGTGGCTGGGCTCCTGCATAAAGTCTGTGCAGCAGCAAATTTTATCTGGTTAGTCTTCTACAAACCAGGGATATTTGTTTATCCATATTTGTTTACAGCAATCGAGTGATACTTTTGCTATAATAAAACAGTTCAACCAAACTAAGAGGGTGTTGATAAGGGCCACATATATAAGGGCGAGTTAATGTACCCATGCTAGCATGGAAAACGAACGTTAAGCCGAGAATTATGATGATGATGATGATGATGATGATGATGATATTTTGTACAGGAGGGATAACATTTTAACTCCGTGAGATTCAAATTTAACGGACGACAATGTTGGATATCTTGAAATAAATTACAATAATTTTATTAACAGTTTCCAAAGGACTAATCAACTAACGTACACATAGGTTTATCAGAAACAACTATATTATTAGCTAAACAACTGACTTACTATTGGTGCAGAGCTTGGAGATTTTCCTGGAATGTTTTTAGAATTTCACTTAAAGCTTGCCTCCCGAGAAAAGTCAAGTTGACTTAAATCGATTCATAACATCTTCAGAAAAAACAATTTAACGTTTATTTTATTAAAATCACTACTGTATTCAAGAAACCAGACAATGTTTACCTCATGTTTTTAAGCCTTCACCTCACTTGTTCGCCATTTTGCAAGTGAGCATTTAAGAGTATAATTATGCGCCTGACGTCACTAGTTAGAAGCTCACATTCGGACCCCCGGGATGAGAGGCGAAACTTTGCGGATGTGATGTGATGTGATTTGTAAAAAAAAGTTCCACACGTTGATGAATAAGGACGAAACCTTTTTTTAAATAGTAATATGGCTTCTTGCTCACTTACCTAGTTGTCTTAACCACTAAAAGAAACAAGGTGTATTTTTTTCAACTTTCCCAAAGATCCAAAACAACGAACTATATGGATCAAACTGATCAAGAGAGAGGATACACTTCCAAAGAATTTTAAGATCTGCGAAGCTCATTTTACTTCCGAGTTCTTTGACTTTAGAAAGAAAAAAACAAAAAGAAGAAGGTTAGTAGATTTTTTCATTTTTATCGTCATTCATCGAACTCATGTGCTATTATCTAAATCGAATACGTTTACATATCAAAACTCACTGATTAAATTAAAAATATTCGCGGATTCTTACTCGCAATAGCAACGACACTCCGCTTCGCTCGTCATTATCTTACACTTTCCACACTTGCACCACGTCCTTACAGCAACAGCAACACGTGAAGCGACTTCTTCTTGAATAGTATCCTCATCACAGCTCTTCCAACTGAAATCTGAGTCAGTGCTTGGTTTAGTATTTCGCCTGATAGGCTCAAATTGAAATTCTACAACATTTTCCCTGTCGCTCTTTTTTTCTTTTTTTGCGTTTTATTGCAATTGAATGATGATTTCTCAACTGAAGTTAGTATTCATTTTCAAAGTTTCCTGATATTTTCACGGGGGTAAACATACTCATTACCAATGAATTTCACTATTAAAGTTTAAGTAAAAAATTTCAATGCGGAAGATGATTTACGATCTTCTAACAGGTGACGTCAGAGCACTCAAGGTGAAGAAATTTATAAAACAGCATTGCGGATGTTTTACCTCGTGTCAGAGGTGAATTTTTGAATCTTAGTAACTTATAAGTGCGAATTAAGGAAAATAAACTTTATATTCGTAAATCATGTATGAATATGAGCCAATTTAGGTCAACTTAATTTTTCTCGGGAGGTAAGCTTTAATTCTCAATAAAAACTTAGTACATTTTAAAAAATATTCTATGTAATAACCTTTTTTAATGTATATAAAAAGTTAATAGATAGATAGATGTGCATATTTTACATGGCTAGCCTCACAAATATTGAGGGATATACCCTGTCTATTATCCCTCCAGAGGAGGCCATTGTTTAGATAGGGAGTCTTAGAGTATTTAATGCTCATTTTGAGCTACACAGACCCAATTATGGTCAGCGCTCCACCGGACAACTCCCTGCAACATCCAATGGCCCACACATTGTACCATCTCTCCAATTTCCCTCACATGGCTTGGGTTAACCTGGGGCTATGGTAACATTCACTCGCCCATATCAAATCGCCCCTAAGGAATCAAACCTTGGTCTCCTGCACAAAGTACGAGAGTTATAACCACCAAGCTAAAATTAATTAATTAATATTATTAAAAAGTCATACACTAGATTTTTTATAAGCTTATCTCCAAAGAGTAATAAGGAATAAAAGTTACAGGGATAAAAATAAGATTAGATACCAAAACTGTAAAGTCAGTAAGTTCAATTGTCCTAGCACAATGGAACGCAGTAGCACAAAAAAAGTAAACCAAAGTCATCACAAACAGGTAAGGCTACTCCAATTTAATTAGTTGTTCTACGGGCCCGACCGACCTTAATTTTCACGAAAACAAAAAATTAATAATATCAAGCAAAAAAAGTTTTAAAGAAAAAAACAAGAAAACAAACAAACATTTTCTCATTCCATCTCGTGAAAATATAATAAGCATAGAAGATAATCAATGACTTTCGCTAAAATAGTTGTAATGCAAGTGGAAAAACAAGACAGATTATTGTCGTAACACCCTCCTTTGTTATGATTAATATATATGTTTAAAATTAGCTAGCTAAACTGTAATACAGCAAGACTTTAGTCGATACCATTTTGGAAAATAATTAAAACAAGATAGAATACACTTGTCGTAACACCCTCCGCCGTTTTGAATTAAAAAAAAAGATTTTAACACTGCGAAAGTCTTTAAAGACTCTCAACTAAACAACCATAGTCCGAAAAAGAATTTAGATTTTCCTATAAAACTGCGCGAAAAAACATTAAAAGAACACTAAAATTGTTTGTTTTATTATTTTAAGTAGGAAAAGAATAGCTTGCTGTATAAATTTCTGTCCGCCCGTAGAACAACTAATTAAATTGGAGTCGCCTAATGAGAGAGTAAAGATATAAACCAAAG
Source organism: Hydractinia symbiolongicarpus (assembly GCF_029227915.1). Classification (NCBI taxonomy): domain Eukaryota; kingdom Metazoa; phylum Cnidaria; class Hydrozoa; order Anthoathecata; family Hydractiniidae; genus Hydractinia; species Hydractinia symbiolongicarpus. The sequence goes on along the minus strand of NC_079882.1, from coordinate 12,059,688 downwards.
AAGAATGTGTAATGTTTATTGAATGCCAAAAAAGTTTAATGGTTGCAATGTTACACACTCTTGTTCACAGACAGGTCTTCAAACCTTGTGAGGAATCATCCATGGTTAAGTACAATGATTATTTCACAAATTTGACACTGAAAATGCATCTTGTTTTACTTTCATGCTTAAAAATTTATTTTTTTCAATTTTATTTTGAAGACACAAAAATGGCAGTTGCAGCACCTACTGATTTCAAGTACTTATCTAATCAAGCATGTCTCGCTGCAAAAGAATTTGGTAAGCTATACTTCAGCACTTTTGACAGACAGAGACATAAATTGGTAAAGCTTTATGCTGATTTATCAACTGTTGTGTGGAATGGTAATGCTTATACTGGTACTACAAAAATAAACGAGTTTTTTGTAAGCCTTCCTGCAACTGCTCATAAACTTACTTCGATGGACTGTCAACCAATCAACGGAATTGCTACTTCAAATCGTATTTCGATACTTGTGGTATGCGAAGGATACGTTAAATACGGCAACGAAAACGAAAGAAAGTACTTCAGTCAGACTTTTATTTTATTATTGAGTGACAATGAAAAATGGAAAATAGTTAGTGATTGTTTTCGATTTATTGATAACGAATGACATGTACCAGTGTGTTTGTTTTTATATATTAGAATAATTAACTTTTAACAATATTATTTTTTGTGCCTCAGTAATCATTTTATCATTGGCGGGATTGTGAAACTTAAAAGTACTTAAGATCCACATCAAAAAAAGTTGTCTTATAAAAGTAAAAAAAAAGTAAAAATGCCTGGAAATACAATACAGAAGTTCTGTGTCGTAGACCAATCATTATAATTTTGTTCTCCATGAAAGAATTATTTAAAAAGACATTTTCAATAGTGCGTGCCAAAGCTTCTCAAAGCTTACCTCCTGTAAAAAACAAGTTGTTTTTATATAAAAGAAGCTGGAAAGTTGTCTATAAATCTTCTTACTTTTTTATATTGGGCTTTGCTAATTATGTGAAATATCACATCATCAACTAAGCTCTAAAGCAAGTAATCGCTCTCGCATAATTATATTAACTAAATACTAAAATTCATGCTGACGCTTATCTTAATCGGTAGAAATTTCAATCTGCTATGTACCTCAGTAAAATTGGTAAATTCAGCACCTGGCCCTGACCTAGCTTATCATGTCATTTATAATTAGTGTCCAAAATCAAAGATATCAGAATTAGTCAAAAATATATTCAATGTTCTAAACAATTTCTAAATTTAGCAGAGGAGTGTTGTGGTACCCATAAATATTTTTATGGGTCATTTGTATGGTATGCAAGATAATACAGAATATAAATTTTTAAAAATAAAATATTTTGGGGAAAAAACTACCAGGTAATAGGGACAGGGTTGTCAATTTAAATTCCAGGTTTTGGATGGTAATTAGGTGAAATGTTTACATTTACAGACAGAATATGAAAAAACAGCTTTGCATCAACATATAAAATTTTGAAAGTCAGTATTAAAATATCACTATGCCACTTTATTATAAAAAAACTTAAAAAACACTCGATGTTTTGTGACATGATCTTAAAATATTTTATTTTAAGATTTTTATAAATTTTTTATAAATATTATGCTAGAACATAAAATTAAATTGGTCATGCCTAATGGATACTGTAATGGTTCTTCACTTGTGTTCGTTAAAACTCAATACTTTTTATGACTCTGTTTACGACAGGTGCAATACCTCATATTACTTTTCAATTAGATTGACAAAGTATGCTAATACCCGTTGCATACAAACAGTATGTTTTGTTTTGAAAACCTATCAGTTATTGTTTGGGTGATATGGATTGCCATAAAAAATATTTTCCACAAACAAAAGAAAACATTTCTCTTTAGTAATTTTAAAGTGCAGTTTTATTTGTAAAAGTTTCACAATTTGGTCAATGGTAATTTTGTCTACATATGGAAACTTGTGAGGATCTTGCTACAATTAATTACCATGTAATATCATGGTAATTAAATGTTTTTATACCTTTATTTATTTTATATTATAGAATATTTATTGAAATATATTATGAATATAATTTTTAGGTAGTTTATTAAATGTCTAGAAAATTTTAAGCATCGCTATTGCGAGAATGTTACGTTTGAAAGGTTTATTTAAATTGCAAATTTTTTGTTGATAGAAGTCAGCCATTAATCAATATTTTCCATTCAGACACAACTTTTGTAGTTTTTCAAGTGTTCAGAATCTATGTTTTGTCATGTTGTTAACATGTTGCAATTACGTTATTTATTTGACCTTAATTTTTTAAGGATATATTTTGATATGAAATTTTAACTTAGTTTTCATATTGTATTTTTAGCTTTGCCCTCTGTTTAAAATTTAGATAATTAGCATTTCGCTGTGACTTTGTGCTAATTTTAGAAAAGCTTTGTGTTTTGCAGGCTCTTAACTTTTGGAGATTCTAACTTACATATAAACATCAAATACTTTCAAACGAAAAATTAGCGCAAAAATTGCCAGTGATATCCAACTTTTTTTGCTAATATTTTAAAATGTAAATAAAAATTGTAATTTTCTATGGTTGACAAAATAGTTTTTTAATATTTGTAGTTCTTCTTTTTCCATTATTACAAATAATTTTTGAGTCCTTGTATAGGAACATGGCCAAACCTACTTGCGGTTGCTTTTTTCAAGTACTTTGAATGGTATTCTACTGAATATGTCTGACTGTAAATATTTGATTATTTTGAGCACTCTGTTTTCACATCCCCTACGTTTTACATTATAATGATTTTATATATTTTTTTCATATTATTTTTAGATATTTTAAAAAGTCTAAAAAAAAATTGAACCATGAAATTAACAGACGGTGTTGTGCGAGCTTTCAAACCAGCAAAAATATTCCGTGATAATTCCGATAAGATCAATCACATAGATTACACATCAAATGGGGACACTCTGATTACAAGTAGCGCTGATGATTCTATTGTCATTTACGATTGCTTTGATGGAAAGTGAGTAAATATTTGCAATTGCTTTTAAACCTATTTCCGTGGCAAGTTGAGAATTTTACTGTTTGATTAGATTGTCATTGTCTTTTTTGTCACATTTAACCAGACCTTTTTACTTGTGAATCTGAGGTACTTGGCTATGATGTTACCATGAGCAGGGCAGTGTTGTCATGAAACTTGCATGAAATTAAGTTTGTTCCGAAAGAAAATAAAACGTTATGTTACATTAATAATCTTTCTAACCCTTTGACGTACATACTTTTTTAATTGTAAGATTTTTTATTCAATTTCTAATATTTAAAAAATATTTTTACTGCATTCGGTGGTTATAGAATTTTTTTTAAATATAATAGAGAAGTTGTATAAAAGTTCAAAATTTATTACAAAAATCTCTGTTGCCACCTTATAAAGTTCAAATTTTTTCTTGAACCACCATACTTTTAAAATAACTGTTTTGATCAATTTTGTGAAAATTTTCTGTTCTTCTACTTTCCCATACCTAATAATACATGTACTGTAACTGAGATTTGCAACTAGTTGATGTTATATTATATAATACATTTTTTTTCAGACAACGAAAAACTGCGAATAGTAAAAAATATGGTGTAGCTTTTATTCAATTCACACATGCTAACAACACAGTGATACACACTTCAACTAAAGTAGACGGTACGTAGCCATAGAAAAAAATTCATTCAAGTACCCCATCAATATTAATAGATTTCATTGTTTTGGAGAACATTGTCTGCAAATCATGCAAATCCAAATAAAAACTTCATTTGATCTCTATTGCGATCAGTTGGCGACAATGTAACTCATGTTATATTTATAGATACCATACGCTACTTGTCTTTACACGATAATAAATATGTGAGGTATTTTACTGGACATACAAAAAGGTATGTGTGACCGCAACTTACGGCTTACAATAAAACTTTGTACTTTAAGGGAAGAAAGTTTTTGCGGTGTTTTCACAAAAAACTTTCTTCCCAAAGTAACTACTTGAAGAGTTTGTTCTTCCTTTACAATCAAACGTTCTTGTCTACTGATTTTTTTTAATTTGCATATAAACCTGTTTCTTTTGTAGTTTTTGAACGTCTATTTTTTAGCGTTGTGGCACTCCATATGTCTCCAGTGGATGATGCATTCATATCAGGTTCTTTAGATAGGACCATTCGTTTGTGGGATTTACGTTCCAATAATTGCCAGGTAGAAATATTGCAATTTTTATTGTTGTTGTCATTATTGTTGTTACCGTGGATGTTTAAGGTTAAAAAGCAAATACAATTAGGAGGGGGAGGGGATGTTAAACCAAGCATTAACAGTAAAAATTGTGCTTCCACTTTTTTCAGGGTTTGATGCACGTGTCAGGTCGTCCCGTATGTTCATTTGATCCGGAAGGGTTGATATTTGCGGCCGGTGTAGATTCCGAGATCATCCGACTTTACGACTTACGCACGTTTGATAAGGTACTTATTATGAATACAGATTTAATTTTATAAAGTTTTGCGGAAAGTCTACCATGATCTGTCAGATTTCTGAGAAGTTAGACTCAGTTATCTTGCTCAGTTATCTATAAATATTTACAAGTTAATATCCGATGTATTTTTACAAAATTGAAGTTGACATATCGGTATATATTTTCAGGGTCCTTTTGCGACATTCAATTTACCGCAGTCAGAAACTGGCGTTGAACTTTCTGGCATCAAGTTTAGTAATGATGGAAAGAAATTTATAGTTCCGACTACCAAAGGAGAAGTCCATTTGTTAGATGCTTTTCAAGGAAATCTATTGCACACGTTCACGGTAAATAAACGATTATAATAAGCAAAATTCAAAATGGTACTAGTTTCCTTGTGCCTTGACTTTTTTTTATTTACCAGTTACTGAAATTTGGTGAAGCCTTCACTTTTATGTACTATTAAAGAACTTTGAAAATTTTGGTCTTACCTAAAAAAAACTCGCCTCTGCTACCCGCTTTTAATTTTTCATGTTTTAGCTGTGTTAGTGGCAGTCTTTCAAATATATATATTTTTGTGCTTCTGTTACTAGGGACTGGCTCCAGGTAAAAATGGGGATATTTATTTAGAAGCCTCATTTACTCCAGATTCCCAATACGTTTTGTCAGGTAGTAGCTTGTTTTCTTGTTGTGTGGATTGTGTTACTTCAACGAAGATAATTTTTTCAAGCATAAATTTCGCAGGTATTGCTTGCGAAATAAATTTTTTTTAAAAATTAAAGTTTCCTAAGTTCGTGTACATTAAAGGGAAGTCGAGGTGACAGAGGATGCTAGAGCGAAAAGAATATATTAAAAAACATACATTTATTTGCAAAAAACTATATGTCTGAAATTATAAGTATAGAAATTATTGTAATGGAATCATAATTTATAAAAAATATCAAAAGAAAAAAGAAAAGAGTATTTTCAAATAATCTAAAAAACGTATTAAACGTCTTTTTAAAACCGTGGGTTTGCCATTTATTGGTGCATTCTCTTGTACGAAATTAGTTTGAATTTGTTAGTAGCATTTAATTTCACGCAGTTACTCTTTGCAGGTACTACTGATGGCAAAGTTCATGTCTGGTCAGCAGATAGCGGAAAGCGAATTGCAATATTAGACGGTATGCATCCCGGACCGTGTCGGAATGTACGCTTCAATCCAAAGTATATGATGTTTGCTACTGGATGTACAAACTTGGTGAGGAATATCACAGTGTCTGTTTTCTTTTCATTGACATATTCAACACTTACGCTTTCTTTAACTTTTTTCCAGGCATTTTGGATTCCTGATCTAAACGACGTTGAAAAATAAAAAATAAAAGTTTTAATGGCGAGAATCGTTTGGAGAGAACGGTGGAACCAACATTGCGTTAACTTGATAAATAATGTTGCCACGGCAATTGAACTCGATTGCTGTTGATGTTACATAAATTGGTGAACATTTCGGGATATGGAGACAAAGTACAAACATGGGACACAATATGGCATCGTAGAGTCATATATATACAGTCATTTCACGCACTGTTTTTTCTAACAAAATGTAGTTTTTATATATATATTTTAAAGAGAAATATACAAATATCTTATTTATATTGTGAATATTAAGACAGCAAGGGAACATACAACCACGGACACTGTTGGAACGTAGGAAAAATGTATCTATTCATAAAGAAGTATATACGCTGTTTCTATATAAGACAAGCACTTCAAGGAACTTCAGTTATTTAGTTGGATCCTAAATCTTTAATAACTTTTATGCTCATTTTTGTTAGCTATGCGAATTCTTGGGAGTCACAGACGGTGGTATTGAGTGTGCTACAATGACGTATTCGTGGTGACAGAGAACAAAGCATTTTTTACGTTGCTTTCCTTGCTTGCGAATTGCTAGTAGAACTCGCATAACTTGCAGACTGATTTTCTGATCAAATCTAAGCCCCAGTGCTTATTTTCCACTTTTTGATGCCATCCCAATATCAAAAAGTGAAAACAGAGCCGTGGGGACAAGGTTGGTGTCTGACTGTTATTCTCCAGAGAATAATCCGTCTACGCTATATAAGGTTTCACTATTTTAAATAGGGATAGGGATAGAAAAATAGCTTACCTGAATTAATTTTCGCAAATCCTAAACGCGAGAATGATATTTACGAATTTTGCTAAAATAAGGAATTTGATATTTATTTTTTTACCAATTTATATTGTTTTTCAAGCACCTTTTCTGTAGGACGCTTAGAAAAATATTGACATTCTAATATATAAAGCGGTAAATTTGAAGAAAAAAAGTTTTAAATGTTTTTTAAAAAAGAAAAAACATCCGCTAAATCTCGCAAAAAACGAGTTTCCTAATAATTGTGTTGGGGACATCGAGATTGAGCAAAACTAGTAAATTCACCAAAATCAATTCTCTTATGGTAGTATACTACACAATGCAACATCTCAGCATTTGTACCCCTACTTTTGAGAACATTCATCTGATCATGAAGAATGGCTATAAGTTTCCACAACTAGTTGGAAAAACTAATAAAACATACAAAAAACGAACACTTGTAGTTGGCTTTGACATTATTAATTCCTGTAAAGCAAACCGAATGTTCTCAAAACGGTATTCCGGTATCGATCTAGCGTTCACTACAATAATTCTGCCGTCAAATTTATACAGGTGAGTGCAGAGCTGCTCGCTGTCCCGATAAAAAAAAGAGACAAAGATCCGTCGCTGACAAGTTTGTACCCGTGACACCTTTTCCTTTTAAGGTTGCCCGCGGAGAGTGATTGATCTGAAATCAATTTTAGCCATACGCATTCTCTACGATGGCCAAGAAGGGTCGCAGTGTAAAAATTTCATGCAAACCACACGACAGAATTTCTCGGAAGTATGAATTTCTATGTAAAATGCAATCAATGTTGGATTTTGCGCATACCCTGTTGTCAGAAACTTGCGCGAAGATAATTCACGGTTTGGTGTTTTTCCTTGGTAAAACCGTTGAAACTGGGTTAAACTTTTTACCGTAACTTATCACAATCTACATCTATAATATCTGGATAGATAATGTAAATAAGCATTAGAAATAGAGAATACTTTCGTACAAAAATTACAAAGGAATCGGACGCTGCATGTAGGTACTGCTATTAAAAAACAATAATATTCCAGTATTAGGATTTCATATATAATTATTATATTTACAAAGTATATACATCAAACTAAAAAGTTTCTATCCTCCAGTGTGAACATTGAACGATTTCCTTAGAATCTGTAGACTTTCATAATATCTGTGTTGTTGACGAAACGAGTGCTCCTTCCATCTGTAAAAATAATGCAAATTCAGGTATTACAAACTTGTTGTTCAACTGTGCTGCAAAAGTTGAAAGTATGGATATACTTTATTGTCCGAAACGTTCGCGAAACAAACATTTCGGGACTCGCCAGAACCGCGAAATTTTTGCATTTTTGAGGAATGTTTAAAAAATAAATGTAGCCGAAAATTAAAAAAAATAACTTGTCTAATTAATATTTTATAATTTCCCACTGCAAACACAGAATACTCACTTTGGGGTTTATATTTCTGATTAAGAATTCCTCATTGCAAACACAAGAGCTCATTATAAGGTTATAGGAACTATAATCAACAGGGGTTTCTAGAAGGAAGAAAATCTAGAATTTATGAGTATCGTGGAATTTATTTTCGTGGTTCAAACTTTTTACATAAGTTTCGCGGAATTTAATTTTGCAAATTTGCAAAGAAAAAAAAAAGTCTATGTCAATGAAGCATCTTTGTCTCGATTTGAAAACAAGGATAAGTAAAGACTTGTATTATCTAACCTGTTTCTAACTTTTCTCCATCGACTCATATTGTCCTTTCGAAGTTCTTCGATATCACTCTCAGTATCTATTATCTAAAATAGAAAGATTTTAGAGTAACTCGAGGGTTAAATACGCCTAATTGATCCGAAGACGTTATCTACTATTTACAGAGTTGGAATAGGTTAAGCAGGTTCATTTGCTCGTTTATTCAACCAAACAACTTTTGGGGGATATTGCTAACTAAAGTCATCCCACACCTACGGCAATGTCTATTAGTTTACATAAAACTTAAAAATCTTTACCAAAACTAACACCTGTCCCCAACTTTTCTAGCGTTTCAACAGAATTATGAACTTTTCTGATTTTTCCAGTTTTTAAATTTTTTTTCAACATTCTCCGGCAGCTTGGCAAAAAAAATTTTCCGATTCAGACAACGTCAAACTTTTTGATAACGCACTTACGTCTTCAACGAGTGCAGTCTTTAACGCAGGAGGCAAGGGTCTCGGATAAGCTTGGTCTTCATTTTTTACAGGACCAGTCAGCCTAAAGATAAAAGCCAAATCATTTACAAATAAAAAAAAATGGTAGAAAATTTTTTGGTGTAATTTAAGACTTCTCTTACTCCAAGATCTGATCCTCACAATCATCTGTGTTTTCCTAAAAAAAATATAGTTATAGAGAGAACACCGTATTCTGAAATTATAAAATTAGAAGCAGGTTTAGCAAACTACACTACCTCGTCCCCAGAACTTGTTAGGCTTTTTATATTTGGACGGCCTGAACAAATATAAAAAGCTTAACAAGCCCTGGGGATGAGATTGCGAACTACACTTACAGATTGTGTTACTGCCGGTAAGGTAGTTTTATTGTCTTGGTTCATGAGACTTGGGTGTTGCGTTAGATACGGTTTGTTTTTCATCCACTCACGAACCATGACGTATAGCGGAGTTTCTTCGTTAAATTGAGCCAAATCAACACGACGATCGAACAACTTGATGATATAACTATAAAGTAACATCCAAATTAAGTAAAAAAAACTTTTTAGAATTACATATTTTCTCAATTACCTCGGGTTTTGTATTGGCTCCTCCCCTTTAAACAAAACCAAAACCTGAGCGCCGCATCGTTCTGGAAATTGCGGGACAGGGGGAGGATGTAAGACCGGGGTACACCACACGAAACGCACCCTAAAATTGACATATTTAATAAGCGCCGAGGTCGGTTGGTTTATTGGCAATATGAATTTTCCCCTATAATACAGTATTTCAGAAGCTCCGTCTATTATAACTTAGTCGTTAACCCGTCAAGAAATCCAAGGGATCGTCGGTTCTTTAAATTTCACGCTATTTCGTGTGTCCGTAGCACGACCTTTTTCTTTCGCACACAGATAACAGGTAATTTAATATACAGATAGAAAATTATCTATATATATATATATATATAAAAATAAATTTAACGGTAATTACCTGGCTAAAATTCCGCAGTTGATGAAGAATATAAAACAAAAAAATATTTAAGTTAAATTCGTAAAATCTTGTTATTTATATGTCCGAAAAGCTTCTGCTTATTTTATAAAAATAATAAAATGGTTTTTAACAATTACATATGAAGTGAATACTCACGTTTGTTCGAATTCAAGAATTCTAAAAAATATAAACCAAAGATAGTTATAAAGGAAATATTTAAATCTATAATTTATCTTGATTTTTCATACAGCGGAATTGTCAAAATAAAGCCACACTTGTCTGCCTTTTCACTTTTGGTGCAAATTTTAAGATTTCGAAACTTAACTATAGCTATCACTCAACAGAACAAAAACGATTAAAATATTATTACACGTTTATTAAGAAACACAATATTATAGGTTGTTTCACCTTCTAGCTCAAAAATTGAATTGATAAATTGACAAGGCTGTTTAAGAAACATTCAGAATGAACTAAAAAAAGTAGTTAAATCGTTTACAATAGTTTGTATATTAAGATTTGATTGACACTCTCTCACAGCTGAATAAAATGACAAGAGTGAAAATGTTACTACAAGCAACGTTCAGTAACAGAAATGTCTCAATGATATTTGTAGTTGCAGTTAAATACTTATACCTATACACTACATTAATTTAAAGATTCGCGATGTCAAAAAATGTAAAAATACAATATTATGATAAAGGAGAAAAATTAATTGTGTTAAAAATACCTTCTGTGACAGAATCTTTCTTCTTCTTCTTTCGAGGTGCTCTTCCTACAAGATATATTCAAATTTCTAACCCTACTGATACAACAAACGCCTAAAACGCCTAAAATTCCCACAAATATTATATAGTTATCATACCTGAATATTGTCTTTTTGATGGTGTACTGACAACTGCTCCAATAAATCTAAAACATTCGCACTTATGTATCACAATTTTGCGTTTTATAAATTTTCATTAACGTTTGTACTAACAGTAAAGATCATCTATTTTTAAATCTACTTATATTTTTGTATTTCTATGGGTTTTCAATTAAATTTTTTACATACCTAGATTCTCCATTGTCTTCATCAGAGTCACTAAATATAAAACGTTTACAATGACACGAAAATGATAATAGCGAAAATGATAACCTATCAACTTTAAATAAGCTTTACCTTTCTTCTGTCTTATCAACAATTTCATTTAAAAGGTCATCTAATTTCAGGCGTGCTTCTGATACATCAAGAACGTCATTGTCTTGCATGTCACCATTAGTGGCAACAGCAGCACTGGACTCCATTTTTAAATATAACACTACAGAAAAATATAAAAAAGGGCAACATGTTACTGCCATAAAGTACACATAATTTTTCGTCAATTAATCTACAAAGTAATTCAATAAAGACAAATAAGGGATTTCAATTTTGATAAAGCGTTGTGTTTCATGACTTTAAGAAGGTATTTGCAAAAACATTAACATGCAAATTTAAAAGAACATTGGTATTTAAGTAAGTTTTGAACTTACTTGTTTACAAAATTTACATAGAAATAAGGCAAGTGTCTTGACATTGAACAAAAACATTTTTCCACCTATTTGATTTCCGCCGGCAAAGGCGGAATCTTTAAAATCGCCTGGGAATATAGAGATCGATAGGTAAGTAGATAGAGACAGCCTAGAGCCTGGACGCCTAAAACTTATCCAGTCTAAAGCCTAAATCCTCGTTTTCCAGATATTTTTCTGAGAGCAAGGCTAAAATGAGTTTTAAGCCAATAAGAATCCTAACAGTGCAACAAATTGTTTTAATATCCAATAAACAATACTTTATTTTAAAGTTTACATGGTATCACAAGTTAAAGCTCGTGCAGTGTAGCATAATGAAGATCGTCTCAAAATGCGCCATCTTTGATGTTATTAACATTTCCCTTTAATAATTACGTCATTTCCTTCTGTACAATTTTTGCAAGCACATAGACTTAAACTATATCCGGCAGAACTAATTAATTATTCATGATTTTAATTTAAAGAGGAACTGTTAAGGCTGAATATTTTTGGTGAAAGATAATGTATTATAACTATAAAATCGTGACAAGTGTGTTATAAAAGAAAAAATATGAATGTATAGTCTGATAATAACCTTCGTAACTGATTGTGTAAAATTTGCTGCCACCTTAAAAGATATTTCCCAAGTTGATTTTAGACAAAAAGAGAATATTGATAAATTTTCAGCCTTGACATTGTTCTTATTTTGTTTTTATTGTTTATCAATTTTCAGGTTTAATTATTTTTCTTTTAAAATCGTCTTATAGAGAAAAAAAGTTTATGTAAGTTAAGTTTTAGAATATTCAATGATTTTGTTACCCCATATTACTCAGTCCTCTTCAAAGTTCAGTACTTTTTCAGATTATTGATAATGGCGGAAATCTTTAAGCTGCAGGGCTTCTTGTTTTTGCTCTAATTCCATACCCCTCCTTTCGCTGCCCTATTTCATAAATTTAACAAAATTATTATTTTTAAAGCTTGAATGCACACAGATAAAATTGAAGGCAATTTACTTTTCCATAGTGAAATGCAAGCATGGTAATAACACATTTTTTAATTTATATGTTAATAATCACATCGAGTTCACAGAGTAAGTACTTAACTAAAGTGACCAGCTCAACCTTCAGTCATTATTTGAAACACAATCCTTTCATCCCTATTTAAGAAAAACAGAAAACCAAGACACTGCATATTTTTTATAAACGTTTTTAAACGAAAAATACAACCAATCATTCTCTTAACATCAAAATTATCATTCTGCAAAAAAACCTGTCCAATGTCAATGTTCATGTATATTTCATCTTTTAATTGTTTATATAGTGACACTAAGTTCCAAAAATCATTATTTCGGTGGTTGAGGAGGACTAAACATACCACCACCAGCTTTGCTGACAGCCCGAGATGGAGCAAAACCAAGAATCTTTTGCACATTTTGACGAATGGCCATTGTACAAAGGATATAAAAAAATATAAAAGAGCAATCAGTAAAATTTTCGCCACGGATATTACGATGTGATAACCCATGTAACCAAGAAATTGGAATGAAGGGTAATTTTGCAACAACTCTACCATCAAATATAGAATTAAACATCCCCATCAAAGCAGTAAAGGTAAATCCAATTGCAAACATTGACTTCATTTTCACCATGGATAAATCTCGATTGTGATTCTTTAGTTTTTCTTCAACACGTTCTATTTTCTTCTTTTGTCCACTTTGTTTACTGATATCTGTCATGGTTTCCTTTTTCTTTTCTAACTTTTTTGTGTTTTTTTCCACTTCACTTGTCAGTTTTTTATACTGATCGGTTCGGTAAATAAGCAGATATGTCAGACCTTCACTAAACAAGGCAGTTGCCAAAGCAATAAATACAATAAGTATCGTATCTTCCAACATCTTGACCTAAAAAATAGAACTTTTTGTTAAAACTGTAGAAATTGTGTATATAACCCAAATACAAACAAAAAGTTAAAGTTAAAAAGTTGGTTAAAAGAATATCCAGAAAAAACATTGAATTTCATTTTACAAGCAACGCACTAAATTGACTTGTCAGAATACCTTATGTGGTATCCTGTTTGTCATTTTTTTGTATTCTCTTGTTGCAAAAACAAAAAAACAACTTAATTGGCATTTTATTCTCATTTTTTAATATCATAAAAATAAGAGTACTTTTGGGCCTCAACAAGGGTGAATTAAAGAAACCAACTATAAGGCTTGATCTCAATTAATGGCAAATTGTCCGAGGGAGGGAGGGGTTAAGCACTTTACTATTAAAATAATGGAATGGAGACAAAAATTAACTTTATTTTTTTGTTGTAGAGACGAGAAGAGATATAAAGATTAACGTAAGTATTCTAGCAAATATAGTATAAAAAGACAGTCCTGGTCTTTTGAGGTCCGCACCTACAGCAATCCAGGCAAGTGAAGTATCACTCAGCTGCTAAAATTCATATGACCAGGACTGATGTACCTGGACGACATATTTTTATGAAAATTATGTAAAAACTGGAAAATATGTTAAATAACTTTTATTTGGCTGTCAAAAACTTGAAACAGAATGTTAAAATTTGACTACAGTAATTGACATTTAAGCAGATAGTGGTATTTTGGACAAATTTTCAGCACCAATGACAGTGCTGACATTGTGTTTCTTTCATAAGTATATACTATCAATTTGTAAAGTTTCAAAAAAGTCTATGAATAGTTATGAAGGTGGGGCGGAATCCCTTCTTCTTCTGAAATTAATAAAATGTTCAAAAATCCCCAGACTGAATAAGGTTAACCGTTATCACAGCAAGCCATTGAGCCTTGTATCCTGAAAGTCCTGCACATAACTTTGACAAAAATAATTATGACAGCTATACTGCGCTGATACCACAAACAAAATTTTGTTGAAATGACAGTTTGCTGGCATAATGGCATTAAGGCTTCATTTGATACAACTTTCTTGATATACTAGTCGTTAGCCCATGGAAAAATCCATGGGTTCGCCCGTCCTTTTTACAACGTACTGCGTGCGTCTCGCTACTTGCGCAGCTAAGCTACCAATTTGCGTGACAGATGGACAGACGTATACGGGTATTATAATATAGATAAATTATATATATACAATAAAACCTGTCTTTTTTATGGCTAAGTCAATGAAATTGAGTGCTTTTTTTATTCATGTATTTGTGTACTTGATCATATGGAGTTATAGGAAGCTTTATATTTACTTGCTGATTTGTTCAGCGAGCTAGTAACCTGGACGATAGACAGACAATAAAAGATGTGTAGCGTACAGTGGTACAACTTTGCCAAAAGTACAAATTCTCCACACAGAAATGAATACCATTTACACCACCATGACGCGTTTTCATTAACTTTTAGTGATGAAGGATCCATCTTTAATAAAAAAAAACAATGTTCAGATAAGCAAGGGAAATTTCTGTGAAACGATGCTTCATATCTTCTACAGACCCATGTTTTCTTATATTTTATTTTCCATCATGAGGGAGGTAAATTTCACCAGATTTTATGAATCTTATATACATTACCTTTGTAAACCCAATTTTAAGTAACGAAGCGTTTAAAAATAGTATTGGGCTAGCTTGCATTGATTACCTTAGCATACCTTACTTCTTTTTTTTTAAAGTTGCAAACCTAACTGTACCATTTGGGGTCCCATCAGTAGACAGTTAGGCTTGACCTACAAACCAGGGATTTCGTGTTCCATGGACTTTACTTCTGCCATATTTGTTTACTTCAATAATTGAGTGATACTCATGCTGTCATAAATGTGTTCTAGTTTTCGTATTCAGAATGCAAACTTGCAAAATAACGAATTCTGCATGTCATGTTTGTTAAGCTTAACGTTTCGGTTGATTATTTCAAATATATGTTGATTAAAGTGAATGCCAGTTTCATCTGACCGTAAAACATCTGATTTGGCACGGTAAATCTATAAAGGTACTTTAGCTGATCTGAGCTATACAGCAAACTACCCCAGATTAAGGAAAGCAAGTGCTGACAAGAACGAACACTGTAATTTACTTAGTTCAGAGGATCAAATCTTTGGATCATGGGATTCCTTGACTCTAACTGGTGGAGTTGGCAGGTAGGACTGAACTTATTTTCAATTGTTAGTGTCCTATGTTTAATCTTTAAAATAAGCCACAACAGGGTGGTAAAACAACAAGCGCAAGATAAATAATAACTTTTTTAAAAAAAGTGGTGAAATTGTACCGTTGTACAGTACAGTCCAGCTCAACTTGCAAAAATAATTGCTTTCATTAAAAAAAACAATAGGATAGCGAGTTCCTTTCAAATTGCGCGAAAATAATTGCTTCGTGTTAAGAACAAAAGCATAGCAAGAAACATTGTTTATAAACAATACTCTGCGCGAGAAAAAATTAAACGCGAAGGCCATTGAATTTTAATTTTTTTTAACAACGAAACTAATTATAGTAACGCGATTTTAATCTGATATATTTAAAAAACACAAGCTCTTTTAAAAAACAACAAATCCAATGATCTAAATATTTTAAAAAAACTAATGCTACTTTTAAAACTTTTAGTAATATTTCTTTATCGTCGAAATATATTTTTTAACATGCGAAGCTTTTAAAAGTTCTTTTTATAAAAAGCAACGTTTAGCAACGCAAACGGAAAAACCCTACGTTCGGGACTTTTCCCTTCGCGATAAGATTTCGAAAACAAATTAAATTTTAATACCGAAGAAAGAAAAAATCTAAAAATCTCACTTTTGACGTTTTATAGTATCACCCATGTGATATAACGAATCTTTTCTACCGCCGTTTTTCGTTTTTAAACTTTTAAAATGCGATCTAAAAAATCATTTCTATCGCCGTTTTTCGTTTTTAAACTTTTAAAATGCGATCTAAAAAACATTTCTATAGCGGTTTTTCATTTTTAAACTTTTAAAATGCGATCTAAAAAAACATTTCTATCGTTGTTTTTCATTTTTAAACTTTTAACAAAAAAACATTTCTATCGCCGTTTTTCATTTTTAAACTTTTAACAAAAAAACATTTCTATCGCCGTTTTTCGTTTTTAAACTTTTAAAATGCGATCTAAAAAATCATTTCTATCGCTGCTTTCCGTTTTTTAAACTTTTAAAATGCGATCTAAAAAAGCTTTTCTATCGCAGTTTTCCGTTTTTTAAACTTTTAAAATGCGATCTAAAAAGCTTTTCTATCGCCGTTTTTCGTTTTTAAACTTTTAAAATGCGATTTAAAAAAACATTTCTATAGCGGTTTTTCGTTTTTAAACTTTTAAAATGCGATCTAAAAAAACATTTCTATCGCCGGTTTTCGTTTTTAAACTTTTAAAATGCGATCTAACAAAGCTTTTCTATCGCTGTTTTCCGTTTTTTAAACTTTTAAAATGCAATCTAAAAACGCTTTTTATCGCCGTTTTTTCATTTTTAAACTTTTAAAATGCGATCTAAAAAAACATTTCTATCGCCGTTTTTAAAGTTTTAAAATGCAATCTAAAAAAACATTTCTATTAAAATTAAAGTTTCAATCTTTGTTAAAATATATTAATTTCTATCGCTTAAAAGCTTTATTTCACCCGCGCCACCAACAATGCCTTCTCGCTAGTTTATTTAGTTTCCACGCAAAACATTTGTTTAATAAAAATATTAAACAATGGCTCTTCGTGTCACTTTGATAGAGTTGATAACATTTGCAATTATGCTATTGGGAATAGTTATGTTAACACTATTTAACAATAGTTACGCGCAGTTATAATAAGCTATTTTTTCTTCAATAATCTTTTGTTTATTACGCGCAAGTTAATGACTTACAAGACTCGCAAGATAATTAATAAGAACAAAAGACAAACAACTACCGCCTCCGAGAAAAAGGTGTGAAACTTGAGCGTACGCGTACGCTTACATCTGGACTGTACTGTATAATACTAGCTATAATTTGTTTTCTTAACCCTACCATCTAATTGCATAAATTTTGGCTGGTAATATAATGAATATATAATGAATAATGCAATTTCTGTCCATGTATTTTGAATGTGTCTTAGGACTAGCAACTGTGATGTAGCTATATATCCTAGCTAATTAACATTTCTAGGTTCTGGTTAGCATCATTAAATTTTAAAAGAAGAAACAAAAACGTTATGGGGAAAATGAGTGGCATATTTAGATACGAGGGTGCGACTCGTCGGAAACGGCACAAAAACCACGGGGCTGTCGGACAACTTAGGGGGGTTTTAAAAAAACTTAAATTTTCACCCGGAGAAACCTGAATCAACCTGAAACATTTTTTTTAAACATTTATTACCATGTATAATTTATTCTTTTAATGTTGAGCAGTGGTAGTGGAAGACTTCTAAAAAAACTGTTTTTTATCATTTATTCCATAAATAGCTGTAATAACATTCCACAAATAATAAAGTAAGAGTAGAACGACAAAATAGCACCTTCTTCTCAACAACATTTAAGAACAATGAGCTCACACACTTTGCATTTTAGGCGGTTTTGGAAGAGCCCAGGCTTTTCCGGCTGATTACAGACAAAAACCTTGAAGAGAAACCTGAATAACGCCCGTGGCCGCCCTCACATATACGGCGCTTTCGGCAAGCCAGCACCCTTGTATTTATATTTATCATCAAAAATTATAGAGTTTGGTAAATGTTCTAGTCGTAAGTTGATGAGTTGGCGTGAAAGTCAGTGAGTTAATGAGTTGAAAAAGTTTCTGAATGCCGACATCCGGAATAATATGCATATGCTCTCCTTCTCCCTCTCCACTCTAGAGATTAAATTTTTAAGAGGCAATTATATCATCATCACATTATATTTTCAGACGTGATCAACGAAAGATGTTCAGTGACAATTATGTCAAAGCAACGAGTTCAAAATCGCCTCCTACAATACTGTAGTTTCTCAAACAAGCATCAATTTAAATCATTATACAATAAATTTAGGTACTTTTTATCTCTCAGATAGCGAGGAGGACGTTTTCGTTATTAGTTCAACAAAAAAATCCACCTCTGCTGAAAAAAAAGGATCAAACTATATGAAGAAGAGGAAGCTTTTTTTTTCTTTAATGTTTGAGCATAAAAATCTTCACAGATAATAAATACTTAAAATATTCCAGTCCAACAAATTTTAGCGATTCTAAAATTTTGATGGTTTTTTCTCTCTAAATTATGCAGATCATCCCATTCGAAAATATCGCATGTCAAAAAGTTGTTTGATACCGAATCTTGTGAAGATCAGCTTGGTTGTAACATCATCATCATTCTCGGCTTAACGTCCGTTTTCCATGCTAGCATGGGTTGGACGGTATATATTAATGACCCTCTTCCAATCTGATCTAGACTGTGTTAGATCTAAACTCAACTTCCTCTGTATCAAGAAAAATAACCACATGAAAAACAGCAGCCGTACTTTTTATGAACTCACCAACTCACCGACTCGAAAATTACCGCATATATACGGGCAAACTCGGGCGACTTTTCAAATAAAATTGGCGGTTGTCCCCCGAAATCGCCCGCACTTTCCCGAACTCGCCCGGAACATTCCCGAAATGCAGTACCTTGTAACAAACCATGCGGACGATGGTTGGGAAGAAGGCGCTTGATGAGAAAGGAGTTAATAAAGTTTACATATAAGTTATTTATAAAGTAAACTTCTTCAAAAACCATCCTTCTAAGAACTTTGCTACAACATAGTAAGTTTATTTTAATTTTTATAGTTTTTTTGAATCATATATAAGTGTCTGTTTTTTTTTTTCTTTCGGGCATTGTTCGGGTCTATGCAGGTTTTTTCGGGCGAATACTTGAATTTTTTTCAAAACGCCGAACTCGCCCGAAAATGCCCGCACTTTTTACAGCGTATGCGGCTTATCGGCACCCTCGTAAATTACCTATATAGCTATACTCAAAATTATATAAGATGGGAAATTTTGAATACCATATGATTATTAAACAGGATTTACTGTAATTTAAAGTTATAATTTTTTTAAAAGTTTGACAGTAATATTCCATTACAGTGAGCATTTTCAGTGCAGTTTATTTAGCTATGTGGTCATTTCTTCCATAAAACAACAAATTTTTGGCTACTAAATAGAAAAGGTAAAATTTTGCATATACATACACTATATACAAAATATGTGATTTATAGCCCAAGTTGTGAAGGAATAAGATTTCAATAATACCTAAGACCACCTTGATGAAATTCCCATTTGGGATTATTTAGTGGCCCTTATTTTACATTTTTGGATTACACCCTGATATTGCCTGATTTGTTGTTTTCCCCTGTATCAACAATGTTTTCGCGAGAAGAAATTGGCAGCAAGCTCTAGTTTTTACCTTCCACACGGTTGTTGGAGCCGATAAGCTAGTAAATACAAGAGAAAAAGAAGAAAGAAACATGAAGACACACAAGACACAAAACGGCACTCGCTTCTCGGCCACCATATTCTTTTTTTTTTCACACACAACGTTTGAATCTTACGGAGACAATGCCAAACTCCCCTCCATTGACCAACTCCCCCCATAAATTATGATAAACTTTCTTATTGCAGATTATTCACAACCTCGTAGCAAAGAAACTTTTCCGTGGCAGGAATAAAACCGTGCGTAAAATTTCCAAAAATTAATCTGCTTTTAAAGTAAGACTTTTAAACTATCTCGGTCAAAAAGACAAGAACTCCTAAATTTTTAGGATTTCTTGCTTTTTTCACCCTGGGTGTGAGGATGTTTAGACTACTAATACTGAGGTGATTTCTAGCAGCCATGATATTTTTGCATCGGAATAATAGCTTTACGCTCCTTGAGCATCCTACAATTTCCAATGTCGAACCTTTCCGTTTACCAGACAGCATCTGTTCTAAAGTTATATTTAGAGGCCAGTATCGTTGTGCGTGTCTTTGCTTGCAGTAATTTTTTTTCTCGTTTTCTCGTGAAAAAAGTCTAATAAACTAACTCTGGAAACGAATTCAACCGTTATTTATGCCAGAACATGTTGTTGAAGGAATTCAGCGGTAAGTTCATAGGTTTCGAAGCTTATATATTTGTAAAATCGGGAGAAGTTGTGCAACAATTAGGTTATAACAGTTTTTTATGTCGATTAAAAAAGATGTTCTAAACTAATATCTTTAGTATTATTGTTATTGTTATTGTTATTCTCATCATCATCATCATCGTCATCGTCATCTTCATCATTATTATTATTAATATTTTTACGATAACGTATTCAGTAAATTAAAACACATAAATACATTTATTACTGCTATCTAGGGTCCTGCTTCCATGGTTGTAAGGCATCAGGATCCTTGGTGGACTTTTCACATTGATATGATATATAAATTTTTTTACCTCATTTTGGACCTATTCTATTAGTTTTGTTATAAGAAACACCAAAAAATAATTGGTTTTGGTTGACAATGACAAAAAAGATGAAAAAAGATGATCTGTCGTTATGGTCTTAGTGGTTATAACTCTCGTACTTTGTGCGGGAGACCGGGGTTCGATTCCTCTTGATGGCGATTCAGCATGGGCGAGTAAATGTTACCATAGCCCTGGTTTAACCCAAGCCATGTGAGGGAAATTGGGGAGATGGCACACTGTGTGCGCCGTTGGATGTTGCCGGGAGTTGTCTAGTAGAGCGCGGCCTCTAATTGGGTCTGCGTAGCTCAAAATGAGCATTAAATACTCTAGGACTCTTCATCTAAGCCATGGCCCCTTCTGGAAATAATAGACAAGGTATATCCCTCGATATTTGTGAGGCTAGCCATGTAAAATATACACATCTATCTATGATGACGGGCCGTTTACCATCGGTAGATGTCCCTTTCTAAATAAAACGTAAACCATGATGGAGATCTAATCTGCTTTTTATGGCTTAAATCTGCGGTATCAACCTCGTCACCAGGGCTCTTTTCACAGCTTTTAGTTCTTGCATCAGGATAGTCTCGGTGAATTTGTCAGGTTCCGAATATTTAGTAACCCTCGATGTAGTAACGAATGGCTATAAAAAAGCTCGTCTTATCGACGGCTTAAAAATTGACAAAAAAAAACTAAATTTTAAAAACACCTAAATATTAACCATTTACTGAGAAGCTTGATTTTAGCACTTTAAAATAGCTTTATTAAAAAAATTAGTAAAAATTAGTAAAAAAAAAATAATAGCTAACGATCGTTTCAAACTTGCCTAAATATGTCCTAAATATTATCATAATTTCAAAAAGTAGATAATGAAAGATTGTTTCTTCTGTTTGAGCAAACAAACTTTATAGAGCTTATCTAACTCTACAACTTTTTTTTCATCTCTCCAACATCTTGGTATAGTTTGCCCAACTAAAGGACTATTCGATTGCTTTATGGACTTTCCTTACTTTCCTTGGCGGTAAAATTTCCTGTCTTCTTATTCTTGTTATCATTTTCTTGGGTAATTCGGAAAATAATTTCAGAATCTGTGACAACATGGAGGTATATAATATACCTGAATGGTGACAAGTTTGGCTCTGAAGTAGCAACATGTTTATGTGCATCTGAATACCAGCTTGTTTGGGGACTCGAAAATCTTCCGACTAAGTTGATAACAATTTTGAACGGGTCATCAACATCAAAATTGCTTCGTGTTAGGGTACTGACAATTTATGTCAGGTTTCCTAAAGGAGTTTACCAATGATGTTAATGTGACACGTTTCCAGGCGGTAGTTAGCATATTCATTCAAAAGAAAGAAGCAGGAGACTAAAAAGAATACACCATCATCAAATCCGCGGTCAAATTAAGTACCAAGAAGTAGAGACATAAGACAGTTATTTTTCAAGCAAAATGAAAAAAACATGGATAAGAAGACAATAGTTATTGATTGATTATTGTATAGTTTATACGTAGCATGTATCATTTAAAGATAGTTTGAACATAAAAACGCATTTGTCTCATACTTTTATGTATTTTAAATATTTGGCAAAAATTAAGGATTTTGATTTTTTTTGCAAATTTCGCGGGAATTTACCCAGCCGGCACAAGACGTCTTTAAGACGTCTTAAGATGGGTTTTTTAAATCTTCTGTTAGAAAGCGCTATTAAGATGTGTTTAATGCATCTTCCTAAGCACGTCTTTCAAAAGACATCTTTCATACGTCTTTTGAAAGTAAATAAATTCGAATCTTGTAGTATACGCATTTTAGATGTCTTCAAAAGACGTCTTTTAAAAGATGTCTAAAAGTTATCTAAAATACATCTTTTAAAAGACGTCTTTCTCTTCTTGCTACAATGCATCTAAAACGCGTCTTTTAAAGACGTCTTGTCCTATTTCTAAAAGTGGTCTAAAATGCGTCTTTCAAAATATGAAAAATTCGATTTAAAAAAACGGGGGTGTTCGCAAACTTTTTAGCATGTTTATTTTTTTCGGAAATCAATTTTTCACGAAATTGACGAAAGTGGTAATCGTCACTTTTAATTATTTTTAAATACTAATGTATTTTAACGACCCTTAGTAATACGTTTTTATTTCATTACGTCGTAATTTTGCTTTCCTGCACATCAGAGAGAAATATATTTTCGCGGTTGGAAGTTTTCTACGTAATTCGCGGGAATTTTTTTTTGTGGATCAGGCCTTCCCAGATTTTCGCGTGATTTATTTTTGCGGAAATGGCCAACATCCGCGAAAACCGCGAAAATTAATTTCCTTAAGATACTTCTTTGCCAGTTATGAAAACTTTGCATGACTTGCTGTGAAACGCTAAACATCGGAACACGGAACTCCGGAACAAGTCCACCCCCGAAATACCGAAAGTCTGGACCAAGTTCCTGAAACACCGGAAGAATTTACTCCCGGAATTCCAAAAATATTTAAAAGCAGAAATATTAAACGTTTAAAACGTTTTATTAGCGACGCTCTCTAATAAGTGCCGCACCTGAAATCATCAACATTTAATAAGCAACGCGGCGCTTATACACTAATTTGACATTACGCAAGACCGCTTTAATAAAGAAACTGGGACGATTTTAGGGTAAACAAAGCTAACCGAAGTTAGTTGCACAAGAAGGAAGAAGGAAAGAAAGTTGTAATTAAAGTTTTTTGAGAACGCAGTGTTGTTAAATAACTATGGAGTTTGAAATGATAGAGAGGATGAAGATAGACGAGTTAAAGAGGTATTTGAGGTTGAGAGGTCTAAAGGTTAGCGGGAGAAAATGCGAATTAGTAGCTAGGGTGTTTGCAGCTAGCGAAAATAATGTCCTAATTACCAAAACAGCAGAGGAGGTAGCATTAAGATTACATAAAGATTACCAGGCTTAGCCTACAGTCAGTGAATCTGGGCTTGTACTTACTGACCCAAAGTAACTCCCTTCCGGATGGCTCCGTGAGAATAACGGCATAAGGTTTTGACCATGGATACTGTATGCTGATATGTTCAATTACCTAATGTTTAACCCTAGTAAGCTTTGTAGTTCAGATTTAAATGAAAGTTTGAAGGCTATTTCAGTAATGGTTGGCTTGGCCCAATATTATATCATGAAGTTCAATCAACCTCAAGTTATTGTTTTTTAAAACCTGATTGTGGACCGTCACAGCGTATAAATAACCCTCCACATAACCTTTGGATTTGTTTGACAAAAAATAAAGGCAAAAAGTCTGCACATTGCGACTGCATGACTGGTATGTCAGAGACCTGCAACCACATAGCAGCATTGTTATTTTAACTTGAACCAACAGTTAGGCATGGATTGCTTACTTGGCAGCTGTCGGCCTCGATGTCAAAAAGGCAAAAGCCCCTAGAGGAACGAGGTTGTGCCAGACATAATTTTTTAATGCATTTGTGCTTTTATGCTTTGTCATAAAAAGAGCACGAAAAGGGCCTAGGATAAAAGTAATGCTTCTTTTTGAAATGATAATGATATCATTGCCGGAGTTATCGCAGGGAGAATGCAGAGAATGAAAGGAAAAAGATGATCAAGATATGGATGATCAAGATATGGTTGATCAAGATATGAATAAAAGAAGTACGGGAACAATAAGTTCTTCAACAAATGACATCGAAAAAGCACTGGAAACGATGCAGGATCTCCTTTTTTAGTACACATGAGAGTGCATTTCGCTTTCTTGTATTAAAAAGGGAAACTTTTTACATCCTCATCCGTC
The DNA here is from genome assembly GCF_029227915.1 of Hydractinia symbiolongicarpus. Lineage (NCBI taxonomy): Eukaryota > Metazoa > Cnidaria > Hydrozoa > Anthoathecata > Hydractiniidae > Hydractinia > Hydractinia symbiolongicarpus. The sequence continues at coordinate 12,035,273 of NC_079882.1, read as the reverse complement.
ATCTCGAGGGTTTGTTGCCTTATGTCAAAGCCGCAGGCGCTGTCAAAAAGGCAAGAACCTCTGGGGACGAAGTTGATTTTGTTAGCTTGGGAGCGGGTTAAAAACCCTAAACAAAGCTTTGAAACGGACTTTTCCACAAAAAGTAAAAGAAAAAGTAAAAAGTTTCCAAAATTCGCCTATCTCAGTCTGTTTCTCGTTTTACCAAAATTTTTGAAAACTCGAACAGAGTTATCGAGAGTCAACTGTGAAGATAAACGGGGTTGCGTTTGTAAAATCTGGTTATTCGCTATATTCCAAGGAGTTTGTTCATTTGTGTCCCAGACCTCTTTAAGATAAACGGTTTACCTCAAACAGCTTTTGGGACGAGAATGGCAAATCTCCTTGCCAAAAAACAAAAGGCTGGAAAATGAGGTTCATCAATGCGCAAACAGAGATTTGTATATTTCCCGCGAAGAAGAAGCAGGTACCAAATCGGCCACCGGCAACGTCATTTTTGCCTTCACAAAAGAAAACCTCTAGTGTGTCATCAAATAAACTTACTTTGGGCAAGCAAGGCAACCAAAACAACAGCAAAAAAGACGTGAACACCTGGCACCCTTATTGAAGCAAAGCAAATTATTCATTGATACACGAAGATGGAACGTGTTCAAGCTTCCACAGAAACCAGATATCATAACGGAACATCCATTCATCTTACCCTTTCAATATCATGTCAAATTTGTTTGGGAAAGGTATGTTGTAACGTAATAGTTGTCTAGCAGGTAGTAGCTAGCTAATTATCCCCTGTTTTTTACAGAAATTGTTTTAATCTTTAATGTCAGTTACTAATTTATTTTTTAGAATTGTTAAAATATGTTTTGTAACAGCTTATAGTAAGCTATCTACCTGAAGCATTTTAGAAATAATTCATTATATTTTTGTTGTAAAATTTAACAACATTTTTCTGACCACACAGTCTTTATGCATAAAAATATAATATTTGGTTGCTGTATATGGACTTTTTAAGGAAGAACTTTCCTATTAATTTTAGTCTATAGCTATAGCTAGTACATTTGATACAAAGTCAAAAAAGTAGCATGCCGTTAACATGGAGGGGAATGGGTCATCAGTTTAATGGCTAATTTGACGTTAGCAGAGACAGTAGTAACCAACAGATACTAGGTAACTAATGCCAGAATAAGGGACCATTTATTTTTGCAACAGACTTAGATTTATTTTACCAGCAGTATAATTAGGGCTATTTATTCTGACAGCAGTATACAAGGCCACTGTCAAAAATATGTTTGGTTAGCGTCATTTCTTATTACAAAAGTGAGTTAGTCGGTCGGTCGGATAAAAATTTTTCCCAAAAAATTACAAAAATACTATATTATGCAGCCATATTTTGTTATTGGTTTTAAATGTACGCCAGCTGTATTTTTAGCCTCTGTTTCACTTGTATTGCCGTATAAATGCGAAGCAGGAAAATATAGCACTGAATATAGCAAGCACAGTCCCCTATCAAAATAACATTCGGACGTAACAACTGTAATTCGGAGGACCGCTGAAAAGGTAAATGGTGAATTCTGTTGCGTGTCGAAGATTGTTTGTGGATTGTTTGGTTTATTTTTTACAAATTTAAAGTGAGTCTTTCAAAGTGAGTCAGTCGGGTGACGCTAACCAATTATATTTTTGAGGGTAGCCCAATCGTTAAATACTATGAGGGTGCCTACTCGCCACAAAAACCACAGGCTGTCGGACGACTTCCGGCGTTTCAGAAAAAACTTGAAATTTCGCCCGGAAAAACTTGAATCAACCCCAAACAACATTTTTTAAACATTTATTGTCATTTATAATTTATTCTTTTAATGTTGAGCAATGGTAGTGAAAGACTGTTTTTTATATCATTTATTCAATAAATAGCTGTAATAAAAGCCCACAAATAATAAACTGTAAGTACGAGGACAAAACAGCATGTTCCTTCTTCTCGACAAAATTTAAATGCGAACAATGAGCTTGCTCCATGTTGCATTTCGGGTGCTTTCCGACTGGTTCTGGCTTTTCCGGGCAGCTACAGACTAAAACCCTGAAAAAAAACCCGAAAAAATGCCCGCTGCCACCCTCACATATACGGAGTTTTCGGCGAGTCGGCACCCTCGTAAAATACTTGGGCCCCATAAGTTGTAGTGAGGGCATTTATTACACCAGCAGTAATACTGTTAGCAGTATAATAGGGTTATCTTGTGGTAGTAAATACTGACAGTATATATAGCAGTACTTTTTGCCGTCAGTTTCTACTGGTCAGATAAATATGGATCAAATCAGCGGAATAAATCACGCATCTATTTTACAGGTAAAATGAAAATATTATTTCTGGAAAAGAAATAAAAGCAATTAATTATAAATATGCTTGTTTCAGGTTCCACCACGAGAAATTTGTTAGTTGAATATATTTTTTTGCTTCCTTAAAACATTTGACGTTTTTAGCAATATGATATTAAAAATAACTTTCTGTCTGCAAAAAAGTTTGCTATTTTAAAGCTTACCTCCCACTTAAAAACAAGTTGATTTCATATGAAAGAGCTTGAAAAGTGGTATAGGAATTATTTTTTTAAAAATACCTTAATTGGTTCTCTCTTGTAATGATTAAATATTACTATTCATTTCAGTATGCTTCAAATATCAACCTAAATCGCTAAAAACATGTATACATTATCAGATTTTAGTAAAACAATTAAATACAACACCTCATTTAGATCCAAGAGGATGATGTCATGCATAATTAGTGGAACTTATAAGTCAAAAATCTGGAGAACCAATAAAATTTTTCCAAAAAATAAAAAGACAATTTTCAAGCTCTTTCATATAAAATTAACTTGTTTTCAAGTGGGAGCTAAGCTTTAACGATATATATAAGCAGATTTCGAACTGTATATTCTGCCGGTACCATCTGACTAACCGTTATTCATTATTCAATCAGTATCGCTAGAATATCGCAAAAAATTTTCTTCTCCCAAAAATCCTCCCTCGCAACACATCAATCACAGAGTGCAATCTCCGTAATGGCGGTTGATTTGATTACAGAGAGATTAGAAAAAGATTTAGCAGGTTTCAGCTTGTTAACTTTTTTGCTAGCAATTACGATTCTTGAAGAGCAAAAACAGGTCAGAAAGTGTGAACTAAGCCTGTTTTAACTTGCTAGCTGGCCTCAATCTTGTGGTCTAACTACATTCGAGCATTCTGACTTTTAGTGAAGGTCACTGTCTTACAAATTAGAGCTTCGTATGCAGAGTTGTTAGAAATAATTTTTCGATTGGAATCTATTCTTTGGTTGATTTGAATACAAAAAACACTAGGTGTCATTTTTTCCATATTTGGGTGTGGCCCTGGCTGACGTCATCACTTTTCCGGTCAGTAAAATATCAAAGTTGGATTCTAGTGTTCTCTTGACAAACTATGCACTTTTCTAAGCTGAAATCAGTACTTTTTTTCTTTTTATTTGGATTTCTTCATTCATATTTTTTTAATTTAACTGTTTCTATTCTAATAAAATCAAATAAACTTTACTTTCACTATTCATAGGAAATCTATCAAAAAAAAAACATCATAAAATTATCATACTGAAAATAAGTCTTATGCAATCTTTTAACTTCAACCTGCTACCTTTTACTTCAAATTATTATATAATTGACAATTTAAACTGCTAACAGGTATAAGATTACTTGTATTTAGAACCAATATCTAATGAAATATGGAACAAACACTGTACTTTATAATGTCTTATAATGATATATAAGAATTTTCAGGGGGTAACACTATTACATTAATAACTTCAAAACTGCTATAAAAACAAATTACTCTTTATAGAATGAATTTGTCTCATATAACTGTACTTTTGTAAACAACTATCATTGCAAAACAAAAAAATTCCACTACCTAAACTTTTTTTTATAGTCACACTAATTTTCAAATACGTATTTTACCCCCTGAAATTTAAAACTTTAAAATCCCTGTATCTCTTGAGTGCCTCATTTTAAAAATTTAGTTTTTATATATTTTTGTTCATTTTTGTATGTTTTATCTGCTGGAAAAAAAAAAAATCCAAAATTACGACTTTGATATTTTACTGACCATAAACTGGATGACGTCACCCATGGCCACACCCACATATGGAAAAAATGACACCTAGTATTTTTTTGTATCTAAATCAACCAAAAACCAGATTCCAATTAAAAAATTGCTTCTAACAAGTCCCTGCACACGAAGAACATAGTGACCCCCACCATGTCAAAGGAACTATGAATTATAGGAATCATGGAGTCTTTAGCAATTTGAAAACATGACATATATATACTTCGAAAAATTTGAACACTTAAAAAAGTAGATGGCTAGAAAAACCTGTAAAAAAGTTTGGATTTGTTTTATATAATTTTAATAAAAAATAGTAGTTAGCTAGATAGTCCACAAGTCTACCAAGAATCTATAGGCTGTAATTTAGTATCTGGTAAGTAGAGCACCTAGAATTGGTTTGACGGCACTCTCAAGAAAAGAACTCGAGAAACGTTTGTTTTGTTTTACAAAAATTTTCTTTCGAATCATTGCAATGCCTTCAGTCTTGGAAAAATATTAAGTCATTCCATTGAATGTCCTACTTAAGCAAAGTTTTTAGTCTAAAGGGGGAGAAAAAATATACTACTTTGTAGGTGTCCGGGGTCCCACTTAATGAAAGTATACTGTATTTTTAAAATTTGTCCTCTTTCATAATAGAAAAACAGAAAATAATAAAGACTCTTGTTTGATCATATTTGTCTTTGTTCCAAGGCTCTTGTGGAAAAGCAATACTGCATGTATTAAAATCAGTTAATTATGCAATGTCAACTGAATAAAAAACTTACCTTAGCAAACTGACTGACCCGAGTTTGTGCTATAACATTCTTCATTAATTGCATCCCTTTTTAAGGCCTCTCTTTTCAAGTTGCCAAGAGAAATGCCATCTTAAATCCATCTACAACAGAAGCGTTGATGTGTGGCAACTGCAAAACACATAGTTTGGAGGACATGTAAAGTAATCTCCAAACAACAAGAAGAAGTACCATGTAACAAATGTCATCCTTGGAAAAGCTTAGGGAAGCTAACTAACAAAAAGTGAAGAGCATGTGTGGCAATGAAGATTTTTCCTAATATTCTCCAGCCTGTGTAGTTTTAAATAATACAAGAAGCCCTGGGGGCTCTAAGAATTTCCGCTCGCTACCAAAATATTTGATGACAACCTGCTAATTTGTTGAGTTATCGTGCCAAACATTCGAAGAGGTTTGGTGCATGAAGCTCTGAAGATAAAGCACACAAGTGACATTATATCTTACAACAAATGCAAACAAAACGAAACGTGTCATAATAAACTCACATTTTAAAGGAAATTGTTAACAAAAAATACAGCCTATCATTTATGGTTGAAAGTCTTGCGATTGAAACGTTTATGGTCTTCAACAGCATTTAGTTGACAAAAAATCAAAATTTTGATACGACCATCATTTTCAGCATACTTTTTTATTAACTGTGCCAATTTTTGTCGAAAATAAAGTAGTTTTAATTTTTGGACAAATTTTGGCCCGAAATGACATTTAGGTGACAAAAAATCAAACTTTTGTATCATCATTATTTTCAGCGTACTTTATTTGTTAACTGTGCCAAATTTGGCCGAAAATGTAGTGGTTTTAATTTTTGGACCAATTTTGGCCTAAAATGACATTTAAGGTGGCAAAAAAACAAAATTTTGATGTCACCATCATGTTCAGCATACTTTTTTTGTTAACTGTGCCAAATTTTGTCAAAAATAAAGTAGTGTTAATTTTTGGATCAATTTTGGCCTAAAATGACATTTAGGTAACAAGAAATCAAAATTATGATGTCACCATTATGTTCAACATACTTTTTTTATTAAGTGTGCCAAATTTTGTTGAAAACAAATACCAATTTTGGCCTAAAACATCATTTAGATGACTTCCCAGTACTTAGGGAACTTGGGTACGAAGTTTAAATCTGTGACGTTGCAATTGACCATTTGGGACAGGGTTAGTTAGTTAGTCAGTTATACCAATACTATCCTCCTCTCAGAGGAACGCGAAATCCCAGGGTCGATTTTTTCTCAAAAAATGCTCCGAAAGAAAAAAAAGACGGTTTCAAAGAATTTCCTACGCCTTCGGGCGCGGAAATTTCAATTGTATTTATAATATTCTATTCTGTCTAGTTCCATAATAATGTAGGTTTATTTAATATTTAATAAACGATTAGAAAGATAACAATATGTACATTAAAATGTCATACTCCACCATACACAAATTTCTCATTGGCGAGCTACTCCAGCATTGTTTGGGTCTGTCTATTCTGTAAATTGCACAAGTTAGGTCCAGTACAGCAATTGTTCGTGATTAGATAAGACACATAATCAGGAGAAGATGGTGATGCATAAGTTGATACTACAGTAAAGTAAACCACTTATCCAATTTGGGGAGTACTGAATAACAAAACATCACAGAAGCAGGCTTCAGTAAAATTTTATATCATTGTGCACTAATATAATTAATTTTTAATTTGTTATGTTGAAATCCTTAGCCTTCTTCCAGAATACTTAAAAGAAAAGTTCCAAAGCCTGTCTATATGCAATCTTGACCATGTAAACCAAAATTTGTAACAATTTGTGAACTCAATTCAAATAGCAAATTAATACACCAGGGTAGCATGGTGATTTTTTAATTTGTTAATCAGCACAAAGAAATGCAAAAGTAATTTTGTGTAAATAATAATTAGATTGTACTTAAAGATGAGATGATAAGTTTCTAAGAGGTATTTTCCTGTTTGTACAATCTCCTAAAGTCACCACCTTAGTTGATGATAAGAGAAATCTATATTATAATACCTGTATACGTCTGTCTGTCTGTCACGAAAAATGGTACCGCAAATAGCAATACGCAAGCAATGCGGTATCAAAATAACAGGCCATCCCCTGGCTTTATTCACGGATAACCGACTAGTATATTATAAATTGGACACTCTAGATCCTTGGAAATTGCACTCCCTCACAATTAAACTACTATTTTACTATTTGAGAAATAACACGAATTAATGTTACCATTTTACAATTATATAAACATTCCAGTTTTGATAATCTCGGTTAAGGATTTAAAGGTTGTGGTCATGTTTTGGGGTTGACCCCAGGCCTTGCATTAATATTTATTGTGAAAGACAAAGGTTAAAATTGAGGAAATAAATTTTGTTTAGATCCCAGATCTTATATAAAGGTTAAAATAAGTTCTTGCTTAAGATGCAGTGACTATTTTCCTAAAAAGTAAGGCAAACAAAACGGTTGTTTCACACGCTTAATAGGAGCGAGTTGACATACCCGATCTCGTTTGATTTGGGTTGTTATGGACTCACTCAACCAGGTGATTTCCAAGCTGTATTGCAATAAAACACCGAATCATAAACTTTTTTGAATAATTACATTTTACATGTTAAGTCCTTCAGGCTGTAACAACTGTATGTCAACTGTAAAAGATCTACAATATGTTACAAATTGGTCATTTTTAGCTGTTTTTATTCTTATAAAAACATTGAGGCTTTATTTATAATTAACTAGTGTTAAGTGGTTAATGAGATATATGGGTTTTAAAATTTTTTCGAAATTTATATACATGTTGCCTTTACCTTTTTAATTTTTGGATGAAGTTGTATATATCAATCACAAGAAATGATTCAGAACAAATACATTTCTATGTTTTTTGATTGATTGTTGTCTGAGAAAAACAACGTTAATGGCATTCATTGTATTTTTTTTTTATTGCATACTTTACGTTGTTCTATTTTTGTATCAATTTTGAAAGATTTTTCCTGAAATTGACTTGTTGCATCATCATGGCAAACATTACTGTTTGTTATAAAGTTTGCGTAAATCATTTTTAAAATTTGACAGATCATGTTTACGTGAAATGTAATGTTGTGATTTAACCAACGTACTATAATTACCTGATAGGCGAGTAACTAAATGTCGTCTGTCTGGCACCAGTAAATTTGCTTCACACGCTTAGTCCTATATTTAACCACATAAAATGTAAACAATTGTTGATATGGTACATAGGGAAAACAACATAAAATTATTGAAGGTGCCGAAACTTGATTGCAACTAAAAATGTCCGAAGTAATTAAATTTTATTCTTAACATGCAAAATTTGATGTGCTGTAAATAAGGTGACCCTGTCGATAATTGATGTTTCGTTGATCTTTATTGCAAGCAAAGATGGCACTTCACCCTGCATTTTTTTTTCTGTTAATTTCACACATGTAAGATTTAATTAAACATCTTTTAACATCATGTTGACCTTTTGATTAAGCACTTGGTAACAATGTACATTCTGATATTATTTGCTCTTTATGGAAGCCAGAATGTTGCTTTAATGTCTTTCGACCTTCCACTTAACCTTATAGCAATTATTATACTCTTAGGTTAAAGATCCTGCCATTTGTTCAAATCACCATGTTTTTTGTTCATCCTGTCTCGATAGGTGGCTAGAAAATAGTGCCTATTGCCCTGCATGTCGCGTACCAATTAATGAAGAAAACCCATATAAGAAAATTTTAGGTAAGATAGATTCTTATATTTATAGCTAGTATTGATTTTATTTTAATTCATTGACATTCATACAATGCATTATCATTATTTTGAAGTGTTCTTTTTTTCTTTACAACCGTTTTCTTTATTTAGTTTAAATCTTTTTAATTTTTTTCTCACCTTACAAAATATTAGCAATAATTTTCTTGATCGTAACGTGTCCTTAATTGATTATTTTATTTGTGGAATATTTTAATTGTGTAGATATACCATATGTTGAATGAAGTTTTTGACTAAACAAACCAAACACATGCGGCAGCTTAAAACTGAAATATCTGAGAAATAGGTAAAGAACGCTTACAACTGAACGGAAATTTGAAAAATGACCCCTCTTATTGTAGAGCATTGTGGAGTGAGATGTCAATGTGAGAAATAAGCACGTGGGAAGACCACGCCTTTCGCTATATCTTCACCTCTAGTTGTCAAGGTCGTCTTCGTATTTCACAAAATGATTTCGCTGGAAAGTAAAGTGGAAGTTAACCTTAGCTTGAATGGAGTCAGAAAAATAAAAAAAATATTTTAAAAAATATTTTAAAAAAACCACAATATGTATCTATAAAAATATTTTTTTTTGCTATAAAATTCTTTATTTGTCACGGTTCAACGAGTAGGCATGTTTCCATCTTTGTATATTTAGACTAGGAGAATATCTTCGTAGACCTGTAGCTGTTTTGCAGCGCTATTTACAATAGTAAATTTTATAGCATGTCAAAACCCTGTAAAAACGAAGATTGCGATAAAGAGAAGTTTCTTCTAACTTTTAAAAAACGTGTCGTAATGTACATACACATTAAAATTAGACGAAAGTCTACGTCTAATACAGCCAGTTTAATCAATTTTTTCGTTGTTTTTAGCCTTATATTCTACCCCCAATTATACCTTCGTTATTTCATTTCTTATTTTTGTCGCATTTCTATGGTTGCTATTTTTTTGTATTGGTGTCGTGCATTAAGAAAATTATCCTTGTTTCGGACAGAAATTTTTTTCTTTCGCTTTCTTGTTTAAGAAATAGTTACGACACCCTGACACGATGATTTTGTTAGCGAATATTCATGTAAGTGAAGATAGTTCTAGTAACGTCTAGATAGTTCTAGGTACATCTACAGATTTATCATACTTTTAGCTATTCGCTCCACATATAGTTTTTCGAGAAGTAAAAACGTTATAATAAAATGCTGGTCGAATTTGCTTAGCTAGTTGTCTGCCGAAAGTTAGCCTTAGTTTTATATAAAAAATTTTATTAGATCTTTCAGTTTATTTTTTTTTAGTTTCCTTTTTTTCAAATGCTCGAGAAATAGGACGTTTTTAAATTTCAGCTGTAATGGTAAGCGTACTTTTAGTGGATCAAATCTAATCCTATGATCTATCAATTTAAAATATTATTTTTTACACATACACATGGTTTTTGAGAAACAACTTCATAGACATTTGTGGTGAACATCCTAATACTTGGAAAACCTTTAAAGCAGATATTTTTGTGATCTGAAACTTTACTAAAAAGAAAAGCTTTCGTGATTTACAACTCGTCATTTTTATGCGCTCTGGGAATTGTTTAAAAATAAGAACAATGACAGACACTGATTCTTTTTAAAAACACAACAAAAAGGAAGAAGTATATGGCAAGGTAGAAGTTTCCACAAAATCAATAGCTGATTGGGTTGCAGATATTTGTAATGTACTGTAAAAATAAATACAAAATTCTTGAAATGTAAAAACAAAATAAAAACAATTTCAGACCGAAGTCAAATTTTGCTTGTATTGGAAACACACAGTATATATTCACTTTTTTTCCATTCCAGCCATTGTTGTTTTGCAAGTTGAACTATCAATAGTAATGTGCAAGCGAAACAAATTTTCACTTTATTTTTCTCATATCAACCTTTTTTGTTCTAATCAAGGGGAACTTACGTTCTTAGAAATTCAACCATTATTATGTTGGGATTTCTGATCGTACCTGACTTACGTCAGTTACACAAATATTGTTCTGCTTTTTGTTTACATTTCGCAGTTTTTCTTTTTAAACATAATTAGTATTTATTTCTCAGTTAATTTGTTTATTCGAATAACATTTGTATTGAAATATTATTTTTATTAATACACTCTTTTTGATATTTTTGTTGTATTAAGTGCAATTTTTTACTATCGCCAAATTCCGGATGGAAAATTTTTTACTTATTGATTTCAATATACGTTTTGAGGGTTTTTTCCACACAGCAATATAGGCATTATTACACAGGTGTTTTAACTTGTAAGGCAAGACACAAATTGACGCGGCTAAATTCAAAATTTAAATGCACAAACGAAGCAATTTGGGCCCCGAAATTAGTTATGAAAGTAAAACAAAAGTGACGTAACGAATAGGTAAAAAATATTTTGGAGACAGACGGCGGGTAAACATACCAAAAAGGGATATTCCATAACAAAAACTTTTATTGAAAGATATTAGTATTCTGTCTTTATCTGTCGCCATTATTTACTTTGCCTTCTCCATTTCTATTATCACTCCCGAAATAATGCACTCAATATTACGCGATATGTTTGGTTTAATTTTAATTAAAATAACAAAAGACCAGAGCGAACGACAATTTTTAAGATCCCATTGCGTGTTTTTTTTTTTCATTTAAACTAATATTGAAAAGTTAGGTTTAATAAGTAGTGAGGTAGTAGTTATTACATTGCGCGTCGTTAGATATTCAGAGAAAGAAATATAACTATTGTGTATCTTATACTCACGTATTTGCTTCAAAATAATTTTCTTCTCCCACATGAAATTTCACGGAAATTGTAATAATTTTTGAATGAAATAGATTCGAATTATGTAATTCGTATCCGGAGTGAAACAAAAAATGTTAATGCTTTAAAAAAAACTTTATCGTGCCATCGGAAATATTACTCTGACAAAAAGGTTTAGTCATTGGTAAAATGAAAACACTATACTGGCTACTCACTACTGTAGGGCGCTATCTGTCTTAAGAGGAGGCCAATTTGACCCCCACCTAAGATCCTAAGAAATAGACAAAAAATTGGCTCCAAATCTTGACTTGTACCTTCATTTTCAAAGAATTCTGAAATATTTTTTTGATGACGTCATAAGTACGGAATGCTATCCCCAATACGTGATAGATTAAAATTTCAAGTTTCAAGTTTATAGTTTCAGAAAAAAAAACTTTTAAGAACGGTAATGTGGAATCATAACAGAGATTGGTTCGAAAATACTCGATACAGACGCATGTTTTTGTCAAAATATTAGGCTACGAATTTTTCAACTGTTGTGACCATTCAACTTATATGCATTCTTGATAGGAAAAAAATAGTGAAAAAATATCGAAGTGACGAAAATTTTTTTCGATATTTTTTGAGTTTCCAAATAATTTATTTAATATTGATCTAACTATTTTAGGGAAGAAATGAAATAATAGTTGTTTTTTTATCAAGGCCAAATGACATCATCTTTTTGGTGACAATGTAATCCAAATTTGGGTGGAAAGCTGAACCACTGTTTCTCACGTATGAATGATGCAATATGAAATATTTTAACAGAACAAAATGTGTGTGACATTTGATATTTTCATCGTTATTTTGAAATTTAAAAAGTTGCACAAAACTTTATTGGAAACGCGTGTTCCACAGCAAATGTTGTAGAAATTTTTTTTGTCAATGTCTGCACAATAGACTTTATTAAAAAAAAACAATCTTCAATAATAAGCAACTTGTTGCAACAAGATAGGGAAAGTTATATTCGACCGATAGCAGATAAATTATTAAAAGTTTTGGTTTTTTTTATCTCATTTTGAACTAAGAACTTAAATTCTTAATAGCTAAACTCACAATCTCGTCCTGAAGTGTATTTACAGAAACATTTAGCTAGCATCCTAAATTGAAAATTAGATTTAAAAGCAATTCCATAAATTATTATTTTCATTCGTTCATATTCATATCTTTATTCGCCAACACACAAATTATTTTTTATCTGTCGTCATTGTCCACATTATGGTCGTCTTATCTTTTCACATACGATATTTTTAGGTGATTTTTCCCTTAGCTTGAAAAGGATAGTTCATTGTTTTGAATCGTCTTCATTCAGAAAGATTTTTTTCACAGCCACTGACGAAAGTTGTCGCTTTTTTCGTTGAAGTTCATTCATCGAAATTTTTCTTCCTAATGTTATCTATACAATAAGTTTTCTTCTATGTTCAAAGTTCTATAAAAGAAATCCAACTGCGTGAAAAAAATATTTAAAAAAAGACAATGCCAAAGTTTCGGGCTGAGCATGACTTATTGTAAAAACAAAATGAATCTATTGCGCATGTGTAAAGAATTTTGCGCATGCGCAGTTTGTGCAAGCCTGATATGAAAAACGATGAACGACGTTATTTACGTTATTTCTTTGAAATATTATCATATTTTAGGCAATCCTAATTTTGATTTCATGTGAATTTTACACGAAAGAAGAATTGAATGACTATTGTTGCATCTTCCCAATTTTTTTATTCACATTAAATTTACACCTTGTTAAATTTTACTTTGTTAATTTCAATTAAAAAGCTACACGCGATAAAATTGAGCTTCGCTAAAATGGCTTTGTTGTACAAATTTTCACAAAAATATTTTAATGAAATAACAACATTGTCCACAGAATTTTTTTTTTTTTGATTTTGCTGGGAAAAAGAAATCGTACATGTCGCGAAAGGCAATACTTGCAGAGATTAAATTAAACAACAATTGGTAAAAAAGCTTCCTGCCAAAATTTATTCTTTTATGGTAATCGTGTTGATGAAAGAGGGTATGCTAAATTACTTCTTTGAATGTTTTTTTAGTAGTCAAAAAATATTCCCATTGTTTCTTGGCAATAAGTTAAAACAGATCAGTTTTAGTAACCTTTGAGACTCCCCTCTTACACCTTTGTATTTGTCACGAGCAAGAGCTGCATGACACGAGATAAAACGTGATAAGTATTGATTATCCACTGTAAATGTCTGGTAAATTAAGTTGTTTAGAATCTATCTAGCCACCAGGTTAAAGTGAAACATGCAGCCAATCGTTAGTTATAACAATCATGCTATTCTTAGCTGAGCAAATAGATTTCAGCATTCCAACTAACCAATCGTATTTCGTGTAATTTTGTGGTTTAAAAACGAAAACCGATATTATGTTAAACATTGACCTTTACTGGTTTTGTATCTCGCTCGACACAATTATAAACAGTACGTTATTAATAGATCCGCAGTTACTTAAAATAGCTCTAACCTAATGCAAAGTGGATGTTTTTTAAGTTATTGTTTTTCGTGTGATATGATGACGAAAAAAAATTTATATTTCCGTTTTTTATATTGCACGTCACTGCAAAGGGGTACATAAGAAAACTTTGTGATTCCAAAACGCTTGACACAAGAATAACGTATTTGTAAACCAATCACGGGTCGGACACAGCACAGTTCACGGTAACATTCTTAGCGATAAAGTCTTTTTTATTGAATGTCGGTTAGTATTGCTAAACAGTCAGTGAAAGAGTTTTTTTTTGCATTGCGACATATTATTTCTCCATCTGTACAATATTTTACTGTTTAATTAAAGGATAACCCTTAGCTAACCTATTCTTAAGTTGATAATGAAAAAAAAGAGACATGAAAGTGACCTCGATTGACCTTTATAATGGAGTAACTCCATCAGTCTATTATTGTTATGTCAATATGGCTGACCTCCTTTGAATCTGCCATCATATGAAATGCTTGATCAATCATAAACAGTTCATTTGTAAATTATAGTCTGAAAGTTTGGTTTTAAAAATAGAAAAGACGACAGAGTTTTTAATTTATGATGACTAGTTCAGGTAATTAATTATTCTTATTGTTCATTTTTTTATGTAGAGAAAAAGTGAGTCTGAGTTTGACACTTTTAACTCTTTTTTTTTTTGTGCTTTGTAAGGCTGCTTCATCACATGTGGACCGTAATAACAAAATCAAATATTAAAATATTTTTTAAATTAAATCCTTTTTGTATCTTTTATGTCCATTGTCAGACTCATTATGATTGTTTTCGTTCTGGTAGCGTATATCTGTTTGAAATTTATACTTCAGCAAATATACTTGAATTAACACTGGGATTTTCTGTGAAAGCCAGAGTGTTAGTCGATTTTTTCAAATCCTTCCAGAAAAGTCACTAGCCGTTTTTAAACTGATGTTACCGTAGCTAAGTGACAGGTTTGTGTATGTGGCTAGGTTAGAAACCTGGTCATGTTTTTTCTAAAAAGATTTCTAAGGACACATTGAGAAAACGCAAACATAAAAATGAAAGCGATTTCAAAAAAAAACATACGATGCAGAATGTATAGAACAAAAAAGTTGTAAATGGAAGAAAAAGTGGGTTATTTTGAAAATGGCGCCAAAATGGCATCGAGTTTGTGCAAACAGATATGACAGAAAAACCAACAATATAAGTATTTCTCGTTTCGAAAAAATGAAAACGCCAAGTTTTACCCCGATCGAATTTACCAAGAAGTTTAATGTTCTAAGTAATCTGAGTATAAAACGTCTATTTTTGGGGAAGGATGTTCAATGCTGGGTTGACATCCAGGTCTAAGCTGCTTCATTTATAATATCCGTTTGTTTAAAAAAGTTGTCAAATCGTATAGAAATATTTGTAAGGGCGAAATTATCCGTCCAAATTGATTTATTGAGTTAACCTTTCAGCATGAAGTTGCGGTGGATTACTAGATGTTAAGTGCAAAATAATTGCTCTTCGTTTACTCCTTTTACAAATGTGTTTATGTGGTTAAGTCAATGTAACTGCCGAACCTTGCATCTCAAATTGATCTCTCATGGTTATATACCTCCTTGCGCATATCCCGTTTATATGTAAAGTTGTAAAAATTACAAGGGTACTTTTACGGTTGGTAACTGACGACATATATATCTGCCCATGTAAGAATGCTTTTCCTAGTAATGAATTACATAGTACACCAAATTCTTATTGTACTTCTCCATGCAATGTTTATGTGGGTGAGAATTAAGCAGCAGAAACTAGACATTGCTTATCCTGTTTTGAGTAAAGATAGTTTCTATCTGATATCAGCCTGACACTATTTCCTATAAAACCTTCACATAATTTGCGTGGTAGGAACAAGTGATGCTTTGATTGAAAATAAAAATGAAGGCAGAAATAGTGATCAGTGCTTCCTTCGAAAGTTAGTCTTGTGGGGGTGTTTACGTGAGCCCCTTTTCCCTTTTCATCTAAAATAGAATTTGCTAAAAAATTACAACATGCTAAAATACAGATTTTCCCCGTCCATATAAGATGGATTTCATTTATATATTCAAATTCAATTGTGATCCCCCTCTTCCCCTCCCTTTTTCTGAGTACTATTACGTCATCTCAAATGAAAAGATATGTTGACGTGGTTTTAGGTTTCTGTGGGAACAAAATAGGTAATCAAACGCCATCTCGGTGGTGACGTCGTGATGCACAAATTCCATCACGTACGGTGGAAGGGAACAAAAAGGTCTGCTAATTAGCAGGGGATTAAAGATATATCAGTTTCCTGTGTACCAATCATACGCAGAAATTGCTTCGAATCGGTCATGAACTTACAGAGATCGCAAAATGTGGAAAATTTTGTTCACCTTGTGTCTTAGGCCAGTTAGATAGCATTAGTTTAATCTGGGCGGTGTCACCGGTCACCGTTTGCGGTTGTGTTCGTTTCCGTTGTTATATTACGCTGTCATCTTCTCCGACTTGTCTTACAGGTATATCCGTAAAAAACGAGACGCTGGTCGATGTTACAAGATTGCACTCTTAATGTCAACAAAATGTTGAGCTAAGCAACGCCTGTGTAAATATCTATGTGAGAAATTAAACTCAGAAGTTTTCTTGAATTTTGTCCCAAAAAAATTTTCTTGTTGTCATTGCGTAATAGGTAAAGTTTCTAACCCAGTCCTTTGTTTACTCACGTATATGGCTTATTTCCAATTCTTTGTTTTTGATTTTAATTTTATTTCTACAAGGAAATTAGATGCTTTAATTATTTTTGTAACAAGGAAAAAATATTTAAAATTTTCTAAATGTTTCGTGGTGTATTGGTTCGAACTTTTTTCTTACATTCATTACACAAGGATCTTGGGGTTTCGAAAGTCCGGGAATGTTAAGGAATAGACTTTTTTTATAAATTAGGGAAATTTAGGGCAAAAATTGTAGAAAAATGTGGTATCTATTAGTTCAGCCTTTCTGCATATAAATCTTTTCAAGATACATATTGTTGTAGGGCTCTGAGAAGATGCCATGCTCTCAAAGTAACAATTCTTACAGCAGTTACGGATCATCAAGGAATTTGTTTTTAAAAGGGGCTACTAACCGTAATTGTACTAAGCTTTATGTTAAAGATTTTTCTAGAAAGCTACCACTTTATATTTTTATAAAACCCTGCGTGAAATAGCTCCCCTCCTCTGTCGCTACTGAAGAAATTACTATTGGACATACCAGTTGCTGTTATCTTATCGCTTGCGTGATAGGAAGAAAGAAAAAGTTCAGCATGCGACACAATAGAGATGTCAGTAACATAAGGATTTCTCCTTTACTTCCCGTTTTTGTTATTCTTTAAATTTTTGCGCGCTAGGGATTTTAAGAAGTCGCTTTGATGACTTTATAACGTGTCAATTACCAGCGGATGTCACTAATTTTCGATTGGGGTTAATCTGACTTCACTTTGTAAGACGTAGCACTTTTTACGTGCCAAACATTTCCCACCGTTGTTTTCACTCATTATTTACTTGGTTCAAGCTCCGCTATCTTGACCCTAATTTCTGCATATATATACAGGTAGTTTTGATGACGAGTCAAACCAGGACTTAATGAATGATCCGTTGGTCAAGTCGCAGATGAGACGAACCAGATTGAAGATGATGTTTGAAGAATTCCAAGTAGGTTTTTAAAACTTTTTTTGCTTCGTGAAATGCAAGTCAAATTTAAAGAACTTTTTTTAGTAATCACTTTATATATGCTTTTGGGCTTAGAATTTGAAAAATATATTTTCACTAATTAAGTAATTTCGACCCCCCCCCCCCCCCCCCCTTACCTTTCGTCTGACTAACGGGCTACTTCTTTATTATCAAACACAACCAAAGAATTCACCGCTTTATCAAAGTTCGCTCAGGAGGTTTTATACTTTGTTGTATGAAAGATTACAGTTTAACATGATTCTTCATTTTAAAAAATTTTCATTAAAAATTTTTAATTTCGCTATTCTTTGATCTTTTTTGGCATTTTATAATAGTTTATATATTTATTTGTCTGTTTTAGCATGAAATCGAGTATTTAGAGCAGACAATCAAAAGTTATTCAGCAGAGAATGTCAAATTGAAAGAAGAAAATGAAGAATTACGTTTACAACTTGATGAACGAGACATACAAAGTCGATTAAAACTGCATGACTCAATAAAAAATAATAATACTTCTTCTAAAACCGAAGAAAATAATGTAGGCGATATTAGAACCATTCTGAAACTGTCGAATAAATTGCAAGAAATGATCAGTGCGAATGAAAGCATGTCACACGTCAATGCTGCGTTGAGAAAGGTAATTTTCGACTTGCCCACTGATTTAACTCTTGTTTTAATTAGTTTGATTTAAGTATATATTTTTTATTTTTTTCATACTTGTTTCTTGTATAGTATTTATTTGTATGTTTGTTGAAAGTGGTATTTCTTTCTTACAGGATATCAAAATACTTGAGAAAGAAAGAGAGTCATGTTTTAAGGATATTGAAAAGTTAAAAGAAGAAAACAAATTCTCACAGTCTCCGCAAAAGTAAGTATGTGTTTACTATCCACAAATTCTTCTGTACATTGATTGACATATTAGGTTGACAGATGTCACTCGCTGTCGATGAAAATAACAAGTGATTGTACTTAAGCGACTTTTTATCTATCCATTAAAAATTAAAAATTACTATTTCTGGTGTACTTTTCAAATGAAACGTCAAAATTATGTCTGTGGGATTTTTTAATAAAGTTGTTTATGAGAAGTTTTGTCCCACTGGCGCTTTTAAAACTCATAAAAATCGACGATGATTTTGCTTAATGTGTGTTCAGTACATCAATACAACGATTTCGCTTACATGTCATCGATATCCCTGACTGTAAAAAAAATCGAGCCAACTAAACGAAAGTCACACTTATCCCGGGCCCCTATTATTATTTAGTAAGGCAGTATAAGGGACTGAGAAATTCGGTTCTGGTTAAGAAAATTCTCGCTTATCCAGGGTCTCGTTTACCGCCATTACACTGTATAAAAGAAAAACTTTTCCCAAAAGTTTTTTTTAATTTACAGTTTTAAGCTGAACTATGAAGGGGTTGAAGAATAATTTGAAGCTTCGGTTAAATTATCAAACTGTCTTCTTAAATTATTATTTTTTCGCACTGCTTGTCAGACCATTATTTAATGGTGCAATGTCATCTTTGCTGCAGGTATAATAAATATGCAATGGTGGCACTTCAGACCAAAGTGGATAATTATGAACGGGAAGTGCAGCAGTGGAAAAAAGCTTTAAAAAGGGCGGATGACTACATTGAGGAGTTAACATTACAATTGGAAATGCATAAAAATAAAAGGTTAGTTTCAAATGACGACTCTTCTGGAGCCAGTGTTTTGGATAATGAGTCATGCGGAAGTGTGAACAAAACCGGTCGTGTATCTTCTTCTCCGACACGATCGTGTACTCCTGTTATAATGCGCAGTACAAGTGGAATTAGCGCAAGCGAAACATTAATAAATATTTCTTCTAAGAAGAATACTGATTCAAACGACCAGAGTAATAAAAACATATCAGATGACGTTATAAAGCAACAAGATAGCCCAGCATTTACCGATAAATCCTCTTCTAATAATATAAGCCATCCTGATCCTCTTATGAGCAGAACGAAAGAAAAGACTTCAGAAAAGGTTCTAACAGAACCACACCTTTTTCCAGCATGTGCAAAGCTGTTAGAATTGACAAAAGCGCGTCAAAACATGTCTCCTCCTGGTCGTGAGAGTTATTCCCGCAATTTATTTGGTTACAACCGCGATGAGCTGAAGGTTTTTTATCCAAAGTCGTCTAGTTGCTCTCCTCGTGTGACTATGTCCAGTCCAAGTCACGCAAGTCCATTTCAACGAGATCAAGGTCAAGATGGTAAATTATTGAAAAGAAATTTGGAAGGTGAGGATATAACCGTTGTTATTCCATCAAATGAAGATCCGTGGTTACACGCTGATTATCGCCGTACAGGAAGTCCAAGGAATCCTTCTTATCCTGCTCATTTAACAAGCCAATCCATGGAAATGATATACAAAGAACGTATCGAATACACAGAAATGGAGGGTGCAGGTAAGCCTACGATTGATCACCGCCAGTATTACCCTCGTCAAGTGAGTCCTGCACCAAGAAAGAAAATAAAAACAGAAGACTTTTAACAAAGTAACTTTTAATGTAAATAGACTAGTATTTATAATATTGACTCTCACGCTGTGTTTTTTTCGCATTGACCTTTGTAACATACTTACATATTTAACCTTCGGATGACTTTTCATTTTCCCAGCAATCTTCAGTAATTTTAACGTCAAAGCTTAGTGATAATGACAAAGCAACCTTTACTCGTGATTCGTATTTTCCAGCACGATTTTTATCAGCTATTCTTTTGATATGTAAATCAGTTGTGTGGTTTGTTTTGTTATAAGAACTCAGTTTAGAACCGCGCAAAATCCAAAACTTATTTGTAACAGGTTTGAGCTCATCAATAGGCCAGGAAAAAAGTAAAAAAAGCGTTGCAGAAAAACAAAACAAATTCGTATCAGTTATGTGTTTTAGAAGAACTTTCCGTGGAAATGACATAGCTTGGTCAGTATTCTGTAGCCTGGAGGCTTAGCTACACTTCCCACCCCAACCTGATCCGAAAGGAATCGGAATCGAATCATTCATTGGATGAGGTTCGTTTCCATTTGACTGCATTTCCCGCCATAGCGCAAAAAGCTCTCGAGATTCTTTTACACGTGAGCACTTTGAGAAAAACGAATTTTGTCTGATTGCGCATGCGCTAGAAAAAGTTCGTTAGCCCTTTTTGGGGTGAATATATAGAAAAATTACATATATGAATTTCGCTTTATGGCTACCTGAGGCCCCCCAATAGTGGGCGCCGAGTGACAAATTTTTAAATTTTACCTCTCTAGATTGGCGGAAAATGCCTTTCCAGACGTCAACCATCTCGTGGTTGAATGTTAAAAATCACGATGAATGTTTCGATATTTGAGTAATATAGAAAAGCTGCATTGTTTATTTGGCATCAAAATTTAGATAAAAATTTCCATTAGAAACTAAAACATAGAATAAGATACATATTTACATTACACGACTACAATAATATAAAAAATGATAAGAACACTAGAAATTTTAAGGGTGCAGGCACTTTCTAAAAAATATACATCGCATTTAAACTGTGTGTGCTTCCAACCCCCTTAAAACATTCAGTCATTTTTATAATAATGATCTATTGGAAGGATCCGAATATTCCTGAACGACTTTTTCTCTTTTTAATAAATTTTTTTGCTACTATATATTTTCAGTGTATGATTTGTTCATCCGTGTATCAGTGGTTGTAGCTCAAAGGTAAGTTTTTATGCGGCTTAAAGCTGAAAAACATCGTTCGCTAACAGCATTTGTAGCAGGTATAACTAACATCAGTTTTCTGACTTCTATAAGTTCCAACAAAAGTAGTTTTCTTGGATTATCTAACTTTCGGAGAAATGACACTAAATCTGTCTCTCTCTCTCTCTCTCTTGCTTTTTTACTCTTTTTATTTTTCTCTCTGTCTCTTTCTTTTTTTTTAGTGGGAAAATTATTGGGGGGGAGGGCTGTGGGCTGTGCCCCCTGACGGTTACGGTACTGTAGTCATTAAGATTTGTCCCTTTAAAAATTTTTTTCGATGCAAATAAGCGAGGGGTTTCCCTGTAAACCTGTAACTCGCCTTTCTTAGAAATTGACAAAATTTGATTGCAAATATAATTTTTTTCTTCTGAAATGCTAAAAAAAGACTGCGAATTGCATAATTTTTCTAGGGATTACTAAAATCGCTTCTTTTGCAATATTTTCTAGCGTAATAATATCTTCCCTTAAGGAACTATTTGGATGTCACTTGTTATGAAGTAAAGCACACCTACGACGGAGAGCACACTAAGACGAAGTGCCCATAAAAACAAACTGATTTTCTGTAATGTATTCTGATCTCTCTTTCTCTTACCTAAAAAAATACCATTACAAACTGCAAAATCACAATGACGAAGGGTAAGAATATTTTTTATGAAATCTTTTCGGTTTGCAACTGTCTACAATTGACCTGTTCTAAAAACAGAAGGTAATAAAATGACGTAACAACAAAT
This sequence comes from Hydractinia symbiolongicarpus, assembly GCF_029227915.1. Classification (NCBI taxonomy): domain Eukaryota; kingdom Metazoa; phylum Cnidaria; class Hydrozoa; order Anthoathecata; family Hydractiniidae; genus Hydractinia; species Hydractinia symbiolongicarpus. The sequence continues at coordinate 12,013,228 of NC_079882.1, read as the reverse complement.
AAATGCGTTAAATACAATCTGTGACGTCAAATTAAAAACATCCACACAAATCTTCATGCAGCCCAAAGAAACATCTAAAGAAGAATACAACATTAAAATTGAATTCACACCTGAAGAAATGAGTGATAACATCAACGGTTATCAGGAAAGAACTCGCGAAGATAAAAACAATTTTCTCCAAGATGTAAGAAAAAAGTTAAATAACATCACAGCACTAATTTACACCATCAAAAACTTCAGCAATATTTGGAGATTACAAGAACCGAAAATGTAATGGCCAGGAAGCCAACACTGACATCTAGCCTGATAATAATGTCAATCGGACATGTAAGAAAAGGGTTCGAAGACATTCGAAGACATTCGAAGCCGGTATTAAAATAAAAAGTGCAATAAAAGCCTCCTCAAAGAGTGACGACAGCAACCGGCCACAATTGCCGCCAAGAGTGATCATATCAGCCGGAAATTCAATAAAAGGACTTCCATAGCTGCCCTTTCGGAAGCCCTGGAAAAGTACAGTTCATATTGAACCAGAAAGAGAGATAAGATCTAATGCCATAAGTGATGACATCAACAGAAATGCAATATAGGGACTTCCGTTGCCGCCCTTTTGGAAGCCCTGGAAAGGTACGGTTCATATTGAACTAGAAAGAGAGATAACATCTGCCGCCAAGAGTGATGAAATCAACAAAAATGCGATAAAAGGACTTTCGTTGCCGCCCTTTCGGAAGCCCTGGAAAGGTACAGTTTATATTGAACTAGAAAGAGAGATAACATCTGCAGCCAAGAGTGATGATATCAACAAAAATGCGATAAAAGGACTTCTGTTGCCGCCCTTTCGGAAGCCCTGGAAAGGTACAGTTCATATTGAACCAGAAAGAGAGATAAGATCTGCAGCCAAGAGTGATGACATCAACGGAAATGCAACATAGGGACTTCCGTTGCCGCCTTGTCCAAAGCCCTGGATAGGTACAGTTCATATTGAACTAGAAAGAGAGATAGACCTGCCGCCAAGAGAGATGACATCAACAGAAATGCGATATAGGGACTTCCGTTGCCGCCCTTTCGGAAGCCCTGAAAAGGTACGGTTCATATTGAACCAGAAAGAGAGATAAGATCTGACGCCATAAGTGATGACATCAGCCGGAAATGTGATAAAAGGACTTCCGTTGCCGCCCTCTCCGAAGCCCCAGAAAGGTACAGTTCATATTGAACCAGAGAGAGAAAGATAACACCTGCCGCCAAGAATGATGACATCAACAAAAATGCGATTAAAGGACTTTCGTTGCCGCCCTTTCGGAAGCCCTGGAAAGGTACAGTTCATATTGAACCAGAAAGAGAGATAAGATCTGCTGCCATAAGTGATGACATCAACAGAAATGCAATATAGGGACTTTCGTTGCCGCCCTGTCCGAAGCCCTGGAAAGGTACAGTTCATATTGAACCAGAAAGAGAGATAACATCTGCCGCCAAGAGTGATGACATCAGCCGGAAATGTGATAAAAGGACTTCCGTTGCCGCCCTTTCGGAAGCCCTGGAAAGGTACAGTTCATATTGAACCAGAAAGAGAAATAAGATCCGACGCCATGAGTGATGACATCAGCTGGAAATGCAATATAAGGACTTCCATAGCTGCCCTTTCGGAAGCCCTGGAAAAGTACAGTTCATATTGAACCAGAAAGAGAGATAAGATCTAATGCCATAAGTGATGACATCAACAGAAATGCAATATAAGGACTTCTATTGCCGCCCTGTCCGAAGCCCTGGAAAGGTAAAGTTCATATTGAGCTAGAAAGAGAGATAAGATCCGACGCCAGGAGTGATGACATCAGCTGGAAATGCAATATCAGGACTTCCGTTGCCGCCCTTTCGGAAGCCCTGGAAAGGTACAGTTCATATTGAACTAGAAAGAGAGATAACATCTGCCGCCATGAGTGATGACATCAGCTGGAAATGCAATATAAGGACTTCCATTGCCGCCCTTTCGGAAGCCCTGGAAAGGTACAGTTCATATTGAACCAGAAAGAGAAATAAGATCCGACGCCATGAGTGATGACATCAGCTGGAAATGCAATATAAGGACTTCCGTTGCCGCCCTGTCCGAAGCCCTGGAAAGGTACAGTTCATATTGAACCAGAAAGAGAGATAAGATCCGACGCCATGAGTGATGACATCAGCTGGAAATGCAATATAAGGACTTCCGTTGCCGCCCTGTCCGAAGCACTGGAAGGTAAAGTTCATATTGAACCAGAAAGAGAGATAACATCTGTCGCCAAGAGTGATGACATCAGCCGGAAATTCAATAAAAGGACTTTCATTGCCGCCCTTTCGAAAGCCCTAAAAAGGTACAGTTCATATTGAACCAGAGAGAGAGATAAGATCCGACGCCAAGAGTGATGACATCAGCCGGAAATGTGATAAAAGGACTTCCGTTGCCGCCCTTTCGGAAGCCCTGGAAAGGTACAGTTCATATTGAACCAGAAAGAGAGATAAGATTTGCTGCCATAAGTGATGACATCAGCCGGAATTGTGATAAAAGGACTCCGTTGCCGCCCTGTCCGAAGCACTGGAAGGTAAAGTTCATATTGAACCAGAAAGAGAGATAACATCTGTCGCCAAGAGTGATGACATCAGCCGGAAATTCAATAAAAGGACTTTCATTGCCGCCCTTTCGAAAGCCCTAGAAAGGTACAGTTCATATTGAACTAGAAAGAGAGATAAGATCTGCTGTCCTAAGTGATCACATCAACAAAAATTCAATATGGGGACATCCTCGCCGCCCTTTCGGAAGCCCCGGAAAGGTACAGTTGAGATTGAAATAGAAAGGGAGGTGACATCTGCTGCCATGAGTGATGACATCAGCCGGAAATTGAATGTAAGGATTTCCGTTTCCGCCATTTCGGAAGCCCTGGAAAGGTATGATTCATATTGAAATAGAATTTGAGATACTTTCTGGCTGCGTAAGTGGTTACATCAGCCGAAAATGTGATAAAAGTCTTACATTTTATATGCACTGACGATGGTTTTATACCGTAAAGCTTTTGCTTTATTTTAACTTGTTTGTTTTATTTTTCTAACCCAATCAATATTTTTGTGAATAGAAATTAATTTTATTCATTTTTAGAGCCTTTGCAAGACAAGCAAAAACGACAATCATGACGAGTCACTTGAAGAACAATAATAATGCATACATACACGGAAATTGTTGGATCGACGAAGAAATGTAGAACTTCTGTCTTTTTGACGTCTCGTGTCCACGAAGTGCTACGTACACCTCTCCCTCTCTCTCTGACCCTTGTCCCCATATATTTTGATGTTTTCCGTCATATAACAGATTGACTTATTGACTACGAAATTTCGACTGTTATACCAATAGCTTAGTGGTAAAGCAAGACACCTTCAAATGTCTACACGTGGGTTCGAATCCTGCTTGGATATAACAGTTTAAAATATTCTTTTCAACAAGCCATGACGTAATGTTACCGGAAAATATTTCCCTCCTTGTATACCATCTGTCTCTCCCCTCAGTGACGTAACACTTCGTTACTTGTCAATTGTAAAAAAATTGCAAATTAAATAACAAAAAAGAAAAAAAGAATTAAACTTTCAAAAAGCGTGTTTTTATTGTTAGTATGCATGATATAACATGATAAAGGTGGAAAATTAAGAAAAGCTGTATTTAAGAATTTCAGAGGAAAGTTTTTTAGCTTCCAAGGTCTCATTTTTGAAAATGTGCTTCTATTAGGGGACATTACCGACCGAGGATCCCAGTGCCTGTTGTTAATTTACTGTGATTGCGAAGCGAACTATATAACCACTACGCCACGCGTCACTTTAGTAAAAATCTCACGTTTCATAAGTTTTAATTTCACTGACTTTAAAAAGTAAAATTTTAGCAGAATTAAGGCAATTTAACATTCAAAGTTTAGTTGAAAGCACCCAATTAACACAAAAATTCGATGGGAAATCGCAACGTTTTCATGACGCGAAATATTTTCTAATGCAATAATGAAATATTGAGACACCAACTAGCTTGTTAGCAAATGAGTGAAAAGTATTTTTGCGATAAATAATTTTCACAAAGTTGGTCAGTCCTAATATTTGGCAAGAATTAAAGTTTGCGGATTTTGCGAAAAAAGTTTTTCAAGGGGTTTTATGTTGGAGCTATAAAAAACAAAATAAGATGAAATTTACATATGGTATATGTATGTAGTTCTGCGTCAATCAGATGTAAAAAATAATTAGTGTAAATCGTTTTCTAAAAGTTTTCGCGAAATTAACAAGAACTGGCGAAATGCGCTGGCTACCTTTAGTTAGCTACATGCCCTCAAGTCTTCAATAACGCCCCCACACTATTAAGATTCTAGCCACGAAATTCATGCACCATACATCTCTTCTAATAATATTTGAAGCTTTTGCAGCGCAGGACAATCTCTGTTTACCAATCATTAATTTTGTTTTTCTGACATTAAAAGTAGCAAATTAATGTAATGGACGCTTATCTTCTTGAGTTATTCAAGATGTTGTTTAGACAAATCCACCTCTCCCTAATTTTTCAGAAATTGTTCCTCTTCTATATATCCGTGAGCAATACGCCCTATAAGTAGCGTTCACTTTACAGTTTTACCTCATAGTACAGCTGCTGGGAGTCAAACGTGCAAGTCAGGGGGGAAATTTGTGACCTATACCATGACGATAGTACGACCATGTCCTAAGGCGCCTAGTGTTAAAAAAGTTGATGTTTCACATTCTGAAATCATTTGAGTGGGTGTGTATGTGAGGACCAAAATAACAAAAAACTACTCTGCAGAGAGCTTGAAAAGAGGATGAAAAAATTACCTTACAGAACTATAGTCCTGGTGCGGAAATGTTTAGTGCTATATTTTTTTTGGGGGGAAGTAGTTAGTTTTGCATTCCGCAAGCTTGCATTCTCACACTGGGGGGTGAACCTGTGGACCTGGACGTAGATTATTCCGTAAATCCGTTGATCATAAAAGTTGATGCTTTTTGCCAACAATGGTCAGAATCGGGGGCGAATGCGGCATTATGAAAGGCTAGATATGCAAACTCTGGTTATTGGCAGATGCAACTTGACGAACAATCACAACTCCTGAAAACATTTAACACCCTTAGGAAAATTCTGTTGTACACGAGGTACTTTCGGCTTGCGTTCCATCCAGGTGATGTTCTACAAGAGAATCAACGCAGTCAATAATGATTTTCCAGGTGTTGTCAAAAGCACTGATGCACTTTTTGATTTGCGCACAAACAAACACTGAACACGACAGACGTCTTTAACGATTACTCCAACGTTTTAAACAAAATGGAGTGTTCCTTAACAAAGGGAAATGCATCTTCAAAACCTGCAAATTGAAATTCCTAGCACACGAAATTTCCCAAGAAGGAATCAAACCACTACCGTCCAAAGTATCAGCAATTTTAGACTACCTCACACCAACTAACATGACGGAGCTACGCAGATTTATAGGAATAGCGCCTATAATACCTATCCAAATTCACAGACCTGTTAGCTGACGCCACTGAACCGCTTCAAAAACTGTTTTCAACCAAAAACAAATAGATATGGACAGTGGAACAAAAAATTGCATTCAGGAAAGTCAAGTACATTGTTCTAAAACCACACCACACTCTACCTCTATGACACAACAAAACACACAAAATTGAGAGTTGATGGAACCAATCTGAATAGAATATATGCAATACTGTACCAGTAGCATGACGAGGAATGGTTTCCAGTATCGTGTTCATCATGGTTCCTGTCAACACACGAAAGAAACTACCACCTTATTAAAGTTAAAATGCTGGAAGTACTTACATGGACTACCACAGTTCAAATTCAAACCGACCATAAACCACTAGTATCAATACTTAACAGTAAACGCTTGTTAACTTGTCGCCCAGGATACGACACATAAAAATGACACTCGTACCTTATACATTTACGGCTGAACATGTAAAAGGAACCAGCCTCGTGGATGCCGATGCATTATCCGAGCACCAACAGAAAAGCCAAATAAGCAGGATTAACTTGTAGAACAGGAAATCGTCCACCAAGTCAATTCGGTGATTCAACACAAGCCGGCTAGCAGCCAGAAACTGGAGGAGATTCGCCACAATTCAAAAACTGACAAATTACGCAATGTTATGAACAGCGGCTGGCCAAATTCGATTAAGGAACAGACCTGAACGGCATCCTGCGCAAAGGAAACCAGATCATAGTTCCACGATCAATGCGACCAGACGTGCTAGAACGCATACAAGTGTAAAGGAATGCAAACGTAGAGCTAGGAACAACTGTTAATATCCAGGAATGAAAAAACAGATTAAACAAACAGGTACACTACCACCTGCGTAAGATTACCCTTGTCCAAGTCAGCTGAAAGCTTGGGTACGGACCCTGTCCCAACTTAACCGTAACAAAACGATCTGTTTTAAAAAAGTGGCAACAACTACGTCGTGGCCAGAGGTTTACCAGTTACAACGCACTTTATTTTCATTATAGCCATAAAATTATTTTCAGCAGGCACGGTACACCAGAGAAAGTTTTATTTGATAATGGATTCCAGTATAAATCCAACATGTACAAGACATTTTCCACGGACTGTGGATTCAAACATACAACTTCCAGTCTCGGATACTCTCAATCGAATGGCTTAGCAGAATCAGCGGTCAAAGTAACGAGAACCATGATCAATAAACAACTTCCAAACGTGCCCAGCCCAGCCCAATTATTACGATGCAATATTAAAAAAAGGACGAAACAAAAGGAACAATTAGACCGGTCCAGAGCTAAAAGGGGACCTTCCCAAATCGTTGTAGGACAACGCGTTTGCATCCAGCACATTGTGACAAAGGAATGGTCGGTCGAATGAAATAGCTCCGCGTTCATACACCATATAGACAACAGACAAAATTGTAGTACGAAGAAACACAACAGACGTCCGTCGAATTTTCTCACTTACAACCACCGCAAAGTAGCAGGCAAACAATTATAATCACCTCTCCGAAAGCGTAGAGAGCGACACTGAAACTATAGCAGCTGATAACGACATCGAGGCTGACATTAAAACATTAACTGCAGGCAGTGACAGTGACCGGGACACTGTGCCTTATAGTCTGACAGACACAGAAAACGACACCAAAGTACGTTATACCCGTTCGGGAAGAAAAGTACTTAAAAAGCAACCAATAGACTACTGTGATTTATAAACATTAAACTCAAACTATACGTATTTAAATACATTATAAGAACATTTCATTTTTTTTTTTTACTCTATCAGTTTGTTTTCTTTTTGTTTTTAGTTTTTTCCTGTTTTTATTAGACATAAAACTTTGTTTTATTATAGGGGGAGATGTTGTACATATATTATACGTTTCTCCGTCTGCCATTATACATTATCTTGTATCGGCGACTAGTGTGGATCACAACAGAGTACAATTACCAAAAAAATTGCCAGTTATCAATTCGAAGCTGAAAACGTTTCTTAAATTTAGTTGGTTCATTACTGGGCCTCTCAAAAATGTGTATCAAAAAATCCGTAATTTTTTCTCCCACTAGGACTTCTCAATCTGATTGTTGAACTTCTGAATCATTCTTGTGAGTCATGAATAACAAATTATTTTATCAACAAAGTGTCATTATATCAGTGACAAAGGATTAATCCCACAAGTCGACGCTTTAACTTCACTCATTCAAGCACAAATACAGAACAGATAGCCGGGTGAGTTACTAACTGCGTTGGAATAGCAACGGCACGTGCTACATTCTATGATAAAAATAACCAGGGGATATACACAACGAATCTTGTTGCGTGTTCTATAGGATTGACAAATTTTAAAATGTCTATGAGAAAAGTTATAGAACACGGATTATATCTGAATAGAAACAAAAACAGGAACTTTACAGCAATCACTATGGGTGATATATCTTATTACAAATTGTTTTGATATCATGGAGGCGAAATTCTTTTTCTTGTAAACATGACGATTCTTTTGTTTATTAATGGTTCCAAGGGTTTTTAATCCTTCGATATATACCTCTATAAACTCCCTAATGATTCATTATAGACAACTTCGATACCAGTGCGCAAATAGGCTAGTAAATTCCATTTTCTTTCCCCTGACTTTTTAGTGCATTTAAATCAACTTAAACATAAATAAATAAACAAATTAAAAAACATGATTGTGATCATGTAAATCTAATTACATTGTTTGAAAGAGGAAACGTTTTAAATGAAAAAAGTTTTATAGGAAAAAGCACAATGGCCAGGTAATTTCATTGGAACGCAGTAGGTGTCCACGTTTACAGAAGACGTATTTAATTTTCATTAAATAGTGTCTGGTTTCTAGTGTTTAACTATTGCATACATTTCTATGATTGACCTAAAAATTCTTCAAAACTAAATGTCGAACATTGGTAGGTACCAGGTCCCTTTTCTCTTTAAATTCACAAATTAAAAAGACTTGTATTTATTAATTTATTTATTAATTTATCGTTTTTTGTTTGTCAACACTTTTCTAGCTTGTCAAAATCATTTAATTTTTCACAGCAATAAATCCAAAAAGTACATAGGTCAAACAAAGAGTCTGGGTACAATTTTTTTTGCAAATATCTTACCGTGATGAGATCTGTTTCGAAATATTAAGGTTTAGTATTTAAAGAAACGTCACAATAGATGTCGTATCATCTCATAGATTAATTTAATGAATTATACACGTATTTTATTTTAGTATAGAGGACTACATGGTGTTTTCAATCAGCTTTCTACTGCGCGTGTTCTTTAAATTGTGGTTATGTTGTTTACTGTGACTGAACTGTCATAAGCGTCAACGCCATAGAAATTAAATAAGATATGTAAGATAACTTTCTCACTTTAGCATCATATTACATCACATTTGTGTCCAAATTAACATAGCACATGGATGTTATTTATAAGAATTATTTTAAGATCGATCTTTTTAACAAACTACACGTTTTTATATAAGAAACATGAGGTTGGGGTTTTACTTTCTAACTCACGAAATATTGAGAAATCGAACAAAGCAAAATTAATACATTGTCAAGTCTCTTTCTAAAAAGCAGGGGTTAGAAATTTTTAGAGCATCCTTTAGGAAACACCCAGGCTAATAAACTAAAAAAAGTATGTTTTTCGTTTAAAAAAGTGTATTATTTTTCTAAACCGTGCTAATATGAAACTCGTCCAACCGTTTCAAAGTTGATAGAGCAAATTTAGTGTAGAAACTTTTATTTTCGGTTTATTTAAACTTCAAACTTTTTATTTTATCAAAACTAAGGCTATTATTAATTCCTTTATAAGTTCTAAGGTTTATTATGCGACCTTCCCCTGGTTTTAGCAGCATCACCCGCACTTCTTTTCCTCCTCCGTTGAAAAGCACATTACCAATACGCAATCTCAACCACAGGATTTTTTCTCTTCTCAGACAGCGAGAAAAACTTTTTCTTGTCAAAAATAGAAAAAAGCCCTGGGGACGAGGTTGTATTGGTTGTTTAATAAAAAAAAACAGAAATATATATTTCGTTTCCAGATTGTTTGTTCTCACGGCATGAGAAGCTGTTATTTTTTTTTGTCTAATGATTTTTAAACAGTTGCGCTTTGTGACTTTCTGATCGTGAAGCATACTGATGGTCGCTTTAAACCACATCAATACAACACATTGTTTCATATCATGTTCGCAAGCATGCGCACAACATGTAGCTAACTGCGCATGCGCACTAGTTTTATTACTCATTGTACTTTCTCTTCTCTATCTATTATCACAACAAAGGAAAAAAATTTATAACACAAAAAAATATATCGTACCACGGAACAAAACAAAATTGTAAGAAAAAAAAAGAAACAGAACTTTGAAGCAGTGTCGATAAACGGTACGTTTTTTTCTTTTTACTTGGTTAGATTATTATATCTTTGTAATTTTCTACTTGTTGTGTAGGCAAGTTTCATGTTCTCTCTTTTACATTTGGTGTAGGCATTCTAGTAAATTTATCCTCTTTTTGATGGGTAGGGAAATAATATTCATATATATCACGAGAATTTCAGCGAAATATAATGTATTTATTTACCATGAAGCCAAAAGTTTACGAAGTTTGAACAAAACTTAAAAAAGTTCAGGCAAACGCATTTAAGTACTTGCTTATTCCGGCTTTGAATTATATTTGTATTTTACATTTAAAAAATGAAATAAAAATAAAGTTTGAAGCTTACTTAGCTTATCACTTGTTTGTATGTGTTAAAACAAAATTTGAATACGACCTCAATTTACATAAAATCGCTAGTGTAGGTTAAATTAACGCAATCCTATGTTTCCTATAATAATAATAATAATAATAATAATATGCTCGTCGACGCAATGTATGCTGAAGTCGAGAATCTCTTTACGCTGTTATTCGAGCCTTAATCAACACAGCAAATTCTAATTTTGTAAAGATTTTTTTTTAGTTTAGTAAAGTTCCTCTAAGAACTCTGCAACAAAAAAGTTTCTTCACATCAATAAGTTCATTTGTGCTTTTTTATTGATTAGCTTGTCCATTTAAATTTGTTTTTATTGTCACGCTTGACTGAGCGATCATTAAAGACTAATATAGGAGATCTGAATGTTAATAATTTTTATTTGTAAATTACAACTTGAAAGCATAGAGTTGAGAGGGAGCCTGAAGCTTGAGATTATATTCAGCGCAGATAAGATTTAGTGGTTACGATAACGAGCCAGAATAATTTTTTTTCTCAGCATGAGTTCTAAAAGTTTGATAACCTTTCCAGCACCACACACGAAATGTATTTCAATAAAAGTGAATATCGCACTGAAGATAAGAATAATATATCTTATTGCTTTAGGAGAAAGAAAGAGTTTTTGCAGACACGAGATAAATTCTCACCTGCGCAATAACAGTTTTATTTAATGTATTCAAATTTTATTTCGTGTATTTTTTACGTGAGTTCAAAACAAAATGCGAGAACGTCGAATAAATTATTATTTTGAATACGCTATGAATATTTGCTATTGAGAAGCAAAAATTCGATTTAGATAGAAATGCTTTGAAATTAATGTTTGGAGTATTCTTATACTTCAATTAAAGAAGGACGCCAAACTGTTTCTTCTTCTTCATATAATGTCAACAAGCATCCGAAACACGTTGGCTATCAATTTTATAGTTTGAAAAAATATTCAACAAAAGAAGAACGGAGAGGGTATATTTTTTTTACACATTTTTCAACTGAAACATTCAACATTTGTCAATGATCATTGTAAGGTATGACTTCTTTCAAATTTTCTGTTATCAATGCGTTATGACGAGCGATTAGGATAACGACAATATATAGGTATAGTTAAAATTCGTGCTTTTTGTAAATGTCGTTAATCGTTTCTGATATTATCTTTATTCTATTGTCTTGACATTTTAAAAATGTACTCAATGCCCAACGTGGTACAAGGACAGACAAGTTCCGCAACGCTAAAAACTTTCACGGCGCATGCGCACTTCTTAAAAAATCCCACGTTTAAAATAATTGTTATAAATACACGTTTTTGTAAGTTGTCGGTGTAATTGTTAATTAGAATTAAGCGATTTTTAATTATCTTTTCACACATTGGAAACCTGGTTAATTATGGCCAGATAATTACTATTTTTTGGAGTTGATTTGTAAAAACAAAATCAACTTTTGAAGTCATTGTTTTAATTCCCTTTGGTCCAACGATTTTCTTTCTTTTTTCACCCGGCTGTCCTCAGGCAAATGAGGATTAACATTATCACGTTTTTTTTACAAGCAAGAAACATTTCTCCATTAAATCATTCGTCAGCGTTTGCAAAGAAATGAAGGTGAGCTGAAAAAAGTTTTTGCATTTTTACGCGGGAACATATTTGTACTTCGACAATACCAAAGTGAGTGATCTCGACTGTATTGGTGAAATATTCGGCGGGAACAGATAAAAAATGCACATAAAGTATAAATACTTCAGCATGCACGTTATATATATGTTCAAAACAAAAGCGTGTGGCGTCTCTTTGCAGAACTTCTCAGAGAATGTAAAAATCGCTTTTATTTATTCACTTTTTATACAAAGAATTTTTTGCGTTTGATATTTCATTTAAGTCTATTATTTATTCCATTTTTTTATTCTCGTGTCTCTTCTTATCTTAATTTTTCTTTTATTTATTTATTAATTTGTTACGTAGTGTTTTTAATGACATTTGCTCGTTGCTTATTATTTTCGCAAATTATACAAAGAACGAACAAATTAGTTAGCAAAAAAGTAAATACTTCTTATAGAAATGACGAAAATAGAGATCTAGTCCACTATCATCTGGCTCTTTTGGAAACCATTAAAAACATGTTTTGGAAAATAAAAATATCATTAGAGCACTTTAAAAACATGTGCTACTCAATAAAGAATCTACAACACATGGTTTTAAGAAAGAGATTTATTCCAACTCAAATTGGACGTCTTGGTGCCAATACTTTTCTTAATTAAATATTATATATTTTATATAGTTTTTATTACATATAGTTTATATAATCTTTTATAAAGCACTTTGAATTTTCGTTATGACATTTGGCAAAAAATATTTATCTCTCAAAAAATTGAACAGAGTAAAAGGTTTATCCAGAGAAGACCAAAAGAAGGTATTTTTTTATTTATTTTTACGTTATTAATTTAATTATTTCTTTTCTTTTTTTGCTAATTTCCAATTTATTCTTTTATAAAAATCACAAGGTTTAAATTTTCCAATTTTTAAGAAAAAAATGGAGAATTATACTGAGATACATTTATCCAACTTATTCCATTTTTTGTCATTCTTGAAAATAATTTTCAGCAGCTGTGATATGATCAAATTTTAAAGGCTACCCTATCTTAATAAATAGGCCTGAAATAAAATCAAAATTCGCGATATTACTAATAGATTCATGAATATAATTATTATAAATCTTAAAATACTTTGTTTTAACCCCATAGGAGAAACATTTGGCGGGAACTATCCTTCTTTCTATACTCCTAGGTTTTAAAAACAATATGATATATACTGTACATAAAAATACAAAGTTTTTTAAGTGAAAATTTATATCAAAAACAATTATACGATTCATAAGATGCTTGTTATCCTGATTAAATATTTGGAACAACGCATATGACTTTTATTTCATTACACTCTATATAAACCTAACCCTAATAAAAATCTACTAAAACACTCAACGTTATCCTATGTGAAACTAATGAGCTTTATTTTTATAAACATCGGATGCGGTGTCAGATACACGTGCATATAACGGCAACAGTACTATTATGACACGTCTGCTAACCTTCACTATAAATTTCACCACGTTAACCTTTCAATGGCACTTTCTAGATTATTTTTTATCAATCTATTGAAAAACCTGACTCAGCAAAATTTTAATATTGCGTGCTATTACATCATCGTTAACGAATCATAAATACGACGAATTGAAAAATTAGTTTACGATATTTAGTGCATGTTTTATCAAAACCAGGTAAACAAAATTAATTTGTATTGTTTCTTTTTTATATATATATATTTTTCCTTCTTCACCCTTATTTCCAAGTTATATACTGTTTATAACTGTTTGTTACATTAAAATGTGTTATATACAAAAAATGATTGTAAAAAAATTATTAGTCGAGTATCCGGAAACCTGCATAACATTTTATAGCATCATAGCATTTCTCAAATTTCGAATAGCTAGTACTAAATTCATATTAATCAAACTTTCAACAGAAAGGCGTGTGTCATCATTATAAAAAGAGACGCAGTTTCGTTTTCTTTATAGTAGGAAGCAATATTAATGTTTGTCGAAGGGAAATTTTATGAATACTAAAGAGGAACAAAAAGAATATTTAAAGTAATTAATAAAGCGAAAGTATACACGTGGGTAATTTTTGAACGACAATTTAATTGTATATATATATAAACAACATGGTTATATATCTTTTTGGTGGAAAACACTAAGAACGGTAAAGCAGGACGCTGGTGTAAAATAGTGAGGTATGTTGATAATAATTTGTACGGATTCAAGTGTATTAGCTTGCTATGTAGTATTTTTATGATGTGAGGCAATGGGGATGTTTAGAAATTTTCTTCAAGCAGGCAAATCACAATCTTTTTCCGCATTTCACCATATGTCATGTTTAAGTTGCAGTCCATGGTAATATTTTTCAGTGATTTCAAATGAGATTATGTGTAATCCCTTATGCTGCAACTTTTGCAATTCTTGTTGAAAATATTCAGTCCCTTTTTTAGTAAAAATAAGGATAAAATAGAATTAAGGTCATTAAACAGATGCTGCGAATTCGCAAAAGTGGGTCATGCAAAAGAAGACTAGGTTCTATATATGTGGCTTCCATCCTTAAGGCTCCGAATGACGCTAGTCCCCAATTCATCTCATATTGGTGGTATCTCACAGTTTTCAAAGAAATCTCCAACGTCACCGTAATATTCATTTGATAATCTGGAAAGAAAATCCCATCATATTCAATACCAAATGGCTATTATCTTCATCAGTATAACTGAATATAAAAGTGACTCTCTTTCCTTTGGACAAACTGGTGACGTGCGTTGGTCCTGCTCTCCTTATATGGTATGATAAAGGAATCAAATTTTCATGGGTAATTCACATGAAGGTGGTTATATTTGTATGCTCATTGTTTAAAAATTAAGACCTTGTTGTCGGTTTGTTCTTCCACTAATGAAAATAAAAAGTGTTCAGGTGCTAAACAAAAAAGATACATTGATAAAATTTTAATAATGGTGTCATTGTTACAATGTACCATACCTCTGACTAATATCAAGAAAGTTTTAAACACGACAAGATATTTAAAAACACCAAAGTTCTGCTAAGTTTAAAAAATCTCTCATTGACTACCACCATATATATCGTTATAAAAGATCTCTGCTTATAATAAAAAGTGGAGTTTCAGGTACTATGTATGAAATACATCATAAAAACAAATAAAAATATTATAACGTCATGAATATGCAACTCTTCTTGTAAAAAATAATATTGATTGAGTTTCTTACAAAGGAGCATGTGCTAAATGTCATACCTCCTAATATCAACCACGTCAAACAGAAATTGAGGTGGGATTAAATGAGAGCAACATCCTCTGCATTACCAAATATTCTTGAAAACAAATTGCGTTGGATGGTGGAAAAAATGTGTTGGATAAAAAAGGGAACTATTTTGCTCCAGTTTTACTTTTAAAACATGTTTCATTCACCGCAGGAACATTTTAATTAAATTTTATGAGAAATCCGGACATTACAAAAAAATGTGGACCATTCAAACGTTGCTAGGTAACAAAGATGTCATACACAGAAGGTTTAGTAATCTTTTTTAGCTACCTCAGTTTGCATGATCTCATGTTTCGTTTCATAATGACGGAGATTAGGGAAATTTTGCACAAACAATGCTTACCAATTTCCATGGTTATTTCCCAAAAACAATTTATAATCCAAAAAGATTTTCCCTTTTCTCCAAAAAAAACAACTTCAAATCCAATTAGCTATCTAGACTTTAAAGGCGTCAATGTCATAATTAAGATGGAATAGTAAATATTTTTGTGGAGTGACGATCATGATAAGAATACTATTTTAAGGTCAGACTATTAACGACTAGTTTCATCTGGTTGACCAGCTAACCAATCGCTGGACACAAAGTCATTATCGCTATTAGCAACAGCATCAACGACAAAGCCTTGGCAGATGCTCTGTGTTTATAATCACTCTCTGTAGGGAATAATGACACATCTCTTACCCATAATTACCTTTTAAACTCATAACACTCCTTTGAGCCAGATGTTATCGAGCTTTGATGGCATCACACTGTTGTAATTTCTTTGTATTGTTTACATAAGACAGGAAGCGTTTATTATTTTTTTATTTTAATAATGTTCAAATCGCGCATGAATTGTTTTAATTAATAAAAAGAACCTTCTATAGTGACGCCGGATGACAAAAGATTTAGAAATTATTCGAAGGGGTAGCGCATAACTGTCTTAATTAAAAATGTTGAGTTCACTTATAGAAGTTGTTAAATAAATTACGCTAATTTCGTCGCCGTCAAAACACTGTTGTATTGTTAATGTTGTTGCGGAAAATATTAGTGTAGACATAAATATTGGTATATTCGAAAAGAAAAGCTTGCTAAAATTTAGTAGCTGATATGTGAAACGTGATAAACTAACTTCAGAGGTAAGTATGAATCGTGATTTTCTACGGAAAAGGACCTTCAACATTTTTTTTTCGTTACCATACCATATTATGGACAATATGGTGAATATCTGTTTAGTAGCATATACGAACGATTCGAACATTCGCGTGACTTTTTTTAACAAGTGAACATAATTTATTAGATTTATTATGATAAATAAATATAACGAAATATGATAATAAAAAAACTTTTCCTACATTTTTATTGTTGGAGTTTAAATAAAATTTGAAAATTCACTAAAAAAACAAAAATTTGATTATATATTAAATTTCACAAGAGAGGGAGATTTGTGTGTATCAATTCTTATTCATCAAAAAAGTCGGCAGGGGTTCTAAAAGAAAAGAGAAGTACAAATATGGTCCCAGCATGTTTTCTTGATACTAATCTTAGTCTTAAAATCTTAGTGTAGTCATATAAGAGGAAAATGTCAGAAAAAAAATCAAGAACCTACTTAAACCAAATCTTTTAAGAGAGCTACTGCTAGAAATTATAATCAGACTCTGATAACAAATGATCGTGATCCCCCGCAACCAAATAGTAATAGTCACTCTTTTTTCTTTAAATTTTTTTGACCGAGCGGGGGCTAACAGACATCAAGTCATTAATAATTGCAAACCTCAAAGAAGATGTTTTGTGACGAAGTTTTTTTTTATTGTTATGACGTAAAAAAAACAACGCCACGTCATTAGGGCGCGTACAGCTGATATAAACTTTGTTTATTTATAAAAGCATTGAATACAAAAAGCGAAGATTTAAATAAAAATGACAAATATTTACTTCCTGGCTTTGTTTTTCTTTCTCTTAACTTTCCCTTAGTTTATTATTATTTTAAATGATTTTAATTCATCTTTTATTTTCTTTGTTGTTGGTTTGAAAAAAGTTTTTTTAGAGAAGAGTTTTAGGTGGCGTAACGAGAGTGAAACTTCGGTTCGCACAAAAGGTAAGATGAATAATTTCGTTTGGAGTATGCGACGTCCTTAAACTTCGTAGAGAAAATGCGCAGCCTGGTTCCCATTCAAGCCGTAATCATTATTATACTATATAGATTCTTTTGGATTTTTAATAATATTATAAATTTGCTATTGTTAATATTTTTTTTCATTTGTGGCTAAACTAAATACTCAGAACTAAATATTCCACCAGCATAACTATAGTAACGTAACTGTGTAAAAAATGTCCAAAACTGTCAACATTTTCGAATAGTAATACGAAAAAACGCGAGGGAGTATGAATGCACTGGTCTCTCCCATGCTAAAAATAACACAGCATAGGTTAAGGAGGTTGTTGTTCTCTCTTTTAAAAAAAAAATGGAATAAGACATGCAGAAACAAGAAAGTTGTGCGGAGTTAAAGTTGTTTGTCAACAAAAAAGATTAACACAGAAGAAATCAACAATCAAACTTCGCTAAAATATATAATATATTTTAGCGAAGTTTGTATCCACACGTTTTCTCGTTCTGTCTTTTTTGTTACTTCGCTTTGAATTTAGACCTTTCTTTTCTCTGTATTCAGCTGAAATTACTAAGATTCGAACCATGCAAACCTTGTCTATTTGTGTCACATTTTATGCTGCAAAAAACATCTCTATATATACGAAGTGCATCTTTATCTAAGATAACTCAATTAGCACTAATTACAACTTGAAAAATCTAATTACCGTTCGATAAACAATTTCTGTTATTGAGCATGATATTTCACCACCGGTCGAAATTCTACGCAAGAATAGCTTATTCAGTATAAGAAGAGAAGACTCGCTCAGCCACTGTGATTGCGATTCAAGCCTGTTCAACAGCTTCTTGAGATTTCTAAGTATTCGGGAGCTGTCGTGATAAAATTTAAGCAGATGAAATAGAAATCAACATCTGTGAAAAATAGGTAATCTGTATGCACATGCTCGAGTTTCGGATTAACACATCGCTCACTTCATAAATGGAAAGAAAATATCGTGAGATTAGGACAAGAAGATTCTTGTAGGAAATAAAATGTTGCAGTTTTAAACCTGATCATGTTTTATGAGTAAAATTAAGAGGATCTAGTTGTTTTATGGATATTAGTTTGATTTTTTTAGTAAATGTATGGAAATCAGAAGGTTGCGCGAGCTATATAAGAGAATGATCGTGAGTGTATACTTTTTGCGGTGGTTTATGACAGTATCCATGAATACATTTAGTGGTCTGGTATCTACTTAGTGTTTGAATTGGTCAAAATTATTAGATTTTAATGTGTGTATTTTTCAGATTATTATTCAGAATGATGAAGAAAACTTATCAATGGTAATAACCATAGAAAATGATATAACGTGTTAATAATGTATATGTTTTAGCTAGCTGGAAAAAAATTTGTCAATTCCTTAATCTTGACATAACATATGGGTGAAACTGGTCACATTAATTTTTATTCTTATAGCATTTTTTTATTATATTTAATTTTTTTTCACCTGCAGTTTTCAAATTTCGTATCAGTGTTTTGTTTTGTTGATATTATATATTCTTTTCGTATATATTTCTCATTTTTATTGTTGAAAGTAGAAATTAACGTTAAAATTGATGATCACGAATCCTCGAATAATTGACACCTCATTTACTTGTGGCGAAAGCCATCTGATGTATGTTAAAAACATAAATATTCAAATTAAAAAGAAAAAAGGCAGATAGAAGAATATTTTTTAAAAAGGTTATGTACTTAACATATCTTTTTTATTGATAAAAATATTTGAAAACGAAGTAGATTTCGTAAAAAAAATATTACTTTCCAATCGAGTACTGTTATGCTAAATTAGAAAAAAATATATTACGTTCGATTATATTATATTCCAGATTTTAAAAACGACCGTCTTTTAGAGGTAAAATATTTATCTTATATAGAGTAGTGTGTCCTCTAGCTAAATTTTTTTCACAATACCAGAACGTACGTGTTTTTCTTTTTATTTGTATATAATCTTGTTCATAGTAAATTATTTACATAACATTCAGGAAACATTTACTGACGTTTTATATAACCTTAAAACCAGAATTTAATCCACTTCTAATTACATCCGAAGGTTTACATTGATTATTTATAGGGATATTGTTTGAAGGTGTTTAATATTTGGGGGAGGATGTGCCAGGAAAACCGTTCGTTTCGGCATCACCTACGTATGTAATTAACACGTTAAAATCTCCTTACACCCTTACCCACTGATGTAATAACGGCAAGTGAATAACAACAGGAGAGGTTATGATGTAATGAAACAGCGCTCTCCATCGTTGGTGTTATTAACTTCGGTTTACACATTTCGAAATTTATATCAGTAGGGGAAAATATTTAATTAAGTTGTTAACATATATAATTGGAGTGCTGTAATTAAAATTTAAATTGACTTCTCCATGTGACAGGGACATCAATGGCCAATTACTTTTGTTTTTGTCTTTTCCTACAACGCTGTTTTAATTGGAGGGTGATTATTTAGAGAAAACGTCATTAAATGACACTTTAAAAAGGATATTTAATCGTGCAGGGTCCTTTATTCCCATTGTTATATTGTGTCACTTTAAAAAGAGGTTTTAAAAAGGATTTAAGTGGAGTGTTTAAATGGACGTTGAATCATATGACAACCTTTATTATTTTGATAAACATAACAAATGGAAGGCTTGTTAGTAAACGTATTTATAAAGTCTTTTTAAGTTTTTTAAAATTCGTGTGTTTGATATATTGTTTAATTCAACGTTTTTGTACTACTAGGAGATTTGTTTGCTTGTTTGTTTGCTTGTTTGCTTGTTGTTTTCTTTTTTATTACAGACAGTGTCAACAAAACTTGATAATATGATGACGTTGCAATATCGAAGTTTTATTCTTTTTCTGTTTTGTTTTATTTTCAGAGTTGTTATATATGTGCAATATCAAACCTATTTACCATTTTCTCCTATTTACCATTTTCTCGTTTCGAAAAATTGCAATCAGTAGTGTCAAAAGATAAAAAAAAAAAAAAAAAAAGGATTTCAGAAAAATTTAGAATTTTGTGAAAAATTTTTCTTCCTCTTTTTTCCTACTACCACTTTGCATTGTATACTTTTACTGTGTTGACGTCAAAAACCTTTAATTTAAAACTTTGAATATATATTCTTTTTCATGTTTATATTTTATAAAATCTTTTTTCTTATTATTCAATATATAGTTAGTATTCAACTTGAAAATACATTTTAAAACTATTTAGATGAAGCAAAAAGAAGAGATTTGAATATTATAAATTATTAATCAATTCCCTATTTTATTTTTTTAGGCTCACAAAAAATCAATAAAAATAGTAAAAGATTTTGAAGACTGGTGCTCACTGGTTTCGTATTTCCGTTTTGCCTTAAATCCAAACAGTTTAAAGTATATTTCACATGTTCCACAGAACGTAGAAGTATGACACCTAACATTCAAGTTGCTCGAAAGAACATAATTACACCAAGTCAAATGAAAACCAAAAAGAGACCAAAACAGAAATTAGCGAAGCCAACAGGTGATCAAAATAAAGAAAACGAAAATCTTCATGATCCTTTATCAATGGATTATGAACTAGAGGCTGGAGTAAAGCTTATTACTAATTTTATACAAAGATCCCAAATTCCAAAACAAAGTCAAAACCTTGAGGACTTTACTAACAAGTTAGTCAGTGACTTAAAATCAGAATATGAAGGACATTGGTATCCAGAACGTCCAGAAAAAGGTAGTGCATTTAGATGCTTACGCATAAATCAAAATGGTAGCGAATCACTGATTGAAAAAACAGCACGTCTCTCTGGTTTTACGTGGATTAAAAATTGTCTTCCAAAAGAGTTTACCATATGGATTGATCCTGGTGAGGTTTCGTACCGAATCGGTGAGGAAGGCTCTATTTGCGTGCACTACAATAGAAAGCTTGCAAAACGCCTGTAAAATTTAATGTAAAAAACTTTGTCTTTATTTAATCATGGTACTCCCTGTTTTTCTTTGATCTATTTTTGAATTTGTTTTTTTTGGCTTTTTTTTAATTGAGGTTTTTATGCAGATTGGTTCTTGTTTTACTTATGGAAAAGTCATATTTAAGCTTTTGTTTTTTGATTTATTAATGGTTTAGTTTTTACTAAAACATAAACAAGACATATGATTGCAATTACAGTAATCTGTTCTCGGTACTTACAAACAAGAAACATAATTAAATTTCAAACCATGGTTAATTTAAAATAAATGGATCGGATGCATAATTTAGTTTACTGCCGGATGTATCTCATTAATGAACTTCCCTGTGTAACCCAAATCTTAATATTTGTTATGCTTACATGCCATTTTTAATGTTCTTATATATTGTATAAATATATATATATATATTATATACAAATCTTAAAACCATGTATATATAATATTATGCCAAATTTATCTTGGTTTACAGAGGACTTTCCAACAAAAAGGGATATTTTAATGTGATATGTTTGTGTTGTAATGTTTAAAAATAGTAAGCTAAATACAAGACCTGCTTTTATTGGGGTAAATTTATTATATTAAGTGAGTAAAAACAAAACACAATTCTAAGTGAAGAATTTTTGAACTGAGCATTTTTAACCTTTGCAAAATCATTCATTGCACAACACTTGAAGTGCAACATCTACTAATATATTTGCTAAAAAGTTACAATTAAAAATTAGTTGCTGATATTCATAACAAAGCAATATAACACAACACTTTGCAAATAAATGATTAGATGTTTTAGACATACACGCACACACACAAGTACACTCTTGAAAGCTAATGGTTTATTTTTCTATAGGTTTGAAAACGATTTATTTCCAATTGTGTATATATATTGAATTTTTCACTTATTTGTATATATTCTCACATTATATATGTGAATAGGATTTTGATGCTCATATATATATACGCTATTTGTACATATATACTATAGATCGAGAAAACAGGGCAGTGTGTCATGTTAAACATTTTAATGAAAATATGAAAACTAAAAATATATCTCTATTTTCTCTTGTCATGCCAAAATAACATCCATGTTGGGGAATGCCATACTGACAAGAGTAACAATATTGTCTGGCTAAAATACACTAAAACTCAGGACAAAAGGTATATAAGCTGCATATGCATACATTCATACATTTAAATTTTTGGAGATGAATGACATATGAAGTAACAAAATTGGATGCTGTTTTGGTGTGGGGAAAACACATAATGCAATTTTGAAGTTCAAGTGAAAATACAACTGCAAACATCATTATATATATTATTATTTTATAGTTTTTCTGACACAAAGTATGGTCACTACTTCTTAAATCAGCATTGCCTTATGTTAAAGTAATTAAACCCTGATGGTTGAGGAAAACGAAGTCTCATTTTATAAATTCGGGCTAATGGGCCATTTTTCTTAGGTGGTGCTTTTTGTGTCACACTTCCAAAAAACAGTCTCTTCTATTAGTCGCTGCCCATTAAAAAACATATGAGAGAAAGTGGTTGATGCTACACCAGGTTATAATTGACAACGACAATGAAATTATTGACAATAATGTAAATATTATGTGCAATTAAAATACTGAAGTTTTTTAGATGCACCCTTAATTCAAATAATCTGGGTGTTTATTTGAAGCATTAATGCATAGCTACAGAACTTTAAAGCATTTGTAACTCTTATATAGAACAGACAGGTACACAACAAAAGTTGTGAAAATTAGACTTAATGGTCCTCCATGAATGGATTTGTAAATATAATACTACAGAGAAAGATGAAGAAAGATATTTTTAAAAATATTATACAACGCAAATATAGACATTTTAATTAGATACCTCGTGAGTATATAATCACCCACCTTCTTCGTTGAAACAATTCATCAACTTTAGACTGCAAGAGTAGTTAAGTTGTAGCGGTGACCACGATCTAAAATTCAGTTTCGTGTGTTGGATTTTAGGCATACCCGTGTTAAATTACCTGAAAGAATTATCAGTAATCTTTACTTTAGCTAAATTTTCTTCCCTTATGTCCAATCTGTTTTGTGTCTGGTGTTGCT
The DNA here is from genome assembly GCF_029227915.1 of Hydractinia symbiolongicarpus. Lineage (NCBI taxonomy): Eukaryota > Metazoa > Cnidaria > Hydrozoa > Anthoathecata > Hydractiniidae > Hydractinia > Hydractinia symbiolongicarpus. The sequence goes on along the minus strand of NC_079882.1, from coordinate 11,989,960 downwards.
GTCGGTCGACGGGAAAATCGATTCCAAGAATTTTATTCTATTCGGTACAAAGTAAGATCTTATATATAAATTTGGGGGAGCAAAATGGCGGACTGACGTCCCGTCTCCCTGTTCATTTTAACATAAAGGGATTAGTCTATAGAAGCAAATGACTTTAAAGTCATTTGCCTCGCCTAAGATAAATAAAACACTGTTTTTACAAATCGAAAGGGCATAGAAGAAAGAAGAAGAAGACCACAGTCCCAATTCGCGCTGCGCAGCATATTAAAGGCGAATCTCCACTGGACGATTTTTGTGACGATTTTTGTGACGAAAAATAGAAACCAATTCAACATTTCGTTATGAAAAAAATAGCGATGAATCAAAAGCGCTTGACTCATTCTCGACTCCCAGAGCTCTTTGAGATAAGTTTCGAGATTTTAATCCCAACGAGCTCTGGGGACGAGAATGCGCTTGGCCTAAAGATGGGGACAATATTTTGTTTTTGGCCTAAAAACCTGGAAGCTAGTGTATCCTCTAAATATTTTCCACTACTGGCAACTTCCAGATTTTAGCTGGAAATAAAACGTTTCCTGACAAAGGTTAAGTTGACGTAGAAATTCCAGCTTGCCAAAAAATAATCTTCGCGAAATAGAATCAAACCAGCGATTTTAGAAATTTACCACATCGTTAAAAGAAAAAAAAAAGGTAGAAAGGAATGCGAAAGAAACGACTGTGGAATCAATTTTAAGAATTTGCCTCATGTGTTGGCAAATTTAAAATAAGCATTTTCTTATCCATTGGCGGTCGGGGTACGCCAATTATTTTGTGAGTGTAGCAGGTGGTCAAAAATTAGGTTTAAAGACGAAATACTACAGGTAAAAAACAATTGATCTGTTGAGTTTTTTGCGTCGAAGACCAACAACAAACTAATACCCCCCCCCCCCCCCCCCCCCCTAAAAACGACGTTAATTTAAAATTTGAGGGTACACGGGTCGTCCTTTTCAACTCTTTTTTTAAAAAAATTAAACCCAATGGTGGAGTAAAAATTCATAATGTCTCCAGGTACGGACAGAGAACAACGTGTGCTTAGAAGCCGTGCGTAGTGTATTGAACGAAAGGGAAGAATGAATTTATGATTTTATTTTATGCGTGAAATGGGATAAGGTTTTTTGTATTAAACTAGCTGTAGTTAAGCACTTTGTCCAACGAGAAACCGGTAGCTAGCTATAGCTGGCTAAATTAAAAACAGTACAAACAGTATAGCATTTAACTTTCCCTACCTAGTGAAAACTCATTTAAACACTTAGTTAATTTAGCTGGAGAATCAAAATGTGTAGCTAGCTAGTCAGTCATGGAAATCCTCTTAATTAAGCTGTACAGCTTAATTTGGATGTCAGCTTAATTAGGAGGATGTATGATACAGTCTAATTAGGCGTTTTACAGCTTGTAGTTCAGATGTACAAAACTTTGATCGTCGAAAACAGATATTTAACTAAATTTTATCATCTATTTAACTGAAAAATCTAATATTTATGTGCTTATAAACATCTCCAATACATTAGTTTTTTCGTAGCACCACGGAGAAAAGCTAACTTTGAAGTTTTAAAAATAAGCGCTTAAATAGGCCGTATAGCTATATTGTTCTGCCAAGATTGCGAAAACGGCCTGTTTGAAAACTTGGCATAGCGAAAGAAAAAAGTCTTGATGTAATTTTTCTCTGCATGATGAAACATGATGCATGATAAAACTAACTAGATTTGGCGGATGGATTTATTTTTATTATTCGCAGAAATTGAATTCTGGGTATGACCTAAATTATTTTTTTTGCGGAAATTAAGTTTGATAAAAAGTTATTAAACTTGTGAATCCCAAAATTTAGTTTCTACGAAATTTCGTTTCATCTGAGAACAACAACAACTTTGCCACCAGGGCTATTTGCTTGTCAGAAGTGACAAATGATATAAAAGCCGGTCGGCCTTGATTATGTTCGTTCTAAAAAAAGTGAGAAATAATATAAAAATGTTGTACATAAGCTGGCCTGCCCCGATTATGTTCGTTCTATAAGTCTCAAATCATATTAGACTGCTGTCGCACATAAGTCTGCCTACCCCAATCATGTTTATTTTAAGCAACAAATAATATTAGACTGTCGTACATAATGAGCCGGCCTGTCCTGACTATGTTGCCTTGATTATGTATTTTCTGCCCTGTTTTTAACCGGTGCAAGCTGCTGCACATAATCAGGGCAGAACTGTATCACGTGACATGGCGTCCTAACTAGGATGCAGTACAGCTTAAATAGACTATTGCTACGATGAACTATTGTTTCTATTCCATATCTTTTTAGCCCGGGGTGCTGGAAATACCATTCCGTTTTTATAATGTAGTGGTCAAACTGACAATGAAAGAGGTGATTCTGCTAAAATTTACATTTTTCGAGAAATCGGGAAAAGGCTTTTTCTACCTCCTAATTTAGATGTATGTCACCTAATTAAGCTCTATGATACAGCTTATTTAGAAGATCTCCAAATTAAGCTATACAGCTTAATTAAGAGGATTTTCCTGACTGCTAGTGAATGTGGATTTTTTATTTTTATGGACAGTCTTTTTAAGCTGTATATATATACTGCATCCTAGTTAGGATGCCATGTCACATAATACAGCCTATTTAGGCTGTATTATGTGACAAGACATCTTTTTAAAACTTCAGATTTTGCGGATCTCCATGGTGCTACGAAAAAACTAATGTATTGGAGATGTTTATATGCACGTAAATATAGAAATTATTCTGTTAGATAGATGCTAAAATTCAGTTAAATGTGTGTTTTCAACGATCAAAATTTTGTGCATCTTAATGAAGCTGTAAAACGCCCAATTAGACTGTATCATCCTTATTAATCCCTGTATCATCCTCATTAAGCTGACATCCAAATTAAGCTCTACAGCTTAATTAAGAGGATTTCCCTGACTGATGGAAATAGAAATGTAGCGTTCACACATTTTCTTTTTAGGGACCATCAGCAAAATATGCTTACCCCACTTAGTGGGCTACATCCATATATGTTGCCACAAAAAATATCAAACCTACATTGTCATCTCAACCCACCTACATAGCTTAATAACGTTGATTGTGACAACTCTCATTATTTAACAGTCTATATAGTATAAAGTAGTATGAATAAAAAATGCAATGCTCAAATTAATCTTTTATCCACCATTTTTTGGCCATTACGGCTTGTTTTATCAGACTGGTCTTTTTGTGATCACAAAGCAGGTAAATTTTAGTCCTAATGTTGCAAAGGCAGGACAAAATTTAAGTTTTATTATTTCTACCAGGAAGCTTAAGATTTAAGCTGATTTTGAGGGAGCATCCTAAATTATTATTATTTTTTGCTTTTTATTTGGTTTGGTATAAGAGCTTTTTTTCCTAGCCACCATTATTTATTTTCATGTCAAGATTGTTGCTATTAATCTAGCTCTCTTAGCTGGCTAGTTATACCTCTGCCTAAAAAGTTATGTAGCCAAATGCAGTTGGGCTACAACAAAATTCTTGTTGGTTTTAGCAAGGACTAAACTGGAGAATAAAAACTATATTTGTTTCGACACGTTTCAGGTGTCAACACCCATTATCAAGATTAACTAATGATTACAATTTAAAAAATTATATAGTATGAACTTCAATGAAGCGTAATAATTGCAAAATTATGTTTTATTGAATAACAATAGTGGCATAGAGCGTATGTTTTTATTTAAAATGGGTATATCACGCATTATGAGCAGGCTTTCTTTTAATTTGAGGTCAAAAGATTTATTTCTGTGAGCCAAAATAGTAAAAATCATCAAGTGATTGTTGATTTTCACAAACCCATAAGTGATCACTAACAGCACTGTTACTAGGCAACACAGATTTACCAGTAAGAACGGAACAACCAATTTGTTCGCCGGCTCTTATCTTTAGGTGGCGTGATGTTTTCTCCATAATATGTAGCGTTGCAGCTACTGCACAAAAATTTATATACCACGCATGAGATAAGTGATGACAGAACTTTATTTTTTTTAAGATTTAAAGATATATAAGTGGTGTTACTCTATATGACTGAAAAGTTATTACTGAAACTCCAATTCTTTCAAAAAAAGATAAATTTATCTGTTTCAATAATTCTAATTATTTTTTTCTACAGAAATAATGTCGTGTTTTAAAATGTTTATAACTAAATGTATAAAACTAAAGTGCAGTAGCCATCATCTTCATTCCCAGTTGTGTTTTACTTTTTTTATAAATTTATGAATTCTACATGCTGGGTGAAAATTTAAGCAATTATTAATTACTGGGTTATAACTTTATGAACCATGTAAACCAAGCTTTAAGTTTGGTGGTTGCTAGTCAATTGTAAGGATGTGTTAATAATTGTATCAAATTTTTATTTTTTAGATTTAATTTATTCAAATTGTATGAAATATACAAGTTCTTCATTCCACTTAAATTGATATGCTACGGTGCCTTAAATGTAATTTAAGAACAGGTCTACCTTGGATATCAATATATTATTCTCTGGAGACAATCATTAAAAGGATTCACTTGCCGAAAAAGTAGTTTTTCATTCACCATTTACTACAAAATACAAGATTAAAAAAGTGTTCAGTCTGAAAAATGGGGAAAGGGAAGAAAGGCAAAAAACAAGATGATGATTGGTGAGCTATTTATTTATTTTATTCACTGTTTATTTTCTTGGAATAATAAGAGTTGACAGATTATTTATAATTTCAGAATTGGATGCAAACTTAATTTCTTAGAGAATGTTTAAACTTCATTTTCAACTTATTGTTTACATTCCTTAACAGGGAAAATGATCTAGATGAAATTGCCAAGGAGGCAGGTATTGACCTAGACAAAGACAGAGATGAAGTAGAAATTGTGCATGTTTCAAAAGAAAAGAAGAAAAAGAAGAAAGGAAAGGAGTTAAGTGTGTAAGTTTCCGCGCATAATGGTCATGATTCTGTTGTTTGTTTTAACTTTGTTATTGCTAACTTAACTCTGAGATTCCAACTGTTTACTATGAAATTTGTATTAAAATGTACTTCTTGATAACTTTTAGAGAAGATTCAGAAGATTTGGAGACACCAGTGCAGGTATCAATTGTTGCTGCGTTAAATGTTTTTAAATGCATTTTTGTACTTTTATCAATAACGATGGTGTGTTCCCTTTAATAGAACTCGAAAAAACCATCATTCAGTGCGTTGATGATGGATGACGATGAGGATGACAACGATAGTGATAATTCACCAGATGAACTGGAAGAAACAGTTCAAGTTAAAAATCAGAATAAAAAAAAAGGTAAAAAGAAAAAAAAGAATGCTGATGATGATGACCTAGCTGATATACTTGCAGACATCGAATTAACTGACAAAAAAGAGCCTGTCATAAGTAAAAAGAGTAAAAAGAAAAAGAAAAAAGATGTTGAAGATGAAATTGATGAAAATAAGGAAAATGATGTGGAAGACCATAAACAAGAAACTGTTGTAAAAGCTAATGACAGCAGTTTAAATGAGAAGGTCGAAAATGATAAGGACGGTGACGATGACATAGCTGTTGTTAAAACTGCAGCGCAAAAGCGTGCAGAAAAAAAAGAAAGAGATAAAAAGAAAAAAGAAGCAGAAAAAAAGAAAACGGCAAAGAAAAAGAAAAAAGAATCGGAACAAGGTGATGAAGAAAAGAAAACAGAAACAGGTGACAGTAAAACTGAAAACCCTATTGAAGACACAAGTGAGCAAAAACAGTCGGTGGAACCTTCTACAGAAGCAGAAAAAGAAGGTTAATAGAATTTCATGTTGTAACAAATTCATTGTCATTGGCATGACGATTTGTGCACCAAGATTGTAACTGCAATGCTTTTAATCAGATTTTTTGTGTTAGGTGAAGGTGTTGAGTCAGTTAAAAGGACTGAAGCTGCTGGTGGTAGCAGTGATGAGGATGGTGATGACAAAGCAGAGGGTAAAGAAAAAAAGAAGAAGAAAAAAAAGAAAAAGAAAGATGATGAAGATAAAGGTAAAAAGACTAAAAAGCCTGGTAAATCTGCAATATTGAAAATGCAAGAGGCATTAGAAGAAGTTAAACGTGAAGAAGAACGTTTACGTGCTGAAGCAGAAGCAAAAGAGAAAGCACTAGAGGAAGCAGAAAATCAACGACTCGAGAAGGTAAGTATATTGTTTTTGTTTTAAACCTAACTATCAAAATTTAGTAAACATTATTTAAAAATTTATTAATTGAACTTAAAATTATGTTCTTAGCTTCGTCTTGAACAAGAAAGAAAAGACAAGAAAAAGCAAAAAGAAAAGGTTGGTGTTTGTTTACGATTAAGTTAGATTTTAGATTTATATATATAATAAAATCTAAAACATGGCATAAATATTATTAGGAACGTAAAGATCGTCTTAAGAAAGAAGGGAAGTTACTAACGCCAGCTCAAAAGGAACAAAAAAGAAAAGCAGAAGCCATGTTGGAAGCAATGAAACAACAAGGTAACAGAGCTACCATTTATGTGTATAATACCTTATTCTTTTTTGGTGAGCACTAAATATGGCAATTTTGGTCTGAAATAGCCAAAAACTTCTTTTTCTTTCAACATAAAGCATGTTTTTGTTTAAGAAATCAGGTTCTTTATGTTTTCTGTCCCCTAAAGCTTTTAAGATAAAATTTTTAAGCAACATATAAAATGAAAGAAAGTCTTTTCATCGCCAAGTTAAATGCACGCCAAATTTAAGATACTTTTAAATGCTTGCCAAAAAATCAATTTGGTCTATCGCCATATTGAAAGCTTGCCAAAATTTGTACGAATAAGATAATTAATAAGTAAGTGTAATTTATTGTGTATGTATATGTGTTACAGGTATCATTGTACCCACACGTGAGGCTGGTGAGAAGCCTAAAAAAGTTCAGTATGGAAAAAAGAAGAAACAACCTGCAAAGCAAGTTTCTGAAACACCATCTGTTGAAGAACCAAAAGAAGAAGAGTCTAAAATTGACGAAGTTAAGGAGGAAGGTGGATGATGTGCACTTTATCACAAAAATTAAATTCATCAAATTTTCATCAGTATAATTAAATCTAAATTATCTTGAAAACGAAAAGAGCTTTAACAAAAATTCAAAAAGACTTGCTAAACAAATTTTTAGCTATATAAATCCAACATTGTTGTTCACCTTGAGGTTCGTTTAAAGTAAAGGAATATAATTTCCTTATTGTTTTCTTATAGTTAAAGATGAATCTGCTGCATGGGATAATGATGATGAAGATACTGCTTCTGCATGGGATGAAGATGAGGCAGACAGCTGGGATGCTGAGAAAGATGTGCCTAAAAGGAAAGAGAAAGAAAAAGGTTGATTGTTTTGTTACTGTTTTCTGTTCCTGTTGTTTTCTTACTAACTGGTACTAGTATCAAAATTATTAATTTTGGGGTTTTGACTTTTGTGTACCTCAAAAGCTGTTACAACAAATACTGTTGATGCAGTTGTTCTTTGTGACTCCTCACTTTCATTAGTTCAAGTATGTGAGCCTGAGAAAAAAGCTGAGCCAGAAAAATTAAAAAAGCAGTTATCTACTAAAAGTCAGTCTGAGGCAGATGAAGATGATGAGGAAGAGGAAGAAGAATCAAGTGAGGAGGAGGGTGAAAGCAACGATGAAGAGAGCTCAAGTGAAGAAGAAACCTCGAGTGATGAAGAGGACAAGAAAATGACTCCTGAAAAAATTAAAGAGAGAGTCCGTGAACGAATACAGGTAAAAATTATTCTTCATCATGGATCATAAATTTGTTTGGTTTCAATTTTTCTTTTTCACTTCCCTCCATGCACATACGCATTTTAATGAAATAAAGTTTTGTGTGAATTAATTTTCACAAATTTTACAATATTTATTTATTTAAAAAAATATGAAATAAATTCCATAAAATTTTGTTTTGGGCCTAAACCCACAATAGATACTTCTCGAATAAATTATCTTTGATGTGCTGTAGGTGTTTTCCCTGAACGTTTCACTGAGAATGAATATAATTTCTTTATAAGGTCCAAAACTTTCAAAACCATACTGCAAATGAGTAATCTGCCATAACAGATTATTTAATTGGTTATACCTGACCTCTGCTTCAAACTAAGACCTACTTCAAGAAGTCAGATAGGCTTTGGCCATGAAACTAGCATCAAAAAAATAATACTTAAAAATTTACATGCATGCTAATTTAGTGATGCAATCCTAAGGTGCAATAAATCTAAAGTTTTAAAAACATAGATTTAGGCCTAATTGTAAAAGGAAAAAATGAGGAATAAAAAGAAGTAGATTTTTAGGCACAACTTTAAATTTTTTGTGCTGCTTGGAAAACCGTAAGTAACACAAAATTGTGTTGAAATATTAAAATATTTAAAGTGAAAGATTTGGCAATAATTTTTTTTTACATCTTCTTATCCTGAGAATATACCAGGCTGAATTTTATCTAATCATTACTCTTTTGTGAATAGTTCTATGCCTATGTAAATTGGAGGCTAAAAGAAGGGAGTTCTTTTTTTAAAAAAAATTATTGAGGTGCTTTTAAGCAGGGATAAAATTTTATTGCACTGAGATCCTTATCTACAAATGTTATGCATTAAGATGGACACTACTCCTGAAAACTGTTGGAAAATAATTTTTCTGAATCTATTTTTTGTTCATGTTTGATTTCATCAGGTAGGTTATATGAACCGTTCATATATTTTTTGTCTAAATGAATTTTCTGTTACTTTTGATTAAAGGTCAAAAAACTTCTGGAATATATTTTTCAAAAATTAATGACCACCCTCGCACTTTCTTTGCTAGAAAAGAAAACAAGAAAACGAAGCTAAGCGAAGTGTTGATGAACTTCGCGCTCCTGTTATCTGTGTATTGGGTCATGTTGACACCGGAAAGACTAAAATATTAGATAAGGTATGTGGAATATAATAACATAGTTGTTGATTTTTTTATTTATTTATTTATTACGCTATTTCATTTCCTTTCTTGTTTTTTTGTTAAGATTCGAAGAACGAATGTGCAGGATGGTGAAGCTGGTGGTATCACTCAACAGATAGGTGCGACAAATATTCCAGTTGAAAAAATTAGAGAGCAGACGAAAATGGTAAAGGAGGTGAGAAAAATATCCATGTGTTGAGTTCCTGTATATGAAATCATGGAATGTTTTTATAATGCTGGTTCTCTTTTAGTTTCAAGAATTTAATTTAAAGTTACCTGGATTATTAGTCATCGACACACCCGGTCACGAGTCTTTTAGGTGAGTCACACAGTCATGATATGTTGTGAGAATGCACATGTTACCATTTTTGAAAATACTATTTTGCATTGCAATGTTTTCAGTAATCTTCGATCACGTGGTTCAAATCTTTGTGACATGGCAATCTTAGTGGTTGATATCATGCACGGCTTGGAACCTCAAACAATTGAATCTATAAACTTGCTGAAGAAGAAACAGACTCCTTTCGTTGTGGCGTTAAATAAGGTTAGTTGTGTTTAGCTTACGTCAAGTGAAAATATTTATATGCGAGAGAGCTACTTTGTATAATAACTTTCAGTTGACACGTTATCTTTATATAAGGCTGAATATTTATTCGTTAGAATGTCCTTGACAAGTGAAGAGGCCATATCAACAGGTTTTGTTGTCAAAGGATTTCGACCGACTTTATAATCTTAACATTTTGAAATCGTAGATTGACAGAATATTCGAATGGAAGAAAACGCCTCAAGTGCAGGTGGAAGATACAATTAAAAAGCAGAAGAAACCCACAAAACAAGATTTTGATGAAAGATCAAATTTAATTATTGGACAGTTCGCTGAACAAGTATGTTAGACGTACGCTGAGTGCGGTCCATATAAGTTAAAACAGTATAGTGTTGCCGACATTATGCATGATATCGAATGATAAAGATATATAAATTTTCTTAGGGATTAAATGCAGCTCTTCACTATCAAAACCCTGATGAAAAATCTTACATTTCTCTTGTCCCAACTTCGGCTCACAGTGGGGATGGTATGGGCGATTTGATGGCTATTATATGTAGGTTGACGCAAACAAGGTTAGCGAAGAAGTTGGCATACTCTGAAGAATTGGAAAGTACGGTTATGGAGGTGAGACCCTTTCTATTTCGTAATTTATTAGATTAGGTATTGTATGCAAATTTGGAATAAGAATCTGTTGTAACTTCACTCTGCTGTTACGAGGCTGTTAACTTTTTCTCTGGAACATGATTTGCTTGTGTACAAACTTATCACAATCGTTTATCTTTCTGGATCTGAATTAAGTACACCACGTGCTTGTAACGATTAAGATATTCTACGGAAGTGATGCTATTGTGCAGTATTTCTTAACGGATACTATCTGTTTTTTTTAATGCTATGCTGTCAAAGTCAGATTAATCAAAGTCAAATGAGCTTTTGCAAGACATTGTTTTTTTCCTTAGGTGAAAGCACTTCCAGGCCTAGGTACTACGATAGATGTTATTTTAGTTAATGGCAAGCTAAAAGAAGGAGATACATTGATAACTGGTGGATTTGATGGTGCAATCGTGACACAAATTCGTTCTGTTCTAACCCCTCAGCCAATGAGAGAGCTGAGAGTTAAGGTATTGGTCATGTTGTATGATGTATAAAAAATCGAACTACAACAGTTGTTTACCGGAAAAATATTCTAATTTTTGAGCATATGTTTTTCTTTTGCTTTCACTTTTTATTACGACTTAATGTATAATAATTTTCTCGTCTCTTCTTCAGGCACAATACATTCACCATCAAGTGTTGAAAGCAGCACAAGGTGCAAAGATATGCGGGAAAGACTTAGACAAAGTATTAGCTGGTTCACCTGTATATGTTGCGCAGTATCCGGATGAAGTGGAGTATTTAAAAGAGGAAGTTGAAGATTTTGTGTCATCGAGTTTAAAAGCTATCAAAGTTTCAGATCGTGGCGTGTACGTGCAAGCATCAACGCTCGGTTCCTTAGAAGCTTTGTTGGAATTCTTAAAAACGTCAAAAATTCCAGTAAGTCTAAGTTTTTTAAACAAATGGTTTATTTTTCCTAAGTTTAAAAACAACGTACAAGTTGGGGCAAAGCCTGAAAAAATGTAGGAATTCTCTTAGGTAAGTGAATTGTGGACCTCTTGTAATAAATCTGTTTTTAAGCTTTCATATCAAATAAATTTAACTAAGTCTCTATTTTGTCTGCATAAATATTCACAGCATAGCATACTCCAATAAAATGTCAGTGAACTCAGAAAATTAGGAAAGAAGAAAGTATGCTAGAACCCAAGGATTAAAAAATCACCAAATAAACCGTGTTTTTGTAAATTAGCTTCAATGTTGTAACATTTTTTAGTATTGTGGTGTTAACATTGGACCTGTTCATAAAAAGGATGTGATGAGATGTTCTGTTATGTTGGAACACGAACCGATGTAAGTAGTTGTTGTTCACAAAAACACGTTACTACGCAAGTTGTTTTATAGAAGTACTAAGAACGTTTTATGTTCTGTTTGCAGGTACGCTGTTGTGTTAGCGTTTGATGTGAAAATCGAAAGAGATGCTCAAGAATACGCAGATAAAGAAGGCATAAAAATCTTCTCCGCAGAGATTATTTACCATTTATTTGATCAATTTACGGCATACTGTGAGGTGCGTTAGTTTTTTGCAGTGCTTTGTTTCAGTCAACGAATTGTGCCGTGTTATTAACGAAGTAAGAAACTTTAATCCATATTTTAGGAGTATAAAGAGAAGAAAAGGGAACAGTATAAACACCTAGCTGTATATCCATGCAAACTTCGAATTCTTCCACAGCATATCTTTAATACACGTGATCCGATTGTTGTCGGTGTCAACGTAGAAGCGGGTACTGTGAGGTTGGGCACGCCTATAGTTGTACCTAGTCAAAATGTAAGTCTAGCATGCGAGACCACATCGGCTTTTCTTATTTCTATCTGCGTTGTGTTGGGACTAGTTTTGTACAGCGTTCGCACAAGACTATTGTTTGTTTTTTCCGCGTAACAGGCTGTACAGATAATTGAATCCATGTGTTCATAAATCAAACTAAAAAACATTGTTTGCAATCCTGAAAGGGGTGGGTTTTTTTGGTTTAGAGAGTAATGATCGGTTTCGTTACTGGACTAGAAGCTAATCACAAGCAACTCGAAAAAGCAAGCAGTGGCACCGAAGTATGTGTTAAAATTGATTCTGTTCCTGGGGAAGCGCCAAAATTATATGGACGACATTTTACTCACGAAGACGTGCTTGTTAGCAGAGTAAGTGTTTACTTTACCTTTCACGTTACATTTTGATTTTTATCATTTTATTAAGAATTCTTTTTTATCCATTTTTTTTTCTTTTTTGTGTATGTTTTTCTTTGTCAAAACTTCGGAGCAGCCACTGTTCTGCTTGCTTGTAGAATGAAGAATAAGTCATACAAGATATCTGAAATGCACAATTTACTTTTCAGTTTGTCCAAAATGGTAGCCGGATCGCTACTTTGTGCTAGACTTACACGAAATAGCTCTGTTGGATAAATGTACCACGGGTGATAATCTGAAGACCACAATACGTACGACAGGAAAACCCGTGAGATTTCCACGGGCTAACGACTAGTACCTAATATCAATACCCGTATACCCGTATTTTGTGTGTTCAAAATTGTTGCGAGTAGCTTTATGCCGAAAGGCTGACAGACGAACTTTTGGGTTTTTCTACGGGTTCGTCTGTTGAGACACATTAGAGACACTAATAATTTTCTCAATTTTTTATTTCACTTTTAGGTTACTCGCGAATCTATAGACGTTATGAAACAATATTTTCGAGAAGATATGCAACGGTCTGATTGGCAACTCGTTGTAGAACTAAAGAAACTTCTTGACATTATGTAGTACGGAATAATTTCGAGTGAGGTGGTTGATGTTGGATAACAAAATTGGTGGTGCTGGTGATGTGGGCTTTCATATTGATAAAAAGAAGAAGTTAGGACTTTCTAAAACAATAAAATTTTCTGAAATCAACCGTCTCTTTGTTGTTATCTTGTAGAATATATCTCAAAATATTTGGTTAGTAACAAGCAGTGAGAAGGAGAGCAACTAGTTCACTGTATTCAACTTTCCATATATGTGGTTTTGGTAATTCGTATTTGCGGAAAATATCTTTCTGTTCGGTTCTTAGAGTTCAACAACAAAGATTATTTACGACTTATCTTGTCTGTAAAATAAATGGATTAACGAATATTTATATGAATATTAGAAAAAAAATATAAATTTTTACGTCGTTAAAAAATAGAAATTACATAACGAACAGAACGAGTATTTTTATTCTTTTAAAGGTCTTTTCCTTACTTTTTTCCATATTCCTTGTTTATTTTGGAGCGCCTTCGAAGTTATCGATTCAAAATCTGATGGGGATATTAGGGTAGCTTGAAGGATAAAGTAAATGCGAAAGAAACGACTGTAGATTTAATTTTCGTGAATTTGTCTCGAGTTTGCCAATCTAAATTTCGCGTGTTTTGAAATCAGGATTATATTTCCTGTTTTTTTTTTCAAACTTAGATATTCGATCTAAAATCCGCTTTAAAGGGTTAATGGAATGCAGTTCGCATTTTCCTCGCCAGAAAAATAACACGCAGTCGGAAATTCCAAACTGCACTTCGTATCGAAAGGAACTGTTAATGCAAGGGGGGGGTGAATGTTTATGCGTCATTTTGTGAAGGACGCTTGTAACGTGACGCGTACAAATTTGATTTCTATTTTCTGACAAAAAATAATTCTGAAGTGACAGATTGTCCGCTCAGTTTTTCCTGCTTAGTGTTACGTTATTTAATGAATATCTAGATTTTCTGGGTACTGTTGTACACCACAAGAATATGTTGTCATACCCTCATTCAGTCCCCGTACGAATAGCAGAGGAATGATGATTAAGTTGCCGTACTTTTTTGGCGCCAAGCCTCTTTAGTGCCTCTAAGTTACGATAAAACAAAAGGCATGCATTTAACTTTAACTTGTTAACCATACCTTATTAGGCTGAACTTTTATTGCACAATTTTTGAAGGTCTTGATCATTCATTAGATCAAATTTTCGTCCAATACTTAAAATTTCGTCACTTAGAACCGACGACAGTGTTGTTGATATTACTATGGTCGAGTCTCTGTTATCAGCTATTACTTATTTTTGTGACATTCTCTAAATAATTAACTAAATTTTCAACATTTTATTGTGCTCGTATTTTTTCCCGGCGTTAATTTTTGTCCCCCACCCCGTAAATATTTCTGTCACTTATGGTCGAAAAAAATGTAGTTTAATTTGGCAACATGAAAACACAAAAGTTATTGTTGTGCAGCAATATATTTCAACGTCATTTCCTTCGCTATTTTTACAGCGTTTACACCGGGATATCTGTGCGCATAATCAACAACAATAAAATTCACCGTACTGATTTTGAATCTCTTGTTACCTGCCTGTTTCTTTATATTAGCGTAACACTTGTTTGTGGCGTCAGCAATTAACTGGTTGCATTTGTACGCCATATCGTCGTTGCATAATCCCCAGGTAAGTGTCAAGTCCAACCGTACAAACTTTTGATGCTCTCCTTGTTGTCCACATTTGTTGCTCACTGCGTCAGATAGCTTCTTGCATTCATTTGATCCGACATATCCCATCTGCTGCCAAGTATAACCGATGTAATGCTCCCAAAGAAGGAAAGGGTCGTATAATTTTTCTCTTAATCTGTAATGGACAAAAGTATAAATTCGTTGGTTCGTCTTCACGGCCTGTCCAATAGTTTCGTGTAGGTAGGTTTGCATTGAAAGTTTTTTGTTTCTGATATTTTCATTCGATGGATTCCAACGGGATTTTAATTCCTTCATTAAAGCGGTACCTATGTTTTTTTCTTCGCCTTTTTCGTAGTCTCGATTGAACTGGAGAACGATTATTTCGTTTCGATTTTTTTGCTCGTTCATCCAACGGTCAATTTGATCAAAGAACTTAGTCATGGGTCCACCAAACGCACCAGAATGACAAGTCCATAGTCCTGGACCATACGAGTTGTCATGTTCAAAGCACAAATCAATGTCAAAGAAACGTATCCCAGCATTGAGCATTTCGTATATGTAAACAGTTGCTTATGCTACTTTACAACCTCGTCGCTAGGCCTATTATACACCTATAAAACGCTGACTGGGACAGGAAGCTGTCCCACAAAACATATCATGGACCTATTCTCTCGTGGATACGAGGTTGGCACTACAAAACGTAAACACTAAATACGGTAGAACGGTGACGAAGTTTATTGGACGGAAGTTTTAAGTCAACGATGAGGACGTGTAAATTCGTTTAGTGATTACCCTAAAATAGCGAGCAAATGTACACCTGCCGTATCATTCTCGTCCTCAAGCCTTAACATCTTTTACTGCATCTTTTAGAGCTCTGGATATAAGAGTGCTGCCGTTTACGAAATCACTTACCTTAAGTTTAACAAAAATTATTTTGGTACCAGAAAAAGTCCACAAATCTGTTTAAAACATTTTCTTCAAAAATCGATGAATTAAAGTATTAACATTTAGACGTCAAAGGATCTACCCTGACTCTCTTCATCCAAACTCATCCCTACTGGTTTTTGTCTTTCATCGGCACTGCGATTATTGACAGGTCTAGCCGTCAGATATACAAAAAGAGACAACAGGTCCTGGAATCAAGGTTGTCTCTCCATCTTCAAGTCACTAAAAACACAAATTAGCAAACAAACACTGACTAGGAAACTTTTGAACTAAGATTGTAGTGAAAAGTTTTGTAACCGCCTTGATTCAACTAATTTTCCGCCTTCGTTCCCAGGAATTTTTATCTTTTTGCTTTCTGATGAGGAGTATTTGCTGTCTCTCATATTAAAAAGGAAAAATCCCTGGGTAAATTGGATAATTGCAAAAAATCATGAAATTCATGAAACATGAATTTATTTTAACAAAAAGAATAAATTTATAATGGAGATATGAAGAATACCTATAGATCTCCATGATAATATGTACCTGCAGACACACCGTCGATGTTTTGTCAAAAGCATCGCGCTCAAAATCCACTTGATGGAGGCCGTTTTCCATTTTTAAACAAAACTGAACAACATAAATTTTGTTAGTTTGGCCAATGATCAAATATTTAAATTGAGCTTTGATTTTATTTGGTATAATAGCACGTTAAACTTCCCCCACGCCATAATTAAAAAAAAATGTTTGAGAGGACAAATTTTTCTCTGATTATCTTTTTTTTAATCTGAACTTAACAAACACAGCAAACACACACAACACGTGCGAGAAAGCTGATCAAACAAATGGTGTATGTATTAGTTTAACCTCCTTTCCGTTGTTTCCTAGTTATTTTTAATTCAATAAAGTCCTGGGAAAAAAACTGAGTTCTTCAAAGACACACAAAAAAACAAGAAAGTTGTTTGCACAGGTCTTTTTACATTTCGAGTTGTAAACAAACAAACGTTAATTACATTAAATAAACATGTTGATTTATCGAGACCATTTATTTTGCTCGCTTTTTCAAATTTGTTTGCACGACATCTTGTTTTTTTGTGACAAAGTCAAAAATCAGTTTAGCGTTGGACTTGTTTTCAATGGTTTCTCCGACGCTAGCTTCCGTTTGATTCACGAAATCCTTTAAGCAAGTGTATTTGTTCATAATCAATCGATAATTTTTAGAATTAACCCCTGGAAACTTTTGCACAACATCTAGAGGTACCATATTGAAAAGTACATTATTTATTGGGCCTTCTTGATCAACACCTTTTCCCATGGCAACCTTCGCGTCTGGCTCGGCGCAGTTAGCTTTTAAATCTTCGAATATCTCGGAAGTGAGATGAGGGCTTTGTGACCATATAATTCTAAGTTCTGGAAAATGAATTGTGAGTAAAGTCAATTTTGATGAAATATTGTTCAAACTAACTTCGTTTCGTAACGATTTTGTGGATTGTAAGGAGAACGACTTGCTCTCATCAAACTCAATCAGTAAAATTGGACGTTTGTAAAATCTTGTCATGGCAACACATTGCGTGTACAGCCTTCCATTGTTTAACGAACCAATCAAATCTGATATACTCTTTCTTTCGACACATATATCGGGAGTTAGAATGTAGTCACCAACCTCCAACGTAACGGGTTCGATATCAATGCCGCGTTTATGGATTAAAGATGGCAACTCGCTGCGAAATTCCCTCATGTCAACAACAATAGTTTTACTTAAGTTGCAATCAGGCACGCGACCTCCAGATTTACGAGTGTCTACCACTTTATTTGCTTTACCCGCATCTCTAATCAAACTTCTAGCGACGTCGGATTTTCCATGCCGTTCCTCAGGTATAATCATGTCGGCTTTTTGTCGTATAAGAAGCTCGAAAGCATCTTTTTCTTTACGTAACGTCGTCAAATATCTCTGCTCTTCTACTGATCCGTTATAAAACATAAAATATACACGAAGTGAAATTCCAGGTCTAGAAGCTTTAAATACTTCGAGTTGTCGAACAAACTCCATTTCAGCGTCGTAAAGTATAACATATTTCGGTTGAAGCTCGTACAATTTTCGCAGAAGGCTGTAAGGATCATTGCATCCTGACAAAGGATGAATAACAACAAGAGAGTTTGGTAAAATCTTCAAAGTAAATTCATCTTCATCGTTATTAACTTTAAATAACTTAATTTTATCATTTCTATCTGTTTGAACACACTCAGTAGCTTTCCTCTTCTTGCCGAGCCCATTTTTCTCCTTTTTTTCCTTTCTTAAGATTTCATCTTCTTCCCGAGGTTGTGAACTATTAGTTAAAAGTTCTTTTAACATATTCTCACTTCCGTTACATAGGATTTGACGCAGTTGAAAGCACGTACGTTCATCAGAAGCACATATTAACACTTTCCCTGCATCCGTTTCTTTACTTTCTTGTTCGATTTCCTTAAGTATTTGCGTGACAGCTTCCCACTTCGGACTAGCTTCCAGCTCACCATCCGTGTACGTTTTCCCAGCTTTTGTCATCTTTGTGCTACCATATAAACGCGCCTTCGCATTTAGAAATAACGTATTGGCAGCATCCATAAACATCCATAACGATTGTTGATTCGTTTTATTCGTTTCGTTAGCACGTAGTGACTGTAAAAAATTATAAAAAGTGACACAATCATATTGTGTTAAGTAGGAAAGTAAAACTC
This sequence comes from Hydractinia symbiolongicarpus, assembly GCF_029227915.1. Lineage (NCBI taxonomy): Eukaryota > Metazoa > Cnidaria > Hydrozoa > Anthoathecata > Hydractiniidae > Hydractinia > Hydractinia symbiolongicarpus. Next base: position 11,971,756 of record NC_079882.1, on the reverse strand, counting down.
GAAGAATCTTAACATCAGACACCAACTGTTTGGCTTTATTGCTCAACCGGTTCCAATGTGGATCCAATTGCGATTTTAACATTCTATCAAAATATTTTGTTAAACTGTTCTCTAAAGTCAACTCGTCTTGATCCAGCATAGGCGTACTTCGTTTTAGTTCGCGCAGTGATGACTCTATAAGGTCAAGAATAGCCATTTGAATGCCACTCATAAGAGGCGTGGGTTCCACACTCAACTCAACCACATCAGGCTTATGCTTTTCTAAACAGTCAACTACATCCCCATGAAAACGAGGTCGAAGAAATAGCTTTCTTACAAACAACTGCTTCATTACTCTTTCAACTTGACAGTATCCAGACATAAATGCTGTTGGCGTGTCCGAAAATCCCTTTATAAATCCTGCATTGTTGTTCTCGCGAAACATACGTAATATAAATGCTTCTTGGCTTGATTCACCAATTTTATGGGCTCGATGAACCAGAATCCCAGTGATGTAATCAATAGGTATTCTTTTTGTCAGCATGTCAACGACTAAGATCCTTGATGTGATGAAAAAAACTCCACCGGACAAATAAAGTTTTTCTCGCTCAGATGACGTATTCTCGGCAGTGATAACTTTTGGTAGGTCTTTTACGCCAAGAAAATTGAGTTCATTAATAAAAAAGAATTGTTCTTCGCTGAGAGTGTTCAAAACAAGCACGAGGTTTTCAGGTTTGCAAAATGTGTGAATCACTTTCAAAAGCAACCTGTCAAGACCAAGACCCTTTGCAGTGATAAGTAAACCATCTTCTTCCATTAATTCAAGAAAAAGTTTTGACTCATACTCCAACATTGTAGTAAAAGACATTTTTGGTTTTATCTGAAAAGTATGAAACGAATGAAAATAACATACAGTACCTCTTTTTTTTTATTTCAGCCTTACTTGCTAGAGCAAAATGTTGATCTTAACCTTTAAGTTGCTGAGACAAATTGCAAATCTAATTTAAAATTTACAACATGCTGAAAATTTTTTTCATTATTTATCTCAAAGTGAATATGATTTGCTGTAAAGCTTGAGATTGATAACAAATTGGGTGTAAATAGCCCGTGAATATAAAGTGTGTAAATTTTTATCGTTGTAAACATCGGCTCCTAAAGACTTTGAGAACTGTCAAAATGATAACAAGGACTTTCAAAATAAAAATAAGAACTGTGATACCTCAGGGCCATCATACTTTTCCTTTCATATACAGCATTTGAAACATGATTTCTACCTCATTTTCAGGACAGATTTTTGGAAAACAACGCACAAAACAACAATGTACGATGGACGAAAATACCTAAATATTTAAATATGACACCCAATTTTTTCATCTTCTCAACAACAACAAAATATCAAAACTTTTTCATCCAGATGTTGGTTCTCTTACTGTGAAATTAGCTTTTTTTTCAGTGTAAATTGTTTTTACATTGAGTATATGAGAAAAAGTTTATTAATTCTCTAAAGTTACGTACAAATTTAATGTAACACCATTAAAAAACTTATGCATTACTAAAGTTCTACGTCAGGTTTTCTTACAAGGAAAACTTTTGGTTGTATAAAAAAAAGTCGCAAGGGTATATGTCAGCTAAATTAAGAAAAAAACGTTCGGTTTAGGAACGTTTGAATTTGATTATTACAGCCTAAATTGCAACATACACAAAAAGTCAATTTAAGATCAATTGAAATTAACTGAAAAATTCTTATACGATATCACGGCAGGGATGAAACTTAAAACATATGCACTAAAGATTTTTCCATCCAAGTTAATTCCGATCCAGGCTCTGTTATTCTTATTCACCAATGTTAATGCTTTATTTTTACAGCGGCAACGTCTGCTTAAGATAATTAGCTAGTGTTGCAGCCAAACATTATTAAACGTAAATCAACCATCATCGTTTTTAATGATGTTGGACTTATTATATATAGAGCTTAAAAAGTTGGCTAACAAGTCTCTTTTAGAAAGCTCTTTTGGTTAATTTTAGACCTGATAAGGGATGTACATTCAAGCTTTATCAATCCAGATATATTATAAAGGTGAATTGATTAACATATATTTTTTGCCAGAATGGCACTCGTTTTCTCATCTCAGGCCACTTAAATTTTTCCCAATGGCCTGTAACTTGATTTGCAATAAAACTTTCTTGGTAGCCCACAGTGGTCAGTGTGATGGTGACAATGTTGAAAGTACTTGGACTACTTTAAAGAATTGTCTTCTAGAAGCTTCTGATGATACCTGTGGGTGAACGAAAGGACCAGCTAGACATAGACAGACCTGGTGGTGGAATAATGAGGTTGACCAGTGTATAAAGGAAAAGAGGAAACTTTGGAAAGAGTGGAAGTCAGGTGGTAGTAAAAATATTTACTTAGAAGCTAAGCTAAGTCATGCTCGTACAGCAGTGTACAAGGCAAAATCAGAAGCAGAGAGAAACAGATTTGCAGATGTGTTAAGAAGGGAAGACCAGCACAATGAGGTATTCAAGATAGCAAAGCAAATGAAAAAGACTAATCAAGATGTTGTAGGTGAGAAGTGTATACGTAATGATTAAGGTGTTTTGGCTAGCACAGAGGAGGAAAAAAGGATAGCTTAGAAGAATTATTATCAGAGGTTGCTTAACACTGAGTTTGATTGGGATGAGGATAATTTGTCTGATGATGATATTGCAGAAGGGCCAGCTATGCAGATCAAGACAGAATGGTTAGTGGAGGCTATTAGGAAATTGAAGATTGGCAAGGCTGCAGGAGTATCAGGTATTGTTGAAGAGATGGTAAAAACATCTGGATATATTGGAGTTAAGCTTATTACAAGTCTTGCTAATCAGATTATAAAGGATGGTGCTATTCCGAGTGAGTGGCAGTTGAGTGTAATAGTTAATTGTTTCAAGGGCAAGGGTGATGCATTAGAAAGAGGTAACTATAGAGGTTTGAAGTTGGTTGATCAAGTGATGAAAGTTATTGAAAGAGTGATTGATAAGTTACGTAGAGAAAGAATTGATATAGATAAGATGCAATTTGGTTTTGTTCCAGGACGTGGCACCACGGATGCAATATTTTTACTCAAATAGCTTCAGAAAAAGTATTTAGGAAAGAGAAAGAATCTCTATTTTGCCTTTGTAGATTTAGAGAAAGCTTTTGATAGAGTGCCACGTAAAGTTATTTGGTGGGCTATGAGAAAATTAGGTGTGAATAAGTGGCTAGTTACGATGGTACAGTCTATGTACAGCAATGCTAGAAGTCGTGTCAGGATGAACAATTCACTTAGTGATGAATTTAGTGTAAATGTTGGTGTACATCAGGGTTCTGTACTTAGTCCTTTGTTGCTTGTTCTAGTCTTAGAAGCGCTGTCGATGGAGTTCAGAACAGGTTGTCCATGGGAGTTATTGTATGCAGATGATTTGGTTCTCATAGCAGAGTCGATGGAAGAATTAGTTGAAAAGTTTGAGAAGTGGAATAAAGGACTAGAAGAGATAGGGCTAACACAAGGGTGAACACAACAAAGTCTAAAGTCATGATTAGTAGCATTGCAGCCAAGTATAACCTTGTAGTTGGAAAGTGGCCTTGTGGAGTTTGCAGGAAAGGGGTTGGTAGTAACTCAATTTTTTGTCAGACTTGCAAGCATTGGGTACATAAGAGCTGACATTCAGTTTGTATGCAAGCGTTGCAAAGGTGAGATTATAGAGAATGAAGTATTTCCAGCTTCAATGATGTACAACAGTGGCTCGTTAGAAATAGTTGAGAGCTTCTGTTACTTAGGTGATATGCTGGGCAGTGAAGGGGGTGTTGAAATAAGTGTACTTGCAGGATAGGTTCTGCTTGGAAAGAGAGAGTTACTTCCTTTGTTGACTAGCGGAGTCTTGTGAATTGAGTTAAAAGGTAGGATGTATGAGGCCTGTGTAAGAAGTGTTATGTTGTACGGTATTGAGACATGGGCAGTGAAGCAGGAAGATCTTGACCGTTTAGAAGGGAATGATATGAGAACGGTTAGGTGAATGTGTAACGCCAGTCTGAGAGACAGAAAGAGTTCAGATGAGCTAAGAAGCAGGCTAAGTATCCGTAGAATTAAAGATGTTATCCAGATAAGAAGATTGAATTGGCTGGGGCAATTGGAAAGAATGGAGGGGATAATTGGGTAAGAAAGTGTAGAGACTTGATACTTCCTGGGGCAAAAGCCCAGAAGCAGACCGAGAAAGACTTGGCAGGAGGTTATAAGGACAGACTTGATACAGAGGAAGGTGAGTTTAAATCTAACACAGTCTAGATCAGATTGGAAGAGGGTCATTAATATACTTCGTCCAACCCATGTTAGCATGGAAAACGGACGTTAAGCCGAGAATGATGATGATGAATGATGTAAGCTTGTATATTCCCTATATGTTTACTCACAAAACTTGATTGCAAACCGACATGCTGATCCCAAGTTATGAGACAGACATGTCAACTCACACGCATTGAGCGTGTGACATACGCATTTTCCTTACACTGAAAGACTATTGTTAAAGTCACACCCAATTCCTTTGAAAAAGCGAGAACCTCTATTTCCGCAAATTCTTTTTTCATCTTGAGTCTTAATATATGATAAAGAAAATCGATTTCGTCTCTTCCATCTCAATTTACCCTTTGTCTCACTCATCAAACTGATTTCACCCTTTGTCTCAGATATTTTTTCTATGTACACCAGTTACAAGCATACTAAGGCTATGTTCACACATTGCGGATAGTCCCGTGTTTTTCTCGTTCCGCGGTATTCAAAACTGGCAGGTTAAATAAACGTGCTAAAGCAACACCAATTCGTGATATTTATCAAATAGTAAAATGTCGGTATAGGTGTGTGGAAGTGCATTTTGTAACGATCTAGAGTGTCCAATTTTAAAATATTTTTCAACCTAGCCACCTCCGGGAGATAGTAACAATAAAAATTGTCACGCATTATGATTTACAAAGTTGGCGTCTCTGTATGGGGTCATCAGCAAAAAATTAAGAGGCCTGGGACAAGCAAATGAGTATCATTTTGGTAAAAAATTTATATTGAAGACATATAAGCTAATTTATATACCTACAGTTGATATACAATACAAAAAAACATACACACCTGAAAAGTTTGTATTTTTCTTTTACTCTTATTTAAAAATGCAAGCAGTTAAAATAAGTTCCTGCGAAATTTCCCTTAACACTAAATCGGCAAAAATAAATTCTCTTTTTTCCTGCAAAATTCAAAAAAAAAATAATAAATCTACGAAAATAAGTTCCTGCAAAAGTTAATTCCATTAAGGTATGTAAACAAACTGTGTGAACAAAACTGTATTCCAAGTTTTTTGCTATGTTGCACACTAACATTATTTACTGAGTATTCCTCATATATTCATCTATTAGGCAACAGTCAGCCAAATTTTGAACATTCTTCTTGTAAAATGTAACGTAAAACTCTTTCATCTTTGTTGTCTACAAGCATTGATGGTTTAATATGTGTCTCGCTCCCCCAGTCGGCAAATATCACATATTTTTCAAGGTAGCCATTACAATTTTAGGGGAAAATACGCCCTTTAAATACAGTCATCTAATCATAAATAAATAGGGGCTGAATTTTTTATAGAATCTTTGTTTTCTAACTTTAAACCTGTCAGATTGTGTAGTTTTAGGTAATTTTTTGCTAAATTAGCTTTACTTTTATTCAGATACTTGTAGCTCTTGTTTAATCAAAGCTTGTTCTGTAAGAGTTTGGCCATGAAATATCCATATTTTCCCTAAACCATGCGACATTCTACCCAGGAATTCTACTTTATAGTCATTTTTACCACGTTCCCCCTGAATATTGCACTGCAGAAACACCAAAGTTGCCCTCATAACAAGGGATATGCCTCATTATTTTCCAGATCCTGCATTCGCGAGAAATTCCTGGCGGGCAGAATTTTGTGACTTTTCACACAAATGGCCCCTCGTCTAAGTTCCCTATCCCTTTATATTAGCTATACATCCTGTTTTAAAACTAATAATTAATCATTATAGCTAGCTATGTTTCTCTATGCACTTATCAAATGCTAATTAGGATCTGATGAGTCAAATTAGCACTGTTTACTCGTCAGTCATTCCTAACTGGCCCCAGTATTAGTGCACCTGCACAAGGTGAATTTAAGTTTTGAGAACTAAATATTCTGTGAAAAAAACACACAGAACTGCACCCAAATTTTAAAATTGAGCAATGCATAATTTTTCGAAATCAAAGAAGCATGACACAACATTATGAATAATGACAATCCACTCAAAAGACAAATAAATAATGTACGCAATCAGTTGGTTTATGGCTAAAAAATGTCTATGTGCCGTTGACAGAAAATCGTGCATGTTTAATTCTTGCCCCAGGTAAGACAAAAATACCCAGCTCGTGGCTTTAGATGTCCCAAATACGGCCGAAGAAAATCAATTTCGTTGGCTTTCTTCACTTTCTGATAACGTGGCGGCTGACAAACAGTGTCGGCACATATATCACACACGGGAGAGAAAACGAAGTTCTTGGGACGAGATTAATAGCAGAAATCAAACCGCGGCTGATTTAATTTTAGAATTCTCACCCCAATTTCGCATAATTTCTCCCTCGATTTTTAAATTCTTTATCACCAAATTTGTTTTGTTCTAGGGTCGATCAGGTCCCCAGTTTTTTCTTTATTGGTTGGAGAAACATCTATTTGACACATGCCATGTCACTTTCGGAACCGCCTCATAGTGAAAGTTATCCGAAACAAAACGCTTACAGTGTCGAAAAGCCTAACACATCAACACAAATATCATCCAGGAAGTGAATAAGAAGGTCTGGGAACGAATTACTCTTCTGAAGGCATCAATTTTTTCTCCCCTAAAAATAACGTCGAGGGGTAAAATATATCGACATTATGGAAGTAAATACAAATCAACAAAAATCTTTATACAGTCAACGATCTATATCTCAAAATCTCAGGGGACCGACGAAAAAAGATAGTCGACATATCGAGCGTCTTTAAAAAAAGCTCGAGATTGCAAAATATCCTTACTTGTTTAAGTGGCTGTTCATATGGAGGAGGGCTGGCTCGGTTGACCGGGCTGGCTCGGCTGAGCGGGATTTCGCTGCTATTAAGAAACACATGAAAAAATAAAAATGTGTTCATATGATAACCGAGTCAGCCCGCCTTGTCGAGATCTCGCTTGTTTGTACCGAGATCTCGTTCTTAAGAAACGCATAGAAAAATAAAAATGTGTTCATATGACAGGCGAGCCAGCCCGCCTAGGCGAGATGAAATTAACAATAGATATAGAAAAATTCTCATCAATTATTTGAAGTTCGAAATATATTCTTTTGTCTTCATTGTTTATGAATCTTTTGTGAAATGTAAACAACTTTCCACCCCGGCTGGCCAAGATGTAAAAAACTTCATATGAAGACAAGATGAAAATCACCCTGGCTAGCCGAACCAACCCGCCTAACCGAGCCAGCCTGCCTCCATGTGAACAGCCCCTAAGAAAGTTTTTTTCAATTAGATTGTTTGTTCCACTACATTTTTCAGCCATTGCCACGAGCTTCCATTTGGTGTAGCCATTTTAAAATGAAAAGGATTTCAAAAATCTTAAATTAGAGACATTTGAAAATGTCTTTTTGTATCAATCGAACTTGTTAAATATGTTTTTGTTCGAAAAATAAGGGAAAAGTTGGAAATAACGTGATAAAACGAACCGAAGGGACCGGAAAAATAGTTCGAGATGAACGGAGTTCAAGATAGTAATTTTGCCTACATTGAAATGACTGAGAATGGACCGGAAAAAAAGTTCGAGACAGCGAAAGGTCGAGATATCGAGCGTCAACTGCATTTATAATAGCCGTGTCTGTCTGACTGCAAAGAAAATGTCACGTTTTGGCAAAACGAAATGCGATACTTTAAAGACGGGCAAACCCGTGGATTTTCCACCGGCTAACAATTAGTATATTATAATGTCATGTGACGTGACATTTAAATGAGTCGGCTAAAGTGGAGCAATAGCAAGAGCAAATTCTATTATGGATTGCTTACAAATGACGTTAAACCCAATCGAACAGCGATTAATAAGCGCAACGTCGATGAGAGACAAAAGCCCTTGGGACAAGGCTGGACGTCAACCATTTATAACGGCGAAATATATATATATATATTTCGCCGTTATATAAATGTTAAAGGCTTTAATTTCTTTAAATATTTACAAAAGTGGCTGGAGCAAAAAGAAGGCACAAGTTGTCTTATCACCAAGCCCCGTTAGGCTTATCGCCAAGCCCTGTTAATATTTATACATATTTGAAATTTATTGACCTCGTGAAAAAACTTTCGAACTTTATTTATGAACAATCCCTTATAATAAATCAAAAACCTCTAAGTGCAGCAAAATTCGCAAGTGTGATGGTTGAAATTTGGCAACATCTGAATTTAAAACCGCGAAGTTGTATTTTTTTGCGAGACTTCCGCACATGCCCCAAGTGGGACACACATATTCAAGGTAAAGGATGCTATTTCGCACCAAACTTTATACAGGTTTCACTTTGTACTCTTAGTGCTTTTAACTGTAAATGGTAACCTTATACTACTTTGTTTATCTTTTTACTGTAACCTTCAACTGACAGTTTCAACAAAAACAGGAGGATACTTAAGTAGTAATATTGCATTGCAGATTTAGTGTAGGCTCTTTTGGCTGACGTAGACTCTAATTTATAGTGGATGCTCTGTTGGAAAAACTTTAAAAGTATTATGACATGTTGAACTACCTAAAAACATATTTTGGATTTTTTTTATTAGTTTTTCCTTTGAGCATTTTTTTCTCATATGGCAGTAGTCGAAAGGAATGATTATGTTTTACTTCACTTGTTTTTGGAGCCTGAAAAATTTCCATTATTGAGAGCATTGACAAATAAAACATCTAGCTCTTAATAGACATTGTTTGGCTGAAATTTTGAACTTGTGTAGCTATGTTGCAATTGCAAATAGATCACTCCTTGAATAAACCCATTTTTTGTATTTTCTTTTTTTTTCTGACAGGAAACACAATGAGCTATCAACTATATCGAAACACAACATTGGGCAATAGCCTTCAGGAGAGTCTTGACGAGTTGATACAGTCACAGCAAATCTCGCCACAGCTTGCACTGCAAGTTTTGCTTCAATTTGATAAGGCTATTAATTCTGCTTTAGCCACAAAAGTAAAGAACAGAATTAATTTCAAAGGACGCCTAAATGTATATCGTTTTTGTGATAATGTCTGGACATTTGTACTGAATAATGTCACCTTTCGTGAAGTTGGTGACTCAATAAAAGTTGATAAAGTAAAGATTGTAGCCTGTGATGGAAAGGAATCCAAGGGGGGTACAGATGAGTGACATGGCGCAATCTACCACCTTTGCATATTTTTGGGTTATGTATTTATTTTTATTGTGAAGGCATTATATATTTTGCCAAACTTTTTTTATTTCTGTTTTTGAGTTTGATTTGTAGGGTTATTTTTTTTATTGTTTCTTCGAAAAAGTGAATTATGAAGTACGAGTCACAATCCTAAAGTTTTATTCAGTCTCCGTATTTTTTGTTACTTCTAAAGTTACCCTACCAAATTTTCTGCTACCTGTTGCACTACAATTGTGTAACTTATGTTGTTGTGTTATTTGCAAAAGCTTGTGTATGAATCTTTTTACCTTTTAATAAAATCTTTATTTTTTCTGTGATGTATGTGGAATTATAAGCATGCTAAAAAACAATTGCTCCTATGAATGATAATTTGGATAACTAAATATTATTATTCATAGGTAAAAATGTATTTACATCACCAGATACCAGATACAAATTTAAGCTATACCTTAAAAGACCTTGTAATAACACCTCATTCATATCAAATAACATGCCATGCATGATTATCAAGACTTCTAAAGCCAATCAAAAATTTTCAAAAAAATAGAAAGTTTATAGACAATTCTTCAGGCTCATTCGTATGAAAACAGCTTGTTTTTTAGGAGGTAAGCTTTAAATATACTATTTGAAAAATAGAAGCATAAATTTAAATAGATTTTATTAACTGCTTGATTTTACAAAAACTTCCGTGTATTCATATATGTTGTTTATCATATCGGGTTACAATTTTTTATCTTAATTTGAAAATTGATTTAGTGTTTAGTGTTTGAAAAACTTTGAAGTTACGGTTCTAATTTACCTATGATCAGAGGGTCCTGTGACTTCATGATCTTTAACTGATTAGTGTGTGTGGTTGAAAAGAGAAGTCTTTTAGGTGAATTATTTAAATGGAAATTGTAAAACGCAAATATAGGTACATTTCATTTCTTATATGGTAAATCCCCTTCAATTAAAGTTTTGACCTAGAGGAGGTGTTTATTAGGAATGCCCTTATACATGTGATAACAAATTTATTAGAAAACTAACATGTTTTTTATATTTTTTGCAGTTTCCATCTTTTTATAAATGTGGTATATATAAACTGAATAACTGAGAAAAAATTTATTATCTTTATTGATGATCTTTGTGAAGAGATAATAATGTTTCTTATTCCTCACTCATCTTGATTTTTAACTTTAAGAGGCACGCATTAGAAAGTATTGCAAGTAGAATTGCCATTGATAAACATGTAGAGATATTTTTAGAAAGAATTAGGTTCAATGAGAAAAGCAGAATCTAAAAATAGATCTAGTTCAAGATCACCTCAATCATATGCTGTATATGACGACAAGAGTCTGAATGGCTCAACATATGATGAAGCTTCTGAGGAAGAACTGTATAATGAACAGGATGTTATGAATGGCTTGCTTGATCTGATAAAGACAGTTCAAAAACGAAAAAAAATACAGCATAGAAGACAAAACTATTCTGGTTTGTGTTACACTTTTTATTCTTCATAAAGTCTAATATTGGTTGACATATGTTTTTAATAACTGTTACAAATCTTTTAACATTTTAATACCTTTTAAATGTATTTTTTCTTTCTTGATAAACAGAATTTTGTTTATAATTCCTATGTTTTGTGTCCGCATGATAGGTGATGAGGACAACAGCAGTCTCACTGATTTAGAGGAGGAAGAACGACAGGTTTGTTTAAACGAAAAAATATTTTTATGTTAAATAAATAAAAAAAAAACATCTGGGTTTATCTGTATATGAACTTATTGAAGTTTTAAAATGTTTTATCATTTCACATTTCGTAGTTATGTTTTTGTAGTATCAAACAATCAAAAAAATGAATTTTTTAAATCCGTATACAGTCTTTTTATTTTTAATTTTTTACCACATAACCTAATTATTGACTAGTTTTCTTAACACGTCAGCACTGCCCTAAAAGCAATTGGTAAGTGCTAACGTGAATTAGATAGTCTGGTATACAAGTTTTCGTGTTTGCGTTTTAAATGCATTGATTGTGAAAAAATTTAGGACATATATATATATATTGAAAATTCCCGAATTCAACCTGGTTAAACTTGATTTGTAACGCAATTTTTTTATTACTTCTATTAGAGAGTGCACAAAGAAAAAGAATACATACATAAAGAACAGAAACATATTCAGAAAGTACATGAGGAATTATGTGACATTAATTATAAGTTGCAGGTTATTTTTATTTTATTTTTCTGCTATTGTTTTGGTGATTTTGGAGATTTGATTTTAACACTCCCTTTTTGTTTTATGCTCAGCACGAAAATAAAAGACTACGTCAGTGGGATTTAGAGCTCAGAAAAAGAGAAAGTCATCTTGACACTGTTGAGAAACAACTATCAGAATATGCATCCTCTCTTGAAGAAATTATTGAAAAAGAAGTTAAGAAAAGATGTAAAGAAGTAGAGGAGGTAAAAGAATGCAGAATATATTTTTGAGAAAAAACCTTTGTGCATATAAACATGTATGATTCTTGTTCTTAGACCTGCCAGATGAAATTAACGGAGATGCAAAAAGAAAATACAAAAACTAGAAATTCCTTTAAAATTGTTAAAAAAGCAAATGGCACTTTAAAGCAACAGGTATTCATCTAATCTTGCAAATAGCTGCCTCTATTTTCTGTGGTGTGCTCTATTATCCAGAGGTTTACAACAATGAAATAATTGTAGAGTTATTTAATAAATGATTTGCCAACAAATAGTTCTTTTATGTGTTGTGTTATAATCACGTAAAAAAGTGTTATGAAATGCTGTAAAAAAGCAGCCATTTCTCACTTAAACTTTCGCCTATAATTTTAGGCAAAATCTGTCCAATAAAATTTTAAAATATTTTTCCCACCCAATTTTTGCTGCTGAAATATTTGTTTGTTAATGTATGTATTTACTTTTAGTTTGCATCAAGTCAATCAAAAATAAAAGTTTACGAAGATAAACAATCTGCTTTACAGAATCGAATAGCAAATTTGCAAGTTCGTTTTAATTAATTTAGTTTCTAAAGAATGGTATAGTTTTCACGGTAGCAGTTATTTTTTGTAACTTTCTAAAATATAAAAGGAATTTATATAAGTGGATTTGACAATTTGCTAAAATATTTACTGCAAACAACTTTTGCAATTAGGATGTGTTTTTACTATGCAATGTTAACCTCCAAGACGCTTTTACTTCATGTAAAAACCTTCGATCTATTTTACATAAACTCTGACAGGGTTCTTTCAATATTCATAACAATGATATTTACTACTTTAGAGAAAGATAGATATTCTGAACCAACAACTGATGGAACATAACGAATCATCTTCTAACACCACCAAAGATCGAAATTTGTCTAAGAAAAAGGAAACCACGCCGGTGAGTTGTAGGAAATTTAATTTAAAATTTGTATGTTAGATTGTGTTATTGTTAAGAGGTTTTGTGGAATCTCTACTGGCAATCTTGTGTTGATGGTATTCTAGTGAAAATCAGTATCATACTTTTAATTTTAACAATTTTTTTTAGACAATAACAGGAACATTTTATGAAGTATTTTCAACACTGCTTCAATGGGTGTCAGATGTTCACTTGAAACAACATATTGATAACATGGTAAAAGTTGGTAGCCCAACACACATTGAATGTGATGTTGTTGTAGAAAGTAATAATGAAAGATCGATAAGGGTAAAATCATTTATTAAAATCCCAGATGCTAAAATATATATATATACTAGTTGTGCGTTCGATCACGGACGTCAGACAACTTGGAAATGTCAGGAAAAAGTAAGGAATATCAGCAATTTTAGGAATTTTAGGTTTTTTATGGTAAATCACAACTATTTTCATTTTCAAAATATTGGCAAGAATTATATTTCAGGTCTGTTCTTAAAGAATGATTGATTTACTATAAGTTTGCTTTATCTATGAGGAGAATGTTGGGAGTTTTAATTAAAAATGTCTGATCTTGAAATGTATGGAGTGCTTGTTTAAATTAGAAATCTTGAAACTTAATTTTTTTTCAGATTGTGATATTAATATCTAACACTCTTCACGAAGTTTCTTGTATGAAGGATAACATTCAATTAGCATTTATACAGTTTATTTATTGGTCTCTCCTCTACGCTCATCTTACACAAAGCTCTCAGGTAAAAACAATATTAGGTTTATTGTAGTGTTACACACTCATTGTTTTACAAGAAGCAAGTGTATAAGAAACTTAGTACTAGATCACCCGAATCCTAGAGGTATTTATTAGGAAACATTTAATTTAAAAACATTTTGTGAAGGGAAACTCCACAGAAAATAAAATTATAGTTTTGGTGGCTGATAAGTTTTAAATAATTATGTATTTCAAACAAAGAAAATTTTGATTACATCTTTGATCCTGTTTTTAGACAAAACTTCGAATACATGCTTATATAGACAGACAATTATTTTTTCCACCAGAACTTAACTTTGCAACTGAAGCTGCAGTGTAATTAAAAACCTTTAGAACTGGACCCCCACCAGAATTCCTTATACATGATTTAGATGTACATATGCAACAACATTATATTTTTAGAAATTCTCTCATGCTGCAACCTATAGAAAAATTGGTGAGGAATTGTATCAAGCTCAGGTAGATATATTTTGTCTCTGTTCCGTTACCTTTTTAAGTTTTGTATACACATTGTCCACTCTGTCAGGAATGCCAGGAATTTTGAAAATATAGCAAAATTGTCAGGAAAATTTAGTCTTTTTTTAAAATGTCGGTAGGGGCCAGGAATTTTAGGCTTAGATAGTCAATCAGAAGTATTTGACAGCCTGTATTTGTGATCTTGTGTAGTAAAGTTATATAATAAAGCAGACTAGATCCATTATAATGTCTTTTTTCCTGTCATCGGTATGACATGCAAATGATGGCCAATTAGTGTCAACAAAGAACTCATCTCAATGTGTGATACATGGAGTATGATTTGTTGGCTAATACATGTCGAGAATCAACGATGTGGTAACCATTCCTTTTTAGCATGGGTCCAACCAAACTAAAGATTCAAATATGCGTCAACAAGGATCGTTCTTTCAAAGCTCAAATAGACGTGTTAAATTGATATCTTCGCTCATTATACTACATACCATTTCACAAGGTAGGTTGTTAACTGCACGAAAATCGTTCCATTTGGATTTGAAGACGAAGTGTGAAGAAACACCAAGCAAAGTCATGTATATACACATGGAAACACAAACGTTCTTAATCTTTTAGTTCGATTTGATGTGCGTTAAAAAGTATTCATAATTTTGCTGGGAATCGACGTTGTAATTTTTTATTCTCTCTCTTGTTATTCTCAGCTGATATAATTGCTCATGTGTTTCGTGATATGAACATGCAGTTAAGAATTGAATTGGTAGGTGGTTTTTTTTAAAAAATTATCTATTAGAATATCTCTATAAAATCTTTGTGAAAAATAGACTACTAAGAACCTATTGAAAGGGTTCCCAGAGTGACCAGAGTGACCAACTTGGAAGCTGAGAACATTTATAAAACGCCTTTGATTTTGACCCAGAACAGTATTGTAAAAATGATAAATTGTTAAATATAGGCACAAATATCCTAAAACTTTTGTTAGAAATTCTTCTCTGGTTGAAAAACGGATTAAGAAAATGATCTCAGTAAATGTTACATCAATCGTATATATCCAAGCGGCTGTTGCATATGTTCATTTAAAGTACCATGGTAATAAATGCCATTCGATTCCTATATTCTTATGACTAACAATATACAATGTAGAAATTTTATTTTGCATTCCATTGTAGTGCAAAGATATATTTCTGGAGCATCATGGGACAGTTTTACTCCAACCATTATTCAAACTTACAAATAAGGTTAGTCTGTAATTCGCTTTTATTCTTTGTAATTTTTAACTTTAATTTCTAGATGCTATCAATGTCTATTATTTCCATTCTTTATGAATATTTGGTTATGTTACTTTTTAGGTCAACTTGATGTTCACAACAGAAATTTTAATGATCATGGCAGCTGAATCTCGTGAGAATTTTTCATTTAATATAATTTTCAATTGCTTGTCTCTTTGCCTTCTCAGACATGTAGCCATTGACGTGGGTTATACTATAGTAATGTTTCAAATAAACACTAGGGTTTATATTATTCATTCGTATTTTAGGGGAGCCATTTAAAAGAGGGGGCGTTTATTTGAAAAGAAAATAGAAAAGGGGTGGTTTTTGGAGTGGGGTCGTTCAATAGAAGGGGGCGTTTATTTGAAGCATTGGGATATATAGCTTACCCACTCAGCATTTTATAATACTACAATTAATTTTCTTAATAGCCTACTTGCAGCGATTTCTTGAAGGTTTAAGTTCTGTTGAGTGGATTCAAGCTATTGTTTCAATTATGAAGAGCAGCAAAGAGGATATACCGTTGATGGAAAAACTAAGTTTACTCTTGCAACGTCTGTCAAAGTTAAGGTAAATTATATTGTTGACATTAAAATACACTGTTTATTGTCAAATAATGGAACTCGTAACTCAGTGGTTGTTAACTGTGTGTTATGTCGAGATTATAACTTGCTGTAAATGGCAAAATAAACACCTTAAACTCTCATATCCAGTGAATTTTCTGTACTTGTGTTAAGAACGGGGGAAACAAAAACTCGTTTGAGTTAGGGTTTAACCTAAGTTCTGCGTGTAAAAAGTGCTCAAGTAACCGCTCTTTTATGACTTTTACTTCTAAGAGCATGGCTACAGAGAACAGCTATTTAGTCATTTATCGTATCACTAGATTAAAGATATATTGTATATTGTTTCATCTTTTGTTGCATCTGTTTTTCAGGGCGAACAAACCTATCTTAGACGCTCTCCAAGTCTCCACTGTGGTTACAGAATTGGCGCGCACTTGTAGTCCTAATGAAGAGTTCTTACAGCTGAATTTACGATCTATATTATTTAATTATGAGTCAATGAAAACGTTAAAAGTTAATTAATTTTCGGTGCAATTTTGTTTTGCCAGAAGTTTTTACGGTTTTCGTTAGAGTTGCTATCTTTCCTGCAGTTTAACTGACAATCCTAATATGATGATTTATAGAGATCGAAAAATCACTGTCGGCTGTTTGATGGGAGAATCGCAAGAAAAATAATATATATTTTAAAAATGTAAATTTTGTGGAAAATTTATCGGTATTTTTGATACCCACATGTTTCATGTTGGGCTATTTATAAACCATGTTGGCATCTATTAATTTAAAAGAATTGCTAAAATTGTTGGTAACAAAGGTAAACTTTTAAGAAAAACAATCAAGGCAATTGTGAATTGAATTACTTTTCTCTCGGTCGGGACTATTACTTTGTAAGAAACCCTTCGGAAACTTAATAATGAAGGTGAAAACTTCCGTGAAACTTATTTCCTTTGAGTAACTGGCGTTTAGAAGGTAAAACATTAACTATGCTGAGTTCCATTTTTTTAGTTAGTACGAATAACTATCGAGAATGTTAAGCAAGAGATGTGAGATAGTTATACATTTACATAACGCTGGTTTGTTGGTTTCCAAGTATTTATTGATGTCTGTCATAGATAATTTTGACTGAAAATTTTTTTTTATGTAAAAACAAATTTCTTGACTGTATTATTATGTATGATAAA
The DNA here is from genome assembly GCF_029227915.1 of Hydractinia symbiolongicarpus. NCBI lineage: Eukaryota > Metazoa > Cnidaria > Hydrozoa > Anthoathecata > Hydractiniidae > Hydractinia > Hydractinia symbiolongicarpus. The sequence goes on along the minus strand of NC_079882.1, from coordinate 11,954,722 downwards.
ATAATATATAGAAAGGTTTTTTAAAACTAGTGTAAATTTGTAACGCCTTCGGATATTCATAAAAAAATATTTAGAATAATTTTTTTTCGTAATTTGTTTTTCATCCATGTTAAAATACGTGTTGGGCTATCACCAGAACAACAGCAGCTGTGAATGTTGTTATACTATACAGTAGTCGTCCGTCGGCTGAACATTTCTGCTGGACGCTGATGTAAGTTTCGTCACCCTGCATAAAATCAAGAGATTATCAGATTTGAAGAGTCGAAATTTAAAACAGAGCTAAACAGTCAAAAAAGGTATAAAGAAAAGACTTTCAACTAATTGCCAGTTCGAGCCATCCAACCACATTTCCCCTTATTCTATTTGGAGAAATTTTCTCAAGGAAAAATGTGCGGAGTATTCCGTAACTTTTTTGATAATCCAAGAAAGCAAGTCTTGAAAGGGCACGATGGCGCACTTTGTTGTGGTCTCTGTAGTTAAAATATACCATAAAATATAGTAAATATACTATAAGGAAAAGAAGAAATTCTTCTGTAAAATTACTGCCAGATAAAAAAACATCGAAAAAATCGACTTAAATCCCTGTGAAATAAACAAAACGCGGTTGATCTCAAGAAAATCTCAATAAGTTTAGAAATTCAATTCAACTCCAACTGAGGAGAACACTTGTTGATTTAGATTAGCACTGATCAATTCAATTACATGTGAGCTTGGTGGGAGAAAAATCAAACTTCATACCAGTTGATAATTGCTTGAAAATGTTAACCAATAGATGGACGGAACCGTAGGTATAGCAGTAAAGTGAAAGGTGATGTTTCCATGCGCAGATTGCGGTGGAATCCAACGAAATTTCATCAATTCTAAGCTCGGATTGTTATTATACTGGATGCGATTCTAAAATGTGTACAAAAAACAAAAATTAGATATAAGTGGTCGAACAGATTTTTAATGCTATTCCACTGTCCGTGTTTTCATTCCAAAATCTGCCTTAAGTTGATTAAATTTCGCCAAGATTATTGAATTTCCGCGCCCGAAGGCGTAGGAAATTCTTTAAAACCGTCGTTTTTTTCTTTCGGAACATTTTTTGAGAAAAAATCGACCCTGGGATTTCACGTTCCTCCGTCACAGATTTAAACTTCGTACCTAAGCTCCCTAAGTACTGGGAAGTCATGTAAATGACGTTTCAGGCCAAATTGGTATTTGTTTTCGACAAAATTTGGCACAGTTAACAAATAAAGTAGGCTGAACATAATGGTGACATAATAATTTTGATTTTTGTCACCTAAATGTCATTTTAGGCCAAAATTGGTCTAAAAATTAGAACTACTTTAATTTCAACAAAATTTGGCACAGTTAACAAATAAAGTATGCTGAACATGATGGTGACATCAAAATTTTGATTTCTTGTTACCTAAATGCCATTTTAGGCCAAAATTGGTCCAAAAATTAAAACCACTTCATTTTCGGCTAAATCTGGCACAGTTAGCAAATAAAGTATGCTGAAAATGATGATGGTACAAAAATTTGATTTTTTGTCACCTAAATGTCATTTCAGGCCAAAATTTATCCAAAAATTAAAACTACTTTATTTTCGACAAAAATTGGCACAGTTAATAAAAAAAGTATGCTGAAAATGATGGTCACATCAAAATTTAGATTTTTTGTCAACTAAATGCCGTTTAAGACCATAAACGTTTCAATCGCAATTATAGGCTGTATTTTTGTTAGCAATTTATTTTAAAATGTGAGTTTATTATGACACGTTTCGTTTTGTCTGCGTTTGTTGTAAGATATAATGTCACTGGCGTGCTTTATCTTCAGAGGTTCATGCACCAAACCCCTTCGAATGTTTGGCACAATAACACAACGAATTAGCAGGTTTTCATCAAATATTTTGTTAGCGCGCGGAAAATCTTAGAGCCCCCAGGGCTTCTTGTTCAACTTAAGTAAGTAGTTTAAAATTTCTGAAATCTGGAAAAAAGTGTATCAATCTCGTTCCCATGTCATTTTACCTTTTTAAAAAATTGGATAGCGTCCGCTTCGTAATAACGGCTCAGGACCACAAGACCGTGGGGACGAGGTTAAAAGTGTCTTGCTTTTAAATTTCCGCGGAAACAACAGGCTTTAAAATGCTGAATGTAATCACACTTTTTGTTTTCAATGATTGCCGTTGTTCAGCACAAATTTAAGCGAGTGAAATCATGCATGCTTAAATGCATTGCCATCAATTTTGTGTCGTGTAAAAATATGCTGTGATAAACACGAACAGCAATGTTTAGTTCTGAAATTTCCCTTAAACTCAGAACTGTTGAAACTCCATTCATTCTCAAACAAAGCAATTAATCTCACCTGTCTCAACTCTCTTACTCCACAAGATACCAATATTGTTCCCAGTTGTGTCAAAGGATCGAACGAACTAACAGGAACGTATCCCTGAATCGAAGCTTTCAGCAAAAAAGCTCGAATACCATGTTTATGACAAGCTCTTACATCAATCGTGATTGGCTTATTTGCTTGATATGTCGAACTTGAAATCGACATGGCGTATGCTGGAGAGTGCGGCAAAACATTGGTGGAATTAAACAGTAAACTATCATCTTTGCAATGTGTGGTATTGTACACAATCCTTTGCGCCTGACTAACAGAGAACATAAATATGAGGAAAAGAATCATATTTGCTCTGGATCAGAAATATATTAACACGTTACAGTTTTCGGTGTTTATATATGATTTTCTATTTAAATTTTAAACGACATAAATTTTTTATCACGCCAGTTGATATAAGTAATTTAGCACGCGTACAATAGACATCCTGAAAACGGTCCGCTAAATGTTAATTAAATTTCCGACATTAAATTTATTTTAAAGCTATTTTAAGATGGTGTTGATAATCAAACTAAAAATCATTGCCAATTTTAAGGACACATCTAAAATTCAATTTTGCCGTGAAAAATGAAAATAGTTTTGGTTGACCATCCGAAATAACTGAAAGGCAATACCAAAATCTTTCAATAATATCCCTGACAATACCTGATTCTCCTCGTTCCCAGGGCCTCTTTGCTCCTGAGCTGTTATTAATAAAAAAAGCAGGATGCCCTGGAAACGAGGCCGTCCATGACTTTCCCGACAGAATGTGAATCCTGCAGGTACTTTTTGAGGTAAAAAGCATTAAAGCTACCTCGATCGCAGGACCTGTTGTCTCTATTTGCATACCTATTAATAAGCGCTGCGCCGATTAGAGACAAAAGACCCTTGGAACGAGGTTAACATTGAGAATCACCACAAAGTTTTCACGGAGTTTAGTGCTTAAGGAAAAAACTGTGTCAATAATGATTTGTATTCATGGTTTAGGTACTAAGTTGCGAGACAACAAAAACACAACACCTGTTTAGTAGGAATTTATCTGTACAGAATCTTACTTAATATTCAATTACAAGAAGCTATTATATTAACTATTCATTCAAATGGATTCGTTATATATAAAAAAAAGTTAAATATGTGCATTAACGACAACACTAACGACGAGAACAACGACGAAAATGACGACAAAAATACAAACAACGACGATGACGAAAGCAAGAAGAACGAAGGCAACATATCATAGACGATTATAACAGAGACGACGACAATAGCACAAACGACGATGACGACAATTAGTCCTAAAGTCAACAAGTCATTTTTTAAAAAAGTTAAAATAAAAATGTCGCTAAGTTCGCGAAATTTATGCGGTCCAAGTTATTTAAAGCTTAAATTACCAGTATTAGCATTTGTACACCACCCAGTTGTTACGTGTATTCTGTTATGGATATATTATGCAAATTGGATAATTTTGCCAAAACAAAAAATATTTACCAAATTTCTACGAAACAGTAACGTTAAGTGAGAACTATGTACTTTGGTGAATCGTGCAATTCGTGAAAATATATCCAAAAAGTAAATAACGTGGAAAACCACTACTAGATAAATGGATATGTGTAACAAAAAAATATTTTAGCTTAAACACTAAAAACAACACAGAGTCACATGACTTAAAAAACTATTAAAATAAATTTTACGAATACTTAACCGAACATATATTAAGTTATATTAATGCAAAATAACTTTAGAATGAAGCGCAGAAAATACGATCAGTTTTCGAAAAGCTAAATTTTTCTGCAACTCATACCTTACAGAATTTATTTGTGAGACAAATTTCCAAAATTTATTCTCTCGAAAAATCTTCATGACTAATTTGCGATAACAAAACACGTCGGTTTTTCGTTTTTTTAATACTTTTCTGACATAAATTTGAAAACGAGAATCTATATTTGTAATTTGTCACAGGTTTCTATATACTTGCTTCAATGGTAGCTAGCAATATAAACCCAGGGTTTTACTTTATTTATGCCAAAATAACTCTTCTCCACAAATCGACCAGCTTTCATCATTTAAAAAAAAAAATACTTGGGGGAAAAAATCATGTTAAAAAATTGACACGCAAAAATAAATCCACTGTACATATTAACAAGAGCAATTTAACTTCAACTCGATTGGCTTAAATTCAAAAATGGCGCCGTACGGCCTATAGAACGGAAAACGATGTTTTTTCTTTGTGGTTCCAATCTGCTTGTTGTGTGGAACAATATGTCCATTTAAATAAACATCATCATATATGTCTCCCAGCATATCACGATTTGCATCCATCAGCACTTGTCTATTATTACGTATAAACTCCCTCTTGGACATCTTATTTTTGACATGAGGGCTGTACAAATCAACACTCAGAAGTAGCAATGAATAACACAACACTGCAATGTGATCTAAACAAAAAGGATAACGAGAGCTTAAAAATCAAGAGTACTAAAGCATTTTCAAGGCTCGCATTCAGTGCCATAGTGACCGCTATCCCTCATTACCTCACCCATTCTCTTATAAGAAGTTCCCATTTCACAATCACGTCGTCAAGATCGGAAAAAAACTGTCCGCTAAAAACAGACAAAAAATTATTAGTCCTCTATATAGCTAATTACCTTTCAGGAAAAAAAATACAAATTTCATACAACAAGCTATACTTTATATTCAGAAAAAAATATGCTTTTAACTATTTCAAACTAGCCAACATCACCCCCCTCCCCTCTTCCAAAATACACATTACAATTTTTCAACTGCTGTCACTATTTAATAACAGGGTATAGAGTGGGTGAGAGTCACAATTTTTTTATTCCACTATTTATTTAAAATCATGAAACAAACCTCTGTTAAACCCACAATTTGGATTGCATTCGTAAAACTTTGATGAAAACTTTTCAACAAGAAGATCTAAGAATTCTCCACGTTGTTCAGGAGGTGGCAGCTTCTTAAAGAACTTCCTAAATAAAAAAACAGCTAATTTTTTAAATACTTCATCAACCATATATGTAAAGGAACCACATCAAGAAAAGGTAGGGAAAATGCAGAAGAGGGATGTCCTATTATGATGTAGAGTAGGATGTGCTAAAACATGAAAACCAAAAGCATTCTGTTACAACCACAGACTTTTTTATTTTAATGATGTCCAACAAACGCCTACCAATTTAATATGTTGCTTTAAACAACTTGTACATATCAAATTATATTAGCATTCAAACACTTACCGCAATCCGTCACATATTGACAAGTCAGTGAATGTCTGCATTTTTATAAATTCATCCAGTACATCATGCCTAGCACAAACAGCAGAAATAATAAATAATAAGTTTCTAACTTTTACACGCTTTTTCTATCTTATCATAAAAAAGTCCCAAAAATTGTGCAAAGTTTGTTAAGAAAAATGTCCAAATTTTTGGCGCTCATTTCATTGAGAAATCTCAGTGGCACAGTAAATCAAGTCATCTCATTAATAATATATAAAGAAACTCATTCAAAAATGCAATAAATACCTGTCTTGCATATATACTTGAATACTATTTGGGTACAAGGCTGAGGTTCCATCAAAAAATTTTGCTAACTCAGTTGCATTATCTTGTAAAATTTCATGATCAACAAGATACTTTATGCCCTACAAAAAAATAGTATAAAAAGTTGGCATGTCAGATTTCGTCATGATGTAAGAAGAAAAAGCACAACAAATTAAATATTTCTACTCACTTGTGGAGGGCGAAAAGCAAATATCAATGTGGCTTCATCAAGAAGCAGATAAAGGGTTTTGTAAACCGGCTTCTAAAAGGTGACATAATGCGCATTTATAGAATATATACAATATTACTCCATTTTTATTAAATGTTTACTAAAAATTGTGTTCAGTTTAAATTCAAAATAATTATAGATTTTTTGTGCTGGTAGTAAAAAACTTATTGCACCCTTATATTTAGTAAACGGCTAACTTTTTACTAATATAATCAATATCACATCATACATTCTGTACCATATTTGTAAATTATTTTGGTACAACATATACCATTATGTTTAGGCTTTATGGCTTTATGTAGTTTTTCTGCAAATTTTTTTTTTAGTTTTAAGCAGGAAAAAATTGGATAAACAGGTATACCAGGTAAATGTTTGACCAGCTTCTTATAAAAAATGCCTAAATGCTTAAGATGCTTAATTAAATAGTAATATTTCATTATAAACTTCTGTGAATCTTTGTACAGAGCCTAAACATTGCTATAGCAGAACAGTTTTTTTTTCAATATAATGTATTGTCCTTAATTTTGATTGCAACAACATTGCCACTCTCTTATTTTACAATAAGATATCTTCATGTGTATTTTTTAAAGTATATAATAGTCAAAGCAGTAAAATGTAACTCAAAACTCACCTTTCCAAATCTGGATGAGCAAGAACTTTTTTTGCTTAAACGATTGTACAAGGATGTATAGCTCCATTTTGTGGTGCAAAGTCTAAAAAAAAAAATCCCACGGTACTATTGCAGTTTTTCTACTTTCGAATAAAATATGCTGTTATTTTTTCATTATAGTGTTTTCATTTTAGTTGATCCATTTTAATTAGCAAAAACATTTTTTTCCAGTGGGTTTCGTTTATAAACTTGTTTGAAAAACACTTGGGGCATAAAGAAAATCCATTCAAAATCCATTCATAAATTCGGACATGCTATAGTTTCCAATTGCTTTGTCAAATGAAGTAATTATCTACAATTAAATCCACGATAAAATATCTGTTCCGCCTGAAGTGCAGTTTTGCAGACTTAATTCATCCGTGCTCTGTCGGCGTTCACCTTTGCAATAGTTAAGAATGGAAATTGTTTGATGAGTCTCCAAAAATTATTTCGAGGGCTGCCATCGCACGCTACAAAATGGATTTTATAGGTTGATTTAAAAAAACTCTATCCTTCAGGCGTGCGATTAATCATATGCCTGAAACGATTTAGGAGTGTGCCAAGGCATGCGCGTGCGATCACACGCCTCTCCTGAAAAAGACTGATATTTAAAGGATAAGTAAGACTAACAAAGCTTCAAAAAATAATATTTGCAAAATTGCCGGCGCTTCACTCTCTCATGTCAGCAGATTATTGCCAAGGAATTGCCGCTGCAAACAACTATGTTGCTGGTTTTTGGGCTAATACCGAGGGCTGTAGTGTAAACTTATTTGCAGTATAACTAAATAATACATAACAGCGCTTATGTTCAATGTTTATTCATGAAGAAAATGTTAGGAATATCCTTACAAAACTTTAATCTAACTTAAAACTTAAATTTACACAAATGAGACGTGTGACTCTGTATGTGTGCCCTACTGTGTATTTACAGGCATCCTGATATTTTCAATTTTAAGTCTAGGATCTACCAGAATATCACAAAAACTGGTGTAATTTTTAAAAGGCAGCCAAAACAACAAGAATTTTAACACATATGAATGGCATATACCCTTTCCACAGCATATCATCTTCTGCAAGATCCTTCCAAACACAAGAGGCCAAGCATAGATCGGTAGCATTTAAATTTGATAGAATTGATATTGCTATTTCTGGAGGAAGCTCTTTTAAGTCACGAAAATTGCTCCATGGAATTTCATTTTGTTGCTGATGTTGTTGTTGGTGCTGATCATTTACATTTCGATCTCTTCGAATTTGATTACCACCAGAAGTACTAATCCCTTGCCCCATTATAAACTTATTTAAAACAACTACATACTGAATTCGCAGCAAAACAGAGTATTGGTTATCAATGGAAGTAAGTTGACACGACTGGTTGCTGGTTGTTGGTTTTCAAGGACGTAGCATGTTCCAACAACTTCTATTTTTGCTGGCGCAGTTTGTTTTGATCTCGCTTAGCACGGTCTCAATTTTACAAATTTTGAAAAATTTTAACTGACTAAACAAGAAAGCCGGCAAATTTTCAATCCCGGCATTTTTAAAGAAAAAATGACGGCGACAATGCACTTTTTGCAAATGCTAATACGATACAAAAACAAAACTATTTTCAAAATATAAGGGATTAAAAAGATGATCAGTTTCTTCAGAATATGCTTTAGAAGTATACGTATTGATTTAATTTAAGCTTGCAAAATAAAACTGATGGCGGGAAATAATGCAGCGACATGGCTCTGCATAATTTACGGCTCAGAATACTAAAAAGTATTTTGCAGACTAAAATATTACAGCTGTGCAGTTATATGTTTTCTTAACATTTAGAAAACACTTGTCACGTAATCTACTTTTTAAACTATTTTTCACAAATTTATTATATTAGTGAATTGTATTTTATTTCCATATAAAACAATAAACAACCTATTTAAGATTAAAGGATTTTAGTTAGTCTGGTCTGTGATTTTTGCAAATGATAAAATTTTAAGCCAAACTTTTGTATTTCGTTTATTTTGCAGACAAACAAGACTTCGGATAGCATCATGGTTACTACACAAACCGAAGTAATCAAGAGTTTTTTTTCGTGTTTTTGTGGAGTTATAAGCTCCCTATTGTTAAATTGTTCTGCAGTATTAATGCAAAGTTAATAAAAAATTCTTAGCTTTAGCTGACTATAAATACACCGCCACTGTTACTTTTTTGTGTTTTTTGCAAGCTGCTAAAAAAAGTCAGGCACGCTTAGCTAGCTAGCTAGATACATAGTAGCTAAAGCTAGCTAGCTAGATTGCTTCTATCAGCCCAGGCCACTGGCAAAAATGGTAATTTCCTGATCTAGAAGTTTTGTAAATGCCTAACTAGCAGGAAAAAATAAGGAAACTTTCAGTTGAAAAACACCAATGGTACATTATATTGTTGCTTAACAATATAAAATACAAGCTTGTGCATGATAAATCTTGAGGAAGAAGATTTTTAAATCTGTTGCTCATAAAAAGATTTTTAATAAGAAATTGTTCACCAATTAAACCTAAATATTTATCATGAACAGCTTGAATGAACATTTAACAATGGAACTTTTTCTTTACTCTTTTTTCAAGCCTAATTTCGATTATATATATGTTCTGACCAACTATGGTCACCGGCCCAACTTTGGACGCAGACTGGCCATCTTCAGGTGTGTTCGCAGTTGGGATGGATCATCTATTGACGGGCGAAAGTTGGGTGTGTCATGGGATGAAACAAACTCAACTGTACACAAAAGACTCTTGCAATTTTAGAAAATGTGCCATAAGATGGGACAGGCCTAACTATTTACAAACAATTTCCATGCTTTTAATAGACTGTCACAAGATGGGACAGGCCCAATTATTGACAAAGGACTTATGCTTTCATAAATCGTACCAAAAAAGAACAGGCCTAACTATTGACACTTTTCAGAAACAGCCACAAAATGGGCCAGTCTGAAGACTCCTAGAATAAAGTTAAACCTTGTACCATGGGCAACACACTGTTACGAATTTTAAAATAATTGAAGACAGGCCTAGCGCAACTGTAAACAAATGAATACTCTACATATAATCTATTACAAATGTAGCTAAAGTAATGAGCAATACAAATACCATGTCATAAATTCTTTTTTCTTAAAAATTGTACAAACAGACATAAATTGACAAATAGCTTAATAAATGGGCATTAGTAGCACAGTCAGTATGAAATGGGAGTAATAAAGACTCTGCTTGAAACTGGTGAGACTGATTACATAAAATTTAAATTAACTCAAAATGTTTCTTTAAATCATAGTCATTGTCTCTGTTTCTTGAACAAAATATTTCAATTGTGGCTGCCCCAGCCAAAACGATTCTGCCTCTCAAGTTACGTAATTGGTTAAGTTGCAATAATTTCATTGAAGATTATCTTCAAAAGTAAACATAAATAGCATAAACAATAGCTTAGCTAGCTACACCTATATAACATGTCATTAGACTGGGCTATCATCTCACTATATGGTTTCTAATTAGAATGTCCTGTTTTACACTAGAATGAATTTATATCAACTTTTTAAACCGGGATAGAATATTCTAAAACAGAACAAGCGTTTCAAATCAGGATGTCCTGTTTGCAAACAGAAACTGTGCATGGAAATAATCCATGTCAGTGAAGTTCACAAAATTTGTGGAAAAATGGTAGTTTTGACGTCAGCAACACTTATGATATTTCATGACTATAAATTTACCCAAAGTCTGCTGTAAACATTGACAAATTAACTTTGAAAAGTTACAGTGTTAAAATTTGTCCTGATTTATTATTTTGTCCATGATTGTAGCTAAATTTTTTATAATTGCGAAGATAGTTATTATAAAAAAAAAATGATATATTGATGTCTTGATGGTTTTTTAACAAATTAAAATAAAACATCACTATGTTTTATTTTACAATCCTGTTTTGATGATTTTTAAACGTTCTTCAATTTTTCTTTAATTAAATGTTATTTTACATATAGAACATAAAGATTCAATGGACTAGGTGAAATGCAGTCTTCGAATTTCAGATATATTTGCTTCGGCAAATAATTGCCGAAGTAACTTCGCAATTTTTCAAAATCACTTGGCAGTCCTTCAACAGAAAAAATGCCGAAGACAATGGTCAAAAGCACTGAAAACCTTCAGCAATTGCCTCGGCAGACTTCAGACGGCAGAAAAAATATAAATGTGATGCCAAGCCTTGCTGAGTATCAAACATCAACAAATTCAACTGAGTTAATCCTGATGTTTTTGTTTTTCTTGGGAACGATAATACAACCTTACTTGGTCACTCCACCATTTTGAACCACAGGCCAAACTAAATAAAACTACGGGGCCAATATTAAGTTTGTCAACACAGTGCAATGCATTTGTTGAAGGGATCGTGTTGTCTACCTTCACGTCTTTTAAGCCTTATAACTGCTAATACTTCGGCAATTACTTCAGCAATTGCCGAGTGCCGAAGCAAAATTCAAAGGCTGAAATGACATGGAATTGCCCATGTACATGCATAACAAAAAATATTTTAAAATCGTTTTAAATTCGTATTGAGATTCTTTCAAAGAAAAATTTATACAAATTAAAACAAAAATATATTGTTGAAGTGATCATGGAGACAATCCTTTATATTCTGACAAGCACCAAGGAGAGGGTTTGGGTGGAAGAATTAAAGTACAGTTTTTTCCAGTTGCATTAAATTTAGAATAAAATTAAAATAGTTTGTTATACGTTATTACAAACTAGTACTAATTCAATTTCATTGTTTCGATTCATCTTTGCATGTGCTGACTGGTGTTCCTGATGAACCATGCTTAGAAAGTAAATAAATGTCCTTCCTAATCTAAATACAAACGGTCTTTTAAAAGGTTTCATTTTATTGTGTCCTGGTTACTCTGTCTCTTTTTAAGTTTTCTTGGCATAAACATAAACAGCATTATAATTATAACATTGTTTGTAATAGCGGTGTACGGAAGATTCTTTTCTTATGTTTGATAATTTTGTTATCGTTTATATATTTCAGTGCATGATGCATGTGTCTTATTAATTGTATTTTTTTACCTGTTCATGAAGGTAGTGGAGATAAAAAAAATGATCATCTATACATTTAATTAAAACATTTTTTAATATTTTAACAGTAATTAATAATGAAGTCCTGGTTAATAGGTGGTAAAATGCATGTCAATAGTACCTAGAAATGATACTGCCATACTGTTCTATTATTACCAGAAGCAAATCATTTCAAAAAATGATGTGTAGAATTGTGTTTTAGAGAGGTTGTAATAGGAGCACTGGCAAGCGATAGAAATATAATGCAATTTTACTTTATGCAAAATCTCACATTGCAGAGGTAAAGTAAGGTTACATACATATTTTGTAGCCTATTTTCTTTCCATACCACCACATTTACTGTCTGAGTTGCACAATGTCTGCTTTGTTTCATTCTGCACAATTGTCTAAGGTTGTTAGTACTACAAATAAATGAAAAACAACGCACAAAAGATTCTGTTAAAAAAAGGAAACCTTGACTTGCTTGAACCAGTAAATATGTAAACCTTAAGTTTTACAATATATAAACCTTAGTTTTACAATAAATGACAGAAAATATAAAACTTATCAATCATATAACCCACACTACATTATAACCCACACCTACAGTGGAACTCATAAGAGTCAATTTAAACCAACATGTGATATAAAATACAGTACTACACATTTTTTTCTATAAAAATGCCCAAATTAAAACCAGACTTGTCATTATTCTTATTTCTCTATTATTTTTAACCTGAAATCCTGCTCCAGTTTTCTAGCCTTTCAACTTAAAATAGGATAAAAATCCTGTAGATCCCACACCAGAAGGGAAACCCATGCAATCGGACACCCACACACACTCACAAATAGACTAGTTTATTAAAGAATATTTCAAAACAAAATTATATCTACAACTTGGTTTGCAATAAAAATTTTTGGGTAAGCTTGTATAGACCCTATATGTGTACTCGCAAAATTTGATTGCAAAATGACATACGATCCGATCTGCAAACCCTCATCAGCAAAAAATTAAGATGCCCCAGGCAAACCAGTGTCATTTTGACAAAAAAAATTGTTAATTAATTTACCTTATATTTTACATTCATAAAATTTAAATGCTCATCCCTCAACAGGTCTAAAATTACTGGTGACAGATTACTTAAATGCGACATAATTTATGCAGCATAATTAAATCTGAAATTCTTTCAATGTGAATATCTTGAGAATGAAAAGAGTTTTTTAAAAATTGAAAAAGACTTGTTAACCAATTTTTCAAGCTCTATCATAACATTGTTTTATACCTTGAGTTCCCTTCAGACCCCATATCATTGCGGGTTTTTTTATTAAGTTAAGTTTATTATTTAATTTCTTTGTTAATTCGTTTTTTCCTAAAAGATAAATTACAGGAGAAAAAGATGTATAAATTTTCGACTTTTAGCTGCTCACTCAAATTAACTTGCACTCACACAGAGTCATTCACATGTCCGATTCATCGCTCATAGGGGTAAATTCCCCTGGCCAGGCCTGACAGCTGTACTGAAAGCAGAGTACAAAGTTTTTTTTAGTATTTTTCAGAGACAGAAATAAAATATGTGACCACGGTCAGAGGAATACGCAATTTTTAGACAACAAAAAACACTAAAACAGATTTTAACAATATAAGCATTAAACTAGTTTTATATCATAAGTGCTTTAATATATCTTGTTGACTACAAAATAATTTGGTCTTATTAAGTAAATATATTTAAGTATCTTTGTATGTTATAGATGATGCGATAGAATCATATAATTTGCATGATGGCTTCCAATGGAGGATTTCACCTTCCAGCTTTTGAAGAAATTATTAAAAGGGGTTCTGCAAGTGAACCAAAAAATAACCGACCTGTCCCTAAAGTACGTAACAATAATCTGACTGGAGAAATGAGTCTGAATAGTGCCGTCAAAGCTGCTAACAATAAAAGAAATACATACTATGATGCTGTAAGTGGAGTTTCTATAATATTAAATTATATTTATAGCTATATAGTATGAAAGGTTTTTTTACTGTTCCCTTCACAACAAAATAAAAAGGTTTGTTATTTTTTTGACAATCAAATAACAAAGCCCTTTTTGAATTTTTTAGCTTTCTGCAAGCGAGCCAAGAAAAAGATCTAATAAAAAAAAGAAGACTACTGCTTTGGATGAAAGTGAATTTAGCTCTGAAGGCTCACCAAGTCAAGCACGACGTAGGACCCCAATGACTATGCCAAGAACAAAAGTAACTGCAGCAACTCCTCTGGAACAGAAAATTGCTTTAAAGAAGCTTAAACAGAAGTTGACCTTTGAAAAACAGGTAACAATAGGCCTAAAATCATTTCCATAGATTTTGATTAGCTGTAAAAATGTGCTAACAAATTCATCCAAATAAACAAATCTATTAGCAATCTTAAGCAAACCTTTCAAACGTTCCAAACTGCAGTTTTCATACAAAAAGATGTATGTAGACTGGAAAACAAGAATCTGTAAAAGATTTCAACATTTGCCACAAAGATATTGCACAATATTATTTTACACATTTCTATTCTTAGGAGGCCAAAATAAATGGTGATGATATTGAGCAAATTAATCCATCTTTATTAAATGGATTTGCTTCCTTGGATGAGGTTAGTGTGTCAAGTGTATCAGAGCATCCAGCCAGTGAACTGTCTGAGGTATGTATAATATGTTGTTAGTACAGCTAAGAGCTATAAAAGCTAAAAAAATTACAAGACCATGTCACAAGGTAATGACACTATAACCACACAAACATCATTTTTCAGAAGACAAGAGTTAACTATTCTAAAAAATTTTAACTTGTCAGTCCAGTATTTTCTATTTCAATATGATTGTTTAGCCAAACATAAATCTTCAGGTCATGATATCTTCACAACATGATAAACAATCATATCAAAAAAGAGTTAATTAGTTTTTAAAATTTATGTGCCCAATTTTTGCCTACCATTAATATCTAGCTGCACAGCAAAAAAGGAATTTCAACATAAACTTATGGAATGGGTGTTTTTTTTGTGGTATTGTTTACTGTAGAATAAAAATTAAATATTTTGTCTGTCAGTGTATTTAAAAATCCATTGTGATTTTGAAGTGATCTAACGTTTCAAAATTTGTTCAAGAATTTTTACCATAAAAAGTATTATAATTTGTATATTATAAGTTTGTTTATGCTTTTGCAATATGTGTTAAGCATATTTTACAAACACGTTCTTAAGGTATACCTTTGAGCATGGTTTTTAAATTGCGAGAGTTAATCAAGGTTAATTCATTCATACATCACCAAAAAGCATTTTTCTCATTCAACCTAAACTTTCGTCTTTAAGATGTAATATCTAGAGAATCGTTGATCTTTTAGATAAAACGTTGGCTACAGGACAATAGCACTCTCCCTTGTAGATCTTGTAGTTTTGTAAAAAAGTTTTGAAATGTAATGTATACAAAAAAAAAAAAACTACGAAAAAGTATTTTTAAGGTTTTTTAAAATATCACACCTTTAAATACTTATAATGATGGTGATACTTTCACACTTCCGACGCGATGAATATTCAGAAGGTTGTCTTTTTAAATTTTATTATTCGCAAAGACGTGACTGAGAGTACCATAGAAATAGAACTTTCTAAGTCGTTTAATTTTTCTGTGACTTGCAGAAACAGAACAGGATGGCATACATTTTTGGAAATGAAAGTTTTTTTTTTTCAGATGGTCATTTCTTTTCGGAAAGGAAAAATAATTTATTTTTAGAAGTTATACTCAAGAGGATGATAATAATAATAATAATAATAATAATAATAAATATTTAAAGTGGCTAGCCCAGAAAATCACAAAAACCTATAGTTAGTGGATTGTTTCCACTGGGGGCCACTAGAACAAAAAAGAAACAAAAAATGATAAACCTTAGACTGCCTCAGCTCAATCAAACATAGTAACATTTATAATCTGTGAAAATTGAAAAGAAAAAGAATAAAAAACAAAAATTAAAAAATTCAAAAGTGATCTCCATTAGAATTTGCCAAATACATTAGAGATGGAAGTCTTAAACGAAAGCAGACTTCCATCACAGGTCACTTGGTCTGGAAGATTATTCCACACTTTTGCAGCTCTAAATGGGAAGGCTTTTTTGCCAAATTCCGTGTTGACCAAGGGAAGTGTGAACCTGTTTTTTGAAGCTCCTCTTGTTTGATGATTATGACAGTTTTTTGTCAAAAGGAATTTTGAGCGCATGTAATCAGGAGCAATGTGATTCATGGCTTTGAAAACTAATATGGCATCGTTTTTGATGAGTAAATTATTCATTGAATATTCCCTCTCTTTCCCAAGAAAGGTACGGACACATTTTAATCGTTTTTCTAGTTTTCCCAATCTACCTTGGGTGGCACAAGCCCATGCCGAGGAGCAGTAGTTGAAATATGGCATGACAAGTGCATTAATTAAAAGGTTTTTTGTGTGAGGTGTTAAACAGGATGCAATGGTTCTAATTTTAGAATATTTAATTAGTATTTTTCTATTTATGTCATTAATGTGCTTTTCCCATTGCATTTTTTGATCAAATGTTACCCCAAGATATTTAACTTTTTCGCTCCTCTTCAAAGGAATACCCATATAGTTGATAGTTTTGTTCTCAACTTTTTTTAACTGGCTGTGGTTGCCGAAAAAGATTGTTTCAGTTTTGTCCGTATTAATAGTCATTTTGTTATTATTCAGCCAGAGGTCGACTTGCGAAAGTTCTAACTCGACCTGGGAGACAAGGGTATCCAAGTTTTTATGAGACGAAATAATTATTGTATCATCCGCATATAGATGGTGGTAGTTTGAATTGATGACAGATTTTAAGTCATCAATATACAAAAGAAAGAGCAGGGGCCCCAACACAGATCCCTGCGGCACCCCAAAAGCGTCTTCATGAAGCAGATCTGATCCTGTGTCGTTTACAAGAGTCAGCTGCATTCGGTCCGTTAAGTAGGACTCGAACCAGTCAAAGGCAGCATCTCTGATGCCAAAACACCATAGTTTTTTTAACAAAATTTTATGATCAACAGTGTCAAAAGCTTTTTTAAGGTCAATGAGCACAGCACAAACAAAGTTATGTTGGTCGAGCTCAGTAAGAATAAAATCAGAGACATCGACTACTGCAGTTTCTGTGGAAAAGAGTTTTCGAAATCCGGACTGTCTGTCATTCAGGAAGTTGTGCTCAGAAATAAAATGAGACATTTGCTCATGCACTAACTTTTCAAAAATTTTCATAGGAATTGGCAAAATGGAGATAGGCCGATAATTAGTAGGATCTGTTTTATTGCCACTTTTAAAAATAGGCGAGACCCTTTTAGTCTTCCAACATTTAGGTACATAACCAGTAAATAAAGATTTGTTGAAAAGACTTGATAAATAAATACTTAAAACTGACGAACCTGCTTTTAGCAGTCGTGAACCAATTCCGTCCAAGCCTGTAGCTTTATTAAGTTTTAGTGATCTAATTATTTTTTCGACACTTTTGGTCTCAATACGAGCCCACCGAAAATCGTGTCCGCTAACAGGTGGATTAACATTAGTAGTGTCAGAAGAAAATTTAGAGGCTAGTTTGGCACCAACACTGACAAAAAATGAATTGAATGTGTTGGAAATTTCTTTTGGGTGAGAAGTTTCTGTACCATCGTTTTGGACTACTCGTTTTATCGAGGTAGTATTGCCTGACTTATCAGGAACCAGTTTTTTTAGGGTTTTCCAAAGTTGTTTTGGCCGTTTTTGAAAGTCCTGCAAAACGTCATTATAGTACTCGTTTTTGAGTCGATTTTTGAGACCTATTACCTGGTTCCTTTTTTGTTTGAAAGCTTCCCAGTCTATGATGGATTTTGTTTTTGATGCTTTCCGTTTCAAGAAGTCTCTTTCTTTGATGGCTATTATTAATTCATCAGTGACCCATGCCTCAACACGGCCAGAAAATCTATGTGTTTTGAAAGGGGCATGTTTGTCAGCCACTGTTTTAACATTTTTATTCAGTTTCTCACATGCTTTATCAAGGTCATCATAATTATTAAAATATGACCAGTCTACATTCCTGAGGTCCTTCAGAAAAGCCTCTTCACTGAAGTTCTTGTAGCTACGAACCTTGCATGTTTTAGGTTCAAATTTTGGCCTTTTGAATTTTCTGATCACATAAACTAAATTGTGATCACTGATGCCTAAATCCATGACACCAGTTTTAGAAATACAAGAACTGTTAGAAAGTATCAAGTCTATAAGAGTGCTACTATTTTCAGTAACACGAGTTGGCTCCGTAATATGTTGTTTTAGGAAAAGAGTGGAGCATAATTCCTTTATTTTGGAGGAAAGAGCATATTTTGAAAGCATGTTACAGTTAAAATCTCCCAAGATAAAAACTTCTTTCTCTTCTGGGAGCTTGTTAAAACACTGTTTAAAATGAGTACACAGGTTTTCGGTACTCTGCAAATCACTACCTCCAGGTGGCCTGTAAACCCCACACACGTAAATAGGTTTAGTTTTTTTCAGGCACACTTTCACCCATAGTGATTCAACATTTTCGAAGTAAAGGTGTTTCAAAAGGTGGCTATCCAAGTTTTCATTAACAAAAATTAGAACACCCCCACCTCGTCTATTCCGATCATTCCTATAACAAACATAGCCATCAATTTTAACGTCATTGTCAGTGATGGTGTCATCAATTTTGGTTTCACAGATGGAGAATACATCAAGTTTTGTTTGATGTAGCAGAAGTTTAACATAGTCTAGTTTGGATGACAGACCATTAATGTTGAGATGGGCCATTTTTAAGCCCTTCCCATTTCTGATTGCCTCAAAATCAAAGTTTTCATCAATAGTAATATTGATGTTGTCCGGAATTTCGTCACCAAATGACTCCTCATTAGCAAAGGGCAAATTACGAGAAAGACAGGGACTGCAAACGAAAAACAGTTTATCTTCAGGAGTCTTCATAAATTGTTGATATTTTTTATCAGAAATACGCTCACATTTTTTATGAGCCCATAATCCACACTTGTCACAAGAAAGTGCTTTGTGTGTTTTTGCCACAGGTTTTAAGCATGAAGAACAGGGATACTTAACAGGACCTGGGTTGAGGCAGATGTCCCCTGACAAGAGGATTAAAAAATAGAAATACTTGTGCCTGCTTGGCTTAAGTTTTGATAAAGCCATTAATTTTAATTGGAGAGTGAGCTGGCTTTCAGAAACTCTATTGCAGGCATCAAGTGAAGAGATAGAAAAGAAACTCCTATCTAGTCGACTCATTTCGTTGTTGTTGGGTGAGCTACTTTTGAACGAAGGTTTTGTATTGCTCAAAAATACAACGAACACAAAAATCAGTTTTAGCGTAAATGTGGGGTTTCCTACCTGAGTAAAGTTATTTTTAAGTCGTAGAGAGATCATTCTACGGTTATGTGCTCTTCCAAAACTATGTTTGAAGGATCTGAGGCAAGCCCATTTCCTTACGATGTTACACAGAAGGAGCAGCAGGAACCCACAACACAGCAAAGCTACCATATTAGATGATAGATGGATAAAAAACTGACTGGGATAAAAACAATTTATTAACAAAAACAATAATTTAAAAAACTTACAAAACAACAAATTAAAGAAATGAAAAGATATAAATGAAGTAAAGAAGGCAGTACAGTATATAATAAATCAAAAAGGACTTAGCTGTCAAAGCAGGAGCTCTTCAAGCTTTAGTCTTCTTTTTTCTTTCTTCGACTTAGCGCGCCAAGACCGGAGCGTTTTAGATACGTCCGACCTCAACGAGAGCTAAGCACGGAATGAGAGCTAAGCGGTGTTAAAACATTCACTCTTAACTCTTATTCAATTTAAGGTGTAATAGACTGATCAGAAAAAAAATTAAGTTATCAATATTCCCCTTCGAAAAATAAATTAATAGTTTCACCATTGGGAAGATAGTCGTTTCTTTAGTATAAATGACTAATAAAAAAAATCGATTTTTTGATGCAATAAATTTAAGTAGTTGATCAATTGCAAGTAAGTTTATGCTCTCCCATTGAAAAAATTTACAAAAGTATTAAAAAACATATTGATTTGCTACCAAGCTTAGATGATTAAACCAGAATGATGTTCAAATAAAACCAGAACCTACCAGAAATAACCCATGTTGAATAGGGTTATGGACCAAAATACTTTAATAATTTTTATGGGATTTAATAAAAACACTTATTTGGATTTGAGAAAAAATGCGAAGTATTTGCCTTGCATTTATTTTTTTGAGATATCCAGAGTCTACTCTGGCGAAACTATTCTGGCAAGTGTTAACACCATGAAGGTTTTCTTGTTTGTTTTTTCTAAATTTTTTTTCTCTCTGTTTAATTAATTTTTATTATTTTCAGTTTGATGATGATAAAATTAAAAGCCGTCTCAACCAAGTACAGGTAGGACATTTTAAATTATAAATAAGTAAATAGTATAAGCATCTATTTTATTAGTTTGTGTCTTTTAAAATTAATTGCAAATTAATAGTATTGTACAGAGATAATTAGTATGTGTCTATGTCCCACTGTGGTACAGATTTTATGCAGTGAGTATTTCTCTTGTATTTAGGAATATTTAAAACAAGCAACCTCCATGTATGTGAGTCTCTCCATGGATGAGTCAACTGAGGTAATACAAGCTATTCCTTTTAAAAAAGGTTTATGTATAAACCCATACTTCCAGGTTCCTTCATCATGATTTTATGGTTTCAAACAGAAATGGGGATGCAGTGGATATCACTAGCAAAATACTAAATATTGTTCTTGATGATAAACAAACCTTTAAATTCCAGGTGGCATAACAGAAGAAGTGAATTATGTTCTTAGCAAATGAGACATTCATTTAAAATACACATATATATTTATACTTGATAAAGTCTTATTTAAGACATGTTGAATAATTTGCCGCATATTGTACTATAGTGTTTTAACTTACATTATAAATATATGCTTGCACTAGCCAAAGAGAACGGATCAAATGAATAAACTTGCAAAATTAATCCAACAACTTCGAGTTCAAGAACAAGGATACTTAGACCTTTTGGAAAAATCAATGGTATGTCTGCAGTTTATCTTAACTTTTTGATGATCCAGCATTATACATTTGGTAGGCTAGAATTTAGAAAAGAAAAAAAATCTGTAGAAATGTGTATTTAAATTCTGGTTTTCACTTTCAAACTTTTTTCATTTATTTTACTAGAGTAACACAAATTAAATTCTCATTTTCAAAATTGTTCTAGAATATGGATGATACACATTCCAATGCAGAAACATTTTCTGTATTAAGTGCAGATCAACAATCTGTTCAATCTGCAAGTATTGGGCAGAATTTGCAGTCTGATGTGAAAAGTCAACAACAAGAACTGGAAAGGCTTCGGGAACAACAGTCCCTGTTAAAGAAGATTGTTCAGCAACAAAAAGAGGTATGTATCTTTAACTTCAAAATATCAAGATCAAGGCATATTATTATTTGTCTTTTGTGTTACTTTGTGTTGTAGCTTAAAGAGCTAAAGGAAAAACAAACATCACTGTTAAGGATGCAAGAAAATGCAGAAAACATGATGAAGGAGAAACACCAGGTATAAAGCATAATATTTTCAACATTTGGATAGCAACATGGAAAAAGGCTTTTTGTTGTACTCCTGTACCACCAATCGTTTATTTTTTACTTTCAAAGTAGTTCAAAGTGTTTCTGAAAAAAATATTTTTACTTAAATTTTATTAAAAATGGAAAAAATTGGGTAATCGTTTTCCATTTGAAAAAAAAAAAACTATCATCTTGGCTAGCTTTTTTAACCAGACCTTGTAAAAATAATTTTTTATCTTAACAGAGTTACATATGAGGGCTTATGAAACCAATCTTAACCCTTAACCTGCCTGTCCTGGACCAATCTGAGATCAGTCTCCTGTTAAAAAAACCCAGACCCGGACAGGTCTGGGAATCCCTGCGACACTACTTTTAACTCGATAACTCGAAAACGGGCTGTTTATATTTATTGAGATTCTAGCACCTTAAAGACCGATAGTTGGGCCACACTTTTGTGAAGTTTGGCTCCCCTACCATTAAAACTCAATCCATAAGCAAGGGCGGAAGCAAGCTACACGCTTCTCGGTAACAAAAAAAACAAAAATTTTGAGATTGCTGCCAATGCAGACAGTGATTTTGACAAAGAAATTATTCCAGATGCAGTTGGAGAGAAGGAGTATAATATTTTGTTTGCTTTAAACAATGAGTCGTCTGATTTAGAAGGCTTCGAAATAGAATTTGCTGATAATGAAAGTGGACCTCCACATGCTAGATCCCCAGAAAAGTCTGTACCAGAGGGATTTAAAATGGGCCTTGCTTTAGTTTATATTTAGTTTATATTTAGTTCACATTAAAAAATAACATGAGGAGGTTTATAAAGCATAGACAAAAACTTTATAAGAACTTTTTATTATTTTTTTTACTTTTTTATTCTATCTTTACAAAAAAAATATTGTTGTTTCAGAGTCAAATAACATGTTTATATACAGTTTTTATGCCTATATTTTATACTTATGTAAAGGTTTAGTTAAATTTATCTAAATGTTTTTCCAAAAAGGCATGTTCATTGTTTTCTAAATTTTCTATAACAAAGCAGAATCTGTCATATTTTATTAATTAATGAGTTACAACTTTTCATAATCTTTCCAAAATGGTCTCACTGATCTAAATTTATGTAGCAGTGTGTAAAAATTTCTATTTTGGGCAAAAGTGGCTGGTTTGTGGGTACTATTTATCAAATAGGTCCTTGGCAGTTTAAGGGTTAACACTAATCATCCAAGTACTAATGTTACAAAGGTTTCTACCAATGTAAAAAAATGCTTCGTTATTTCTCTATCCTAAAATGTTGTTATTTTATTCTCTTTTAATTGATTACTGTTATGTTACAGCCAGTGATTCTGTTATTTTAGTTGAACTATGTGCCAAACAATCAAAGAGAAGGACAGCCAGAGGAGCGGAAGCCCATAAATGTATGTGCGGTGTAGAAAGTTATGTGTACTTAAGGTTACTTTAAAGGAAAAAACTCACTTGATGAGTAGTCTCAGAAAAACCCTTATAATTTATCAATACTTTCATTTTTTTTTTTTTTCTGAATGTTTGATGAAAGACTTTTTTGATGGTGTTATTTTCGTGAGATGTTAATTTTCCAAAAAGAAAATATAATGAATTAAACACACACCATTTTTTTTTCACTGTACGTGTTAAAACCGCATTTTTTCCGAATGCGTGGTCGCAGACTTCTCGTTTTTGCACTATTACATTCAGCATAAATTAAATTCTAAAAGGTTCCCGTTTTTTTTTTTTTTTTTTTTTTTGTAACAACGTCGTTATGAAATTATTTGTAATTATATATAATCATTCAAAAAAATGCATATTATTTTCTTTCTATCATCATAATTCGCTAATCAGTAATTTATACAAAAAAATCCGGGAACCTTTTGTGCATAATTTATTCAACTTTCCATTACCAAAAATTTCAATGAGCCAATAGGAAGTTTTTCGTAGGTGTTATGAAAATGTGTGAACTGAGTATGCAGAAAGATGATGGAAGTGTGAACTTTTTCTTTATGCTGAATATGGATGCATGCGTTCAGAATTATTAACAGACAGAAGTCAGGGTTACAAGAGAAAGCTTATATGCATACTCCTTAACTTTGATTTTTTTTAATGATTTTTTATACGACAACATTTATATATATATATCGATGGTGACAGTAAACTATCTAAAAAATATTATTATGCATATATTTATACGGTAGTCTCATATCATGCATAATGTTTACAAAAAATATGCTCAACTCATTTTGCACATATTTTCTCGAAGGTGTGAAGGATATAACACCTCTGAAAAGGCTTTTTCCAGAAAAAAGGGATGTTCCAAATATTTTCATGGAATATAAAATATGTCATTCGAAAGAGAATTTTTTTTTCTATGTCATGAATTTTTTGCAAAAAACCTAAAAAAAAAATTGTTTCCTTTACAGTAACCTTAAGTATCAAGTAAAAGGGAAAATAAGCAGAGAAGATAGTACCTAACAGAAAGTGCTTTAGTAAAGTAGCCTTCATCTTCAAGTTCTGACATATTTTAGAAAATAAATGTTAAAATTATGTAAGATGAAATGTTCTGCCTATTTTATAGCCCATAAAGAAAAAGGGTTGCAGCCAGTGAAAACAAGGCTAATAAAAAGGTTAAAAATTGTTTTAAATTAAGCTGTAAAGCCACTGGTTAGTTACATCATTTCCTAACTTCTAGCCAAACTATTAAAACGCAATCATATGTTACTTAAATAACAGTTTGCTTTGTGTAATGCTTAAGCTGCTCTTTCATTTGTTTACCCATTCAAATGTAACTATTCCTTAAATTTATTTAGAGCACACGGCAATCTCAAATGGCTGATAGGGATGCAGCTATCAATACAAATAATGTAAGTATGAATTATTGCTGCAATTAAGAAATTTTTTCCATTGTATTATGAACACATCTACTTATTTTCAAGAAAATAGAGAAACCAGAAAATCAACCTTTAGGCTACAGATAACATTGACTTATGATTTTAAATATACATACTTTCAGCAAACATTGTCAGTATTCACATAGTGTCAATACTATTGTAAACAGTTGTGGGAGTTTGCATAGCCTCAACTTCTAGGTCAGGAAGTTTTTGTTGCCAATTTAGTAGATAGAGTAGTTTTTGAAAATTTAATTAGTAGTGCTAACAGGCATAGAAAAGGGTAAGCTGTCATAAGGCTCTAGAAGCTGCTGTTTAAGCTTAGAAACTTCATTCACATCTTTCAAAGTAAAAGTCCACAAAATTATCTTGGTAAAAAAGTAGAAATCTCATACTAAAGAAATTTACGCGGTTTGTCAACTTCAAAAGTTAACACTATTTAAGTTTATATGGTGGTTAGGGTATATGGTAAAATGATAAAAAGATACAACATGGTTCAGACACATATTTAGTATATTAATTTTTACTGTTTTTTTTTAAAAAAAAGTATGGGATAAATGTTCATCTATTTCTTCATCACACTAACTCTCACAGGCTCAATCATTGTCCCTTGTCCTGGTTTAAGTGTACTGGTTATTTTTTACACTTAAACCAAAAAATGAGATTTTTACTACACTTACGCCAAACCATGTTAATTTCATGCACCACAATGTTTTTTTTTGGAAAATCACATTATTTTATGCTTCTGAAATGCAAATTTTAGAAGATGCTTGTTAATATTATGTATGTTAGATTAATTTTTCTGAGATGTTAATTTCCTGACTCGTTAATTTTCTGTAATAAGTCATACACCATGACAGTTGGAAACTTTCCCATTTTTTTATCATGTTCTTGACGTTTCTGTATAAATTTACAAAATCTAGTATAAATGCAATCCATAAAAAAATTATCTTTAAAAGGGGATTCCTAGAGTAGGTATTTAATATAAAAAAACATTAAAGGAGGGCCATTGAATCCAAGCATTGCGGTATTTAGTAATTGCTTGATCTAGACGTAACTTGCTAAGAATTTATATTTGTGAATAAGGAAGAAATATAGTTTACAAATTTCTGAACTTTTTCAGAATGTTTACATATTTAGGACTAATGACTATCTATACATCTAATATTTTAATTTAATATATTAATTATATAGACTTTTATATTGTGCATGTAAACTGGAATCTGATATAAAAACAAAAGTTTTAAATAAGACAGGTCCAATTTATTACACCTACTCACAGAAACAGAATAAAATTTATATCAAGCATTGCATTCTTTAATTATTCTTTCAGACTGCGGAAGAAAGCGATGCTTTAAAAAGGGCACAATTAGTAAGCAAGCTTCAAGCGTTACAGGAGAAAAAAGAACAAATGGACGAGCTTATGGTAACTTTAAAAGCATTAAAAAATGCACAAACAGCAGAAGGTATAGTACTTAATTTTGGTATTTGTTCAAAAATACCTTTACAGTGAACTCTCAAAAACTGCAAAATGAGCTCCCATGGGGATTTAATTGCGTTGATTACAATAATTAGTTGTTTTAAAAAAGAAAAAACATTTTGTAGTAAAGCCCAAATAATCTTGTCCCATTCACCATCATTTAGTCCATCAGTATATTGAAAATACAGTAAATCAAAATACTTTTTTATGCAGACTGTTCAATAAAAATGTTTCCAATTTCAATCCATTATTGTTTTGTTATTGAAAATATTTAAATAATAGTGCTACGGTTTGCCAATTTATTCTCCCCTTTCAATACGTCAGTCTTTTTTGAAATAATAAAAGTAGTTAATTCATAAAGCTGTGTTGATATTTATTTAATAGAAAACATGGTAGCACAACTTAACCAGGATACTACCAAGGAAGCCGCATCAGAAATGCAGTCTGTTGACAACGATATCAATGATGAGGATGATGAAGAAAACATGGACGTAGGTGAAAAAATCAACAGATTAAACGATGTTCGAGAAAGATTACACGAATTACGAAGCATTGTGGCTGAATATGAAGTAATGTAACTCTGCTGTTAATTTAATCTAAAATAATAATACTTTAACTATGTGTGTTTGTGATTTGTAGAGAGTATCTTTTTATGTCTCATTTGTTATCTAAAAAATCGGCTATTTTTAGATATCGATACTTAGTTTAACGTCTATAACAGAATTATTATTAGTGAAGTGCACTTATAACTTCGAAGGTCCAATAACTTAATGTATCCTTCACATAGGTAAATAAGACAAAAATTGGGCAAATATTTCAAAGCTGGGACAACCTGCTTGTTCTGTAAACCCTAATATATCTCCTTAACTGTTTGTCAAAAACACACAATTCTAAATATTATTTTGATTGGGATTTTTATCTTCGCACAATAGAGAATATATTTTTTGTATATTAATAAGTAAGCTGTCGTAGTAACTGTTTGCTTGGGAAATCAAGTGGATTTTCCACAGGCTTATTATTAATGATATTCATTATTAACTATACATAGCATATTTTTATAATTTAGTCAGGCAATATTCAAAGTTCAGCTCATGCAACTGATGCAAGCCGTGACAACCGACTTCATGCACAAGCTATACGACAAAAACAAGGAAACACTATAACAGGAAAGGGTGGGGCAAGGGTTCGCATACCTAATCAGGATTTTTTGTTGAATGACTTGCAAAATCTCCAGAATGGAATAGAGGAATTAATGGGTAAGTAATTATAATCAAAACATCACATTTTACTAATAGTTTTTATTTTTTAATTTTAATTTCTCATTCAGATAATCGTTGTCGTCCAGCACCTTCTGTACAGCGAAAAATAGACGTAACTAGAAACCAACCATCAAAGATAAAAACTAAAAATACAAATCGAGAGAAAAAGCAGCAAAGAACAAATAAAAATACATCAAATGAGTTGTCTGCAGACTATGCAAACAAAATGAGGTAAGCCATTACCTTTGTTATGTGTTCTGTAAAATTGTCTTTTAATTAAATGCTCAAGTACTTAAAATATTTTATTTTAAGGCAACTGCAGCTTGCAAGAAATCGTATTGCAGATGAAAGCAGTTACCTTAATTCTGATAAAGATTCTGCTAGCATCAGAAGTGCTACAACACAAACAGAAGATTCAGAATCAGGAAAAGATTCAGACGTAGAAAGCGAGGCGAGTTCCATGCTGCAATGGCAAGACGATCCAGAATTTAGAACTAAAGTCAAGTAAAACAAAATTTAAACATTTATACTTAATTATGTATAGTAATAAATCTAGAGATACTTCTTAGTTATTCATTCTGTTACTAAGGTTATTTAGATATCAGTTGTGAAAGAAGTAGTACAAATTTACATAAAGTTTTGACATCGAGTTGTATCTAATGCATATCTTGTTTTCATTTCGAAATTACACTGGATTAAAATGGTCATCCTATTTTAGTACAAACCACCCAAACTTTGAAATGACTCTTTTTTTATTTCTTTTGTGTTACATGTTTAAATTTGATGAGTTAGCCTAAACATCGGAATATGTTTGCCTAAACACCAGATGTTACCAAATTATTAATCACAGATATAAATAATTGTTATTGAGATAATATTAAGGTATTTTTTTGTTAGGAAACTTCAAATGGCAAGAGAAAAGCTTCATCAACTACAGGAACTTGTTAAAGTTGTTCAAGAAGGCGGAGCACAATTGCCAATAGATGATCTAATTGACCTCACGCTTAGCATAAGCGATGAAGAGAATGAAACATCTGCTTGTGGAGAAAGTGAAGAAGAGGATGAAGGTGAAGATGAAGAGGAAACTGGAGAAGAAGAACAATCAGATGACGAAGATGCAGATGGAGAACAAACAGAGAATGACAACCAAGATGGAGAGAGTGTTGGGAGTAAAAGTACCGACATGAATTACAATGTAAGCACCTAAGTCACAGCAATTTTAAAAGCACTTGTACTAAAAGCTGCAGTGTTATGTGCAGTATATTTTAATCTGAACATAGCAAATTGTGAAAATTTTGTGTGTATGCTATGTGTTGCATTGTTTAGAACAACAGTTGCAACATAAATTATCCACTCTTTCAGTAAAGCAATGAATTGTCAGGAATTTTCAAAATAATATCAAAATGCTTGTATCAAATTTACATTTTTATTGGCAACTTAATTAGAATATCTGTATCTGCCCAAAGTAGCCAGATAAAAAGGAAAATGTCTCGAATATCAAAAAGATAGTAAATGTTGAGTGGACACCTTGAAATGTGGCCAATTTATGCATTATATTTTTGCAGCTTTTTTGTGCAAAATAGACTAATAAAAAAAAATTGGGCACTGCTCAAGGAAGAGCATTTTCCTTTTTTATTTAAAGTTTTTAGGGGAAAGTACAAGTAGGGTAAATTACTGAGAATAATGAAATGCAAGTTATTGTTAACATTAATGGGAGAAGAAATTTTATAAATTTAGTCTGCCAGGAAACAAAAAAATGAACTATAAATTTTTATACAAATTAATGATAGTGGAACTATAACACAACTGTTAATTTTTTTTTAACTTAACTTTTCTCCTGTCAAAAAAAATTTCTTCAAGCTATGTTTTATCACTTGTACTAATTAAAATATTAACAATGTACTATATGGAATTTTTTTTTAGTTTGCTCCTGAAAACGGTTTGTCTGACAATGAGCGACGATATCAAGGTCTCCTGAGAAAACAAAGATTGGAATTGAATTACCTTCTCAAGGAAAGAGAGAGGTTACTTGAGGCTCAGCAAAAATTGTCCAGTCTAGCAACCTCGGCCGTGTCTGCACATACCCAAACGAATACTACAAGTGTTGCTTCATTAAAGAATGTGAACACCACATCTGGAAGTCAGAAAACGTTTCCCACTCTCACACAGGCAGAATTGAACAAACAAGACAGGTATAAAGAGAGACCAAGGAAAAGTCTGTTTGCAAAATTAGATGGTATGTCTGTGGAACCACATTATGGTTCTGAACACGAAATATTTCCACCAAGTGTTAAAAGTGACAAAGAATCTATGACCGGTAAGTGTTTGTTTTCTGTCCGGTTTGTTTTACATGTGAAATTTGGGAACTTAGGAACAAAAAATTCACTTTAGGGCCTTTAGCAAATGCTATGGCAGTTAGTGAGATTCGTAGACAGAGGGATCTGTTTGAACAAAAGAAAAAACAAAAGTTTGTGGAGAAGCAACAAAGAAAGAGAAAGAATCGCTCAGATGAGAATCAGTCTGATGACAGAGCAACTTATTCTGTGCATAGTGATATTGATGAAGGAGTTGGTGTGAGTATGTACAGTGCAGATGTAACAACTGCTGCAACGTGGGGTGGTTCCACCGAACAAAGTTCAAGTGAAGAAGATTCTGCTGTTGGTGAAGAATTTCCTGATAATGTATGATAATTTCGTTATTTTTGTGAACTTTATATATTTTTAATGAGAATTAAAACCAATTTAGGGATACATAAAACTCCTAATTTTTTTAAATACTTTTTTTACATTTATGAAAAGTTGAATTAATAGTATATTTTTTTGAATAGAAAGCTATAATTTCAAGAAATATGGAGAAAATAGGTAAAACATGTACATCAACAAATAAATCCTTTTAGTATTTTTATATCAAGGTGCAATGGTAATATTTTCTATCACCCCTTTACTAATCTTTACAGAATAATGCGGAAGATGGTGATGAATACGGAAGCCAGTTTGATCAACCTGAGGAAGAAGAAGAGGAAGCTGATGCCAGCAATGTGCCACCTGTATTTAAAGTAAAGAAGTATGGCAACGAACAGCCGAGGCGGGGAATCAGCTGGTTGAATGAAACTACACCTAGCAAAAAAAGTAAAAATATTATTTGCAAGTAAATTTTTGTTTATTAAAGAGCATTATTGTTAATTGGTTATTGCTGATTTTTAGGTTCAGCGGATCTATACAGAAATAACGGGGGTTCAGTAAGCTGGTCATTAGATGTCTCTCCACCAAGATCAAGAAGAAGACTTAGACAAGGGGTAAGCCAAATTAGTTATACTACACTTTTAAAGCAAGGCTTCTTAAAAATATTATATTTCATACTTTCTTTTCTTTTGTTAGAATCTAACTCCAGCTCACAAGCTTATTCATGATAATAAAAGAAAGCGACAGCGTAGTGCTCAGTTTGAAGGAGACGTGACTGATGCTTCAGCTACAGTGTCACGACCTGATGAACAACTGCAGTCGCAACTTGCGAGTATGTGCACATCTTTGCTGAGGAATGAACAAACACTTTTATCTATGCTACAAAATCAATCTTCAGCAGGTTACGAAGGTAAGAAAGAGAGCAATTTTATTACTAAATTAATATCTCCTGCATTGAGTATGCTATATTTTGTCGATTCAACTTTTTCAATCGAGTTTAACATATATTTACCTAGGGTATGCAATGTACCCCTATTATACCTGACCTTTTTTGGCCCTTGTAAGCCTTGGTGGGGGGCACAAAGTGCCCGCAGGCCATAAATCCTGAACCACTTGTGCTTAAGTGATGAAACTTGGCTCAATTGGAGAATGTCTTAGTACAAACTCAATCCAGGTAAAAAAATATTTTGATGACGTCATAGGGATTAGAAATGACGTCACACATGTGAAAAATGGTCATTTTCATAATTTTTCAATTCCTTTTTAATTTCTCGCTTGTTACTAATGATATGGCCTTGATTCTTGGTAGATTTATGGAATGAATACCAAAATTTGTGTTTCACATGAAAAAAGTAATTTTATTGACATCAGTCGGGTAAAAAATGACGTTATTTCGGCAAAAAAATTCTTATTTTAACGATAAACATAAAAAGACCCATTCTACCAGAAATATTGATGATCATGTCATTAAACTTGGCATATATGTAGAACAGGACACTTAGAGATAATCGAGGTAAGGTAAATAATATAATGATGTCATTGGGATCCGAAATGACGTCAATTTGCTGGATCGATATTTCCTTCAAATCTGGTCTGCTTTTTGTCCCTAGTAACCATATATCACCTTAGCAACACCTTGTAATAGTGTTAAATTAAATCACTATTTATATATAATTCCTGCCACGCATTGTTTTTAAAACGTGTAATATTTTAGCCTGTCCTATATCGCAAAAAGGTTCACATGTTGGCAATTTTCAAACTCTTCATGAAATTCGACAGTTTTTTGAGAGGTCTTCATTGAATCAGTCTTATCAGCAAACCCTGGATGCTTTAAAAACCTGCTATGATCGGGTCGAGCAGCACCAACTTGATATGGAGTATCTAAAAAGACAGTTTGAATCATTGAGCCAGCCATCATACACAACAGCTACTGACTACAGATCTCCATGGCCAAATCCACCCTCTTTACACCTTAGTTCATTCGGTGGTGTGAATAATGAGATAAAACCAGATGAAAGCAAACATGAATTTGCAACATCCATCCCCAGTTGCTTGAAATCCATGTCTGCCTTTCCAAAGAGCACTCAAACAGAAACAACCCTTTTTGAGGATCCGTTTAAACCTTCAATCCAACCTTACACTCTGTTTGGCGAAACATCGCTTGATGCCGGATTATCGCCAAACCGGAAGGAGCAGGACGATTTTAAATTTGAACCAGTCCCAGACCCAGTTAGTCCCGGAACAATTGGCGAGAGGATTTTTCAGCAGTTCGAGGATAATGCTAACGAAGAAGAACCAAGTATCCCGTTCCGTTTAAGGATGTCTGAGTACAACCCATTATCGTATCAAGGTAAAACACTACTAGCTAACAAATTTTTTGATATGGTGTTTTGTTAATGGCATAAATAATTCTAATTTCACTTATTTCTTTGTAATGATTATCGTTGTAATTTTTGTTGTTTTTATTTTGCAGGTGGTAATTTTGCAGACACAGCAACAGGTAATGTTGTTACCGTGTCTAAATTGTCCTTGAATAAGGATCGTGCAGAAACCATGGTTTCTGACCATAAGGCTGACCAAAATGAAAAGAGCATATGGCCATCGTTTTTCAAGTTGGCTGAAGCTTCCATTGCTGCTGAAAATGTGTCTGAAAATTCATCAAAGTATACAAGTAGTTTAGCTGGTCGCAGTGCTTCGAATGAATTGCCAAACAAGTAATTTTTTTCACTAATTTAGGCGTAGGAATAATTTTTATGTTATCCTTATATGTTCATATTTTTTGAATTAAAAATAATTTTGAGCCACAATGATACTTCTTGTCCAACCTGGTGTCGATGTGACGCTTAAGATATGTTTAGATTTTTCCTACGTTTCAGCCCAGTGATCCTTCTAAAGTAAAATTGGGTGGGTGTAATCACACAAACCCTTCACTTGATCTTTTAATGATTTTGTTTTTCAAATTTAGAGCAACCAGTGTGGCGACCAAAGCGGATGATGAAATGGGTGCGCGATCTACAGAAAGTAACTTTTCATTATTTGAAGCCCTAAGGGATTCTATTTATTCAGAAGTTGCCACATTGATAGCTATGAATGAATCCCGCCCACATTACCTTGTGGAACTGTTTCGAGAACTTCAATTATTAAATTCCGACTATCTGCGACAAAGAGCTTTGTATTCACTGCAAGAGCTTGTTACCCGTTTTTTAACAGATGATAGTACAACTTCATCTCCGATGAAACCTGCTTTTAAGCAGGAAACTATCCCAAGTTCTACAACGCATGCGCCATACGAACAATGGGTAGCATCGGCTTCGGAGCAGACACCAAGTGAAAGCGTGTTGACGACAGATGATGAGAGTGAATCACAAGCATTGCAAACATTGGCGAGGCAGATACAAAACAACGACATGTACGATTATGCTGAGTTAGCTGATACACAATCAGATACGAATGTTTCCACGCCAGCATCAACGTGTGATATCCCCTTTGCTGCAGAAGATTTAGGAAATACTGTTATCAACTTAGAGGAAGTAAGTATTGGATATGAAATTTAAGTCGCATTTGTAGTTTGTTTTAGTTTTAATTTACTTTATAAAATGTGTAGGCATTGGAAAAAATGAGGTTGTATGAACAAAACATGGCCAAAGTAAAGAAAGCATTTGAACAAGACTCTGCATCCCCATCTACCGCTGCATCTTCAATCAACGACCGTCAAAACACAGTCAATGCTGCATATGAAGCTGTCAAGCGGCGCGTTAATGCTCGATTAGATACGACTAGTAATAGTTCTGCTGCCGATGTCACGAGTCTGGCCTCTTCTGATATGCCACAGCCTTCTGTTGACACGAAAAAGCTTGACAGACAGATCAAATCAGTAATGATGGATCTGATACCGTTTTTAAATGACCACATCGAAAGTATCTGCGATGAAGAGCTTTTAGATGAAATCAGACGTTCGATTGTACAGTTTTCAAAGGGCAAAGAACAATTTGATGAATCTTTTCATAGGCAATTGGATTCGATACTAAAGGATTCCTTAATGAAGTTTCATTCAAGAAAGTTAAAAGAATGTGGAGAGGATATATTGATCGATGTATCTGAGATATTGTTCAATGAACTCGCATTCTTTCGGCTAATGCAAGATCTTAACAGGTTTGTCTGTTTGTCTGTTGTTTCTATCCTTTTTAGAAAAAGAACATACCTTAACTTGTCTGTTGCTCTAATAATAATAGATGTTATCATGATGTTATATAGTATTTTTATATTTTACGATTCCATTTTTTTTTCTTTACAGGCCGCTGTATGAAGGTTTATCCGCAGAAGACTTTAAAGCCATGGTATATTTTATTCTCTTTTTTTATTGAAGCTAGGCCTTGTTTTGCATTGAAACTTTTAATTGCTTACCGTATTCTTTGAAATATCTCCCTAATAAAGCAGCCCTTATAAATTTTATATTCTACGCAAATACTTTGGTGATAAAGCAATGCGCTGATTTGAACAATCTCAAAAAACCAATTGGAACATAAACACGTTTGTTTTCTGAACACATATGTTTTGTAGTTTTACAAAAGGTTAAGATTCAGTAAACATTTACTGTTCTTTGCTTTTTTCGCCTTATAGAACAACGATATTGGGCAACATTTTCAAATGGCACCAATCAGTTCTCCTGGGTAAATTGAGTTTATAAAAAGTTTTATTTGGGTGGATTGTATTTTTCATGCTTTTCCTCTGAACTTAACACCGTAATTTGCAATTTTAGTGACGATGGAAGTTCGGTTGCAGAGTCTGTAGACACGGTTGAAAACGAGACCCCCCAAACATCCTCACAATCAAGCAGCTTATCCAACGCCTACGTGGTTATTGATCCTCTTGTCATTACGGATGAAGAAACTGAATCATCGAGACAATTTGTCAACGTTGAGCTTTCTGTTAGTGAATCACGTCCAGTACGCAGTTCTGGTAGTGGCGAGGATGACAACGAAGAGGAGCCGTCTTTGTTTTCAAAAGCATCCACGCCAGCTTCATCAATTAATCTGTATTCACAAGTGATACAAGCGAATGCCGCGAATAATGAACAGGGTGGTGTTTCACGAGGTCCTCAAGCTGAAGGGTTAAACAATCATAGCTCAGAACAAGTCAGTCAATCAGCAGCAGGCAACGTATCTGTGGAGAACGGTAAGAGCCACCTAGTTGCCAACAGAACCCGTTTTAGTTTCGGGTGTAAATGTCGAATTGTGTATATCTAGAGCAAGACTGTGCTGCCGAAGATGAACGAGACGAGGGCGACCAGCTGGCAGAGGAAGACGAACGTATTGAACACGAAAGGGAGGCAGTTGCTGATGAGCCGGAAGGCCAGGATGGTGTGGAAAGTGAAAGCGCTGAAGACGAAAGAAATTTAGAAGAAGGTATTTGCAGTTTAAAGTCATACGCTCCTATTTTTGAAGTCATCTTGTTAACACATTGGTTGTTCGTGCTAAATATTGTGTAACTTTGTATTTTTTGTAGGTACAGAGGCGCCAGAGGCAGAAGATAACGTTGAACAAGATAGAGTAGAATCACTTGACCAACAAGTAAGAGAAATACATCGTATACTAGTAATATGCTCTGATAGTTCTTTCCGAGGTCTATAGAGTGATGTAACAGGTATATCATTGTTTATGTCTACCCTCGATTGATTGATGGATTGATTGATTGGTTAACTTAAATTTATGGTAATAAATTATGTACGCATGTTAGTGTTGTATTTATCTTTAGAAGAAATGCACTTTTCATCGTTTTTAAGTGTAATATTTCTTCTTCTTTAGAATGAGACAGAAGAAGTCGCTGAGGATGATCTTCCTGAGGTGATTATGTCGCGCCATATTTGTTTTTTTTTTTAATTCTTCTAACATAAAATCAATGCAGTTACGTTGCAATAAAATCTTATTCTCTTGCTTTACTTAGGCTGACATGGCATCGGAGGAAAATAATGCTGCTGCCCAAGTTGTGTTGGATCATCTGGAGGGACAGCAAGGTGATGTTGATATACAATTTTTTTTAAAAAATTCACCTTGCTGCTACTTTATTGACCAACTAATTTCAAGTCAAAATTTACAAATATTATATTGTGTGATTCACTGCTTTGTTTTGTTCTCAATCACACCAAAAGTCGCTTCCAAAGTTTTTTGTAGTGCATGTGTTTTTATTGTATTTTTTTTTTCTTGTTTGTTCTTTTTTTACTTAAACAATAATTAATTACAAATGGTGACAATGAATTTTAGTGGATAGTTTTATGTCAACCTGCAAATAGCGAGTGATGGATAAAAAAATGTTTTTTGAAATTTCAAATGAGTAATAACAGACAGATGGTTTAGATAATGTATGGCTAATACGAACTTCTAACTCTGTTTATTTAGAATTGGCGGGAGATCCACAAGCATTACCTCAAGTCACAGGTATTACAAAGATTATTATTTGACGTACTGCTTTGTTTTGCTAAATTTCTTGCTAACTTTGAGTATTGTAAGTTCTCGAATTTTTATTACTTTTACACTGGATTTTGGCTGCTACTATTCAGACAAAAATGTCGGACACGAGTAAAGAAACCAAATTATTTGTTCAAAACTTGAGGTTCGTAACGTTCACTGTACTTCTTCTTATAGAATCTCCACCATAACGAGTTGTCATTCGAACGTTTACTTCTAATCGAACGTGTAAATCTGACTCGACTGCTTCTTGGTTGTACTGATGACGTCACTGCAGCATTCGTTTGTTGTTTGCTGTTGAACAGAATTATCTTTTCGTTTGTTTTCAAAAGTTCCTAATATAATTTCTACTGTTTGAAAGCTCTTATGTACGAAATGATTGTTGTAAAAAAGAAAACCACGAAACGTCAGACTATTTATTTTTCAACAAACTCTCTCACAAAATTGAGGGGTTACAGCGTTTTTTCCAATTAAAAGTACCAATCTCGTATTTGTTGCCTGGTACCACAGACAAGGAAGACTTAACTTCCCAAAAAGTGTTTTGTTATTGAAGACTTGTGTTTTGAAGAGATCGTTAATAAGTGCACTGACTAAAACGTTTTGATTGTAGATTAGTTATTATTTATGAAGAGTGAAAATAAAAATAATCACCTAACTTTATTGCTTTTGTTTTTGTGCAACTTCCGATTCGACATTTTTATCCCATCTGTAAGAGTGTGGCTAGGTAATCACGATTTTTTTACTGGCTGCCTTAAAATTATCACGAAATTGTAAATTTCGCATTGATTCTTTTATTACTAGGAAATCTCCCTTCTAATGCTTTTTTAAAACCTACAAGTGACCAATATTGTGGAAAGAAATTATCCTACATCGATTGAAAATTTCAGCCTTTGTTTACCTTTTAATGTCGCCATTTTGTTTCGATGCTTTTGTTTATACGATGCCGTTTCAGTTTTTGAGCGATATCATTTAATTTTCCGCATCTGGACGAAATTATTCTGTTCCGCATGTCGGATAGAATCAGTTTCGTGGTAGGCGGACACGAAACTAAACTTATCTGCAATGTGCCAACATGGTTTTGACCACAACTTTTCTTTTAGTATTACACTAACTTAGAAGTGTTTTAAAAAAGAACTAAGGAATTCAAATTTTAAGAACAAAATTCAGAATCAATAAGAAGAGAAAATTCGAACCGTTTTTGTTTTCACTAATAGTAGTAATAATAAGACAACCTTATTTCCCTTATTTTTCGGTGAATGTACACTGAATAAGACTTTAAAAGTGTTCAAAACGAGTAATTTGGACTAAACTTTAACCAATAAAGTTCAGATAGTCAAATTCACATTTTTCAGATTCGCTGTTGATTGGTTTAACATTTGGATTCTTAAAGTCACTTAAAATGTATTTTTTGTTTCTTCGATATATATATATATCGCAGGCTGAAAAACCTTGTAGGGAAAATAATCTTGAGTTGAGATGACTTTCAAATTAGTGTCCTGGATGCTTATTAATTTTTTTGATTTTTTAAATGCATAAGGGCTTCGCTTAGAAAGGCGGTCATCAATATTTTCAAACCTTTGGCTAATTAACAAAGAAACCGAGATGTAAATTTTTTACCTAATATGTAACAACAGTTCTATGAGGCACACCCACCTCCCTCCTCCTTGGTGACATTTGAGATATTGGCGCTCATTCGAGAGGGCGCTAAACGATTTTATACAAAAGTTCAAATAATTACAAAACAAGAAAAGTAATTCCAACCTTAACTCAGAGTTTTTTTTCTCTTTCTTGATATCGGGACGGTAAAAATAGAGACAAGAACCCTGGGATCGAGGTTGAAGGAATTTTTGAATTTCCGCGCCCGAAGGCGTAGGAAATTCTTTAAAACCGTCGTTTTTTTCTTTTGGAGCATTTTTTGAGAAAAAATCGACCCTGGGATTTCACGTTGGTCCGTCACAGATGTAAACGTCGTACCCAAGCTCCTTAACTACTGGGAAGTCTAGTATTGACGCTTCAGGCCAAAAATTGGTATTTGTTTTCGACAAAATTTGGCACAGTTAACAAAAAAAGTATGCTGAACATAATGGTGACATAATAATTTTGAGTTTTGTCACCTAAATGTCATTTTAGGCCAAAATTGGTCCAAAAATTAGAATTACTATATTTTCAACAAAATTTGGAACAGTTAACAAATAAAGTATGCTGAACATGATGGTGACATCAAAATTTTGATTTCTCTTTCCTAAATTTCATTTCAGGCCAAAAATTGGTGCAAAAATTAAAACTACTTTATTTTTAACAAAATTTGGCACAGTAAACAAATAAAGTATGCTGAACATAATGGTGACATCAAAATTTTGATTTTTGTCACCTAAATGCCATTTTAGGCCAAAATTGGTCCAAAAATTAAAACCACTTCATTTTCGGCTAAATCTGGCACGGTTAACAAATAAAGTATGCTGAAAATGATGATGGTACAAAAGTTTGATTTTTTGTCACCTAAATGTCATTTCAGGCCAAAATTTATCCAAAAATTAAAACTGCTTTATTTTCGACAAAAATTGACACAGTTAATAAAAAAAGTATGCTGAAAATGATGGTTACATCAAAATTTTGATTTTTTGTCAACTAATGCCGTTTAAGACCATAAACGTCTCAATCGCAAGACTTTCAACCATGAATGATAGGCTGTATTTTTTGTTAGCAATTTCTTTTAAAATGTGAGTTTATTAAGACACGTTTCGTTTTGTTTGCGTTTGTTGTAAGATATAATGTCACTGATGGGCTTTATCTTCAGAGGTTCATGCACCAAACCCCTTCGAATGTTTGGCACAATAACACAACGAATTAGCAGGTTTTCATCAAATATTTTGGTAGCGCGCGGAAATTCTTAGAGCCCCCAGGGCTTCTTGTTATATTTTTCAAAACTTATGTAATAAATATTGGCAATTTCGAAATGCGAAATATGCACTCATAATTTTTTACTGCATTTCATTTTTATCTCTTATTTCTTGTCTTCAAGAAAATGCAAAGTTGGGCGCTGAGTTTAGGGCACGAGGTGTATAGCATTGACAAACATAAAATGAACATATATTGTTCATTTTTTGCGTTTGAAATTAGCATGTTGCAGACAATACAGTATACCAAACATTAAAAAAGGCAGTTCATCGTAATTCTTCTTTCATATAACCTTGTTTTGAGGGTTGGATAAAATGCAGGGTATCTTTCCCAATTGCGATGAGAACTTGCCAGTATTCCCACCCAGATCATTCCACTTCTAAGCCAGAGCTGCCGAAAAAATGCACATGTAAAATTTTCTATAGCGAAGTATACTGTCCCTCATCCCTAGAATATTCTGCTTTTCCATGGTTTTAGCTAGATCCTTTGATCACTCTTGTTCCCATGGATTTTTGGCTTTTTTATATGTCTTCCCTCATATCAAAAAACTAACAATTCCTGGAAACGAGGGTGTGCTTTTGTAAATGTAATTATATCCATCCCCATACCAGCACCTTCTTAAAGAATAAATGTTCCAAATAAGTCCAAGGTGTTGCCTCAGAACAACCTTGTCTCAAGGGTTAGAACATTTTAACACGGAGGCAAGATATTTTACCGCGTCTACAACCTCCATCCGCCTAGGACTTTGTACATAAGCGAGCGCTGGTGCGAAAAAAAGCTCCAGAAAGGTTTTATTTTACGCTGTGCTTTCTTTTTCAGCGTGTCTCCCAGAGGGGGCAAAATCACACTCGTTTTCCTTATGACCTTAACTCTAAAATGTAAAGTTTTACAGTCAAATAATGACTGGAGCAAGTAGAAGAAATATTTTGTCTTATCACTAAATCTGAGCATAGCCAAAACCGAAATGCATGGAAAGGTATCAGAATCTCGACCTCAATAGGGCTATATAAAACTATAACTTCGTTCAGGCCTGGTCCTGCCACAAAATAATCGTCGCCTGTAGATCCTGATGATAACGGGGTTTCCCCTATTTATACAAGAGTTTTCGCAGAGAAAATGGCCAAACGTCACAAGAACTTTTAATAACAAATAAACCCAGTTGTATTATTGTGGAGATAACTTTTTCTCTATAATATGTTTGTTTTTAAACAAATATTATTTCAGTTTTATAAATTCAGTTCTAATATCTCTACAATACCATGCCAGAGCTTTAAAGTAAATGCTTTTTTGCAAAATACTGCTTTGTGTCTTCACTTCTTCTTGACATCGTTCATGACTCCAGTCTTGTCTCTTTCGTTGTACGCTTATTAGCTTGATCTTATTATATACTTTAGAAGAAAGAACAGAAGATAACGTGTCATTTCATACTAACTTTACGATCACAAGTAATTGTAGTATTTTGCCCAGAACACTGTGTCAAAAAGGCATCCCTACAAAATGAGACTTGAAATAAAATCAGCTGTAGAGTTTTTCACTCATATCTTATCCATTCAAGGATCTATCCCACCTCACAAGTTGGAAAAGTTTTCACAGTGTTTAGAAGCGTTGTTATATACAAAGTTTGAGCAACATTGGCATCCACAGAAACCAATGCTTGGTTCTGCCTTTCGTTGTATTAGGATAACACAAAAACACATGGATACAGATATAGATAAAGCAGCTTCTATGAGTGATGTTACATTTGCTGTATTAGTAAATGCCCTTCCCAGAGAATTTACAATGTGGATAGACCCTGAAGATGTTTCATATCGTATTGGTGAGGAAGGTTCGATTTGTAGTATCTTTAACAAAGATGGCAATAACACTGGAAGTCAGACTGATAGCGGAATTTTAAATCAAAGTTGTCATTCAGAAGTGTCCAGAGCAACACTTATTTCTTCACCAAATGAATCGACATATACACAATGTTGGAGTTGAAAAGATCAGACAGTCAACTGTATCATATATGTTTATTACTGAATTTTTCTCAGAATAATTGTAAAAATATGTCTGATCTTTATGAAGACAATCCAATTTCTTATGTTAGATTATGCTTTTAATACCAGTTAAAACTGCAACGTCCGTATTAATAGCCTAAAATTTGGTTGATTTAGAACTCCCACAATTTTTCTTGAAAATTAAGTCACAAAAAGTCATTATGTGCACATATTGTTTTCTCTGGTATTGGCAGGTAACCGAATTTTATATTTTAAGATGTGCATACAGTGTGTAGATATTATTATATTGTTATTATAATTATTCTTAAAATATGTATAAACTTTCTTAGTTTGAAATAAGGTGTTTACCTCAAAACAAAATTAACATGTTGGAGGTCAATTCCTTTTTGCTTAGTGAAACTTTTCACCTCTGTTGAAGATTTTCTTATTAGTGTAGCTCTCTTTGCTGCAAAAGGCAAACTGTATAAACAGTCTTTTTATAGGTTACGTAAATTTTTATGTTATTTCAATCATATTTATGAAAATATTCACCTGAAACTTTAACTCTAAACTAATGTGTAAGAAGGTTTTGTGCATACAGATACTTAACCTTTTATCAGTTAAAGAATAGTTATACTCAACAAAACATCTTAAGACTTGTGACCCTAGTGGTAGTTTAAAAAGTATGAAAACACAATCGGGGAGCTATTTGACATATTGTGGTGGAATTTTATCATTTTTATTCTCTTTTATTCTATTTTTCCATGTAATGTTAAAAGTGAATGTGTTCAGCTTGTCAATTCTTTACAGTATATATAGCGTTTTTGCTTGCGATCTTTCATAAACTTTATTTTTTGTCCTTGTCAGCCATACTGGTTATGGTGACAGCTTATAAATATTATACTGAATTTTTTTGAATGCTTTTCGTAGATTATATTCCTTTTCTTTTCCTTGTTTGTTGTGCCAGTGTGATTTATCACCTGCATACAATTTCTTTTCAAAGTTTGTCTGGACTGAGCCATCAGTGATTATGATTTAACTGTCTTTAACATTAGATTTTTTTATTTCAAAGCTAAGACTACAGTACACATCCACTAATTCAGATATAAAAGGGATTAGAAAATATGTTTGAATAAGATCTAGCTGCAGTAAACAGAAGAGTTTCATTAAGGAAATTGTACAAAATAGCAACTGTTCAAATTAACAGCATTCAAATTAGCAGATATGTATTATATAAAAAATCCCTCAAAATTTAAATTTTTGTTTCGTCATTCTTGAAAAAAATATCCAGGAATATAATCTACAACTATACTTTTTAATGTTAAATCATCCTTATGGAGCTATTGTTAATTTGTTGTATGAATAATTTGTTTTTGTGTATAATATATGATTGGTTTTAGGATAAGTTTCCTCTTCATATTATATATTTTATTTATTCCCTGATTCAATTTCAACATGATTTCAACATTATGGGTCTTTTTAAAAATTTTGCAACATAAGAGCCTAAAGCTCTTAGAAATAATAAAGTACTAGTTATGATGCATTTTTATGATACATTGTTAACTAATTGGGTTTAGGCCATTTAAGTTATTTCCTTCCTACGTTTGAATGTTTGGCAATACCATATTTTGTTCGTTTTTTTAAATTCACCTTGATTTGGGGATTTCAAAGTTTGTGCTTGGGATTTCTGAAATATAGTAAAAAATCTTTACACCTCCAAAAAACTTAAATAATTTCTCAGACATCCTGTAAAAGAGGAATATTTAGTAAAATGTAAATCGAAAATTTTTTAAAACCTAGCTATCAAAACCATCTGTTAGTTTGGCTTTATAAATAACTTGTTTATAAAAGATGGTCGACAGTTCTTTTTTCAATGAGAAAAAAGTATAAAAGAAAAGAAACTAGACTAATTCTTTTTTCTGAATTTATTATTACGAAGTTAAAGTCAATTGTTCTTTGTTTTCATTCATCATCGTCGTTGGAGAGGTTGTAGTTAAGCGACCTTCTAACAATGCATCCAGCCAATTATATACCTTAAAAAGAAATGAAATTACAGTCATTAATAAATTGTAATCTATTGAATGTATTCCTGCATACGTCTGTTGTAATTGCATTACGAATGCTCTTATAAGGTAACACCCATTTCTGTGCACGGTAGTTTTAATTTCTCAGTATTGTAGTAGGAACTAGTGACATTTTGAGGACATAAAATTTCTGCCATTCTGGGAAAAATTTAAAAAAGAGAGTCGTTGATTGGATTTTGGATTTAAAAACAGGATTTTTGGCGAAAATAGAAAAAGGAAAATACCATTAACCCACGTATTTTGACTGTTTGTTTCAATGATTGTGTTCGAAGTGAAAAAATCACCTTTTTGTAAAAATTTAAGTCCACGTGTTGTGTGCCATACAGACGTAGTTTTTTCGAGTTCTATAACTGTTGTGTGTTCTTTTGGATATTTTTTATGCTTTGAAATGTTATGACCTATTTTTAAATGGAGAAAATGTGGTTTAATTTGATTTTAGCAACTAAATTAAAAATATATTATTTTCTTTATGACTTTTGAGAATTCGCAAATCTAAAATAGATCTTTTTTATACAAAACAGATCTATTTTTAACTGCTGAAAGCATATATGGGAAATAGAAATGTAATTATTTTCCATTTTATATGAAACAAATCAAAGTTGAAATATAGGACAATCATGAGTTTAGATATGTGAAGACAGGAAGCGTACAACAGAGGTAGACGACTTTATATTACTTTAAAGTTGAATTTTCTTTATTTAAAAACAAAGATTAAACAGGGTCGTATCTGGGACCCAACTTTTGGAACAGAGGGGTGTGCAAGTAGTGAAGCCGCCGCTCCAGTAGTTAAGCATGACCGGTCATTAATCAAATAAGTCCGTGCGTTGTAAGTGCTACACTATTAAGAAGGGACCTAAAAACCATAGTTATCAAAGCACCTTACCTGGCTTGATGTTGGCCTAGTACCAGCGCTACTCAAGCAAGCTTTAATCAAGACATGAATGGAAGGCTCAAAGGTCTTTGGAATTAACTTTAGTCTAAAACGTAATTCTTCTTTCTCATTATGATGTGCGAGAAGGTTTTTGTTTACGTCTTGCATCTTACTACGTGTAACGCTTTCGTACAGAAGTACTCCCAACCCATATATGTCGTTTGGTTGGTCAGCTGCGTGGCCACGTAACTGGTTTGGTGCCATATACGAGTATAGAGATGGTATGTGACTAATGGAGCGCCGTTTGTTATTATGTTGCACATAACAAAAGTTGCATAACTGTAAAAAAATATATATATAGTATAGATGGAGCCATAGGGTAGGTGACGAGATTTAAAATCATGTTTTCTT
Organism: Hydractinia symbiolongicarpus; assembly: GCF_029227915.1. NCBI lineage: Eukaryota > Metazoa > Cnidaria > Hydrozoa > Anthoathecata > Hydractiniidae > Hydractinia > Hydractinia symbiolongicarpus. Next base: position 11,910,263 of record NC_079882.1, on the reverse strand, counting down.
CCACAAACAGTGACATTTTGTGAGCAGCAAGGTCAAAAGTTTATCTGCTCCAGATTTTAACAGATAAAACAAATTTTCATGTCGACTGTGCCTAATGGCGTTTTTTTTAAATGTTACATGGACGAGACTTTGATGGACGCCTAGGAGGAGGATGGAGAGACATTCTTTACAATGTCGTTCAAATATCAACATCATTAACAATAGCGAGAGCGTTAAAAAAATAACATATATTGACTTAGATAGTCACATGTAAATATTCCCCAGTTTACCTTAGCCTTTAACCTTCTAGTTAACGTAACACTGAAGGATGCTACTGAACAATGAATCAATTCTTTTGAATGCAGATAAACCAGAGCACTTGAAATATCTCTTCCAATGTTAAGTACATCTGCAGACTTTAGTTCTAAACCAGTTTGGAGTATAACACGATGTAAGAAACCAAATGTGTTAGTCGCATCGAATATAATTTTGCAGCTTTCAGTTTCCGTTTGATTTTTACCAATCCCAAGAGCCAAAAGAATATTAGGATGTTGTAATTGTCTAAAATTATTAGCTTAAAGCATTACCAAACAATAGCAGAGATTCCCTTCATGATATACAAATCCTCAATCATTTTTTATTTCTCTAAGAGTACTCTTCCAAATCAAAATACTAAGTTTTAACTCGATAAAGGGAATATTTAAATTTTTATTTTACTGGTTCATATTTTGCTGGAATAAAAAAATTCGTCGCAAACCCTATTTCTATACTAGTAAGTACTTGTCATTTTCGGTTAAAAAATGTTGCAACTTGTGTTATCTGAAAATAGGTAGACCATGACATTCGTGTATAACGTCTAACTTTCTAATGAAAGTGTGTCTGTTTCATTTTTCACACACACCCCACAATTTCAAAGTTAAGCAAAGTTTCAAGAAAATAAAAACTTTTATGTTTTTTACCTTAATACCGTGATTTCGCGAAGAAGTAAATATTCGGCTTCAAGATTTGTAACGAACTTTACCATAGTTGGCATTGAGTTGAACGAGCCTTTACAAACACAAATATTTGGCCCTTTTGCTAACACTTCATCGAAATCCACTTTTAAATCTTCTTCCACCACTTGTAAAGGATATGGGCAATTATCATTTTTTGTAAGAGAAAGTTTAAACTTTCTGTTATTATCGATCACGCCCTAAAATGGAAGAACATGTACGACACTTTTTATATTCCGAGCTGCTAGTGTAAGCTTCTTTTGACCTTGATATTATTACTTACCTTCTTCTTTGTGATTATAGCTTTTCTTGCTTGTTCTAAACATAAAAATGCACTTCAAATCAAATGTCATTTAAGAATGAGGTAGCCGGTCAAGGTGGGTGAAAGCGTGTTTTGAAAGGCATAAATGCTTAGCGAAAAACACAGCTTCTTCCCGCCAACCCCACATCCTAGAGGCAAACGGGGATTCTTGCGCCAGGGCAAGTGTCTGCCACCCTGTCCAAAAACAAGCAGTGAGCAGTCTCAGTAAAATTACCAATCCTGGTGGTGGGAACAGGTTGGCGACAGAAATGGCATCCAGCAATAAGCCCACGGAAGAAAATAGCGACATAAAATTTCGGTACAATGACAGGCAGAACAAATGAAATAGTTGAAACCGTAAGTAGGAGAAGTATTGTTATTTGTTGTGTACAAGAGGTGCGTTGGAAGGTTCTTCTTCCAGATATATTAATAGAAAAAACTAGAAATATAAGTTCTTTTGGGTCGGAAATGTACAAGGTTATATGGTGGCGTTGGTATTCTGCTGTCTGAATGGCAAGTTGAAAAGGTTTTTAATGTGAAACGTATGTTAGATAGAATAATGTCTTCTGACAATTTCTGGACTGAACGAAAATACAAAAAACAAATTCTATGACAATATGCAACCAATTTTCGCTAAGTTTCATGATAATGAATTCGTATTTCACTGTGTTGACTGGAATGATCATGTAGGTAAAGAATCCCTGGGTTTTGAGAGAAACATAGATAGTGAAAGATTACTGGACTTTGCTAACAACCTTTGGCAATACCTTCTTTGCGAAGCGAGGCAGTCACCTCATAACATATCAATAAAGCCCTTGCATTACCCAGATTGACTTTATTCCTTTAAAGCACATCTTAAGATGGTGAGAGATTTCAAAGTAATTCCCAAAACAGCGCGCACCACAACACAAACTACTTGTTGCCACAATCCAACTATAAGCTGCCAGGACACAAACCAAGGTACCCCTAAATTACGAACATGGAAATTGAAAGATGCAAATGTAAAAAGATGATTTTTAGAACACTTCTACATATATGTGTTGCACTCGAATCGACTGAAAAGTCTTGTGGTAAAACAAGAAATCCCTCCACCAAAAATTGTTGTTACAACATACAGCGTTTTATTTTGTTGCAGGGAACAATTTTTTAAAATGTTTCATTGTGCCGCCACTCTCTGCAGATTGTTGAAATACATTTTTGCAACATCTTTTTAAATAACCAAATAAAATCACCCATATGACAATTTAAAAATGTTTACTTACAGCATGTAATTCTTTATGTAAAAAGACTCAAAAATAGTAGGGCGTTTGCCTTTTTTCATATTAAACTCTTGCCGTATAGTGGCAGCATAATTGTTTTAGTCTATTACCTGACCTGTCAGAGGATGATATTTAATGTCAGCCAAGTTTTAGATGCTGTATTTTTCGCCAGGAGCCTTTTATCACGGTTCCAGATACATCTTCGCGTCGACAAAGTTGTTTATAAATTTTTGTTTTTGTTTTCTGTGATGGCTACTACAGGCGCAACATTTTTAGGCTCATGCGCATAAAAAAAGTTTCTTGTACCGACTTATCCTAAAGCACGATATGTTGTGTATCTAGCAAAGAGAGCTGCTGAAGAAAATACTTTTGCCAACATAGCAACCAGCCTCACATTGCAAAACAAATACGTTAGGTTAATAAAAACGTCATTGGTGACGATTTAGGACAAATATACGGTTACATACGATTTAGGTGTAAAAAGAACATTACGATAGGGTTCTGAATGAAGAATTCTCTTGGAACGGAGAAGATCTGAAATTTTAGTGCTTAACCAGTGCATAGAATGCTTTCACTCATTGTCTCAGAGGCAGTTGCAGAAGCAATCGCTAAGATGCAGTCTAGAAGAATGGATCGTAAAACTGGTTCAGGTTATGTACACAAGCACAGCAAGCAGGATAAGAGTGAATGAATCCTACTCTGTTCCTGTTGACGTAAAAGTGGGTGTTCATTAGGGTTTAGTCCCGAGTCCACCGTTATTTATTATAGTCCTCGTTTTTTTCTTGAGTTTGTGAAATGCTTTACGCAGATGTGGTTGTTGTTGAATTCAAACAGAAGTTATTAAACTGGCATAAAAGCAACAGGACTGAGGGTCAAAGTTGCTAAAACAAAATCATGATCAGAGGAACAGTTCTAAACACCATAAAAGACGTGAAAAATATCTTTACTTCATTTGTAGGAAAAGCGTTGGAAGCAGTTCGATTCTGACAAAGAATGTTTTGTGCACGCTGCCTGGATCTTGCAATGCCAATTGGCCGAAAAAGACCTGAGGCAAAATTGTACAAGCATACGCAAAAAGGTTCATGAAGAACGCAAAAACTTTAGATAGAAATCAACTTCCAAAAGTCAACCGTGGTTAGCCAAAAAACGTTAAACGAAAAGCGAGTGTGAGTCTTTGAATTGAAGAGTGGGATTTCTTAAACTTAAAGCGTTACCTGCTTGTCTTATTAAAGATCCTATTTTGATTTGGTGCTTCTCAGGAATCACTTCTAGTGGAGATTCACCATGTTTGTTTATGGCATGCAAATCACTTCCAGCTGAAAGCAGGATGATAACTGCACATACTGATGCAGACATGCATGCATAATGCAGAGCAGTATTGCCTTCTGAACATGTCCTTGAAAAAAAGAATGTAGACATCAATTAAACATTAGGATGTGTGAAGGTTAGCATGGTCTTATTGGTTAACAAAAACAACTTACGTGTCTACGCTTGCCCCAAATTTCATAAGTTGGTAAACCAGCTTTGGGTTTCCTCTTTTCGCAGCGATATGTATAGCTTGCCTCTTTCGTGAGTCAGTAGCATGAAGATTAGGCGTTGTTATAAGCTTTTGTGTCTTAAGATATTGAATAACTTTCTCATTGTTTTCCGATTCAACGAAATTGAGCGTTGACGACATCTTTTGATGTAAAGGATCACGTCAATGATCTAACGTCGTTAATTCGTCATTAATTTAACGTCATCTACACACCGGTAGCAATGATCGTGGGAAATGTCATAGAAACTGTTTTGTACACTCGAATTCAGTTTAAATTTGTTATGAATAAGGCTTTTGTGCGGAATATCTTCAACGAAGGAACATTTAGCTAAGCACAAACAATATGTTCTTTTGAGGGCCCTGCATAAATGAAATATTGAGAACAATGATAATGATATAAACATCCCGGCAAGATATCTTAACATTGTTTTAATTTTTATTTTGCTATTTTTTCACCCTTCAAGGATTGACGACGCGAATGTGAACGCACGTCGATGGAGGGGCGGGGAATTTTGACACGAAGGCTGATTTTGACACGAAGACCGATTTTATTTTTCAAATATGGACAAAATGTGTAACAGTCAATGCTCTGCAGCCGGCAGCCTGCCAAGTCGCTTTTGTACACGCATATAGGCCAGGCATACATACAGCGTTGAAAAGTTGCTAGAAACATTTCTAGCACAATAGCTTACCGTAACCACGTCGGGGACCGTTACGAAGACTTCAAAATCATGAAAAATGGCCATGCTGACGTCAGAGAAACAATTAGCACATTTTAAAAAATTGAACCCAACCAAATAACTTAAGATCCTAAGTCCACTCCTGAACATTGACAAGTTCAAAATGTGTGAATCTAATAATGTCTTGTCTCAACATATTTTGACCAATTTGATTTTAAAAATTAAATTTGGTTTGTAAATATGTGTCACCTGCTCTCAACAAATTCCGTAATCCTATCATTTTTACAGGTACTACTCAAATGTGAGCTTAAAATGCAGAATTTTAAGAATCATAAAGTTTGTTTGTTTCCTATAAACAAAGTACATAACCCAAAAAGATCCGCCCTTGAACGCCCCTTGTTATTTTGGGAATGTAAACAATCTTGACTCACATGATCAAAACATGATAAAATGGTAGCCATTGTTGTGAAGCAACACCACTACACTGCCCCTCTGTCATTTTATAGCAGGCAGGCAGGATGAAGTATTTAGCTGCTGGTGTATGTCTTGTGTTAATCTTTGCATTAACTGTCAGTGCAAAAGTAAGATGATTATATACGTATCTCTTAATGTTTTGTTTTGTTTATGCTTATGCTATTTACTTTTTCCAATTAGCGACTAAAAAAGCTATTTTTTGAATATAGATTGACGAGCCTTGCAGAAAAGATGCATATCCTCCTGATGCTAGGTAAGATTTATAACAGCAATAAAGAATTAAACTAGCTAGCTATAGTTTGCCATACCTTCTTATTATGTTAACAGCAGTCCAGTGGAAAAGGGGATAGGTGTTATTTACATGGTGATATATTTGTTGGACCCAACAACGTATGTCAGCCTACCTTTAAAAACAACACACTGAAAATGCAAACAAACTAACCTGTCTGTAAAAGGTACACACTTTAAACTTGTCAAAATTCACTGATGTTTATTGTGGTGTGAATTGTTTCATGATGCAGACATACGGATACAGTCTGGCTATGTAGCTACAGTTCAGTAGCTACATATAGATTTTGTTAAAGAAAATTATAGGAGACTAGTTGATAAAGCCCATAGAAAATCCACTTAGGCAGGATAACAATGGAAAGAACCATCCTTGAATCTTGATGGTGACAGTAATGACCCGTCCATATACGAAAAAAATTCAAGAAAATGTATATGATTATGTGCTTTTCACGAATGGTTAAGAAAATTTAGGGGTTTAAACATTTTGCTATTGTCAGACCTCTTTTTCTTCCCTTTTGTCAGAAATCTTTTTTTAGAAGTTTGTGTACCCATTGTCTCTATTGTATAATTGGTAAAACGCAGATAAAGAAAATGTATAGGATCATGTACTTTTGACGGACAGTTGAATATATATTGAGGTTTGAAGGGTTTTTGATGACGTCATCAACCCAAAACTTACCCAATTTGGTCCCCCAGGTTGTCCCTAGTTACCCACACAGTGAAAAATGACTGACTTCACCACCCTGTTTTTTAGTTATTTGGCCTCAAAGTTAAAGTGCAGTGCAATGGCTTCACCAATCTTATTAAACACATTGACGTCAGTCTAAATGTATTGAAGTCCCGCGATAACATCAGAAAGATTTACAAATCAGACATTTTTTGGTGGCATCAAAGGAAAATGAAGATATCCACTTTGGCGGTCACAGACAGACAAAACTTTCGTATTATTATATAGACTAGTCGATAAGGCCTGTGGAGAAAACCAATTAGGCAGGAGGACAATGTAAAAATGGGTTATTTTAGACCTTTTGCCAATGTCAGCAGTGGATATGCAAAAACAAATTGACAAAATTCAGTTTATCCGTTGCCTCTATTGTGTAGAGCTCGACACATTCATGAAGAGAATTATGTGATTGTGTGATTTTGATGCATGGTTAATGATATATAGGGATTTAGAAATTTTGCTGATGTCAGCAAAGACCCACAAAAGCACACAAAATTATTTTTTAGAAATTTGTATACCTGTTGCCTTTAATGTATAGGTCTTGAACCGCTGATCAAGAAAATGTATAGGATCATGTACTTTTGACAAACGGTTACGGAGATAATGGTGGTTTAAATGATTTTTGATGCCATCATCAACCCGTCCATTTGAGGACCCAGGTTTGGTAAAATTACCCAAATTGGTCCTAGGTGGTCCCTAGGCCTCAAAGTTTTAAGTGCACTGTAATGGCTTCATTAATTTAATATAGGATATTAACGTTAAAGTAGTGTTATTCCCGTTGCTCCATAACGTCATAAAATTTAACATTTGACACATACTTTTTTCGGCGACTTCAAAGAAAAATTTGGCCACACCAAAGGAAAATGACCATATCCGGCATGACCGTCACATACACTCCGTATTATTATATAAGATGTTATTTTATTTCTTAATTATGCCATGTAAGAACTTTGTAGCTCCAGAAAGATCCAATATTTCTTTTATTTTTGTAGTAGTAAGCTAGAGACTGTTGTTTTAAACATGGATTTGCCGCCAGAAGAACGATGGGAACACATAATAACACCAAAAAAAGAACAAGTATATAATTTATTTTGCACATAGACTTAAAGTTAATTTATTTCTCATTTTTTCAGAAAAACCAGGCTAAATATTTTTTGTCCTTGAATTTAGTTGACTGAACTTATTGCAGTTATTAAGGAGCTTATCCCGTCGAAAGTCATTACCGTTGTAGATGCTGCTTTAGTAAGTGTAAATAATTTAAATGGCGTCAGATTTGTTTGCTGTATGTTAAAAAAAATTGTTGCAAAGAACTTCTTGGTCAGGCATGTCACATGGCTTTTTAACGTTCATTTTTTGAACTAATAATTGTGTATTTAAATTTTTTTCCTTAGGCGATGATTATTGACAGGTTGCCAAGTCCATACTCTGGGGAGATTAAAGGAATAGCAAAGGCCTCAGGACTTCCTTTGGGTCAGTTTAATATTTTTAAGTGTTTTCTTGAAAAGGAGTGTTAAATTATTGTTGATCTTGTAGTTTAGCTCAATCCACAAGGTGCCTGAGTTCCAACATTCATACATCAAGTTCTTGTCATTTCAGCTCCTTAAGACTTTATACAAGCAAGTAATTTATTTGTTTTTTTTAACAGGGGAAGCAGTGCTATACAATATTTTTTATGAAATATTCACTGCTTGTACATCTATTGTTGGCCAGGACGATGCAGGTATCAAAATTATTTTGTTTTGTTTGCAGTAAATAATACTTTTTAATAATTTTAATGACATTTAATAATTTTTATTTTGAAGGAAGATTATATCATGCAAGGAATTTGGATTTTGGATTACTGCTAGGGTATTTTTTATTTCTTTAATATTTCTTTGTATCTTCTTTTAACATACAATTATACATTTTTTTATATAAACTTACATTTTTCTTTTAGATGGGATGATAAAAATAACACTTGGCTAGTCTCAGAAAAGTTGAGAAAGTTGATGGTTATTGTTGATTACCAAGTGCGTCGAAAAGTTAATTATTTCATGAATAAATTAATAAATTTGTTAATAAATATGTCCTAGTTATTATGCTCTGAAGCTTTCTTCTCCTTATTTTTTCAGAGGAGTGGAAAAACGATGTACCAGGCAGTACATTTTGTTGGTTATATAGGAATTCTGACTGCAATCAAACCTGTAAGAAATGTTTACTTTTTTCCATACATTTTGTTGAGCCATTTTTTTCCTAAATTCTTGCACATATAAATGTTTTTTTACATTTAGCCCTAACTTTTTACTTGATGATGGGGGGATCAATAGTATATGCAAGCTATGACCTAAAATTGTCATTTTGAAAGGTTAAACTCTATATCTTTTTCATGCAGCACATGTTCACACTTACCATGAATGAACGATTTTCATTGGATGGAGGCTACATAGGTATGGAATTATTATTTTATTTTAGAATGGATTTATCCTCGATATTTGTCTTTTGGATTAAGTCATCGAATATGTCAAGTAAATTAATAAATTAGGGAAAGATGTACATTGCCTTCTTAATTTAAATACTAGAAACGCACAAAAAGTGTGAATCCAGCCCTTTAAGTTCTTTATACTAGAAAAAACTCTGGAGTGGTTTTCTAGGGAATTTTAGTCTTAAAATTGTTTATATGTGCACTTAGGTATAATAGAATGGGTGCTTGGAATCTCAAAGGGTAAATGGATGGGCTTTCTTACTCGTGATGTCATGGATACTGCAGTTAGGTTAGTACTTTATATGCTGTGCACAAGTGAAGAGACTAAGCGTGCATTTTATTTGTTGACTTAAAAACAAACTGTGTACACAAATATTAAAATGTATCAAAGTTTTTTGGAATTTATCTTCACAATATGGTAAATATAAAATTGGCTGGAAGATTGGCAGTAACATTGTTATCTTACAAATCCTAAATAAACATTACAGAAAATACTAAGTATTATCGCTCCATTAACTGGCCTTAAGCAATACCCTAAAAGTTCGATAGATATCTTAGGTAAAGTTTAATAGACAAACATAGATTTGAACCCAAATCCCTTCAACACCAATTTGTTTTAAATATTTTTGTGTCAGACCATTAAATTACTTTCTTGTAATATTTAGTTACAGTGAAGCTAAACTGATGTTATCAAACACCACAATGCTGGCGCCTGCTTATTTTATTTTGGGTGGCAACCAATCAGGAGAAGCATGTGTTATTACAAGATCAAGAGAAAAAACTGTCGATCTATGGGAGTATGTTAAATTTAGTTGCAGTTGTATTTAGAGTTTGATGCAGCAATGTCAAAAGTGTTTTTTCCAAGAACGGCTTCCTCTTTACATCTCATGGGATATATATTGCATAAAAATTCAGTTTTTTTTGTGTTTATCACATAATTTTCACTTCATCATCATTTTCCCTTTTGTGTTTGGTGTTGTTTAGAATGGATACATCAAAGGGAATGTGGTTTCTATTGGAAACAAATTACGATCACTGGAAGGCTCCTTTTTTCATTGATGACAGACGAACACCGGTAGAACTAGTTTTGCAAGCAAATTTCTTACAATACAATCTTTTGAAAAAAAAAATTATAAACTTATTTTTTGTTTTTAGGGCAACAAATGCATGAAAGAAATGACTCAAAAGGTGCTTACAGCACAATATAATTTTAACTTATTTTGGCTCTACTTAACATAACCAACTTAAATTGTGGTTTGTTGTTTCAGGGTATGGGATTTAAAGGGCTCTTCAATGTTTTGTCCACAAGACCAAGTTTGAATAAGGTAAGTGTTAATAGAAGGAGGGATTGAAAATGTACAGTTTATTAAATGGCGTTCTAGATTTGCTGTCTTGAGAAATATTCAATAATAAAGTCAGATTTAATTGGGTAAAGGATGCTAAGGCCGAGGTGAAAAGCACTATTCTCTCAAAAATACGTACAGCCTGTTTAGACGATAATATTACAAACTTTTAATTTTTTATAATAAAGGATGCTGTATTTCCAATTCACCAATAAGGTACTCCAAAAACCATAATCCTTTATTTAAACTGCTTCTGTTGTAGCTGACAACATATACCGCTCTGATGCAAGTTAATGATGGAACCTTGGATACTTACCTTCAAAGATGTCCCGACCCATGTTGGCCTTGGTAATATTGCGATTGGTAAGCTGCCCCGGGGAATCACCTTTTATGAATACTAAAAATGTTGGATGCTGAGTTAAAATGAAAGAAAAAAACAATTAAATATTGGACTATCAATTGCAATATTAAAAAATTAAAACGAATCTATTGAAATTTTATATATACACGCACATAATATTTCCGTTGTAATTATTAATTTAACTTGTATTTTTCAAGCGAGAAGTCAATTAAAATTTTATACGAATTATCGTTTTGTTTGATTACTACAATTGAGTTTATTGAAATATACAAACAAATTTATTTGTCTCTAAACTTTTGTTTGTTTGTTTTTATCTTCGATTTACGTTTTTCCACATTACCATAATATTTCTTGTTTGTTCATCACCTTTTAAGTGTTAATATTTTGACAAGATGAAACTGCTCCGACAGACTGACAGACTGCTGCCAAAATTCAAATTAGCGGATTAGTAACTTGACAAGTCAAAAACTTTTTCTTCAGTGTTGATTTATAGTCCATTATACTTCCAGATAACGATCCAGTTTTAATAAATTTACAGGTTTTAGCTACTCCTTGCGCTGTGGAGATGTAATGTATATTGCTTTAGTTCAAAACTATCAAAATGAATTGTTTTATTACGATATTTCCACATGTGTATACGAGCATACGAGAATTTCTACTTCAAGTAATCCAATCAAGCCGAGTTTCCTGTGTTTTCTCTAAAAAAACATGGACGTGTTTCCCAAAAATCTAAAAATCAAGATCCCATGACTATATACTTACTGCATATAACTTACTGCACCTGGGCGCTTTTGAAAAATTGGCTTCTGAAGGGGGCGTTTAAAAAAAGTACGTCTGCTTTGCACTGTTGCTTAACAACTATGGACAGGAAATTTCTGTACTAGAAATAGCTTTTATTGAATTGTTTGACTTCAACAAGATGGTCACAGCACCCAAAGTTTCCTGAATAATCTAAAAAAACGGAGACGCTTCTAAAATCTCCTAAATTGTTTATGGTATCATCTATTATTTTTTATCCAAATATTAAATTTTTGTCATTTTGTTTTATGACAGAGTTATTTTAACCACAATACATATATTATTTTATTTTTCACAGCGGTTGAAACTTTGAATTTTTCTCATGCAAAACTGAGGCGTAGCAATTTTTGAGGTTAAGTTGGTGTTCAAACTGCACTGTTTTATGTTTCTTGAAGTTGAGTGATATTAAAAATGAGTTTTTATGATCCTATTTTTAACATCTAGACACGTGCCCACCTATATAGCTATCTGATTACTGTACGAATAAGGCTAAAAAATCAAAAAGCGATATATATGAGTGACCCAGTGTGAATCCCTAGCTTAGAAAAATTGAGACAGCCAGGTTTCACAATTTTTAATTTAATGTCTGAAAAATGTAGGTAGTCCAACCCTGGTTAGTTAAATAAAGTTTCTAGCAAACACAAAATAAGAGCTTTTGGAATTGCTTTTTAATATTATAGGTATTTGTTTAATGAGCTACAGTATTTTTGCTGTGCTAGTAGCTAGCTAGCTATATATAAGTCTTGCATGACAATAGTAAAAACCTGTGATGTAACTAGCTACTAAAAATAAGGTTTCTTTCTCTTTTGACTGCTAACTTTTCGTGATGAGTGTACCCACAGCTTAAAGCAATTAATAACCAAGTTTAGGTCTTGAATTTTCATAATATACACTCTTATGTCAGTACTGAGTACCCTTCTTTTAAATAATCGTAAAATTAATATATCACACCAGTTTAAAAAGTGAAAATACAAAGGAAAAAGTGAGTAATTCTCTGCGTGCTGCATGTTTTTCCTAGAAAATGCCTTACGCTCTGCGGGGGGTATAAAAATTTGTCCCTTCAAGCGCTTCGTTAGCGCGGTATGAAACTCCGTAATGTGACAAAAAATTGAGGATATGTATAATTTTTTTGCAACAGGACTGATGAATTATATTTCATTATATCTGCAATTCGAATTGAACAGTCTCTCTGACATTGAAATAAGGAAACGCTTGTTTATTAGTAACTTATAATTTTCGTCTAAAATTTAAAAAAAATATCTTAAAATATACGTTCTGTAGTGTTTTTTATTACCATTTGACCCCAAAAACCTAAATTTAACTACAATCTTCTAACATTACGACGTATTAAATATGTGGCCACCCTGTTTAAAATTAGACAGAATAGCTTAGAAGTTATTAGAGCACAGTTTTTGTCATTTTTTTTTTCGAAAGTATTTGGTCTTGGGTAAACAGTAGCTTGGGTTCCTATTCCTATGCTATTTTCTATATTATTTAATTTGAATCACCACAATTTTGGTTGCTGTGGCCTGCAATCATTCCTCTTTTATGTTGTGTTTGTATTTCAAGTTTAGTTTTCGACGAATGATCCCTTTCGCCATCATCATCATCGTTTTATCAAATGAAAATGCAAAACGAAATTTGACAAGGAAAGTTGATACAATCTTTAAGGAAAGAAAAATTACCCAAATTGGTCCTAGGTGGTCCCTAGTTATCCACGCAATGAAAAATCATTGACGTCACCACCTCGTTTCCAAGTTATTTGGCCTTAAAGTTTTAAGCCCATTGTAATGGCTTCATTGATTTAATATAGGATATTGACGTTAAAGTAGTGTTATTGACTTCGCCCGTAACGTCAGAATATTTAACATTTAGACATGCATTCTTCGGGAACATCAAAGGAAAATGAGCACATCCACTTTGCCTGTTACACACACACACATAGTCTGTGTATTATTATTGTTACGGTTCTTATTAATCGCTCTGCCGGGTAACACAGTTACTTGTGGCTTTACCTTGCCTTTCGACGCCGGGTCTCCGGCTATTCCCTAAATTAATAACCGTAATTTGTTCAAAATGTCAGCTAATTTGAAGACGTCATCAAAAAACCTTCAAACCATAATATCTTTGCAACCGTTTGTCAAAAGTACATGATACTATACATTTTTTTGATCAGCACTATAAGCTCTACACAATAGAGGCAACGTGAAAACAAGGTTCTAATTTTTTTGTAGGTGGTTTGCTGACGTCATCAAAATTTAAATGACGCTTATTTTTCATTTTTATCCGGCCTCAGTGGATTTTTTCATGGGCTTTATCGACAAATATAAAAAGAAAAAAATAAGTTCACTTTTGTAAGAAAATATTGAGATGCCAGTCTGTGTGTTCCTTAATTTTTACAAGTGCAAGTTTTTCTCCCCAAATCTCCTCAATCTTGTTAACAAAATCTTCTCAAAAATCACAAAAAACTCCTCAAAAGTCTTCAAATCCTCTCAAATTTTGTTTTGAAAAAGGAGTGGGAACCCTGTATAGGCATTTCTGCGATTACGGTACAGGGCCCGCGGAAAGTAAAAGAAATAAATAAACAAATTACAAGTCAAAGGGAGAGCTGTAGAAGAAGAAATAGAAGAAAAAAAGTCAGTTAGGCTGGGCTATGAAGCTCTTTCGTAAGTGATTAAAACAATTATCGTACGTTATAGGAAAAGAAGCAAAACAATTTCATAATCAAAGTCCGGGTTGTGTATTGATTCTAGTATAGTTGGTTATAACCTGACTGCTTACTGGTTTCTAATTACATGAGCGATTTCCTCTAAAGCTTGATTTTTTTGACAAGAATGCTTTTTTTGAATTTCTTAGCTATCGCAATGAACAAGTGCCTTTTTGCCACAAAAGTTTGTCGATTAAGATGTGAATATTTTTTTTATAATAATAATTTGCGACAGTCGTGTTCTTCTTTACGTCACGTATATTTTAAATACACATTTTGAAATTTTGACTCGGCATGTTCTTTCATTTCTGTGAGAAGAAAAAAAGCTCTAGATGTTTTTCAAGACAAAAACTTTTTCGGGATAAAAACTATTATGAGATAACAAAAACTTTTTTGGCATTTTTCTTCTTTTTTTTGTATTATATCCTTTACAATTTGGAGACATTTTTTACATTTCAAAGTTAAGATGTTTAAAACAACACAAAACATCCAGCTTGCTTGCTTGCTAAACGTGCTGCCTAAAATATATTTACCAATAAAAAAATTCACCCTTGTAGAGTGCACGCATTAAAAAGCATACTTTAAAACAAATTTTGCCTTTACCATAATTGCCTAAGCAGATCGGACACCGAAAGTATCTTTTGGTCTTCTTCCTGGCATTCACATTAAAAGATGGCATCCAGTGACGTTATTTACGCTTCATTTCATTCAAACACTGTACACGCAACTATGGCGACTTCAATATCTCTGACGTCATTCTTTAAGTGAAACCACTCCCACTTTTTGGCAGCTTGAACCGCAATGTTTCAACTCGCAAATTAATTTGATTTGATATTTAACTCGATAAAATAATAGCAACGTGTGAGAAGTACACTCGGTAAGAAGTTTGGCACTTGTTGTCAACAGTGTAATCGCGACAATGATTTTTATCCAGTAAGTGAAGTATGTGACCAACTTTGTATGTTCTGGTAGCGCGGAAATATACCGATATTATTAGCTGGGAAAGAAACATTTTTTGGGTTTGTTGCCTAAATAAACACTCTAAATCTATTAAGATGCCGAAGACATTCCCCAAATATGTTCGCGCAAAAATTAAAGGTCGGGCGAATCTTTCTTCTTCCACTTCCTACATATTTCTCCTATTACAATCTAATTTTCGACAAAACCACGAAATATTTTAAAACGTTATTTTTGTCTTTGTAAACATTAGAATAAGTAGCATGTACATTTTATGGTCATCTCATTTCACTGTTCAATGAAGAGACACTTCAAGTGAGAAGTTTGACGCATTTTTTCGCATGCAACTATATTGCATGTTAGCTTAAACGTCACCTTTATTACGTCTGTTTATAATATAAAGGACAAATAAAAATCTGATAAAACAATTTACACAGTTATTAACCATTTAGGTATTCCTCACAACTTTGCTGTATGTCCAGGTTTTATTTTGATAAGACAATATGTCAACGCTCTAGTCACACAATGAATTTCACTTCAGTATTTTTTTACTGTTAGTAATCGGGAAAAAATATAAAAAATCCAAGCTCATTTAACGGGTGATATCTGAATAAGAGGTTTTTGGATAAAATGTTTGTTGTTTGTTACGAAAGAAAGGTTACATTTTGTGACCACGAGAATTTGTTTTAAAGATTTGTTATAAGTATAATAAAATCAATACAAGAGTCCCAATTTTGGTAGAAGGAAAACTTATGGTGCCACCTCTTCAAGTTAAACAAAACGAAATGAAAAAACAAAATTCTTATCTCTGAGCAATTCCACATCATGATGAGACATCAAAAACATCAGGAGAAGTGTAACTGGGAATGACAACATGTCTGTCCAACTTGAATTCAACTTATTCAGGGTTTTTAAGTTATCTTAACATTATGCCAGTACTGTTCTCGGCAAAAGGAAAATTAATTCTACATATTTTTTTTACTTCTACAAAAAACCAGTTGATACTACTATAGGACTATTGTACTGCTGCATATAGTGGCCATTTTAACAGCAACACTACCGACAACCAAGGAGGTTTAAAAAGAAGGAGAGAGAACTCTTTTATTTCTATTGAAATCATCCGTGTCTCATGTTTACTTTTCTCTATTGTTCTTACATCGAATTCTGTCAATCAAAATTTGAAATCTCGCGCTTAAATTAATAAATTAGCCGTTGTCTTTTGTTACTATTTGCATAAATTATGAGCCCGCGGCTATTTTTCTCTCAGCGGTAAATGCTTGTTAGTTGATAAATTTGTCGTTTTTACATATCATAAACAAGCAAGAAGCGAAATGGCAGGCGAAGACGTTAAAAATATAATAGAATTGGATGATGACTTTTTTGTGACGGAAGAAATGTTGTCAGATTTTACTGTTTACGAAAGTTGTGAGGTGGAAGTATCGTTTGTGGAAGATCTGTTGGAAGAAGAAAATGAAGTAGATGCTGGATATTTGGGTATTCCTCAAATAGTATTCGTTGATGAAGAAGATGTGGACATGGTGGTTGATAACAACAGTACCAAAAATGTGAAGTTTGTGTGCAGCAAGTGCAAAAAACAGTATTTTAAAGAAGCTTACTACAAGAAACATACTCTGATATGTAAAAAGCCAACAGGTAATGCTTCAGTTTAATAAAGTCATGTTTTCTTTAAAACACCATTAGCTAGCTAGCTATAATGTTTTGTTTTTTGACTCTGCATGTAGATTTCATAGAAAAGCTATTGTATTATCATCATTTGATATGCTTTTTGTTGTTGTTGTCTTGTTTTGTTATCACAACTGTGTTCTGATGTCAACTCTGTATTCCAATAATAGATCCAGAAACAACAACAGTGGCAAGAAAAACTCTTGATGACTCAAAAAATAAATCAACTACAACAATTTCCACAAAACAAGTTAAATCAAAATCGAATCGTAAGTATTCATTCATGAACTCTGAGAACATAAGGAATTTTTTTTTGCTATATATAGAGCAAAATATTGTGAACTGGTGGTATAAACCTTTTTTTTTGCACCCTTTTAGAATCTTTATCCATCACCGATCATGAGCTGCAGCAAGAAAAAATGAATTTTGTTCGTGATGCTATGGTTAAAATTTCAAAAGACCCAATCAATAACATTGTTGTGAAAGGATTCAAAACACCTGGAAATCGTGTCAAAGAATTAGCCAACTCAATTTTGAATGCTGGGAGTGATGTTTTGGACATTATTTCTGAAAATGTAGTGTGTCGCATATTTAAAGAATTGCAAAAATCTAACCTACTGACTGGTTCAGGAAAAGAATCTCTTTGGAGAAAAGTGCATGAACTTGCACAAGACGATAAATTCAGACAACATTGGAAACATGTATTACCTAAAGGATACTGCATTGACAGTCAAGAATTCTCTATGTTGTTGCAGAAATTTGTTATGGAGTTAATAAAAATACTAGTAGCTCATGAAAACAAAAATCGACATGTCGAAAAAAGTCTTGACTTGAAACTCACAACTGAGGAACAAACTGTTCTGTATTATGTTTCAGGATACATAATTTTCTCGCTACGTAAAAAATACCAAAGATTAGCAGATTCGAAAAACAAAGTTGTTGCTGTGGCTGCATTGCAGTTTCTGAACTCATTGAAAGTTTCAGGTGATGATAAACTGCAGGTATATAGTTTTCTGGATTATACAAGATCTTGGGTGGACCAAGTCAGCAGAGGATACCTGATAAAAGTCAATGATGACATGTTTATTTTTTGCAGAAGAATTGAAAACGTTATTAGAAAAGTTTTAAATTTGAACATGTTGAAAAAATATAAAGGAGAAGATATACGGGAACTTTTCGAAAATGAACTTATGAAGGACTCTTTAATTGATCAAGCCTGGGTCATACTTTCACGGTATCTTGGAAATGAGAAGTTATCGAAAATTCTCAAAGCTCAGATCATTAAAAAATGGTGTGACATCAGAGCAAAAGCATATGTCACTGCATATATACAAGTAGTTCGACGCAAACTTGCTTCTCTAGCATCGGAGAAAAAAGAGAAGTTGACTGTAGTCTTATCTAAAAAAGGTGAACCAGCAATGAGAAAAAAACTTAACTAATTGTCATAACATTTTTACCTATAACTTGTTTTAATTTCTATATATCTTTTCCATGTATATAACTGTGTTTCTTAGTAAAATAATCATACCCTTATTATGTTTGTACTATTTTAAGGGTTTTTTTCGGATTGAGTAAGGATTCAATCTCGCTGAAGCTGTTTATTTTAAATCTAAATTTTTGCCAAGATTTGTGAACTTCACTCTCATTTCTTTTTTTTGTGCTACTTCTTTGTTCAGTTATGCACATTGGCAAGCGTTAAACTGAATAATGCTGCGAGATCAAAACTCTGCGCGCTTTGCTAGAAATTTAATAGATCATAAAAACGCGGAGAAATGGTCGATGGATAGGCTAATCAAGATGGTATGAAACAACATGCTTTTTATCAGCTGGAGGGACCCTGAAAAATAAGTTGCGCGTGCATAATTACCGACGCAAATATTCTTACGCGAGAATCGCTACTTAAAGCTGACCGCAACCTCGGACCTAGGATTGCCGCATCGGATGCTCTATGCCTGACTGTGGCCTGATGAAATCAACTCACTTTTTGATTATTCCATTTGATTAAATTTTTTGCAAACAAGTTTTATATCTCACACGGGTATCGAACTCTCTTTGCAAACAAGTTTTACATCTCACACGGGTATCGGGTATGTTTTATTGTGGTTTGTATACACCCTTACACCAAGAGGCCTTTGTCACGTTCTTTTTTTAAATCAACATAGTCCCGAATAGCGAATATTAATTTCGACACTCCTTCGCATGAATTCTTGTTGGGAATATAATGAAACTTGTCCCCAGGGTTGTTCTACATATCGCGAAGTGAGTATGTAAAAAAGCAAAACAAAACTGTAATATTTATTCACGTATGGCGGATCCATTCGAAATGAAGATAAAAGAAATTCCGTAATAGTTGTAATTTCCCGATGACATAAATAAAAATTACATAGCAATAATAAAGTAGCAATCCTAAATGTTTTTAATCTCAATTATTTTCTAAGATTTGATGTTTTCAAAAAAATGTTTCAAATCAAAGTCAAAATCGTACTCCACTAAAAATATTTGCAAAAGATGTGACTCAAAAGACAAGGCACTAATAACAAAAGAACTTCTATGTTGAAAAAGCGTAATGGAAAAAATGTCTGACATACTCAGAAAAAATATAAATAAAATAGTCAAACAATCATGTTTCCAAAAGTATCAATATATAAATAACTATCTCTTTCTTTTCTGTGGAAGTTTCCTCATATCATTTACGTCTAGGTGAATCTGATTTTGATTACCACGTCGAGTGTTTCCACGTAGATCTCTGATCAACTCAGATTTCATAACAAGCAAAGAAAGTTCTTGTTGGCCAAATTGATAAAGTGTTGGGTTGTCACATGTACCACCACTTCGTCTTTGACGAGCGAAATGTTCCTCCAATGGATCTTGTGAGAATTTCTCGCTCAAAATCATCTTGACATTTGGACTCTGGAGAAGTAATTTGGTCAGTTCCACGAATGATTTCACTATGGACAAAGATAAAAAAAATATACATTTATAGAACAACACCGTTTGTCCATGAAACATTGCCTGGAACCACAATTGCAGAAAAATGTAGATTTTTTACCTGTTATTTTCCAACCATTTATCGTCTGTTTGCTCAATAACAATTTATTTTTTTCATCTTGGGATAAATTAGGTGTGTCATTGGCTTGTTCTTCCCACCTTCCCAGGTAATGTTCGAGGAATTCTTTCTCTAAAAACTGAATTTTACATGTTGATGTGAAAAAAATGAAAAATGAAAATGGAAATATTTGCACACCCTTTTACATGGAGATCAAGTTCTTTAGGACTGGTTTACAAATATGCAAAATGAACTTGAGCTTTTTGAGGGAAAAATGTTGTGTTTCTGAATTCCGTTACAAAATAATTGAATGTATTTCGAATGATACTACTAACCTCAAAACGCCAATCGTTAACATCTCTATATGCTGCAAGAGCTATTTTTCCGCCACGATCTTGATTAATTGAAGATACATTCAAGCAATCAAAAACTTGGTCAAACATACGCACAAACTTTATTGTACTTTTCGTATAATGCAGCCCCTGAACCTCAAGTGCATCAGCAGTTGTTTTACTCAAAACCTAAATGCAAAATCATAATTTACATGAGCAATGATAAACACATTATCAGAAGTATATCATTATTTGCAACTCCCACAAAATAATCAAACTGTGAATCCACTATCACTCAGAAAACACTAATACAAACAAGCAGACAAATAAATAATAAAAAAAGAAAAGAAAAATATCTCACTTGGGTAGCCAACTTAACTTGCATCCTCAACCTTGGAGTTAACTTTATGTGATCCTCTTTTAGTTTATAAAGTTTCCTTAATCCAGGTGCTGCTCCATGTAAATTCAGATCCCATTCATAAACATTGACAAGATGGTTCCAGCTGATATCCATGTGATCGAGCTAATAAATAGAAAATTGATATATGTATACAGATATACTTTAAAATTGAAACAAACAAACAAAAAACACTTACAAAAAGATTGCGTGTATTATTGTTTCCATGAGAGTTCTCGAAACAGTTTCTCGTTGTTTTAATGAGATGAGGGACATCGGATATAAAAAAGATCTTTCTGTCCAATGATAATAAGTTGTTGGTCCAATATGTGTTACCAATATCAGGTGTCACCATAATTTTGTAAAACTTCCTATTGGGAGAAGCACCATCTGAAATAAATGCTCGAACATAAAAACCAATTGCCTCCAATACATATGTCGCCTCCCATACACATGGATAGAGCTGATCAGAGGTAAATCCCAATGATGCGAAATATCCAAAAGGATACACCAGAGATGAAACAATTCCTCGAACCATAAACACTATCACATAGGAAGCAAAGTGACGATCATTCTCTGATGATCCCTCAGCACGTTTTTGAAATTCAACTAACTCATCGTTAATATCCCCCATATCAGTGAAACCAACCAATTGTCCAGTTGACTGTCTGAACACCAAGTCAGCTTTTATTTTCATCTCATCATAAATAAGCGAAACGTTTTTTTGGTGATCATCCAGAGTTGCAATTTTACTATCCACTATTAATCTTTCAATGACATCTGGATTGAATCCACACATTGGATCAGTGAAGTTTATGTATTTTTTAAGTGTGTCAATATGTGGGAGTTTTAAAAAATTCAAATTCGGATTTCGCAAATGTTTATATGCTGCTGGTGAATGGTGGTATAAACTGAGGCACCACCTAATAATTAGTGGGTGCCATCTCATGCCATTAGGTGAACTTTTGGAAGCCATTTCTTTTTGTTGCTCCCATAACAACCACTGGGGACTGCCTTCGGGTATTTCAGGACATGTTTCCTCATTGCAAACAATATTTTTTATAAATTCGTGTTGCTCATCATCAACATGGATGCATTCTTTCTCAGTAATTTTTCTTACCCAAGATGATAATTGGGCAACTTTCTTTATTGCTCTCTGTTTTTCTCCCTGAGTATTGCGATATCTTTCCTCTAGTTCTTCTCTGGAAAGATATCGAATGTTTGTATGTGAGGAATCAAGCACAGAATCATCACTTTTCCGTCTACTTCTAACTTTTTTAACTGTTGGTTTAAAAGAATTGCACATACTACATACAGATGAAGGTTTTTCAGCTAAAAAATGACAGTTGGTATGGCGTATTGTTTTAAAATTGTCTTCATCAAATCTGACCATTTTATCGTCTTCAACAAAAGCTACTGGAAATGTTCCACTCTGATTCATGAATGGCTGTTCGAAATTACATCTCGACTTGATTACATCTTCATAACCTTGTAACCCCGTGCAAACACTGACTGACTTCCAGAATGACGAGAAAGTTGAAATATCATCATTTTTCAAAACACATGGCAGAGTTTTTGTTAGTTGTATTGTTTCTTTCTCCATAGGTTTCCCATATATGGAGAAATCCCAACCATTGCTGTTGTCTATACGTATTGTAAGCAAATGGTTTAATTCTTTTTCATTTTGACAAAGGGTATAGACACGTTTATAGTTATCCGATTTATCACATATACTAAAACCAACTTTCTTCATACTCACATCTAATTCCAGTATTTTTAAGCTGTCTTTTCTGTTTACAGCATAATTCATGCACACACAATTTTCATCCACATGAGGGTAAAATGATGCAGCAGTACCAATTATTTTTTTTGACGTTTTCATCTCATCTAATTTTCTTCTACATCCATTACAAGTAAATTTAGGAAATACACAAGGATCTTCTTGTTCACAATTTATTCCATATATAGATTGAAACACTTCACTGTAAATATCACAAGATTTAAAATTAACGTAATGTTTACTTTTCACAATTTTCTTCCCACACAATCTACATAGCTTTTGAATATACTCTGAATGTGAAGCAGACATGTTGACACAGCAAAATTCAAATATGAATACTTTATTTTTCAAAAAAACTTCATAAAAAACCCACAAAGGTGTCAAGGGAATTAAAAAAAAATGTGAACCACTTGCCAGCTGGTTATGTAACACCTAATAAAAAAACAATTATAAACTCAATTCAATATATATTCAAAACATACAGCTGGTGTGAGAGAAAGAAAGAATATATATACATAAACAGAAAATCTACTCCCACTGGGGAAAAAAGAAAAAAAGTTGCTTAAAACTTTTACCTAAATATACATAATTAGAACTAATAATTATTTTCTTTTGTTCCATGACAATGGAAAACATCACCGAGTGCTGCGACGTGCTGCGACACCCTACCGAGAATTCGTCTACTTCGAGAGTAAAAAAAACAATTTTATAAATAACCCCTCCTGACGAGACCTGCACAAAAACGTTAATCAACCCTTTAACTAACATTTTCCCAGGAGGGGACATACGAAATAGTTTATAAGTTGTAAAACTTTACGATCTCCCAAGGCAGCTTTTCGCACTTTGAAGGCACTTTACTCCTTCCGCGTCCTTATGGAAGTGGAAAAACAAACTTCACCCTCATTGAATCTTGTAGTTTAACTAAACTACATGTTTTCCGGTAAGTCGTCCACGTATTACTTCCTGAATATAAAGGAGATATAGTATTCAACATGTGTTAGACCTATGTACGCTCCCAAGTCTTGTGGAGATAATGATGTGCTATTCTCCATAAAGCACAAGTGTAGTAGCCTGTAGTAGAGCGTAGTAGAATGTATTTCTCTGTAGTAAAGCGTATTTCTCTGTAGTAGAGTGTAGTAGCCTGTAGTAGCTTGTAGTAGAGTGTAGTAGCTTGTAGTAGAGTGTAGTAGAGCGTATTTCTCTGTAGTAGAGCGTATTTCTCTGTAGTAGAGCGTATTTCTCTGTAGTAAAGCGTATTTCTCTGTAGTAGAGTGTAGTAGCGTGTAGTAGAGCGTTGTAGAATGTATTTCTCTGTAGTAAAGCGTATTTATCTGTAGTAGAGTGTAGTAGCCTGTAGTAGCCTGTAGTGGAGTGTAGTAGCGTGTAGTAGAGCGTAGTAGAATGTATTTCTCTGTAGTAAAGCGTATTTCTCTGTAGTAGAGTGTAGTAGCGTGTAGTAGAGCGTAGTAGCGTGTAGTAGAGCGTAGTAGAATGTATTTCTCTGTAGTAAAGCGTATTTCTCTGTAGTAGAGTGTAGTAGCCTGTAGTAGCTTGTAGTAGAGTGTAGTAGCGTGTAGTAGAGCGTAGTAGAATGTATTTCTCTGTAGTAAAGCGTATTTCTCTGTAGTAGAGTGTAGTAGCATGTAGTAGCTTGTAGTAGAGTGTAGTAGCGTGTAGTAGAGCGTAGTAGAATGTATTTCTCTGTAGTAAAGCGTATTTCTCTGTAGTAGAGTGTAGTAGCATGTAGTAGCTTGTAGTAGAGTGTAGTAGCGTGTAGTAGCCTGCAGTAGAGTGTAGTAGCGTGTAGTAGAGCGTAGTAGAATGTATTTCTCTGTAGTAAAGCGTATTTCTCTGTAGTAGAGTGTAGTAGCGTGTAGTAGAGCGTAGTAGCGTGTAGTAGAGCGTAGTAGCGTGTAGTAGAGCGTAGTAGAATGTATTTCTCTGTAGTAAAGCGTATTTCTCTCTAGTAGAGTGTAGTAGCCTGTAGTAGCCTGTAGTAGAGTGTAGTAGCGCGTAGTAGAGCGTAGTAGAATGTATTTCTCTGTAGTAAAGCGTATTTCTCTGTAGTAGAGTGTAGTAGCGTGTAGTAGAGCGTAGTAGCGTGTAGTAGAGCGTAGTAGAATGTATTTCTCTGTAGTAAAGCGTATTTCTCTGTAGTAGAGTGTAGTAGCCTGTAGTAGCTTGTAGTAGAGTGTAGTAGCGTGTAGTAGAATGTATTTCTCTGTAGTAAAGCGTATTTCTCTGTAGTAGAGTGTAGTAGCCTGTAGTAGCTTGTAGTAGAGTGTAGTAGCGTGTAGTAGAGCGTAGTAGAATGTATTTCTCTGTAGTAAAGCGTATTTCTCTGTAGTAGAGTGTAGTAGCCTGTAGTAGCTTGTAGTAGAGTGTAGTAGCGTGTAGTAGAGCGTAGTAGAATGTATTTCTCTGTAGTAAAGCGTATTTCTCTGTAGTAGAGTGTAGTAAGCCTGTAGTAGCTTGTAGTAGAGTGTAGTAGCGTGTAGTAGAGCGTAGTAGAATGTATTTCTCTGTAGTAAAGCGTATTTCTCTGTAGTAGAGTGTAGTAGCCTGTAGTAGCTTGTAGTAGAGTGTAGTAGCGTGTAGTAGAGCGTAGTAGAATGTATTTCTATGTAGTAAAGCGTATTTCTCTGTAGTAGAGTGTAGTAGTGTGTAGTAGAGCGTAGTAGCGTGTAGTAGAGCGTAGTAGAATGTATTTCTCTGTAGTAAAGCGTATTTCTCTGTAGTAGAGTGTAGTAGCCTGTAGTAGCTTGTAGTAGAGTGTAGTAGCGTGTAGTAGAGCGTAGTAGAATGTATTTCTCTGTAGTAAAGCGTATTTCTCTGTAGTAGAGTGTAGTAGCATGTAGTAGCTTGTAGTAGAGTGTAGTAGCGTGTAGTAGCCTGCAGTAGAGTGTAGTAGCGTGTAGTAGAGCGTAGTAGAATGTATTTCTCTGTAGTAAAGCGTATTTCTCTGTAGTAGAGTGTAGTAGCGTGTAGTAGAGCGTAGTAGCGTGTAGTAGAGCGTAGTAGCGTGTAGTAGAGCGTAGTAGAATGTATTTCTCTGTAGTAAAGCGTATTTCTCTCTAGTAGAGTGTAGTAGCCTGTAGTAGCCTGTAGTAGAGTGTAGTAGCGCGTAGTAGAGCGTAGTAGAATGTATTTCTCTGTAGTAAAGCGTATTTCTCTGTAGTAGAGTGTAGTAGCGTGTAGTAGAGCGTAGTAGCGTGTAGTAGAGCGTAGTAGAATGTATTTCTCTGTAGTAAAGCGTATTTCTCTGTAGTAGAGTGTAGTAGCCTGTAGTAGCTTGTAGTAGAGTGTAGTAGCGTGTAGTAGAATGTATTTCTCTGTAGTAAAGCGTATTTCTCTGTAGTAGAGTGTAGTAGCCTGTAGTAGCTTGTAGTAGAGTGTAGTAGCGTGTAGTAGAGCGTAGTAGAATGTATTTCTCTGTAGTAAAGCGTATTTCTCTGTAGTAGAGTGTAGTAGCCTGTAGTAGCTTGTAGTAGAGTGTAGTAGCGTGTAGTAGAGCGTAGTAGAATGTATTTCTCTGTAGTAAAGCGTATTTCTCTGTAGTAGAGTGTAGTAAGCCTGTAGTAGCTTGTAGTAGAGTGTAGTAGCGTGTAGTAGAGCGTAGTAGAATGTATTTCTCTGTAGTAAAGCGTATTTCTCTGTAGTAGAGTGTAGTAGCCTGTAGTAGCTTGTAGTAGAGTGTAGTAGCGTGTAGTAGAGCGTAGTAGAATGTATTTCTATGTAGTAAAGCGTATTTCTCTGTAGTAGAGTGTAGTAGTGTGTAGTAGAGCGTAGTAGCGTGTAGTAGAGCGTAGTAGAATGTATTTCTCTGTAGTAAAGCGTATTTCTCTGTAGTAGAGTGTAGTAGCCTGTAGTAGCTTGTAGTAGAGTGTAGTAGCGTGTAGTAGAGCGTAGTAGAATGTATTTCTCTGTAGTAAAGCGTATTTCTCTGTAGTAGAGTGTAGTAGCCTGTAGTAGCTTGTAGTAGAGTGTAGTAGCGTGTAGTAGCGCGTAGTAGAATGTATTTCTCTGTAGTAATGCGTATTTCTCTGTAGTAGAGTGTAGTAGCGTGTAGTAGAGCGTAGTAGAGCGTATTTCTCTGTAGTAGAATGTAGTAGAATGTATTTCTCTGTAGTAAAGCGTATTTCTCTGTAGTAGAGTGTAGTAGCCTGTAGTAGCTTGTAGTAGAGTGTAGTAGCGTGTAGTAGCTTGTAGTAGAGTGTAGTAGCTTGTAGTAGAGTGTAGTAGAGCGTATTTCTCTGTAATAGAGCGTATTTCTCTTTAGTATAGCGTATTTCTCTGTAGTAGAGTGTAGTAGCCTGTAGTAGAGCGTAGTAGCTTGTAGTAGAGTGTAGTAGGTTGTAGTAGAGTGTAGTAGCTTGTAGTAGAGTGTAGTAGCCTGTTAAGAAGCGCAGGGGTTTACAGCAGTTAAGCTTCATACAAATAGTTTCAAAAAATATTCTAACTTTTCAGTTAAATTGAACTGGGGAAAACGGCGTTCAAGTGACTACCATCGCCATGATGGTCTCGCACTATATACAAACGAAAAATTATCTGGACATCTTCCCACAAAAGATTCTTATCAGTACATCAATTGTAGTTGGTAGATAAACAAGCCATGATGGCCGATTTGCCAGTGGTCATCATAATATCAGAGACAAAGAAACAAATTTAGCAGACACGCCTAAATATTCATTTTCAATTTCACATCTTGTGTTTTACTGCGCTTACCCAACGAGACATGATCAGTTTGTTTGAGTCTAACAGAATACATCACAAGCAATGTATGTTCCAAATACCATTAGTAAAGGCGAGTGATCAGTATTATTGTTTCCGTTTCCTTGATAAAAATTTAGAAAAAAGCTCCTGTTTTAGAAGCAATCCTTACATCTCAGATTCAGTTGTTTCGGTGGATTGGGCCATTGTTAAGCATTCAGGAAAAAGCTCCTATTTCTAGAAGCAATCCATATATCACAGATGCGGTTATTTCGGTAAATTGAGCCATTGATAAACATTCAGGAAAAAGATCCTGTTTCTAGAAGCAATCCGTACATAATAGAATTACTTGTTTTGGTGAGCTAGGCCATTGATAAAAATTCAGGAAAATGGTCATGTTTCTAGAAGCAATCTATACATAACAGGTTCAGTTGTTTTGGTGAATTGGGCCTTTCATAACCTTTTAGATAATACTTTTTGACATTCAATTTTGGCCGGAATATAAAATTTCAGAACAAAAGTTACCGAATTTGGCGCTTGTCTATGATAATATCAGTTAAACGCTCCATGTTTCTCTTGTTTCGTTCAATTTTGACAATATAAAACGAAATTTTAGACCAAAAATCACCGAAGTCGGCACTTGTCTATGCCATTATCAATTAAGCGCTCCATGTTTCTCTCGTTTCGCTTAATTTTGGCCGGAAAATGAAATGTGTCTAAGGTATTGTCACATATACGAACTCTACTTGTCTTGTTTCGATGAATTAAGACCTGAATACTTTTGTATATGCCGATTATCTCTTGGTTGAAAGAAACCTTTTTTTATTTCACAACATTAAAACTTGTTAACGTATACCGGAACAAAGTTTTCGGCAAATATGTATCACGCCGTCTTTGCTAAGGATTAATCTGTTATGCTTTCGAATATAGAAGAATCCGTTTTTTGTGAAACAATTGTTAATATATATTGAACGATTGTAGTTTGTAGTTGTAAAGTCTTGATGAAATCTAGTGGTGTTTGTGTATTTCACAGACTAAAAGCTACTTTCTAAAAATATGCTCATGCACTACGAAAGTCATCGTGGCATCACAGAATGTTTCACAAAAAGATACTTCTTTATGAATTGCTTTTTGTTAATATAGGAAGTTTTTTATATGATTACTTCAAAAATAATATGATCAAGCTTGTGGTCATCCTTTTTAATATATTACATAGGGAATGATATTGAGACATTCACTTTCCGTTTGATAGCCCATTGTGATTGATTTCAATTTATTTCCACAAATGAGTATGTATAATACAGTGTCACGTATGAGGTGTGCTAGTTTTACGTATATTATACGTCTTGTATTATTCTAAGAAGCAATTAACTACTTGTTAAAAAGGGAAAAATATATATTCTACAAATAGTTGAAATATAGTATAGAGCTATTAGTTTTTCTCTTCTTGATTAAAGTAGAATAAAAAGTCCTTGCAGGCTAAAAGATTTCGGAACAAATTCAATTTATATCATTTCCTTTATAGTTCAGAAACATACTTTAATGACTTGACACAAGTTGATAATATAAATTGACTAGTCGTTAATTTGTCGCCCGTCCTTTATATTTACCTGTCGCAGCAAAGTGGATAAAAATATATCGCATTTGATATTCGTGTTTCCGCAACATCATTTTCTAACTCAGCGGGGGGTCCGCGCAGAGACAGACAGACGACGGCTATTATTATAGAGACTAGTCGTTAGCCCGTGGAAAAATCCACGGGGTCGTCCGTCCTTCAAATTAACCCGTTGCAACAAAGTGGACAGAAATATATCGCATTTGGTATTGATGCGCATTTTAAAAATTCGTGTTTCCGTTACGGGACACGGCTTTCGCGGACACACAGACAGACAGACGACGGCTATTATTAAAGAGATTACAAACAATAGAACATACTGTGTGAAATGAGTGAGAAGGATAAGAAGGAAAACGAAGGAGGAAAAAGCCCGTTTAAACAAGATTTCGGATACGATACGAAATCTTGAAAAAATATGTAATCCCGGAAAAGAGCCATGGTAGTTCAAATAATAAATACAGACGATAACAGCTACATTATTCCGGGTCACTGTCTGAGCCGGACAGGGAAACATGCCTCTCTTCAGGATTAACCTTTTCGCCATTGGTAAGCACTGAAATATAAAAAAATGTCATAGAAAAGCATTTGAGAAACCATATCTAATCCTAAGTTTTAAAACTGCAAGCGCTGTTGTTAAGATATCCCAATCAGAAGCACACAATAAAGAAGAATCCTGAACATTTGACAAAACCAAAAAAAAATAAATATAAATATAAACTAGCACAATTAGGCAAAAGAAGCATTCAGCATACCTCATTCGCATAAAAGTTGAAGCTATTGACATCTATCTCATTTTCCAATTATACTGTAAAAAAGCCAGTAGCTAGACATTTCTTTTTTGAGTATGCCGACTTCTTCTTCGCATCTTTTCAACAACTCATTTTCGTTGTCGCCACTATTTTTTAAACCCTACAGTACCTCAACCCGAATGTTTTCACAATGAGTGTAAAATCATGATATATGAAGTGTCAAGAAATGTAACAACAATTCTACTTACCATCAATCTCTGTATTTTCCATCCACGGGAAATCAAAATCACTGTCTTCGCCAGACTTCTCCTCAACACGAGGTACACCAATGTCCCCGCAATGGTGTTATAACATTTCATGAAGTCTTTATCAACGTCTCCACAGATTTACATACTATGTAATTCAATCCTCCTTTTATTATCTGCCTTCTTTGTTTCTTGTTTGTCCTTATATCCATTGCTTCTGCCCATGAAATAAGGTGTCGTTGTCCTTTTCGCTTGCTGTTGTTATTTTCAAGTTTTTCACGGAGCAACTTTTCCATTTTGCTAGCAGGATAATTCTTTGTTGAGATCCACTCTAGATCTTTTGCATGAAACAAGAAGATATATTCAGATGTTGAATATATCTTACCTACTTTAATCATAGAAACTTTGATTGAATTGAATTGAAGAACACTTTCGAAAAGTGAATTTAAATTTCATGAAATAGATTTTCGCCATGGAACCATTGTGTGATTGTTTTTTGAAGAGTACATACACATTTTCAATGTGTTTATTGAAATTTCAATACGTTCTTGTTTCAATTATTCCTTTTGAAATTTACTATATTGATCAGGAAGGAACCATTTTTAGCTCGAAATATACTTGCTCTGCACTTCACTCACAAGTTACCTAGTGTACCTAGTGTAGATAAACAACCACCTCCAATTTACATTCGCTCAGCGGTCATTTTTTTAAATAATGGAACAATATTCAGCAACCTTTCCCAACAAACTATCTCATGCTGATTACGTAAGTCTCAAATGATTTTCCATTATAGAATACTTCATAGAATGTTATTAAACAATTGATATT
This sequence comes from Hydractinia symbiolongicarpus, assembly GCF_029227915.1. Classification (NCBI taxonomy): domain Eukaryota; kingdom Metazoa; phylum Cnidaria; class Hydrozoa; order Anthoathecata; family Hydractiniidae; genus Hydractinia; species Hydractinia symbiolongicarpus. The sequence continues at coordinate 11,880,017 of NC_079882.1, read as the reverse complement.
TTATACTCTTAGCCTTTTACTTTGTGCAAATTTAGTACTATACTGTGAGTTCTTGTGTTATGGTAGTTATCCTTTTTAAACAATTTAGTTTTTTGCGGTTGTCTATACCATGGCAAACAACTCTGTTTGTGAGTGACCACGGTAAAATACACAGTATGGATTGGTGGCCCCCTAACTCACCGCTGGAGGCAAGAAAGAAGGTAAGATAACTCTTGTACGCGCCTAACTGACTGGCCATCTCCAAAAGCCACCCCCACCTCTCCCCCTCCTAGCTGATGACGGCAGTTTATTGTTTTCCACTTTCATATTAGAATCTTGATTACCTGTAAATAAACATTACCTACGTCCCCTAAACGACTATCGTGCAGAGAAACGCACAGTTCTGTGAAAAAACGAGTCTGTCTAGCCACAAATTTAGCCAGGAGACCCAGCGTTTTCCCTTCAAACCGCCTTTACGATCAATTTTTTCTTTCTCTATCAAAGAAAGCTTAAATAACTAGGCTAGTCATAAAGTATGATATGAAATGTTATGGAAGGTTGAGCTGGGTATCCTGGCTACAGACTCAGCCTAGTGTAAGTGGCGGCTTCTCAAGTTTGTAGATACCTGATGATGACGTTAATAAATAAATCTTAGTGTTATATTTCCTTGTTTGAAACAGGGAAGAGGATGGGGAACAAGGATGCAGTAGTCCGTAAACCGCGGAGCGCCCTGCAGTGCAGCGGATAGACGCAGCAGCGATGCACTCCGTCCTGACATAGTCACCAGGTCTCTATATTATATGGATTCTCGGATTTCCTGAAAAAAACATCAATATATCCATTTTTCATACATATGGTCAATATGTCAATATTTAGAAGCCCGTTCATTGCAGTGCATATGGACATAATATCAATTCTACATTATCGATATATTGTCCGTTTTTTATAGTGAGTATGTTGTAAAAACAAAGCCCTTAGGAGTCAAAAATGTCATAAGGAGAACATTTTAAACCTTGTCAAAACCCAACAACTTTACTATTCAAATCTGGCTGTTCAAATCTTCGTTGTCGAACCATTAAAAAGCAATGTAAAGAGCCTTAACTTTTGATTAATCACGGTAGAAAAATTCGAAGAGCTTAAATTTCTGATTTGTTTCCATTTTAAAAAAGCAGCAAAAGATAAATAAGAATCTCCTCCATATCGTTACTTACCGGTACTGGCTTGGATAGAACTTGATGATGTGGTTACAAAAGACTGGGTAACAAAGCGTACGGCGGTTCTTATGATCAATGGCAATTAAAAATAATTAAAATACCGGAGATTAATGTAGTTTATTCTATTACACCGCAATTTTGCACACAAAAAGATAGAATAAGTGTATTACTGAATGAATTACAAATTTTGAATTGATTTGGATTATTGTTTGTTGCAGTATGAAACTAATTACTGCACACCCTGTTGTTCTTTAATTTGAACTACCACCTTTTAAAGATGGATTGGATTCGAACCAATAACTTTCATAGTCTTGCAACAATAGACTTAATTTACTTGGAATTCACGAAATTCAATGTCACTTCAAATAAAAACACATCATAAAGCTTGTTGTTACAAAATTAATTGTGAGTTAAAAACCGTAGCTAAGTATTACAGGTTTGTTGAAACTGTTGTCTCCTTGAATTAACAAACTTTAGACTTTCGCCAAATTTTTTTTTAAAGTAAAGGGTGTAGCCACCTATCTGAAAACTTTGTTGCAGCCAACTGGTTTTCGGCTATTTTCGCTTTTTAGCCAGATTTTTTTAAAAATTCACGTTAATTTAATGTCCCTTATTAAAGTGTAACGTAAATAGCCAGGACGTTTAAAAAGCTACTAGTTGTATTTTTCTGACATCGCAACAGCGATTATAGCCAGGGACGAGGTTGTATTATTATAACCTCGCTACGGACGACGTTGTACTTATATAACATAACACAAGTTCAGCTGGGAAGAGGCCAGGGAAGGGCTGCAGAAAGTTAGTATGTATCACCATGCTCGGCAGCATGGCAGCATGTATTAATGTAACTGTGTCTCTTTTATTACTTGCAGAGTAATTAATTACCCAATGGGTTATGGCATATGCTCGTCATTCATAAAACAACGCATCCATCCATACCGTACCGTACGCATTTAATTTTTGCAACGTGAAATTCATCGTTAAACAAATTTTAAAATTCTGGTTAAATACTAAGAATTAAAACGCAAAGGCCTACTAAATATCTCGATTAACATTTAAGGTCTTTTTTTATCACATGAAATGTGTACAACTGTTCTAAATTTTAACGAGTTTGTTCGGAAACAAAAAAGCAAGGGGAACTTTATTCTAGTCAGTACACAAGCAAGCGAATTGAATTAAGTAATTGGGAAAGATGTCCTATTAGGGTAAATATTTAGGCAATTAGCCTGGCACATCCACACCTACACATACAATACTGAAAACAAAATTTAGGAAACCATTCCCGCAATATATACGATATTGAATGTTTTGTGAAGCTAAACAAGGCAAATCTTATTCTGATTAAAAAACAATTAGACAAGTAGCGAAACCTATCAATTCATCATTAAAAAAGTATTTTGGGGAATAATCTTACGCAAAAAAAGAACAGAATAAAAAACGGTCCAACGATCACTTTTTTCTACTCAAAAATCGAAAGGGCGAGTAGCACGCGCGTGCGTATATCATTGCATGTGCATACATCAAAGATTTTGTTAAAGCTCTCTCGCACCTTGTAGGAAGAAGCTCGCACCAAATGAAATGTTCAATGTTCTAGCAAGCGAATAAAAAAGCCTTTCTTCTACTTTGTAAACAGGCAAGGGAGCAAAAGATCCTGACATACAATCTAAAAGATATCTGATAAAAACGCTATCGCGAAAGGTGAAGTATTAAATCTCTTGGTCGGCCAATTCGAGAAAAGACTTTATTCCACTCAGAAAACAGGCACGAGAGTGTTAGACCTATCCATACATCATTTGAAATGAGAATTTTGGAAGTTGCCTTTCACGCTGAATATAATGTTAGATATCCATCCATACACTACTAAAAAGGAGATTTAGCTAGTGAGCGAATCAAAAGCGAAACTTTATTCTACACCACAAAGAAGCAATCAAGAAGAAGACCCTACCAGATATGTCTAAAAACACTTCATTCCACTCCGATAACAATCACGCGCGATAATATCAGATGTCCTAGCATGTAAATTCACGGGAAGACTTTATTGCACTCAGTAAGAAGCAGGAACAAGGGAGACCGATCCATACCACCATACAATATTAAAAGGATATTTTGCAAAATACTTTCAGGCGGAAAAACAAGCATGTCCTAGCAGACCTGTGTATACAAAATTAGTTCTACTCAGTAAACAACCAATCAAATGAGAGATCCATCCATACCTTATAAAAATAGAGATTTTATCAATATACATGCATCATTTAAAAAACGCATTTTTTGATCTTACCCTTCGCGCGAATTACAATATTTAGCACGCCAACCTTAGATGTTCTAACAGTTCAATTCACGGAATACTTTATTCGACGCAGTAAAAATGAAGGAATGTGGGACACCTATCCATACATCTATCAAAAGAGAGATATTGAAACAAGCAGTAGAGTTGAATAACTATCCATACACAAATAAAAACGATATTTCAGAAAAATACTTGTGTGTATCATATGTTTTTTTTGCTGTTCATAGGAAGCAGTTTAATGTGATTTTGAACTTTCAATATTTTTAAAACTAAAACCTTATGACAAAAATGATAAAAATGTATATGGACTTTTTTTGTTCGTAGCTGTTAGAAAAACTATTGGAGGGACATAGTTATTAATATAGTCTAACTAGCTAAATAAAATTGAGTTATGACTGTTATGGTTGCTACGAAGTTAAGTTATATTGTGCTGTCCTAGGCCCGTTCTTAAGGCTCTCCTGCCATTGAACGCTACGACTTTCTCATAATAACCGGTTGAAAATAGCTATTAGGTAATAATAGTATGAATAGAATTTGATTTAGCTAATATTGGGTATATTTTGACTCCTAAAAAGAAATAGAACTCTAGCATTTTTTTTTTTTTGCAAAACAGTAAAACTTGTTGAGTTATTTCTAAAAGGTTTTAGTAATTCTAATAGACTAAGGCAGTTCACAAGATAGTTAGCGTATTGCTCTGAATAGACCCGTCATCATGCTCCATCCATACCACACGAAGGTAGCATAGAAGCACACAGTATGTTACAAAAAAATTATGGTCCTTTTTTGAACATTATATTTAATTAAAACGTATATACAGTTGACTCTCTCCGATCCGAATCTCTATTATCCGAATTTTTAACTATAATCCGAACAAATTAAAAATCAGCGTCAACTTTCCTTAAGAAACTCTCATAATCTACTTTCTACTATCCGACTCTCTGTAATCTGAAAGAGAATTATCCCCCTTGAGATTCGGATTAGAGAGAGTCAACTGTACATACATTTCAATAAAATAATTTGTTATAATTTTTCTATACCGAAATATCGCCGCTTTATTAAAAGAAAAATGCTATTCAGTTGATGTAGACATAAGTATGATATATAAAGGTAGCAGAACTACTTTAGGATCCACTGACAGAGATGCGACAAGGTTAGATGAAAAGACTGATCGACTTCCTCGAACACATATGCATATAGACTTGATAAGCGCAAAACAAATGTTACGTCATATCCATGCTGAAAGTTTTAAAAAATGTTGTTTACGCTTTTCAGAAATCATTTCAGAAAGCCGAGTATAGAACTTTCGACACACGCGACCCATTCCGCCACACACGGATATCGCTAGTGGCGTTAAAGTTTCATGCTCTACTTGCAAAATAAGTTTATTGTAATTTTTCTTTTTTTCCATTTTATTTACATCATATGCTTTTGGTAGCACACCTTCGCATCTAAAAATGCCATTTGACCAGTGTTCCAAAAGCCTCTTGTGCATACATAACTCTCGATTCCTGAGAAACATTCGCTGTCCACTGGCTCAATGGCTCACCAGGTAACTGTTGTAGACACGGTTCAATGCGTACATCATGACAAACCTCTTTTAGTTACATCCCCGTGACATTACGGATTTCATTGTCTAAGCGAAAGGAAGCCACATTATTTGCATGACAAAGCATGATCAATTGTGAACTTGAAATTCGAATCTGAGCCCAGAAGCATAGCTTGTTAATTGTGTATCTCTCGTTCCTTGAAGGTAGTCAGTCAACTAGATACACTGCTTCCTGGTTGATATCGTTCAGTCTGATTTCCTGCTTACACATTTCACAGTGACAGCAGTTGTCTCTCGTTATTGTTTACTTTAATACCTCCCGTCAGTGCTGGTATTAATTCGAATTAATAACTACGAGTACTTCTTCCAATAATTATATTATGTGTGGTATGTTTGCATACAGTATGTTAATTTATGCTTGTAGCCAGCCACTGATAAAACAACTTTATGTCCCTTGCGACTCTGTTTTAGCAATTTTACTCAGCATCTTTAATTCATTAATCCAATCTTCTACCTTATCCAAAATATATCCACCTTTCAAGCTTCTTGAACCAATTACATTATTACATTATTACCAATTACATGTTACAAACTGCGGTGTTATAAATTAGTTTCCTCAAAAAATTATTTTTTTAACTAAATTTTACTTATTGGATTTGATTTTCACATGGCAACTACAATCATGTTCATAATAGTTTTGGAAAAACCACTTTCCCCCTCCCCCCACTCTTTAGTGTTGGTTGGAGGTCTTTTCCAGAGTCGCCGGCAGTATTTTGGGGCACAAATCAACACAAAATCAACACTGACTGTTGGGGGAGAGGGGGGAAACTCTGAAAAAAGCCTCAAAAGCCGTTTTTCCAATAATTTATGAACATGATTGTAGTTATAGCTCAGCAAAACCTGAATAACTGAACGTATATCCCGAGTAAATTAAAAAATTTCCTTCTTTCATTTCTTTTCTTATAGTTACCTCTTTTTTTGAAACATTTGTTTGTAAAATTTTTTGAATTGATTTGCATTATTGTTTGTTGCAGTATGAAACTAATTACACACCATGTTGTTCTTTCATTTGAACTACCACCTTTTAAAGATGGATTGGATTCGAACCAATAACTTTCATGGTTTTACAACAATGGAAATATTTTTTAAATAACATAACACAGAAATACAAAAGGTCACACATAGTATCAGTATTTACACAAAACTAATTTTGTTACCAGAAAACTTCCTTATCCCACTCTTCCAAGAATCATTTTCATCAAAGTTTTTTTTGGTTTTACCTGCATTAGAAATACAAAAAAAAACAAAAAAAACAGTAAAGAAGCAAAAATTACCACCAAATTGATTAACATAAAAAGCAAAGTATAAATTAGAACAGAAAAATCCGAGAAGAGTTGTGAACAAAAAACATCGCGCATCATCATTAAATTAAAACAACAGAAATTTATCTAGTTTTTAAAATCATTACACTGTAAAACTAACTCCACCACTCCACGATTGTTATAAATTAAAACAGGGTGCAAAAGTATCAGAAATTGCTTATTCATTTTTTCAGCATAAGTCGCAATAAAGCCTTGAGGTAGGAAATTAGCTGACTGAAGAGAGGGATATACTTCAACTTAGGGGTATTTCAACTGGCAATATTACCTGTACATATAACATGTCCCTCCTGAAAGTCAATATACTGAATAAAAATTTGACTACTTATTTGAATAAATATGGTACCAAGTTAGCAGTATCTCTACACTGTCTCAGTTTAACAAGGATTGTACAGATTTCAGACATGTCTAGCCTAGTTAAAGGGGAACTCCAGTAAAAATCACTTTTCTTTTTTTTGTTTGTTTTATACGTACTCAGAAAAGCATAAGAAATCAAAAAAAACTTACTTTACTTGTTTTTCTTATTTAAAATTGTTGTACAAGCCTTCGCATATTCAATTTTTTTCTCATAAAAAACAGACAGGCGCGATTTCATTTCGGACTAGACCCGATTATAAATAATGACATCACATCGTGCAGAAAGTTTAAGCAAGCGCATGTTAAGACCTATAAATACAGCTTACATTAAATCGCTTTTGTATGTAATTTACGTTTAAATCTTTAAAAAATGGTTAGTTGCTCTGTGTTTCTATGTACCGATCGATCAGAGAAGTGTAAAGAAGTAAGTTTTCACAGAATCCCGTCTGTGAAAAAGAAAGAACTCAAAAACGGCTAAACAAAATACGTCGTGCAGGTGATCTACCAAGCGATCAAAGTTTTTATATTTGGTTGGTGCACTTAACAGATAGTTCTTTTAAAAGATATCTGCAGGAAATAAACTTCCATATTAAGATACTCTGCCACTTTGTAAAAAATGCCATTTTAGCTAGTGAACGCGATTAAAGTTTCTCATTTCTTCTCATCTCAATATTTGTACTTATATCCACAGAACTCAACCAAATAACGTTTTGTACATTTTTATATTAAATAAGAGAACATTATACGAATTTCCAATACAAACACCGACAAAAAAGCTTTCTAGTTACACATGTATCTTTTGTAGCGCTCAAGTTTCTATTCTTTGTTTTTCAAAAAAGAAGCTTTTTTGATGGAAGGACATGCCAAGTATTTTCAGGGGGTAAATGTACCCATTTTCTTCAATCTTTGTAACTTTATAACGGCTGCATGTAATGCTGATAATGCAGTTTCTAAAACAGCTTTGTCAAAACAACCACTTGTAAGTCAGTAGCTTCTGCAACACATTTATGACCTACCATAATCAAAGATTGATTTTTATTTATACAATAATAATACCCCGTTTTACCAACTTCTCTAGACCCGAACATTATTTGATTTTATATCACGCATTTCAATGGTCCTCCATCACGGAGAAAATTTCAACGTTACATAAAATTTGTTTACATTTGTGCGCAAAAAAAGCGTGTGCAGAGGAAAAATATTGCTGAACTGTAAAAAAAATAAATTGGCTTGTAAAGTATGAAAGATTTTTTAATGAAGCAAATGATAAAGTTTTTTGACGAAAAGAATGTTAAAAAAAGCGATTAAGTATATTTATTTCTTAAAAAAAAAAAATATTTTGCTAAGAACGTTGCTTGAGCCAGTAAAAGACACCTCATCACTTTGCATCATTATTAATTTCCCCCTTGTGAGACAGAAGAGGTTCGAAGTCGTGTGGCTGTAGCTTTGTAAAGTCTTTTTCATGAAGAGAATTATCCGATTCTATGTTTTATATAACATTTTTTTCTTAAATATTTTTTTTTCACTGGAGTGCTCCTTTAACTAAGTTTTCTTTGAGATATTAAAATTGAGTTTTTTTATATAATAATTTTTCAGTGCAACCCGAATTAAAATCAACCAATATGCATAAAGCCAGCATGGCCACATCTAACATTAAAGAAGAAAAGATTTCCCAATAATGATCACGTGAGCAAAGAACAATAGAAGTTCTTGCCTTAAAGTATTGTCCAAATTTCTTTCATACAAGACAAAAAATATCTTCGGATCAATTGTATTTCAAGTGGCAAAAAGTATTCCTACTACTAAAGTGAACACACAGCACTATTTGTCTTTCTTTAAAAAATAAGCTTACTCAAAATAATTAACAAAATTCAATCTAGCTCAGGCTACAGAAATATAATTATATGCTTAACTCAGATATCTTTGAATAGATGACGTACACTGTCTCTTTTTTTCAAAAATAAATATAAATGTGCCAGCTCTTTCAGAACATGTATTCAGTATGGAATTAGCTGCATTTCATGTTGGTGGAAATTATATTTAAAAAAATATTCTCTTTATATAAAAAATCAACCCTGGCCTACTTTTCCACCACATCAGATTTTAAAAACTAACGTTTTCCTCAAAAAATTATTTTTTAATCTTTTTATAAAATTATTATTCAGCAGATAATTGAAAAAAACAACAACACCAATTTAAACTTTTTAATAGGAAATTTCCACAGTTAATGTGTACCATTAATAGCATGGTTTTCCAATGAATGGCTGTAATAAGTATTATGACAATCAACAGCGTAAGTTATTGTTGCCAGAAATTGTATACTGGAAAGAATCAATTTTTATATGTAAATTATACCTATTATCATCATTTTCCTCAAAAAGTTATTTTTTGGTCTTATAACAGCAGATCACTGAGAATTTACGGAACTAAAAATCTTGTGGTAACATTTTTAAAATTAAAAATCTTGATTTTGTAAACATTAAATGCACAAATCCTAACAAATTATAAATTTTTTTAAAATAAATTGGAATGATCATCTGTTTTAAAACATCAATGCACATGCATCTTGCCCACGAAAAAAAGAATTGTATGGAGCAAAAGATTGAAATGGAATTAGAGTTTAAAAAAGAATGTCTTGTAGTAAGGAACACAATCGTTACGAGAAAATATAACCTGCTGTGAAAAGATAATCTGCGGCCATGTTGAGGGGCGGATTGACACGGCAAACGAAATAGTAGATGATTGCAGTGAATACAACATCGTACGACATAGCCCTCCCTTTGTCATGTATTCCTGCAGTATATATTTGCTATAGGTTACTTCTACCGACAAAACAATGTGTTAATATATTTAACACTTTTAAACCATTCAATAAGTGAATACTAAAAATTAAAAAATTGGATGCGCAAATTCTCCAATATAGATTCATGCGTGTTGTTTTTTTCATGGAATTCCTGGTAAAATGTGCATATGTTATACAGTGATAGTCTTGATCTCTAGTTCTGATTCACTGGTGGGACTGTCAAGATTGAGGCCCTGGACGCCTCTTCAATTTTAATCTTTAATAGATCCCAGTATTGTCATACCATCAGTGAGTCAAACCTTTTGAGCCATCAAATTATTTTTATAGATATTTTCTGATACCTCAATATTTCAGCTTTCCTTTCAGGCTGCATCCTTTTCCATTTCTGAAAAGACAACCGATAGCCAATGATATATTGTAGTAATGTTGTGTATCATAATAATTGAGATTTACTTTTAAATTTTCAGAATATAGGTCTATACTTCAAGTTTAAGTATTTTCCAGGTTATTTGAAACCCTGGTTTATGTAAAGGAGGAAATCTCGAGGTTACTTGTGGGGCCGTAGATTAGTGGTTATAGCTCTCGTACTCTGACCGGGGCTCGATTCCTCTTGACGGAGATTCAACATGGGTGAGTGAATCTGAATGTTACCATAGCCCCGGTTTAATTGGTTACCAGAAGTTCAGAATAAAAGAAGTGAAGTTTATTCAAAAGAAATACCACAGCCCATTTATCTTTTATCATTCAGCACAGTGGGTGTTCTTTTTAACTTACTAATTACAGGCTTTTTATTAGTAGCTAGCTGAACATTGGCTTTATAGTAAAAATAAATATACAGCTACTTTACCACTGAAAGCCTTAATACAAGCTGGAATTCAGAATTGACAGTACTTTATGCATTTCAAGCCTTCAAAGAGTGGAAACACTTTGAACGATAGCTGGCATCCAAATTACATAAGGCGGACGTCACAAATATCTGGTGTTAGAGTCATTTGAGCACCAAAAATAAAGTCGGTTGGTAGATCGGCGAATGATAACTCAAAATTTCGAAAAATTTTATCCAACCATCCAGCCATTAACGCGCGCCATTAAATCGCCGATGTTTAATGATAACTTTGGCACCTCCGGCAGTTTCCGCGTGAACACTTTTCACATTTTAAAGCGAAGCACAACAATCGCTGCAATTGCTGTGGAGAGACAACAAGCGTATAATATTTTTTGTCATTTTAGTTTTTCCGACTCAGTATATCAAAAATTTCGATCAAAAATTAGGGTCAGTCGGGTGACTCTAACACCAAATATTTGTGACGTCCGCCTAATCATTAATAAATAAATACTGACCGGTTTTGATAATGTACTGTAAAATACAAAGCCTGGCTCAAAAGTACAGACCGAGCTTGTGAGGTCTGTGCCCCTGACAAATGGCTTTGTATTTTACAGGGCAGAATCAAAACCGGTCAGTAGCCATTTTATAGCTGAAATCTATTCTCATCTTTAAAACAACAATCAAATTTTGCACATGATTAGATGGAATACCAATACATGGAATCACAGTCCTGATATTTACTTGCGCACGCATCTAAGTGATTATTTAATGCCCGATGCGCACGCAGAAATGGAGGTAAAAATGTAAACAAACTAATCAGAAACAGTCAGGGATAACCGCAAATTAGGCTATCACGCCAAATTAGGCTAGTAGCTTAGTTAGGAGATTTTTCATAGACTATTTAGGCGAGTATCTCCTATTTAGGCGATTTGCTATCTTCTTTGTTAAATATAACGGAAACGACGTATAGTTGCGCCATGTTTTTTTGGCTATCCAGTGGCCTGTCAAATCGTCTTTGGTCAAGTAAAATTTCATGTAATTTGCTTCGCGGAACTAAAAATTATACGTCAAAAGTCTTTGGATCGGCTAATTAGACGAGAAATAGTCTATTTAGGCTATGCGCCACCATGTTGAAAATATGCGCGCGGGAAATTTAGCCTTTGTTCAGAAGCAACCGTGGCCGTAAAACAAAGAAGCCGTATCACAGCGCATGCGTTCTAAATCAAAACAAACTAAACGCTATATCTACTGACAGCGCAAATAATAAAGAAAAATATATTTGGACCATCAAAAAGGGGTTCTATAGAATGTTTTTAGCTAATAAAATCATTGCGACTATGTAACAGAACAGCGATAGGCAGCAAAAACCATTTTGATAGCCTAATTAGGAGAGATAAATCGCCTAAATAGGCTATCGTAGACTAATTAGACTATCATAGCCTAATTTGCGGTTATCCCTGACTGAGAAAAGTTACCTCAATTTCTGCGCGCGCAGGAAAAATACGGCACTATAATTGAGTGTATGGCAAATTTTAATCCACAACTACTTAAATTAGAATGTACAGTTCAAATTTTAAAGGGAGAAGAAAACGTTCGAAATTACGTTAAAAACGAACCAACCAAAAAGGGTATTTGTTTCAGTTATTTTAAACCGACTTACCCTTCCAAACATTCCAAGTCAGCTCTTCGTCTGAATCAAATGTCTTTTCGCATGTTACGCAGAAGCAAATTGTATGTTCAGCAGTGGCTTTTACTTCTACTTTTTGCTCATGAGCAATCAGAGCTCTTACAGCCAACGTTCCATGTGATCCAGATGTTGGAAGCCCACGCTGGGAAAGGAAAAATTGAAGTTCAGCCATAGAAAGTTCTAAAAAATTCTGCAAACATTTAATATCTTTAACCGAAGCCATCAAGCTCACTTGATTTAACTTTTTAGCTTTTTTAATTAATTTTTTTGTGTAAAATATACAAGAATTGATTAAAAATTAACTTGTATAAACAGAAAAACCACGCCACCACATAAACTTCGCATCCCTGCTAGCAGCGGTGTTGTATTTTGTCATAGTGATTACCCAGAATGCTTTGCGCAACCGTGAAAGATCTATTACGTCTACCGTTAATGATCGATTAGGCCCCTGGGGGCTTATTTGTCAAAATGGGTTTTGGGGGACGGGGCTTATTTGGGAGGGGCGTGGCGGGGGGTTAAATGGGAGGGGACTTATAAAATTATGCAAAAGTCTTAGTGTGCTAAAAAATAAAAACAACAATTTTAATAAACACAACATATATTTCTAAAAGTATAATAAAAACAAACACTAATCGATCTCAATATCACTATTGCCTTCTTCGTCCTCGTCTACGATCGTCTCTAAGGGAGCCGCATCAATCATTTCCTCCGGCATCTGGGATAAATGGGTTGTCTTCCGTCTCGTTTACCAGTTGTATTTGTTCATTGAGCATTGAGGGTATTTCGAACTCGTTGGGTGAGCGCAGAAGAACACAAGATGTGAAATTGAAAAGGAATATTTAGACGGGTCTCCTAAATTTGCTTCTTTGTATGTGATATTATGATGAACATTGGCAAATCAACGTTTATGCCTTGTTTATCTGCCAACTACACTTGATTTACTGAGAAAAAGCTCTTTGTAGGATGTAAACATATCCAAATTTAGTTTTGCTTCACCCAGTGAACGGCTATCATGAATTGCGTTTGAACATATAAACTACATTGAAAAGGCTTCATTTATTTTTTCCATGAAGACTTTTGTAGTGTTTTCGCAAATACTAAACACGGTAGAGCAATTTTAAAGTAACAATTTCTGCACTTGAAAATTATGAAGTATGGATGACATTACACACTGGTTGTTCACGTTCCAGCTCAAAGATAGAAATTTCGACTATTCTTTCATAAAACCGCAACTAGACATTCAACAATCAAGAGCAAAATTAATATCCCCAAAGTAACTTGTGAGGAATTGACGATTGATGTATGAATACAAAGCATAATAGTGAACACTCATGGTATTTAGGACATACATTGCTTGTAATGTATTCTCTAAGGCTCAAACAAACGGATCATGTCTCGTTGGGTAAGCGCAGTAAAACACAGAATGTGAAATTGAAAATGAATATTTAGGCGTGTCTGCTAAATTTGTTTCTTTGTCTCTGATATTATGATGACCACTGGCGAATCGGCCATCATCCCTTGCTTATCTACCAACTACAAGTGATGTACTGATAAGAATCTCTTTGTGCGAAGATGTCACGATAATTTTTCGTTCGTATATAGTGCGAGACCATTATGAACGCCTCTTTACTACAGAGAAATACACTCTACTACGCTCTACTACACGCTACTACACTCTACTACAGGCTACTACACTCTACTACAGAAAGATACGCTTTACTACAGAGAAATACATTCTACTACGCTCTACTACACGCTACTACGCTCTACTACACGCTACTACACTCTACTACAGAGAAATACGCTTTACTACAGAGAAATACATTCTACTACGCTCTACTACACGCTACTACACTCTACTACAAGCTACTACAGGCTACTACACTCTACTACAGAGAAATACGCTTTACTACAGAGAAATACATTCTACTACGCTCTACTACACGCTACTACGCTCTACTACACGCTACTACACACTACTACAGAGAAATACGCTTTACTACAGAGAAATACATTCTACTACGCTCTACTACACGCTACTACACTCTACTACAGCCTACTACAGGCTGCTACACTCTACTACAGAGAAATACGCTTTACTACAGAGAAAAACATTCTACTACGCTCTACTACACGCTACTACACTCTACTACAAGCTACTACAGGCTACTACACTCTACTACAGAGAAATACGCTTTACTACAGAGAAATACATTCTACTACGCTCTACTACACTCTACTACAAGCTACTACAGGCTACTACACTCTACTACAGAGAAATACGCTTTACTACAGAGAAATACATTCTACTACGCTCTACTACACGCTACTACGCTCTACTACACGCTACTACACTCTACTACAGAGAAATGCGCTTTACTACAGAGAAATACATTCTACTACGCTCTACTACACGCTACTACACTCTACTACAAGCTACTACAGGCTACTATACTCTACTACAGAGAAATACGCTTTACTACAGAGAAATACATTCTACTACGCTCTACTACACGCTACTACGCTCTACTACACGCTACTACACTCTACTACAGAGAAATACGCTTTACTACAGAGAAATACATTCTACTACGCTTTACTACACGCTACTACACTCTACTACAGGCTACTACAGGCTACTACACTCTACTACAGAGAAATACGCTTTACTACAGAGAAATACATTCTACTACGCTCTACTACACGCTACTACGCTCTACTACACGCTACTACACTCTACTACAGAGAAATACGCTTTACTACAGAGGAATACATTCTACTACGCTCTACTACACGCTACTACACTCTACTACAGGCTACTACAGGCTACTACACTCTACTACAGAGAAATACGCTTTACTACAGAGAAATACATTCTACTACGCTCTACTACACGCTACTACGCTCTACTACACGCTACTACACTCTACTACAGAGAAATACGCTCTACTACAGAGAAATACATTCTACTACGCTCTACTACACGCTACTACACTCTACTACAGGCTAATACACGCTACTACACTCTACTACAGAGAAATACGCTTTACCACAGAGAAATACATTCTACTACGCTCTACTACACGCTACTACACTTTACTACAAGCTACTACAGGCTACTACACTCTACTACAGAGAAATACGCTTTACTACAGAGAAATACATTCTACTACGCTCTACTACACGCTACTACACTTTACTACAAGCTACTACAGGCTACTACACTCTACTACAGAGAAATACGCTTTACTACAGAGAAATACATTCTACTACGCTCTACTACACGCTACTACACTCTACTACAGGCTACTACAGGCTACTACACTCTACTACAGATAAATACGCTTTACTACAGAGAAATACATTCTACAACGCTCTACTACAGGCTACTACACTTGTGCTTTATGGAGAATAGCACATCATTATCTCCACAAGGCTTGGGAAGGTACATAGGTCTAACACATGTTGAATACTATATCTCCTTTATATTCAGGAAGTAATACGTGGACGACTTACCTGTTTTCCTGCTCTTCCGCATTGCTGTAAGTGTGATTTTTAAGATTTATCTTTTCTCGTTAAAACACTCGTTTCAGAGTCGGTAGGTAAATATTGAGCCAAATCAGAGACACGGATCAGTTCAAAGGGGCGCCGAAACAATAAAAAATTGAATAGAAAATTTAAAGGGACGCCGCGAGTTCTCTCTCCTTCTTTTTAAACCTCCTTGCGACAACAGAGATCTATATTTTGTAAAGTCTGCAGCACATCAATGAAAATAAATTTATGAATAGGGTATTTTGTTATGGATATGAACAAATGGTGAAATAACAAAGCTAATTCGATATGACTATTTTTTTTTTTTTTTTTTTGACAAAAAAGTCTTGAAAGTTTATTACCGGAATGTACTATCATAGATTGTAAAATGTTTTAAATATCAAACTGGATACTGGAAAACATATTTACGTCACCACATACCTTGATAAACCCTTAAAACAGTACCTCATTCGCGTCAAAGACACAACGTCGTGAATTAATTAACGTAGTTCGCAAAACCTTTAAGTCAGAAATCTTAAGTATCAAAAAAAATTGTTTTTAGAATAAAGAACCATAAACAGCTTGAAGCTCTTCATATGAAATCAACTTGTTTTCCGGCGGGAGGTCAGATTATAACGACTTGTGGTGTAACAAAATTCAAATTAAATATGAAAATAAAAAGATTAAAAATAATATTGTTTGAGTACAAAAAATATTTCGCTAATAACAAGTGAATAGCTACAAATATTTTCGCGTGGGAGGTCAACAACATTCCACTAGTTAATGTCTGTTGAAAAGAGTTGTCTGGCATTGTGTAGAGCAGGTTCGACTGCATTTTATTCTTTTAAGGCTACTGTTTAATGAAGGTTGTATTCTTCATTGATTACGTTGGGCTACATGAAAACTTGCCTTCGGAAATAAACTGAGAATGACGAGCAAACTACAACAAATGAGCTTCAGTTGTTTTGTCTAAAAATTGAAGTAGGCCTGTCAACAATGGCTACTCTAATAATGGATGTTTTGTTGCTTTCAAACGCGAGAGATGTTCTACGTAATGAAAATAAAACTCAGGTCTTTTTTATTCAATTTTGATTATCATTGTCCCACCGTCTGCGAACAAAATAGGTGAAACCAAAATTTCACCAAAGATTGCTAAGAAGAACCAAACAATCGATAATAAGGAAGCGAGTCATAAGTCATTACACTTGAAATTCTTTTAAGAGCAAGAAAATTCTCATCATTAATATCGTCATCATTTTAACAAACTTTACGTAGACAAAAATACCGACGGTGTAAACGAAGTACCAAAAGGAAGAAAATCCTTGAAATACATAAATAAATAATTCACGTGCATAAAAATGTAAACAAAACAAAAGATGATGATAAGCCTATATTAATTTTGACAACCGGAACAACTGGCGCGCATAAAAGAAGCGAGCAGGCTTTCGAATTTATTATTGAACGATCATTCTATCAATCGAGTGGTAGAAATTTTGGAAAGTATTATGAGCAACATGGCTGCTTCACAACTAGGTTTATGGCTTCTATTCGCATTGATCTGCATATCAGTACGTATATTTGTTTTAATCCAACCTAAAACTATATTTACACTTTGCAACAAATAACAACATCATTTAATTCATTTTAGGAAGGAAGATATTACAGCCAAGGTAAAATACAAGGTAATCAAATAATTACATGCTATTCCGTTCTTTTTATTGTCATGTTTATTTATTGCGAGATTTTCGCGCAAAAACGTTCTGTAATATCTTTGTATAAAGTTATGTTCAAACATGTGTTTTTCACGATGTTCTGCTTTTAAACCAACATCCTTCCTGTTCAAACAATGCAACAAACAATCTGTATTTTCATCACTCACACATAAAACCAAAATTATTGAAATTAATATTTTTTTTCAGTTGAATTTAATTTTTTGGGGGAAAAAGTAAATTTAGTTTAAAGGGTTAATATTTTTTATATTTTTCAGGCAAACTTTCTTCAGTTTGCAACAAGACATATTTCATTGAAACATACGTTAATCCAAGTAAGTAGTTTACTTTCAAACATAAACAAACGTCATCCAGAATAGTATTTGTGGATAATATTGTAATAGTGTTTGTATTGTGACAAGTGAACACAACATGATCAGGCGATCATGTTGTGTTCACTTGTCATGTTTACATTTGTGTTACACTCCAGAGTAACGGACAAATAACATATTTTTTTATACAAATTTCTACACTCGATTTTTTACTATAAGAACTGCATTGCTACTATCTTCGTTAGCAATGCAGTTTTAAAAGCTGTTTGAAACCTCGTTGCAAGATTAAAAATTCGATTAGTAATTGGTTTCCCGCCAATATTAAAGGTGTATATGTATCGAAAAAAATGTCCCCCTTCTATCAGGGATTCTTATTAATCGTTGCTAGATCTTTATTGACTCGATATTCCAGTGCAATAAGCAACCTGAATGAGCGAGCAACATCACCTGTGTAGTATTTTCAAAACAAAAATGTGTTACGATTTAGAAAAACATCTGGAAAGAAATGTTATTGAAGAACAATACGACTGCCAGATAACAAACTGTAAAGGCACCAATGCTTTGAGCGTGACATATGCTGTAAATAACTCTAGTGGCAAATACAGCTATCTTTTGCACACTGATTCTGATATCAACAATGTGGAGAATGCTGGTAAGTCAATAATTTAAAGGGAATAACAAAGTATTAACAAATTACAAACGGGATTGCTCTGGTAAAATGCTAAATTGTTTGTGTGAATCGCGTACAGTCTTTTTCTTTTATAAGAATGGGATGAGGCTGGGATTTAGTTAATTAGTCGAGTGAGTTTACTGATTAGATCTAATTCATCAGGAAAAAAGGTAGTCATTTGGGTATTTGTTCAGTAAGGCGCAGGTAATTAGTTTTATTTCTATTCTATTGTATTTACCACCGCTTTCTCTTTTAGGCTGCTGGGGATTTGCAGTTGAAGTGATCACCAATGAAACAGCGTACACTTTATACTCAGATTTTAAAACTAAAAAGGTAAATCTAATTTATTTGATAGAAAAATATTCGACGAATTACCATGTAAATGTCACAAATGTGTTTGAAATATATGTTACATATGAATGTCTAAATCTATAAAAAATTCTATGTAATCTCCGCCATGTGTCACAAAGAAGTATCGAATTTTACTTCTCAAGAATTCTATTTTTTTTGAATTTCCGCCTGTGTGAAAATTCCGGGAAAAGTGAATTCGCGAAAATAAATCTTCTCGAATTCACTAGAAATGACTTTCAAAAACAAATCGTTTTTTACCCAATAGAAGTACAAGCTTATCACGTTTTTTAATTTATTTTAAATTGCGCAAATTTCTTTGCAGTTCATTGCCTAATTTCAATAACTGCTTTATCGCTTTCGATTTGGGATGAAGATCCGTGGCGATATCAGTACTCAGTTTTGTTCTCAGATGTGATAATATCCTATTTGCGCCGACAGAATTAATTCTTTAACCATCTTTTTGTAACTTTGTATCAAACAATGATCCATTCGCGAAAAAAATCTGCGCGAGATATTTGAATTCAATTGATTCGCGCAAATGTCTTATTTCGCGAAAATAATTGTTCGTAAAAATTACTTAACAAGGTAACGTCAGAAAGAGATGGCTCAAACATCACATTGAAAATAAATGTTGTAGATTATGTATCATGTATATTTTAGGAGCCAAGTCTGTTTTGGATTGTGAACAATATATTACCAGGTCACAAATATTCATTCACGCTCAATTCTATACCAGCCGGCAAAGTATACGAAAGCGTCCTCATGGTGACACCAAGTACGATATTCTTGATACCACTCATACATCCACCTTCTGCTCAGTCCTTTTGTTGAATTTTCAACATTTTTTTTTCCGCAATTACTAATTATTTGTATTTTTATCAACTTTTAGGTGTGTGCGGAAACGAAATATTACCATGGTTGCACCCACGTAAGAGAATTTAATGAATTTCGCAAACTTTTACATATGTATCACAGTTTTAAAAAAATTATAACACGGCTAAATTATTTTCTAGATATGGACAAGACTAACTGCTCTCAACCAGGTAAATAATGAATTCACGATTTTTTTATATGTTTATTGTTCTTTAGACCTAGCTTCATATATACACCAAGCTCTTAAACTTATATCGAGTGATTAACATTTTTTTCAACTCCAAATAATTTTGTCACGACGGGAGAAAATTTTACTATAAAAAATGAGTTAAAATCAATGGTAAAAATCTAGTAAACGATTGAATGTTTTGTAGATTTTAACATAAAAAGAGAATTAGCAGAAGAAATTTGTCAATTGGTCCCTGGAAGTCTACAAGAGCGAATCGACTTTATGACAAAAAATCTCGTGGAAACTAATTGTTCGTTTTCTCTGGCAAAGAAAAAGGAGCTCAAACACTCAACATCAGCCGCACGCAGAAACACAAATCAATATTTTATTTATTTATTTATTTTTATTGCATTCTTAACACAAATGTAACTATGAAATGTCAAAACTCGTCTTCAGTACTACAAAAAGGTCATCCACCACCAAACAGATTTTTCAATAAAAACACAATCGATATTATCTTATATTACTTTTACGTGGTTGATTCTCAAGTGATTTAAATAAAGCCCTGCGTTTCTGTGTTTAGTATTCACACTTCATGAGTTTCTGTATGGATCTAAATCTTTTTTTCCCAAAGTATGATATTTTGCTGAGCTAGTGAAATCTCTACTGACCTTTGTCAAACCTTTGTAGCCCTTAGTGTAGTTATAAAAAATGCTCATTTTTTTAAAAAACATGTTATTTAACAAGTTAAAATTTAAAATAATTATTTGAAATTTTAAAACAATATTTGTCACTTCGATTTTGATTCTTTTATTTTTTTTGTAAAAACGAGTAGACAGATTAGATATGACGTTTATGTAAAAATATGAATCGGAACAGAAAATAAAAACGTTGAAATGATGAAAAAATAAAATATAAAATATATTTTAGCGACGTTTGTAAATACATGGTTTCAATGAAATCGTTAAGTTTTTATTGATTACGTCACCTGAATTTTCGAACTGCAATATCACAAACATCTTGTTGGATTCTTCCTGAAAATAAAAGCCACCATAAGTTAATAACATAACGTCATGGTCCATTTAATAAAATTTTAATGAGATTTTAAAATAATGCACTTTTAAGAGAAGCTGAAATATCTTCACTTATTGGGTTTGTTACGATTTAATGGTGACTATACAAACTTTTAAGAATGTTTGCAGGATCACTGACTTCTTTAACAGAAAAATCCACTGTACAAAAAATCATGGTACTGCTTGGAAAGAAGCAGTACCATGATTTTTTGTACAGTTTTTGAATGTATTAAAATCGGTTTTAATTACATTTATTTCCTGAAATTTTCAAGGTTACTGCTTCTAAAATGTTCTCGGGTCATTGGCTAAATCCACAATATTTTTCTTTTTGTGTTAAATTACTATTTAGGCCAGCAGTAGTGAAAAATGATCTCATAGCAAATTTATAACGATTTTATCGCTGTGAAGTTTTATGTCTTGAAAACGTCGTTTGTGTTGACGACGTCATCACGTTGTGCTTTCACCGTTTTGTATGTTTGGGGAAAAAACGGAAATTGTAAACGGGAAATCAAACCGTTGTGACAAGAAATGTTGCTGAAAGTTTAACTTCCAGGACAATATGACATGTAATTAAATGTAACAATTTCCGAGGACTTTGTAGGACTATATCATCAATGAAATTCATTAGTATATATATTTAAATTTTTCAAAAATGTTTAAACGAACGAGTTTAAATAAAAGTAAAATCAGACTGAGCTAGAACAAAGGGCAAGTTAAAATAAAGAAAGAGGAAACAACAGGTAACTTATTGAAAAAGTGAAAGCACGTCATCTATGGGTTATTACCAATCAATAATCGTCAGAATCTAACGAAAGATCGGCTAGACTTAACCAACGATCTTTTTATGGCCAAATGAAATTACGCCCAATCAACAGAATAAAAAACCTTATTTCCTCACGAGCGCTTACTTTTATAACGCCATATTGAACCCCCTTCCGAAAAACAGACCGTATTTCGCATTTATTGGACGAAGTCGAGAAATATTTGGAAAAAAGCAGATTAAATCTAGTTTGGTTTAAATACATCCTAAAAAAGATCTACAAACATGGAAAGACAATTTCTCTTGAAGTTGATTCTAAGGTGGTTTTAAGATCATCTTAGCAACATAAAGGAAATTATTTTAAACAAGCGAGTTACATGACACAACAGTTAAAACAGTATAACCATACACATATTAGCAAAATATCTTGTTTATAATCATAGGTAGGCAACATATATTTCGTTTAAAAAAAAGACTTTTTTAAAATCAGTACCTTTTCTTTTAAAGTAAACCCAAGCGAGGTTACATCACTTAGAAAGGTTTTGATATCTTCAAATCGACTCTTTACTTCTGCTATCAGTAGAGATCCACTAAAATTTGAAAGTTTGATAAACATTAAAATTATAAATGGAAATACTGTAGAATGCCATATTCTCAAAGAAATGTGTCAGAAATAGAACTCGAAAAGTCTCCTTACCGGTTTTTTAAAACTCTTTTCGCTTCTAGCAAGAAATCCACTATATTCGTCCCCATCAAAGATAAACAAAACACTGCAATATCAACGCAATTGCTCTTTAAAGGCACCTAAAATGACCGAATCAGAGGTTGTTAAATGAATATTTTACAAAAACTATAAAAATTATTAGCTAACATTCATATAAGCAATGCAATTGCAACTTTCGCAAGGCAGAAGAATTTAAGAAATATTATTAATTGGCGTCAACAGATCTTTTAAGCATACTTCAGCGAGACATTCCGCAAGGTAAAATTAAACTTATACCTTTCTCATGTCACAAGCAGTTACATTTTTATTGACAGCAACCAAATCAAACGAGTGAACTTTGTTCGGCACACTCTGTGCAATTTTTGCGTCACCACAACCAAAATCTGCAACCACAAGAACCTGCTCCCTAGATGATATAAAAAAATATAGAAATAATGAACAAAAAAACACTCAGATCACACACAAAAGCAAAACTCTACAACAATAAAATATGGACCTTTCTCTGATCTGGTTAATTAAAACTTCGACTGGATTTTGTGGCCAATGCTGAACTTGTGCTACAAAACCTTTATGATAAACTTCAAAGAGCTTAGGATCACTTTGAAACATATCATTCGCATCTACACTCTTGCTTGTGTACAGTTTCTCATTTATCCATCGAAAGTGACCACCTTCAAGTTGGCGATTAAGTTTGGCTTGAAATTTACTATATTTTTTATTTTGACTTGACTTTTGAAATTGATGAAATGATCTGTCCGTGTTACTTTCGTCCTGTTTTAAAACTGGCTTATCAGCATGGGAAGTATGCTGCGAAACAATTATATTATTAACTTCTTGCTCTACTTTTTTTGACTTTGTTTTCTTCGACTTCTTTTTAAGGTGTTCGTTATGATTTAAAGTCTTTAGAGTTACACCGTTATTTTGTATTTTTACATTCGATTCAGATGATACAATGTCTTGTTTAGTATCAAGTTTTTCAACTTTAGTCTCCTGAAGATCGTTATCCAATGGAACCATAGACATCTTCTTTTTTTTCTTCTTCTTCTTCCTTTTCTCTTTTGATGCAAGTTCTTCGTGTTTTGCAGTATTTTCCTCAGACGGACAATTCTTTACACGATAGACAGGATCAACATCATTTAAAACTTCGACATGTTTTTCTTTCTTCCTTGACTTTTTTTCATTTTCCATTGTTGCAGAAGTATTATGTTTTCTTTTTAATTTAGCTGTCTTTTTATCATGACTCTGTTCAATTACACCACTTGAGTTCTTCCCAAACAGTTTTTCATTTAAAATATCCTGAGTACTATCTGTATCCCAATCAAAATTTGAACCAAACATTCTTGGTATATTTAATCAATGAAGATTAGAAAACCTGAAAACAGATACATTAGAACATCAGTCTTGTCATTCTAGCACGTAATCACACCCCCACGCCTCCACACACACCTGAAACAAAATTAGGTGTGTTGTTTTAAGATCTTGATTGCACGTGTAAAACTAATATCACACATATGCAAAATTGTAAACATACTAATCGAAACTTAAACATCACACACCTGGACACCAAAAAATCAATTTTGGGCCAGTGATTAATTACATATCTAGCTTTTTCTTCATTGACAAGACTGGAACATGTATTCACATTAACTTTACACAAGTTAAGAGTTCATTTTATTTGAATTAAACATCTTAATCACTACACCACAGCATGTGATTAGTTTAGATAAAAAATTTGAAAAGTTTTATGCTATCCTGGAGAATTTTAACTTAACTTACAAGCAGGAACAATGTTACTGCTAAATTTAAATACACATCAACGTTTTTTAGAAATCCAAAATTTTATATCTCCAGATTATACATAAATTTCCATTAAAGTATATATTATACTGTACATACATCTCTTCTATTTTTTTCTAAACAAGGTAAAACTAATCCTAGATAAAAACGAATTGTTATGGTTTGGTAGTTCTCCAAAATACTTCTTTATTCTCTTTCCAATCACTCTCACCATTTGCATATATTTCTTTTTTCCATATTGGTACTTTTGCTTTTAATTCATTAATTGCATATTCCACAGCTTCAATTGCGTTTTTACGATGTTTCGATGATATAGATATTATAACACTAGCCTCTGTTATAGGAACTTCTCCCAGCCTGTGTAAAATACACATTTTACCAATGCTATATCTATTTCTTATATCATTACATATATTTAAAATCTCGTTAACTGCCATTGCTTCATATGCTTCATAAAACAACGTTAAAACTTTTTTTTGGTCAAAACAATCACGGGTTGATCCAACAAATATAGATGTTCCACCTGTCCATGGCAATATTACATTTTCTAAAGCAAAGTTAATGTCTAATTTGCTTTCAGTGAGCAGTATATACTCTGTTTCACTTTCATGTTTGATCATTTTGTTGTCAACCACCGCTTATAGGTGGTATAATAGCAATTTCGTCACCAGTTTCCAAAATGACAACTTCTTTAGTATCTCTCAAGTATGCTTGATTATGTGCAATTATAAATCTACCCTTTAAAATGTTTAGGGCAGGGTATGTGTGTATAATTTCCTTTAGAAGGTTGTCAAGACAATTACTCTTTTTTAGGTTAACAACATCAACAGATTTTCCAGTAAGTTCTTTACTCTTAGCAAAAAATAAAATGTTTACTTCCACGCTGCAATCTTCCATCAAAACTAAAATAAATTTGAAACAATGAATTTAAAATTAGCAGCATTATTATAAAACTATCTATATATAATGTTATGGGACAAAACTGAACAAAAGACTAAGGAAAAGCCACACCCCATAAATATTTTGTCAAATTGTAAATTTTGAAAAAATAATCTAGATTCTTGATTGAAGATCGTTATTGAATCGCTGCGATATTAAAGCTAAAAAAAGAATTTATATTATTGTTCTTCTCTTTTCCAGTTTTCTTAAATAAAAATAAGGTATAGAAAAAAGAAAGTTTTGTACTTGTTCATGCTATAATACCTAAATAATTCTTAAAATAGTATAAAACTATTAGTTTTTTAACAGAAAGAAATATATATATTCAGAAACAGTTATTTGTTAGACATGATTCATACAAATGACAAAAAATTTGTCCGAAAGGGGTTGTTGAGAACATATCTTCAACATTTATAAACTGAACTATAACATGGTTATTAGCATGTGAAAAATGAATCGTCACAAGAACCGGAAACCAAATTGAAGAATTAAAAAATTATAATCGATTTTCAAACAAAGTATGAGTCCCCCCTAGTTTCACAAAGTAAATTGACAGATAAAGAAATCTACTACTTGGGGCTTCCTGTCAAGGACTTTAAAAATGTCATGAATAATAAAATATAATAAATACCAGAAAACTTCAACATTAGATGACGCAAAAACACATTAAATTTCACCTTCTTAGTTCGTAACATGACAAACATTTTCATATAAGAAAATTTGTAAGCATAATTAAACCAAATTTAGGAACATTTTTAAAGAATCAATTACATAATATACGGGCAAAATTTATACATTTCTATCAGAGTTAAAATGTATCATATGGAGGAGATAGTAATCCTAAATCCTCTTTTAAGGACTTGAAATCTTGTTCAAATCTCTCTTCAAAGTACACATTCAAAAACTGCTTCGCATTTAATCCATTGTATACCGCCCAAGGAATAAATTTAGTGACTTCTTTCTTGTCTTCTAAACTTAAAGGCAGCGGTCCAAACACAGATGCCAATGTTGCCATAGGAAATCCAAAATGTGCAAATTCAAACCATTTGACAACAAGTTCTGCAGGGACTGTCACAGAAAAACACAATATTGTATGAATAAAGTCATGAATTTGTCGATAACGTTTCATAATATACGCTAATTCACTGTCATCTAAGTAATGTACCAATGGCCTTGTATTTGATGAAAGACCATTACTGGCCATAAATTTTGCATATGTATACCCAAAAGTATTTTGTGGAAGTTGTAAAAGTTCTTCAACTTTCACTTTTTCACTGTCAACAATTGGTTTCTCTTTGAGAATTCGAATTCCAGTTTCATCATTCAACATTTGCAACTGTAACTGTCTCAATGCATAATAACCAGTTGTTTCACCTAATGTTGCCACCATATCAGATCGAAGAGGATTGTTTATTGCAGCAATAGCAGAACCAGCAGCTAACAAACCTTTTTGAAAAAATGTTGTAGGTCTATGACCTTCGTAATTTAATCCAGATTCTTGCACTTCAAAATTTTGATGTTGATTTACATATGTTCTGACAACACTGGATAAGTGTTTTGGAAAATTCATTACTCTTGAAACAAACCTTTGTGACAGTGCCATTTTTATACAGACAGGTTAGACTGAAGTATAGAAAAGCATGAAAACGTTATAAAATTTCAGTATATATATTCTTGATAGTTAAACTTGGGACTGACAGCCTAAATACATGGAAACTGATGAGAGGCTAAATTTTCGCGTAGCAAAAATTGCGCGTGTTAAATCAGCTGGGAGTCTAAAGGGGCGCTGTTAGCCCCCCAAGTCGGTTCTGGGGCAAAGCCCCAGGAGCTTTAGCTTATTAAACTGTTTCAGCACTCCAAAATGCAGCAAACAGGACCTTTACAGGTCCATCTCTCACATGTTATTTGGAAAACAACAATCACAAAATTTAAATGATAGCAAAATAATGTTTTCAGAAAAATTAAGGCTAAAATTAGCCACCCAGCAAAATTTCTTCTTTCTTGCACATCCACAAAAATATTTGCAAACACGTTTTTGCAAGTTATGGATGAATATAATAGTTTTTGGCTAATATTGAGGCTATAAATTCTCAGAAACTTATTAAGTACATTAAGTCAGTATGCAAACAGTAAAAACTTTTCACATTTATTATATATAAAATATTTAATAACATGAAAAAGAAAGGCCTATAAGAAAAATAAGCAAAAACAACAACACAAAAATGCATATGTAAATAAGCTTTATTTGTATTATTATATCATAGCAACAACAACATAAACAACAACAGATAAATACAATATCAAGATTCCGTACAGGTAAAGGCCAGCACAACTTAAAATTTGGATTTTCAAGCAGCAATATTTAATTAAAAAAAAAACTTACAACACAACAACCTACGAAAACGAAAGAATAAACACTAAATTAGCAGAGCATTCAATCAAAAGATATTTAGCCCTATTAGCTTAAAGCAAAAAAAAACTGTTTTTATTTATCAGTAACCATTTCTGGCTCACTTTTAAAATGTTGAATCAAACTTGAAAATACGTTGTAGCTAATGTGATAATAACTACAAATACTTAAAATTTTTAACAATACAAAATCATTCAAGAACAGATATCGTTATCTACATTATTACACATTTTTGTGTCCATAGGGTTGTAATAAGTATATATGCCACGCCATTTTCACCATGGTAGTAAAATCACAAACATTTTCCATGCCTATCAGCATGACAACTTCTTTAGTGAAAATGTGAAAAACATTGCCATTATACACATTAAATAAAGCCATGCCTTTTTCTTATTTGAATTGTATATAATTAGCACCATCTCCAGGGATTATTTCGATATGACGCTAGAGATCTTAAACCAAAATATCATAAGTCTTGTCAAAGTCTTCCTCTCAAAACTAGTTTTCTCTTTTCTGGCCTTGTAACATGTTGAAAAATCGTTTGGAAAGTGTCTACTGCCAGAAGATTTGGATCTACAAAAGTTAACATACAAAGTTATTATGAAGTCAACAAATTGTTATACCTTACACATTTACCAGCTGGCCAGCTATTCAATTTATTGTGTTGTTATAGAATGTTTTGTTACTTACATAAAAAAGAAACCCAAGATAACACAAGCTCTTTTGAATTTGAAAACAGTTTCATGTTCACACTTGCTAGCACAGCAAAAGAAAGCAATTGTGTATCTTATTCTAAGATCAATGGAATTAAAAGTAAACATATGTACCTGAAAGCGTAGCTAGTTTTCATTAAATTGATGCTATGATTTTTGTTAAGTCAAAGCCTGATTTTCTGCCAAACTGCATTTCTTCTGCAATCACAGGCGACACAGAGAATAAATGTTTTTCCAGTAATGTTTCTTCTTAGCAGCATTGCTCAACTTCATTCCACAATAACATATTCAAAACTTCTGCTTACTTGCTGCAAGTCAATACAAAACGATTCCTCAGCCTTCTCTCAGTTCAGTGCTCGGCGAAGTCAGCCGAACCTATCGAACAGACCAGCCACCGCAAGGCAATAACAATAAGACAAGTAAATTATTCCTAAGCAATATCAATCTTTCTTTTACCATAAATTTCAACGACTTCGGCGAGATTTTCAAATTCTTTTGTTTTAGCCAGAGTCCAAAAGTCAACACTTTGGCAAGATTCTTTTTACGTCACAAATTCTTTTGTTTTAACCAGAGTCCAAAAGTCCACAATTCGGCGAGATTCTTCTTGACGTCATAGTTCTTTTGTTTTTCTTTTGTGGAGGGTTCAAAAGTCCACACTTCGGCAGCCGCCGAAGTCAAGTGTTTTTACGGCAAAAAACAAAGGAATCGAGAGGAACAAAATCACCGAAATGTGGCAAAATGTAGTTCGACTACCATAAAAACCATAGTACTTTGGCAAAGCACATCGAAGGAGAGTCAAACCTCGGTAAAAACTCCACTAAGATTATTAACTCGGATCCTGCGCAAAGGAACCTTAGTAAACGCTTATATTGAAAATTATGCGTTGCTTTAAATCAATTACTACTTTTAGATACACATGATTTTCTCAATGGCAAAATTTCTCCTTAGGCGAGTGCCGAAGTGACCGAAGTCTAAATCCGCCCCTGAGAATAACCTAAAATAACAAATATTTTTAAAATAATAAATAAATGAGATAGATAATAAAATTAGCAAATAGATAGTAAGTAAATAAATAAATTAAAGTAAATAAATAAATTAGAGATGATTGAACCTCATGATAGAGGAAATGAGAATGAAATTCATGCATGAAGAGATTTGGGTTATGCTTTTGAAACCACTGACAATATATGATCTACAAGAACATGCTATCGTGAATGGCAACCAAAATGTGCATACCCTGTGGTAATTGCCCTCTTTAATTTGGTTGAGCATTTTGGTGTAATTATCATGTTATGATTACTGGCAGCACTGTTATCTGTCCAGCCTCAACCCAACATAGTAGTGAAACTATCAAAATAGTAGTAAAACTATCAAAGTATTCTCAGTGTACCTGGAAAAGATAGAGAAGTTAAAGAGGAGATATGGTCAAATTTTTAACTTTTTACAGGACAATAGAGGATGGTATAGGGTTTTTTTCAAAAGATACCAAGGGTTTTAGTACTTATGGTCCAAAGAATGTGGACATAGTCAAGTTTGCATTTATAACCTGTATATGTCATTTCACTATAGGTAACTAAGCTGTGAAAAAAACAAAGCAGATATAAGACTGAGTTTTATTAAAGATTTTGTATGTTGTTGAGTTGAAAGTTATACAGAGTTAGACTCCTCTAACTCTGTATAACTTTCAACTCATATGTATGCTATGCTTAATTAGTCTGTATGAACAGGTGTGGAATAAAGTAGGAGCCAATCGACATAGAAGATTAAAACAGATTAAATTACCCTAAGAATTTCGTTACATGACTGAGTCCTGATATTCGATTAAAAGTGAGTCTACATGTCATAGGGTCAAATCACATTGTCATATTAAAGATTATAGCTTACTTAGGGTTTAATGTACATCACACTGTGGAAAAACAACAGAAAAGTATAGAAGTTTATAGAGGTATTATGTGTCTTAATGAACCTCTCCCAATCTGATCTAGACTTTGTTAGACCTATAAACTCAAATTCTTCTGCATCAAATCTGTCCTGATCACCTCCTGCCCCCAGGAACTGTCAAGTCTTTACGCTTTCTTACCAAATTAACCTCCTCCATTCTTTAAAGTGTTCCAATCAACTCAATCTTCTTATCTGGATAACATCTTAATGATACAGATACGTAGCCTGCTTTTTAGCTCATCCGAACTCTTTCTGTCTCTTAGACTGGCGTTACACATCCGCCTAACCATTCTCATATTATTTCTTTCAAAGCGATCAAGATCTTCTTGCTTCACTGCCAATGTCTCACTACTGTGTACAAAATAACACTTCTTACACACAGGCCTTGTACTACCACCTTTTACCCCAATTGACAAGAACGAACAACTACATTATAGCTATGTAGATTTGAACCCAGTTTACTTAATGGTTAGTATCTTATACAAGTCAGCATGGAATTCTCTTAATGAACATCAAAGACCCTATAATACTAGTTACATAGGCTGTAAAGGGTAGGATATGGAACATATCCAGTCTTTGAAGTCAATATTTGGCCAGGCTTTAGCCATTATTTGGACAACACCAACAAAATAATATAAATAACAACAATGCGGTATCCCTTGATTATTCGTTGTCCTTTCATAGCTACTTTTTTGTAGAAAACTTACTTTGACAATTACATGTTTAATCTCTTGACCATTAATTACTTATTTTAAAGGTTACCATCAGCAAAAAATCAAGTTGAGCATATATGATAAATCTTTGAACGTTCTCTGGAAATCTTTTTAATTTTTGAAAAAATCCTTATCCGTTCTCCAGATATTGGTCTTAAAGCTTACCTCTCAAGAAAAATCAAGTTGACCTAAATCGATTCATAACATATTCAGAAAAAACAATTTAACGTTTATTTTGTTAAAATCGCTACAGTATTCAAGAAACCAGACAATGTTTACCTCATGTTTTAAAAGCATTCACCTCACTTGTTCGCCATTTTGTAAGTGAGCATTTAACGGTATAATTTATGCATCTGACGTTGCTAGTTAGAAAATCACATTCGGACCCCCGGGATGAGAGGCGAAACTTTGCGCATAGGATGTGATTTGTAAAAGAAAAGCTCCACACGTTTGATGAATAAGGACGAATCCTTTTTTTAAATAATAATATGGCTTCTTGCGCAGTACCTGGTTTTCTTAACTGCATGTTCATGGTATGAGGAGGTTCAAGTTGCTGAGAGCCTGCCTGATGTGGCAGGAAAACAAAAAAGATGCTTCGAAAATTACTGTTTCGACACAGACAGAAGATTTGAAAAAAGAAACATGCAGCGTTGCTATGCAAACCGATGCAAGGATTAGCAAGGAACGCAAGCAAAGTGTGAGTAATCTTTTTCTTGCCCCTCTGAAAGATTTTCAATTTGAAAATCCTTCGTATTGTTTTACATCTTTTAGCGAAAACATTGTGGTACTCAAGTAAGTTGGAAAGAACTAAAAAATGTGTCCAATGCTGGGACTCAAGTTGTGCTGGTTCAACGAAATCGTGACTGTCAAGTTGACCATGTAGATAACGGTACACAATGATCAGACGAAACAGATATCCTCAGTATCCTCATCACAGCTCTCCCAGCTGGAATCCGAGTCAGTACTTGGTTTAGTATTTCGCCTGATAGGCTCAAATTAAAATCCTACCACATTTTCCCTGTTGCTCATTTTTTTTGTTTGTTTCACAACTTCTGAGTATTGTAATTGAATGATGATTACTCAACCGAAGTTAGTATTCATTTTCAAAGTTTCCTGAAATTTTCACGGGGGAAACATACTCATTACCAATGAATTTCACTAGTAAAGTTTAAGTATAAAATTCCAATGCGGAAGATGATTTACGATCTTCTAACAGGTGACGTCAGAGCACTCAAAGGTGAAGAAATTTATGAAACAATATGGTGGATGGTTTACCTCGTGTCAAAGGTGGATTTTTAAATCTTTGAATAGGCATTATTAACTTTTATAAGTTAATTAAGGAAATGCAAATTAAAGTGCAAGTGCAAATTAAGGAAAAAAAACTTTATATTCGTAAATCACGTATGAATATAAGCCAATTTAGGTCAACTTGATTTTTCTCGGGAGGTAAGCTTTAAAAGTTGCCCTAATAATGTGAAATTATGACGTCATGAGCTAGCATTGAGCATAATTATGTTAGCTAACTAAATATTAAAATTTATGTAAAATATTTAAAACGCGTCAAAGTAAACGGCCAGAAAACACTTAACTTTATATGGCTCGTCAAAAATGTTAAATATAACACCCTTGCAGAGCTAGCTAAAATGACATCATGCATAATTACTGAATCTTCTTAGTCATTAAACATTAAAGTTGCCTGTAAGCACACATATCATAAACAATAAAACAATATAATAAATATATAAATTAGTTCTGTTGATATATAGTACAGATATACTGAACGAAATTTAAAAACCAAGTAGAAGTACACACTGTTTGAAAACATTCTTACAACCGTAATGTTTTGATAAGTAGGAAAAGATATTCTTTCTCACTGAAGAATTTTACAGTTTACGCATGGCATCTAGGTAGGCATAATCTCACTAGATTGTTTATGTTTTGTTATTGGGGACACAACGAATAGGATTTTGTGCTTTCACATGTAAATTCTAAAACAATCATACAAAGAAAAGCGTGCGCCTCCTCTAACTCCATATTGCTAGCGTCACTTTTACGGGTCCGACTTTTGTAAACACCAGTTTCCAGGGTTAAAAAATGTAGCACTCGGTTCCGGTTAATCTCTCGCTCAAAACATTGGCCTGCCACCGTGAAGAAGCCATCTTTTCAAGTCCTGCTTGTCTGCGAACGAAGGCCAAGATGGCGGTAGGCAAGAATAAGAGACTTTCCAAGGGTAAAA
Organism: Hydractinia symbiolongicarpus; assembly: GCF_029227915.1. NCBI lineage: Eukaryota > Metazoa > Cnidaria > Hydrozoa > Anthoathecata > Hydractiniidae > Hydractinia > Hydractinia symbiolongicarpus. The sequence continues at coordinate 11,847,001 of NC_079882.1, read as the reverse complement.
AAGGAACAAAGAAGAAGATGTAGGTTAATAATATTTCTATCTTTATTTTATGCTGTTATTCGTATTTTTAAATTGATAGTTCTAAATTCCTAAAGAATTTTGATGTTGTAGATATAAGCAGATTATAAGTAGATCATGGAGTCAGGGATTAGCGATAAAATGGGGGACCCGCATACCAATTAGGAGAAACTGTGGACTAAACTAGTACTGCTAACTAAGCAATTATCAATTTTAGAGATATGTTGGATAGATAAATAAGCGTAATGCCACCTTGGCTAAATCAATGTTTCAAGACCCAAGTTCAACTGCTTTAGTAGGGGTCATCAACACATACATGAACCATAGACCTGACATTTTCTTGTGCACGCATCTAAGTGATTACGTAATGCCTGATGCGTGCAAAGAAATGGAGATAAATATGTAAACAAACCAAACGGACAAGTTACCTCCACGCAGGAAAAACACGGCACTATAATTGAGTGTATAAATTCTTTGGTCGTTTTACACGAAAAAATATATTACTTACTTACTATTATACTACTCACCTAACCAGCCTAAAAAGTCTTCCATAAAACAATAGATATCTTTGATGGGTATTCCACGAGTGTGCCGATAAGCCGCATATGCCGTAAAAAGTGCGGGCGTTTTCAGGTGAGTTTGGCGTTTTGAAAAAAATTCAAGTATTTGCCCGAAAAAACCCGCATAGGCTCGAACAATGCCAGAAAAAACAAAACAGACACTAATATAATTCAAAAAAACTATAAAAATTAAAATAAACTTACTATGTGGTAGTGAAGTTCTTAAAATGGTTTTTGATGGTTTTTGGTAAAGTTTACTTTATAAATAACTTCTATATAAACTTTATTAACTCCTTTCTCTTCAAGCGGCCAAGTTCAAGAAAGTTCGGGCGGTTTTGGGGGACAACCTCCAATTTTAATTGAAAAGTCGCCCGAATTCGCCCATATATATCCAGGCGTTTGCGGTTTATCGACACCCTCTTTTATTTCCACATCATTCACCACAAAAACTAATCTTGAAATTGTAAATATATTTAGATTGGTTTATTGAACTACCAAATAGCTAATGAATAATCTCCACTGTCAACCATATTTTATTTGAACTTTGTTGTAATATCCTACTTAATATCTTTAACTTGATAAAAATATACAGCAGCCCTGCATAAAGGTGTTAAGGCAGAATTATTTTTTAGCCCATGCCAGAAGGTGCAAATATTGGAAATGCAGGGATAGACAACTTTTATTGTTTATGTTTTGCAGGATTCTAGCTCATATACAAAAAAAGATTGGAAAAATCAACACCTAAAATTCAGATTTTAGCTAAAGAAAACTAAATTATAGTCAAATACTTTTTAACGATGGCTAGCATCTTTTCATTGATTATGTGTAAATGTAAACTATATGCAAACTATATTTTAATTTCAAGATCAAGATACCTCCACTTTAAAGTAAAGTTTGGAATGGACTGGTCACAACAGTACTGCATTATGCATTAAAATGACATTTTCATTATTTGACAGTAATCATATATTTTTTACAGTGTTGATCCCTTTTCAAAAAAAGATTGGTATGATGTGAAAGCACCATCAAATTTTGAAGTTCGCAACATTGGAAAAACTGTTGTTACAAGAACTATTGGAACAAGTAAGACATCATTTTTTATTTCCTTTATGGTTTCCTTTTGTCTCTTATTAGTGGTGGTTAGTTAATAAAATAAAATTTTTATAACAGAAATTGCTTCTGATGGATTAAAAGGTCGTGTCTTTGAAATGGCACAAGCTGATCTTAACCAAGATGAAGTTCCATTCCGTAAGTTCAAATTGATCGTGGAAGATGTGCAAGGTCGCAATTGTATTACAAACTTCCATGGAATGACCATGACTACTGATAGATTAAGATCACTTGTCAAAAAGTGGCAAACGTGCATTGAAGCTCATGTTGATGTGAAAACTACAGATGGTTATCTGCTTCGAGTATTTTCTATTGGTTTTACGCGTCGCAGACCTAATTCGTTAAAGAAGACAGCATATGCAAAATCCACCCAAATTCGTGCCATTCGAAAAAAAATGGTTGATATTATTACCCGAGAAGTTACAACAAAAGATTTAAAAGAAGTTGTCAGTAAGCTCATTCCTGACAGTATGGGTACAGATATTGAAAAAGCATGCCAAGGAATTTATCCTCTGCATGACTGCTACATCCGAAAAGTTAAGTGTTTGAAGAAACCAAAATTTGATGGTAAGTAAAAGTATTAATAAAATTAAGTTTACTCATGTCATTTTTTGATGAAATATAGCTCCCTCAACTGATTTATATTTGATGGAAATCAGCTTCCGGAATCACTATAACTGAAAATGACATGTGATAAGTCCTATGTTGTCTAAAAAAAAACCACTAGCCATTTATTTACATAGCTGGTCGCAATTTGTGGATGAAATGCCATCTTTACAAATCATTCTATTCCTCTCAAAGTTTATCTTAGTACTAGAAATCTACTTAAAAAAGCTCCTTTTCAGGAATGTTCTAGATTTGTGCTTGTATTCAGAATTTTTGGCATTAAGGATTTTTTTTACAGTTGTTGTAAATTGAGTTGTTGTAAATGGACAGCTCTATACTAATTCTAAAATTTCGATCACAAACTAAATCTGTACAAAATTAATCAATTCCTTCAGAAATCAAAAACAAGTTGCATGGTGTGAAAAGTCAATGAATCAGGGTTCAGACTGACCCTGGAAAACCTGGAAGAAAGGTCTTTTTTAGAAAATTTCGCAAAAACCCAGGGAATTTTTTTTTCCAATTCACGGAAAAATCAGGGAATTTTCTTTATCAGCTTTACCACCTTTTTACGCTGTAAATCTGTTTAAATCTAAGTGATCTTTAAGTTTCTTCAATTAGTTATAATTTTACCTATTGATGATCCCCAGCTCTAATATTTTGGTTATGGCAAGTTATGTACTGTTTTCAACAAATAAATGTAGATCTTATGTCTAACAATTTTGCCTACTTGTATTTGCTCAGGGGGAAAAGGTACCAAAACCAGGGAAACTCAGGGAATTTATTTTGTCAGCCTTTGTCTTAACCCTGATGAATGCACATTGCTTTAGAAGAATTAGCCTACACCTAAAATCTGCCAAATAACTTAAAGTTTAACCAAAAATCGATTCCTCCTGTTTAGTATAGCACAGGAGTAAATAAACAAAACAATTTAGATTCTCTGAAAGTAATTTAGTTGGTTACATACTAGAAGAATCTTGGGAAAAAAGAAATACGAAAAATAGCAGGTTAAAATTCAACCTAGATTTTAGCTTTGGCAAAATAATTAAAAAATTTCGAATCACTGAATTTAATCCAGGCAAAAATAATATTTCAGCAAACTAAATTAAAACCGTTTGTAGATATCTAAGCCCCAAGTACAACAAATTGTTATTTTTATAGCGTTTTCACAACTTTGCATCAAACAATTGTCAGTGTCTCTTCGAAAAAAATTAAAATTAAACATTTCCTTTTTGGATCTCTTCAATTTGGCTCCAAAAATACTTGTGGAACCCTGTATCGACCATTTCTGAGGTGAAGATAGTCACCTATATCTGTATTTAAAGGAATAACATTTTTTTGCAACGTTTTCTTGCTTCTATCAATATACTTGTATGATATAATAATCCAGCTTGACTTGACCTGTTGACGTATTAATGTATTGTACGATTTTATTACTTTCCTGTTATTTACTTTAACAATTATATTGTAGTGCACAAACTAATGGAGATGCATGAAGGTGGTACCACAACCACCACATCAGGCGAAGCAGCGACCGGTGTTCCTACAGAACGTCCAGACAATTATGAACCACCAGTTGTAGATTCTGTCTAGATGAAATAATACCATTATAATTCAATTGATTTTTTTGTTGTATTTTTTTGTACAGTTTTGATCTGTCACGATACTTCAGAAGTAGCAGCAGCAATTTCTTCTGCCTAATGGGAATCGCAAGTTTAGTAAAGTGGTACCATCATACGATCTCATAATGCGTCTTCTTTTTATGCGAAAAAAAAAACATTACAAAACACGATACACAAGGGGCTTACAAATACACGGTGCGACGCGTAAGTCGTCACCACAACATAAAAATTAGCAATAACGTATGACTTCCCGCAAGTCGTCGACAATGACTTTGTCGTTGGAATTGACGGCTTCTACGATTCCCATCAAAGAAGCTGTCAATTCATCTGCCAGTAAAGATTCTAAAAGTTATTTTAATAGCTCTACGTGCTCTTGAAAAGTGGTAATTTGAAATTCTTTGGGCAATAGATAAACCTCGACCAACTTTTAAGGGGGAAAATTTCATTCCCAATAAAAAGTGAACGTCCACGTTGCCAAGAACAAAATGGTAAATTTTTTAATTTTTACTTTATTTTTTCTAAATATATCATGGAGGACAGAATTTTGTAAAACACCACTATCATTATAACTGCCGTACTCGCCTAAGATTACGTACGTGAAATTGTACTTTGAATCACATATCACAAGCAGAGTAATGAATAAAACAGAATAAAGCCTTTATAGTTGTGAAATAATGTCTCTGATAATCTTGGTGCAACAGCACGTGCTTCCCATCAATGGCGCCAAGGCAATGTGGAAAATTCCAAATTTCTTTAAATCTATTTGATATAGTTTCCTATTCTGTTTTATTCGATTTGCCTTTCCGAACATTCATTGCGGTTATTGAAGATATTATTTCGGTTTGTCTGTTCAGTATTCATAAAACGGCATTTTACTTTGACTTACTCTGACTTACTCCCATCATCGGGCATTTTACTGGTTCATTTTACTTTGCCCGATGATGGGAGAAGGATCTCCCGAAACGTCGCCCACTAAACTATCATGTTTAAGAAATGATAAACTTTCCACAGTAATTCATTGCGGTGATTGTAGATACAGTGCATCTCCCTAAGATAAGATAAGACACGATAAACGTAGCCCATTGATGCTTATGAATCACCAGTAGCACGAAATCGAAGGGTTATGGACAATCTTTCAGCAGGCCACTAGGTTCCGCGCAAATGAGCCGTATTTTTCGCTTCAATTGGTGCGACCAGCGACAAAAGATAATCAAATGATTCCGGCGACATTCGAATATACCTAAGAAGAAGAAATTGTTTTAAAATCTTTTTAGCTTTAAAGCTAGCAAATGTATGAACAAAACCACAAACCTGAAGTAATTTTCTCTATCCATAAAACGCATTTCTTGTACAAGATTGTGAAAATCACCCTACTTCCGTCTGTTTTTCTCTTTAAATACTTTCCTCACCACGTTCATTTTATTTTATTACCCTGTGTTTGCTGTCGCAAGATCGTTTACTCTTGATATATGCAATCTTTGATGAGATGCTTTAGCACTCCTTTGATGTATCGAATCAATCTAATCAAACGACCTTGATAATCTAGAATCTTGTTTTCGTCATTTTTTTTTCAAGATGTGATGAAGTATATGTATTCGAGATGGTCTCCACAAAACGTGTCCATCTCTAAATCTGGAGTATTTTTTAGTCATATAGTTTTTTTAATAAAATTTTATTTACGGTATTTGAAAGCTGACTTCATTGAGTTTAACAGATATTTTGTGTTAATGGTGCGTTGTTAAGTTTTTACATACAAAAACAATTGGCGTGACATACAATCTGCTTAAAGTGTCTTCTACCATTCTATTGCAAAATAGATAGCGGCAAATAACAGCGAAATATATGTATATCTATCTAAAATAAGAAGAAAAAAATGATAAAAAACACAATTGCCTAAAGTTTTATTGGCATTCAGTTAACCATTTTGAAGTTATTAACGAATGTATTCTAGGTAGGATTTTTGGCCGCCGCACATCTTTAGTCCATCCTTGGAATATGTTGACAGCCATTCTGAACGAAATATACGATTATTATTATTAGGAAAGGAGAAAGATATGTAAGTTGTAGAGAGATAAAACGCATAATAACTTCTTGTTACATTTTAGTATTAACTTTCTCGCATTCGTGCAAAAAGTTACTGAGTGTAAAAAACATATGCGCGACACTTTATACGCGCGAAAATATACTTTTTTCTTTTCCTGTTTTTTAGCGTAATTTTCACAAAAACAGGATAATTCTACAGTTTAAAAATAAGAAATGCATTTATATATTGTTGTCTAAAGTCCTAAATTTCGCTACTCTTCACTTGTCACCTAGTGGGGAAATTTAAACCTGTGTGAAAATTAATAATACGCGTGAAGCATTTTTGCGCTAATTACTAATATTTATACTTTCCACGCAGCTGAACACTAAATTGTAGTCATCAATTTTTGGTATTGTATTGTTTTTTTATTTTATCTTTTTATGCCTGCTCACTAGAGGGAAAATGCAAAAAAGCCCTAATGTTTTTTCGCAGTGTTTACCCCATTTCCACTTCAGAGACAAATGAAATGTGACATATTTAGAGACATCCATGCTTTTCCCCAGGGTCTTTTGACCCCTGAGCTGTTATTACGGAAGGCAGAGTGCCCTTGGAACAAGGTTGAGAGACATGGTAGAGGACAAGCTAAACCACTAATGTAATTAGACCAACCCCGCGATTGACGTGTTTAAAATTGTGTTTATATAGTGCATGCGTAATGACTTTGTTGTCTACATGCAAATATAATTTACCAACTTCCTGAATGGCGACACTCCACAAGGAAGAAACAATGTTTGCAATTAATTAATGTAGTCTGGTACTGCAGGTTCTTTTTTATTGTTTACTAGTTACATTTCATATCCTTGTATAATTTAGTAGTGGGTGGTTTAACAAATTTGTGTTCCAAGAACTTTCATTTTCTAGCAGGACACCAATACTATAAATACCGACATTCAAAAGCAGATGGTGTCATTAGAAGAGATGAGAAAACCTAAATATGATATAAAAGAAACATTTGAATAATATTAGACATTGGTAATTTGAAATGCTTAAGGAGCTTGGGAACAAGGTAGGTAAAGTGTTGTATTCACATAATTATCGAAAAATAATAATTGGATAAGTTTAATTCCTAATTAAAACATTAAAACTAAATAGCAGTAAAAGTTAATGAGAAGGCTTTTAATTTGCGATGAGAACTCATCAGAAATTTTGTCGCTTGGCGGGAGTCATTTTAAATCGTCTTATTAGAAAAAAATATTTTATTTAATTGCCGTGTGATTGATTTACTGTCGTTGAAAGCCATTTATAACTATTTATAGTGTATAATACTGTACACTAACCTAACGCCCCGCCCTCTTTCTAACGCCTCGCTCCTCTCTAGTAAATGTAAACGCCCTGGGTTATCAGTATAGACGTTCAAGGGGTTTTATTTGATACAGACGAATAAACGAATGCTTCATCCATTTCTTAGTTATTTTTTATTATTTTTTTTTGTATTTTTTTAATTCGATATATGAACATTGAAAAACTTAAGAATTTCCTAACTAATAGGCTTCAACAGAAAAGAGTTAAGACGCAAAAACAATAGCTTCATTATTGAAAAGAAAAAATTTAGGGAGATGTCGTTCTTTTCTTTGTTATGCTGTATAGTTAGTTATCTTTGCCATCGGCTATTTTTTTTTATTTGTTGCAGGTATTAAAAATTGCGTCGGTGTGTCTATCTTTAACAATAAATAAATAAAATATCTTTCAGTCGCAAATATTTTATCTGTTCCCCGAATGACGTCATTGGGAAATTCAATAACACAAAATTTGGCACGAATAAGTTTCTCAGACAAAAAAACTACGCACTTTGTCATGTATCTTCAAAATTCGTGACAAATCTTGAAAAAAATCAATAAGATGTGTCAAAGGTAATTTTCTGGAAAAAATCTTATGCACGATTAACGACATTCTGCTGCATCTTGTTTCCAATGCGTTACTTTGCTGCGCAGCTACTTTATTTTTCCAGATCTAATACAGCATTTTGGTCAATGGAGAGATTAAAATCTCCGAGTTTTTCCCGTCTTATACGTAGGTACCATATTCTCCCTCATATAATATTTTAAAATAAAGAATTTTGATCAATGGAGGGATTAAAACCTTCGAATTTTTTCCTGTTTTATACGTAGGCACTGTATTCTCCCTGATCCAACATTTTTCATCTCCGAATTTTCCTTTTATATTGGCCTCACTCATACAATGGTAAATTATTTTCTCTTTCCCTCCTATTCAAAAAATGTTACTTGCTTGCTACGGCCCTAAAAGTTTAGGACTATATAGTATAAGAAAAATAAATAGTGCAAAAAAATCTGCTTTTAGATTTCGAAGTTTTACTTGCAAGCTAAAAATATATAGCTACCAAATCGGTTTTTAGACACAAAATATATTTTATTATGTGCAACGATTTCGTGTAGATTGTATCATAACAGAAAGTCTCGTTTTAATGAACGAAAGTTATTGTATGCATTTTAAAAGGAATGTGAAATTTTGCACGATTTTGATGAGAAATATAAAGGCAATATGTTAGGGAAAACGAATTGGGTTTTATAGCTCACCTCTCACTTTAATCATATTCGGGGGCGGATTCTGCTCCCCCAGACGGGTTTCTTTTAATAACTCCTTATTGCTATGTTATATGGCTATGAAACTTACTGAGTTTCAATATTTATCTATTAGACACCTGCATGCCAAATTATTAGGTCCCATACCTTTCAGAGGCTTTGCTATTGGCCATTACTTGAAACTACCCCCTAAAAATCTCTATGAAATCCTTATAATGGTGAAAATTTAATAACTCCTGTTAGGATTATATTTAGAACTAGAAACTTGCAACACACCTTTGTTTTATTAAGAAGAATCATTTTGCATAATTTAGACACGTGATTAATCCGATTTCCAGATTTTGTCAGAATTTACCCGAAAATCGGAAAAACTCGGATTTTCGGGCAATTTTTTATGCGATCCACGTAAAAACCGGAGAACATGTTAAATAACTTTTATTTAGCTTTCAGAAACTTCAAACAGAATGCAAAAATTTGCTCCAGAACAGAAGTAATTCAAATTTAAGCAAATAGTGGCAATTATAACAAATTTCAAGCTTCCGATGACGTCACAGAAAATGTGCTGACGCAAGCAAAAATTTATTGCTGCCAATTTGTTCGTACTATAAGTATACCAAGTTTGATTCAATTTAAACATCCCTATGAAAAGTTATTGAGGGGGGGGGGGGGGGGGGTGGATTCCGCCCCCTCCCCCCGGTCATAGTATGTTCGAAAAACCCCGGACCGAACTTAATTTCACATCATAACTAGAAAATTCTCTTTTTGGTTGATAATAAATAAACATGGTTAAACCGGTTACTTGCACACAATTCCAATCGCCATCTTGAAAACGAGCTCCCACGTGATGCGGCAAACATCAAAGTATTTTTGACTTTATTGTGTTATTTGCTGGTAAATTGTTAGAAGTTTTAGTAGGGGACTCATAACAAAAATAAAAGAGACTGCTATCTTGCAAAATTTTTAAGCAACATGATCTTTAAATATAAAACAAGATCTGTAGAAGCTACTGGCGAAAAGTCATTCCTTTAAAACGATATGGCTCCCTTTTTAACAAGCAAGCAACATGTGTATGTGGCCTTCATTTTATCCTCTACAATGCAATCTCATGTGCAAAAGATACCATGGTTATCACTAGACGTAAATAAATTTCACTGCAGGAAAATACCCGAAGACACATGTACACACGTTGTTATTGAACCAACGCTGACCTAATGACAGGTAAAGCATTTTTAAACACCTTAGCTAACAAACACATCGAACGAAGCAAGAGGTGATGTTTCAGTAAGAAGGTTCTGAATCAGAGGGCAAACGGCTTTTTGTTATTTGAACCAAAATAGTCCGGTTGCACACAAAAAAAGTCAATGTAACCAACGTATTCTGCAGATTTAACTTGTTTTCACGTGGTTCGGTGGAATGAGTCCAAGAATGCAGTTGTTTCTTTTTCCTTTAAAAAGAAAAGTTACAAAAGCATCTCGAGCTTATGGATTAAGATGAGAATTAACTGTTACTAGGAGCTGGCTACTTTGTCTTCCCTGCACCAGAACAGCAAGCGATGTTGCAATGAGTGATGTTGACCTCAAAAGTGTCCGAATGCAACATTGATTCTATGTAAATTATGTCATCAGCCCACACATGTCGCACGTTGTTATCAGGGGCGGCGCCACTGGTAGGGCAGGGGGTGCTTCAGCTTCCCCCCTTTTTTGCTTAGTAATAATTTTTAATTTCTGACAATAAGTGTCTCTATCACTGCGTGAAAATTGATGTTATCCAACCAGAGAATCTGCAGGCTATCTCGCTAAATATAGCCGTTATACGTGTTTTAGGACTCTAAATAAGCGTTGGTTTACAACGCCCCCTGTAACCCAGCTGTTTCAGCAACTCGCTTCGCTCTTTGATTGTTACTAAAATCTCAAAATACTATGCTATGCTACTATGCCTAAGCCCCCCATTTCGGAAATTGTGGCGCCGCCCCTGGTTATTGAACTACATCTCACCCAATGACAGGTAAAGCATTTCTTATCAAACGAAGTGATGACACTTTTGTTCACTACTAATATGTTATGAACTTACATGGCTGTGGAAGGTACTGCAGCAGTCCACCCCTTTTACTAACACCTTTTTATCGCCGTTTTATCCCGTCGTTTTATCGAAATATATAAACGTTAACATATAAATTTAAGCCTCTGATGACCAAAACTACTGACAGAATTTATTTCTATCATTTCATTTATTTTTATACCTGCCCAGCCGTACTAAGTTTTATTCAAACGCATGCCTCTCTTTTTTCCTAAAAAGTTACAGATCCCCATCAGCATACCGAAATAAAGTTTTTTTTTTTGTTTTGGAGCTTCTTCGCTTAAAAAAAAATCATCATCGCCAACCTCGTCCCCAGGGCATCTTGTATCTTTTCTGACTCCGGGTTTGTATCGCCGTCCCGGGATCAGAAAAGATACAAGATGCCCTGGGGACGAGGTTGCATCATCGCCATTTTGTCATGAACGTTGTGTAGGAACTTAAACATGTTCAAAGGCTTACTTTCAGTTCGGTGTTTCTAAAAAACGTTACAAAAAGCAAAAACGGCTCAAAAATCACATCTTTGCGAGGCTAGAAAACAATTGGTCCTGGCCACAGGAAATTTTTCGAAATTTTAAAAATCTCTCTAAATTTGTTTCAGATGTTGTTTGCCACGTGGAGAAGTGACTAAGAAATCGTAATCAAGAACTTTACAAATGCGTGAAAGTGACTAAAAGTTTTTTTTAGAGGTGATGAATATAAATCTACAAATATCTAAAAACATTAATTCCACGGTTTAGAAAAAAAAAATAAACAAAACTTGAGGGGAAATTTATGCTATTTTATTTTAAATAATCAGCAATTTCGGATTCTCTTAGTAGATACAGATTTCATAAAATAAAAAGAAAACATTTTTTTGAGCACTTTAAAAAAAATATAATACGTTGTTGAAAAAGAAGATTTTTAAAACTATCAAAAGTTATTTCATGCCGTTATGTAATTTAGGTCTGAAGTGATATTTATGATACGATTCCGTGAACTTCTCTAACCTATGTTTGTCGACAGGAAGTAAATTTTAAAAATAACATCGTCAAATCTTATTAATTTAATCAACCCATACACAATCTTCAAGTGTCTCGTAAGGGAGACATGCATTGAGGATTCTACAACACAACCATGCTTTGAAGTCATCTCCGTGTAGCTGATGAAAGGAGTTCTGATGAAAAAACACCAAACTTTCTAATTTTACAGCTAACATTTCCATTCAGCTTAACATTCAGAAGCAATAGCCTTCGTTATAACCAATCTGTTTTAAGATTTCTCACTATTAAGGTTGTCATTTTGACAGCCTTAAAATGATGTTGCATGAAATACTATTTCCGTTGGGTTAGTGACAATGCAGCTGGCATCATTTAATCTTCTGTTATGCAGAACAAGGAATCAAATACAACAGATTACGTTAATTGAGTTCTAATTTGCACTCCACTGTAACAACATGCAGGTTAGTTAAGCGCGTCATTTTAAAATTACCATATCCTTTTCACTTCTTCCGTAAACAAAATATCAGAAATGATTTCATATACATCAAAACGGATACAAGATTAATCTTCGACATTAAATAAAGCTTCAGGCCAGCTTAAATCACATGGACAAAGAAGGCGTTGTATACAAACAAAAGGGGCGCGCAATGATATGTTTAGTTGTAAACAAAACAACTTTTTTAATACATAGGGATGATTGCAGTATGTTAACAGAAAAATTCAAGTATGCTGTTTATCCACTCAAGTTGTTATCAGACTAACACGTTTAAACAAAAGTTAAAAAAAACTTTGGCCTTTCTTCACAAAGTTCCCCTCTACATGCAAGAATGTCAAATGTTTTAAATATTTTGATAAGTAAAAAATATTGTTTACTCTATCGTATTTAACGCGATCCTCTTTCATCTTTTTTAGAACTTGTTATCAGTGTTGCTGATTTAGAAAGGCTTTGAAATTCCACTTGTCACGCTGTGCTGTCCTTTCGCCACGTAACTAGCATACAGATGTTTTCTGTTTTCTTAAACCCATGTCACGATCGTGTTGTTGACTCTTTTTGAATTGAAGTTATTGCAAAAGCTGTGTTGCTACAGAGTTACCTGAAGTGGTACATCAATAATGTTACTGACCACATTCTTTCCTGACAGCAGCCTTTCGAATTCTTTTTTATGAATGTTGCTGAATTGATTCGTATTGTACATGTGATGCAGATTTTATTAAAGCTGTGATCCAAAAAACTTGTATGAAGCTGTTTTTCTTTTCACAGCCCTTTTGTACGATATTTTACTTTAACTACGTGCATGTCAACCTCCTCGTCCGTCTACGCCTAATTATCTAATTAATTATCTCAAGCAGCTGGTTTGGCAAGCGATCTTTACTGCAAACGTGGTCTTAGCAACAGATGAAACAGCAGATTTCAACATTCTCTTTGTTAATAAACATATATTGGAACTGTATGGAAAAGTTAAAACATGATGAATTTTATCTTTGTATGTTCAACTGAACTACACTTGACGTTTTTCGTTGAATGTAAATGAAATACAAATTAATGACCACACTTAAAGAGAATACTTCAAAACAAAGAAATTTAAGGTTTCCCACAGGTCTGAAACACACACTGCTCATAAAGATAATAATTATATTTATTGAACTGCAAGATAGCAAAATGCTGACAAACATGGCAATTACAGACAAATTAGCTTGGCATAATCCAGTTATTGTGTTTGACGCGTATCTTGAGATAAGATGGAAGGAAAAACTCAATTTAAAAGCATTTATTTGACAACACTGGATGTAAACACCTTATTAGATGCTTTATTAACAAATTTGTTTTATTTTAGAAATGCAAAATTTCTCTGTTGGAGAGCGGCCCTTGTTCCAAATTTTATCTAACTAAAAAAATTCCGAATTAAGTACGATATTAAAAAAATGAAAGACTCCTGATTTTTCTATTTATTTTGCAGATTTTCTTTTTTCTTTCATCAATCGTGAACAAAAAGAGAAATTGAATTAACTACCAACACTCCGACAATTAGATCTGTTGTAACTACTTGCTTTATCTACGTCCTATTTCATTGCTTCAGAATTGTTTTAATTTAAATCTACACGGGGATTTTTCTAATCTGAAAGGCTATTTTTCCCGATGCGCCTTTTTTCGTTGCTAATATGTTAATTTTTACTAGAAAAGGCGCACAATATTACACTTAGTATACAAACAAAATGAAACTACAACCCTGGACATTGAAGATGATTTTTTTTACTATTCATCCATATGGTCAAACAGCAACATTTTGCTTATTCTCTTGCAGCTAGGCCAACCAAAATAACCTTGTTAATGACGTTATAATTCGTGAAAACTTAACCTCTCTATTTTACAGTAACGACCAAACAGTTTATGTTGTGGTACCTGTCAAAAATACGAGCTAAGAGCGAATCTCCACACGATTTTTACGACGATCGTCATATATACTCGAATTTGATTGGTCGCGATTTTCGTCATGACGAAAAGTTGAATTGGTTTCTACTTTTCGTCACAAGCGACCTACCCATATAGCTTATATTCAAAGACGCAAACATTATAATTGACTTAAAATTATTAAAGCATGGTATGTGTTATTTTTTTATCCATGCCAAATTTAAACGCTAATTGCTTCATATGAACAATCGCTCTTGTCCAATGATTTTTTTTGTTGACAATGAAACAAGAAACTTTATCAGTATATTTATATTCAAAAGTTATTCTTGAAGACGCCGTTGCCACAAAACAAAAAGAAAGAAATATATCTATCGTCAATAAAAACAAAAAATGTATTTGATTGCGCACAGCATGGTTCATTCCTAAAGTTCAATACAATCCTTATGTGAAATCAAACCAAAAAAAGTCTTTGCGGTGAAGAAGGAGCGCCAATAACCGCCTACTTCGTCTGTACTTTATATTGTTTATATGCAACTGAAACGTTAAGTTGAAGTAGATTCAGGATGCAATTTAGTAGCAGTACATGTCTCCACGAACATGCATAACCAATACAATTGTATGAAATGGTGTTTATCTGAACCTCGTCCCAGACTCTTTTCGGTTAACCAAAAGCTAAAAACAACGATGATAGAAAAAAAGAATTGAAAATTTATAAAGTAGTTATTTTGTTCCAATTAAAAAGCTCTTTTTCTTTTTATTTTCACGTGTTTGTAATAACAATTGCTTTTAAGAACATGAGTACTTAAAATGTCAATTTTAAGACTTTAAAGTGAACATAATTTGCGGTGTAGTATTCTTATTATTAACTTGTTTTCAACCATGGGAAAAAGACCCTGGGAACTACGTTTTGTACTCTTTCACAAATGTAACCATTTGTACGATTTCTACGAGACAGTTCGTATGTTATATTATTTTTGTATTTTATTATAAAGACATTACCATCCTTAATATGTTTAATAATATTTCAGACAGGTTATAAAGTTTTCTTACGTCAATGAGTGGATTTTTTCGTAATTTAACACAAGCTTCAGAATGAATTATAAAAAAACTGAGGACATATTTTAGGCAATTAATCAATAGATTAGCGATATTGATAAGATATCGAGTTGTTGAGATCAATTCCTTTCTTTTCATGTTTTTTGTGTAGTAGATACAGTAAGTCTAGTAAACTAAACTGACCTTAGCAAGATTTTAAAACTAAACTCTTGGGCAAGAAAAGAAACCCCTTTTAGTAGTACATAAGCTATTATTAGGTGGCTTTACCATATGTACAGTGGCAAAAATTCATACCAAATGACGCAATCAAAACCTTAGTTAACCTCTGAAGAAGAAAAAAGTCGATTAATTTTTCTCTTTTTCTTATTTGTTCTTTTCCGTGCCAAATACGTTTTGCAATTGTTGACGCTCAGACTCATAAATACGCAATTGGCGTCACTAGAAGGCCGAGATACCGACATGCAATCCAATAGCCATAACTCGTGATCATCGAACATCGAGATGTCAAAATAGCTAACTTCATCATCTTTGAAAACTAATTTCGTCATCTTTGGAATAGCCAGAAATATGCTTCAACCACGAAATATTGTTTGCCAAAAGTGAATACTTCGACTGTTTTTGAGAGAAAGGAGTTGTGTAAGGAGATTCTCCTTCGATAAATACGTGCAACATCTTTAAACAGTTTTTTTTCAGGAAATATTCACTACTAATCGTTAGATGGTGTCAAAATAGTTAACTTCAACATCTTTGATAACTACTTCGTCATCTTTGGAAAAATCCACGCAAATTTGCATCATTATTTTTTGCCTCACAGACAGAAAGTTGAGTATTATTATCAATCATCGGGTTCTCCTGTCCATTATATACCGTATTTTGTTTGTCCCGCTACTGAGGTACCATTTTGCGCAAATACAGACAGAAAACGTCTAATTATTATAGAGACTAGTCGATGGCCTGTCGATAAATCCACGGGTTCTCCCGTCCTTGATATACTGCATTTGATGTGTCTCGCTACTGTGATACCATTTGAGGCAGACAAATGACTTTTAGAGATTAATTTCAAAATAACTTGTGTGCCGTGGGTGGGACATTTTACATGGGGTGTTAATGTGATAGGGCAACGGTTCAAATCAATTAGAAGATATTTTATAATTTATTAGAATACATTTTTTCGCGGGGAAAAACATTCGTGGCATTTCGCAGATGTTCAGTGACTTTTTTGGTCACAATCGCGAAAGTGAAATGACGCATTTCCTCCGAGGTACATCCTACTTTGCTTAATGTGGTGTTCTTAGGTTTTAAATGTAATAAACATTATAGAAAAGGAAATTTTAAGGAGTAAAACATTACAAATCAACGAGTTCAGAGTCCCTTAAATCAAGCACTGAAAAGAAATCTATTTTTTTGACTTGTTTGTGCGGAGTGGCGTTCTTCTTGTAGGATGTAGCATGAGTTTTTTTGGATTTGACTTTCTGACTGGAGCTCATAAAATTTGGCATAGTAATAAAAAAAAACATGCTGAAACTGATTATAACTTTAAAACCTTATTTTTAAATGAAAACTTTATTTTTTGTCACCTTGTTACTGTTTCAGACTAAAATTGGTCCAAATAATAAAATTGCTTTGTCAAAGAAAGCATGCTGAAAGAGAAGGTAGTTCTCAAAAAGCATGATTTTTCAAGCGGCATCGGCTTCTTGTTAAATTTGATGCCAGATAAAAAACAATTGAAAAATAGGCTAATCCGCGAATTCAAATCCCTCCTATAATTGTTTCCCCTAAAAAGTATGTCCACGTCCGAAAACAAAAGGAAGTAGGTTAACGGTCATTTATTTGTTGAATATAAAATCAGGTGCGGTTATGTGTAGAGCGGTTGTACGAACAAAAAGATGTGGGATGTATCCTGTCTATTTATTGGACCTCTAATAAAAGCACACGTCAGACCTATTGTCAATTTTGTTGCAATTAAAGATGTACGTTTAAACTGTCCAACATATTTTTTCCGTTTATAAATCCGTTTTTGCCATGGTTACCTAACGTTTTCTCTACCCGGATCTATTGACAATGCCAGAAAAATCTTAACAAATTCTTTGATATGGCCTTTTTAGATGACAAGATATCAGGAACCAATTAAACATGTCTACCACTTCTCCTTCTCTTTAGCTATATGACATTGTAAGGCGCACAAAAAGAAGAAAAAAGAAAAACATTTTTTGTTTAGGCATGTTTCGTGATAATCTTAATTTTTGGCTTTAAGCAGTTCAACACAATCATTTCTTTTGTTCCGCAGGATGCGTTGGCAGAGCTTCCTGTTAATGTGAAGAGAATTATCATGAATTTTATTTGTTCAGCACAAAGATAACTGTCGGCTTTTTGCAGACCACCGCTGACATACAAGCCATCATCGATATATGTACCGTCATTCTTACATGAGGACCGAATTGAGGGTTATATATTACATAGGGGATAAATATGATCACATGAAAAAAAGAACAAACAATCAAACATTTGCATCGCTGTGAAAACATGAATTCTACATATTATCAAAACTCATCGTATTGCCTTTTCTTGTGAAGTTATTTTAGCATACTGATGGAAATTATATTTAAAAACATCCGCATAGTTACATAAACGAATGTTTCATGCTATCCGTTTATATAATTACGCTGCATTATAAAAAGTTACGCGATCATCCGGGTAGTTTTATTATACTTTTGATTTTAAAATAACTAAATTGACAGGTGAGATGTAGGCGTTTCCCGCCCTAAATGCGTTTTGCAGAACTTTACTGCTTGCGTTCCCAGGATTCATTCTGTTGACAGCTGTATGATTTCTATTGTCGCTTTTATGATTTTCACACTACCGTGCACTAACTTTTGTACAGTTTTATTCGCTTGAACAAATCATTCAAAAATCTATAGAATGCCACGTTTCTCGCTAAGTTTCAACTATAACCACTTGAGAACTTAATTCTCTGAAGTCCGGGTCAAAGACGAAAACCTTCCGATTTTTCCCAGATCTAATAATAGGATTTAACTTCTACGGTATTTTTTTTTCGGAGAAGGTCAAAAATGTCGTAGAATAGATGGAGTGATAAAACCTAACTCGTTTGTCATGTTATTTTATCGTGTTCTGCGAAGCTGTACTTCTTCTGTTAAGCTCTTCCATCAAGCCCGTTCCTACAAGGCATTTACTAATTCCTTGAAAAAAAATTTATCACACAGGCGCTTATAAGAGAAAAACAATGAGCCGAATCATCATTTATTAAGATTTCCGAAAAAAATTATGCCGACTTCTGCATGTTGGAAAAAAAGCTTTTTCTTTTCTTTCAAACGATTATCCCGTGCGTAGACACCTTAATCTAGCAAAGCTTTCAGGTCACGTAAGCAGGTGAAAAGCCCTGCAACTTGTAATTTTTATAAACAAGCGTGGGAAAATGCGCAAAGCGGTATGGTGCTCGTTTCTTACAAAGTGTTTTTTTATTTTCCTCCGATGTGACTCTTAAACTATGCAATAACTGTTATGTTTGAGATAAAAGAACTTTTCTACTTTAATGTTCGTTGTTCCATTCACATTATTAAATGTTAAAAGATATAAATAAAAACGTCAATCCTCTCATAACGAGGCGAACGCGTCACAGCTATTATTTTCCCTAAGGATTTAATTAGTTACCATTTTCCCATTAATTATCCGGAAAGCTTAAAAGGAAGGTTTAAAAAATGGTACGCATATTTTCATAGTGGATATTCTATTGAGTGCATTGACAGCATATCCGTAATTAATTCTTCGGCGGTTATAAAAGACAGCTCGCTTGAAGAGCTGACACACAGTACAGCAGTGTCGTGTGAGGAAGGAGCGATCGAAAAGCTTTTGCAGTTTATTCATCTTACAAGAGAAAAAAAAAACGAATACAAGAAATGGATAAATATTTTGGATTTGTTTTTTTCATGTTAACAATTGCTGTGATTGAGATGAGAAGTATTGAAGATAGTTTACTTTACAAGAATGTGAAAATACCAAAAAATTGGAAAACAGATGATAGATATTCGTTTCAATGGAAAGGTAAATACATCTAATGATCATTTAAAACATGCTCCTTTGTATACTGTAGTACAATTATGTTAATTTATTTTTTTGTGCTAATTAATGCTTATTTTATTTTAGGAGATTTTACTTATGGTGTACCTGAGGATTCAAAATGCGAAAAGGTTATGATGCCGAAATATGGTCGATTTATTTGCAGCTCAGGAAAAGGTTTAGGCCGAATTATGTGTTTAACTGAGTGTATGGATGGATACGAACATGCTAAGAAAGCGATGGTATTTATTTGTAAAGATGAAGGAAAATGGTTAGACATAAGACATAAAGAAATCTCGACTCCTTATCCGGAATGCATAAGAAGCAAATGGCCGTCACAATAACGAGAGAAAGAGAAAGTATAAGGAACAACATGGATAAAAACAAAATAAATCTTTGCTATTAGCAACTTAATTATAAAGTTATGTGAAATTAATAACCTAAACAGTATGGTCCTTATAAACGTTGTTGGAGGGAAAGAATAACTCGTGAGAACTTTAGAATTATAACATAGATTTATTTGTATTGATTTACAAAAAGCTTTTTTTTCTCTTTAAATCTGTTCATATGTTAATAGTATACATAAGAAATATATATTTATTTATTTATTCCCGAAAATGAATTTGTTTCGACATTACTTCTTCCGTTTTGTTATCACTGACCACTCCTTTTAATTCCGCAAAAATATGTTCCTGTTTTCCTCACCAAACCGACCGAAAAAAACACCGCACATTCGCGCCACTAAAACTTTGACGTCTGTATTTCGTCATGTATATGTTACGAAGATTGTGATCATGAATTATGCACATTGACCAGTTATTATGCATAATAACAATAACCCTAACCGTTATAGATAATATCCGGGGGAATAATCGTAATTTCCAACCCCGTAACATATTTCTCGTCTAAATTCTTAGCAGTTTCAGGAATAGTTAACTAATCGATTCAAACCATGACTGAAAGTCTGCTCCCTCCTTTTCTAGCACAAAGTTGATGATTCATCTCCATTACTTTCTTCATAACGATTTTTTCGGAAGCTTTTAACCTCATCAGACCAGCCTTACTGCATTCTTTCTCATCTGTTACGTAAATATGAACAGGTAATTACTTTTAAGTATACTCCTTCATACACACGACAACGACTTTGAAATCATTCACTCGGAGAAGCACAATATCTAATACTAAGAATAAGTTTTATTGTCACTTAGTTTCTACTGAACGCATGTCATGGATGACAACATTCCTGAGGAAGTGATAGCAGCATGCAAATGGCACATTTTCAAACGTTCTAAAACACCATCAGGAAAGAAACATAGCAAAAATGGACACAATAAGATGCAAAGTGAATCATAGCTAAAGCATGGCTCATTTAGAATGTCATTATTCTTGATCGAGTGGGAGAAGTGTGTCGATTGCTTCTTAATTTGCGTTGATGCTACTTTATAGCTTCATTTAAAACTAATCAGTAAACTATTACGGAAAATGTTGTTACCATATAGCAATTCGTTACAATAGCTGACTATAACTTTACGCAACTTCCGAATTTTCTAAAGACTGTCTTTCGCGAAAGTCTGTATGAGTACGATTAAAAACTTTTAAGAAAGAGAGAATATTTCTCCAATTAAATAAGAGGAATAGCAGCAGTAGTAGACCAACAGTTACCTTAGTACTGACAGAACCAGTAAACAGACTGGAAATAATTCTGTTTTGAAATCATAATCTGTTATCCCAACTTTCTACATCTAGTTGTGAAAACACGGTAGTTCAAACAACCTGTGCCAATCTTTGATGCTAAATGACTTTGCATCAAAGATAGTCATTCAGTATTGCTTTTTAAAGTCTAAAAAAAGTCTGGTGACGGAAAGGCACTGTTTTTGCAGTGTCTTTTGATGTTAAAAACTTATTGTTTATTGAAACTCTATTGAGAAACTCTATGGAGAATATTAAGATTTTCATTTTTCTTGTAGTTGCAATTTATATTATCTATAAAATTTATAACTTAAACATTGAAATACGGAAATTAAAAATAATAAAATTAAAATTTCTCAAGTTTAACATCTCGAAAATATCATCATAATGAAAGTCAAAAACTTAAAGAAACTTGTTTGTTAGATAATTTTTACCGTGTTTTTAACGCTTTCGGACGGATACCGTAACTTTAGAGACAATTTTTTAACTAAAAAATAAACGTAGCTTTAGGTTAGGAAGTAGAAGGTACTCTTAATGTGTATTAAAGTGTACTTTCTTCATTGAAATATACATTTACAGTCCGACTAGAAAACTTCAACTTGTTCTCTATTTTTTGAAGGCAAGAAATTTCGTTAAGATTCTTAAGAAGCAACAAAACAAATTTCTTCGGAGCGTTAATTTAAATAACCTCGTAATTTAATGCTTAAAATGTAAATTTTCATATAATGTAAGCCTTGCTTGCTCTTTAGTTGCTTTTAATTTTTCTTTTATCAAAATCTTACGCTTATATTCTTACACAGCTTCTCCTTACAGAAAGGGCGCGAAAACAGATCACATGGAGGCTTGAACAAAACACGACAGTGAATAAATCCATGAGATACAATGAAACCATTCTTCACTGTAGTTCTGATGAATTGTTTATTTTTCATAATTTGTCGCATCATTATTTCGCAGTAGAGTTAATTGAAGAAATGACAGGACCGCCACAATCAATTAGTTTTAATTTTTTGTTATTAATATCTTTCTACAAATGTAAACACATTCACCGCAAAGGCGGAGGAGTGATTTGATTTTCCGAATCAACTTCATAGCAATAAAAAAAAATTGACGATTGTTGATCTACAAAAACTTTGAAAACAAATTATTTTTTTTAAAAAATGAACTCGTCAAAAGCGTTACACAGCTCTAAAATTTTATCACGTACTTTATAGTACAAAGACCTCTTGGTCGCTCCTTCTGCAGACGATCAAACTTTTTAACACTTTTTAATGGCATGCGTAGCTAGGACTAGACATAATGGTTACAGCTGCGTTAGCTAAAAACTACAGTTAATCGATTGTATAAAAACCTAACTCTGATATTTACATCTTGTGCTGAGCGTTCCGACAAATGTGGACAAACCACAATAGCTACTCACAAAATGCTAACTGCATTTATGTAACTAGGGTTAAGGAATTAGAGCGATGAACTGCGCAATCTTTTAAAAATCTCCAGGTCTGCAAGTCATTAAATAGAGATAAAAAACTAAAGAGTTTTCAAAAAGTGATTTATATTTTAAATCTCATGAAAATTTGTTAATAGAAATATTTTTTTGGTCGGAAATTATTTTACTATATTAATTTCTTTAACATTTATGTAGTTATTTATATTAAATATATATTATATATATATATATATTATTTAATGTGACAGTGCGTTTTCATTTTTTTTTTTTTTACTTTTTCTTAAGTTGATTTTTCTTTACTGGTGGTAGCTACTACGAAAATATCTTTTAGAAAATTAAGTACGAATTAGCTTTTAACCAAAAGAATTCAAGTTATGTGGTATGATGTTCGAATGACGTGATAGTCTGACCTTGATATATTGCAACGAGTTCTTTCTGCGTCAATCATTTTTCAGAATCTACAAAGCCTCTTTTTTTCATTACATTGGTGCTATTTTGCTGCGTGTAATAATTTGGGGAAGAGATTATGTATTATTTTAATGTTTTTTCCCCATTAGAATGTCAATATAAATTTAAATTAAAACAACAGCAATACCGCACAACGTATGATTCTGATACGTGCAGCACGTTTTGCTATAAACACAACAATTAACGGTAAATTGTCAGGAGACATCACAAGAACAACAGTGACTAAGTCCATTATCAGGCGCATGAATTATACGGCAACAACATATCAAACACACCTAAATCTAAATACATACAAATAATAATATAATATAAAAAAACGTATTTTAACTGTATATTTATTAGGTGTTAAATTTTCTTAATTTTGCGTAAAGCCTTCATTTCCGGAGTAATGTCCAATGCCAAATGTTGTTTTGCCAGCGTGCTTTTTTCACACCAACTGAAAGTTTCGCGTAGGCGAAAATTTAACTTAGCCACAATATTTTTGCGTAATTAGGGATGCATATTTTTGTGGCAACACTTTTGTTCAACGTAAGTTTTTAGTGACGATTCTAGCAAAGGTGTATTAATACACCTTTGCTAGTCAGTCAAAAAACCAGTGCGCATAATACATTATGCGCACTGGTTTTTTGACTGACTATGAGAGGCGCTTAATAAAAGGGCTGTAGGAGAAGGGATACGCATCACAAATTTAAGGAAGTGTCGCGCCCATTGGAAAGAGGCGTTAAATAGAAGGGTACGTTTAATGGTGCCGTAACAGTAAAAAAGTAACTTGAGTTCAAGGGGCTATTATGCGAAGAAAGTGAACAGGTGGGAATTTTAAACTTTCTACTCAAAGTTGAAATTATTGACTCTAATTAAATAACATAGACGGTCAACAACGCAACCTTTAAACATCGTGGTTTAGAGGTGGATCTAATGAAGAAAGAAAATCAGGAAAAATAATTAAATTTAGAAGTGGGATTAATGTCGCAAGTTACAGTTGTCAATTTTTTGTATAACACACCCGAGAAAGGCGCAATAAGTATTAAGGATTAATCCCTACATTTTCCCCAAACGTTGGATTAACGACAATTGCAGAAGTGTTATCACGCAAATATTTTTACATGACACGAAAAAAACAGATCATGTTTCTGCCATCATACATGGGAAAAATGCATTAGCCAAATTTGAATTGAAATTTCAAACTTGCATTAAAAAATGTTTTAATTGCTTCAATTTATGATAGAAACCACAGATGTTTTTTTGATAAAACAAGTTAACTTCATTCTATGGTAAATTTTATGAATGAATAAAAAAAATTAGACATAAATTCCATAGAAATTAACTGTCTCAAGTAAATTCTAAAATTAGTTAAAAGTTTTGCGTTCACAACCTTTTGTTGTGAATATTTTGCAAAATACCAAAGAAATGAATAGTTGCCATGGTAAAGACACACCTAGCAACACCGGGAAGCTAATCTGTTTCTTGATATTTAAAGGAACTCATGTTCGCACGTACTAGATATTTAGGTACAAGTATCAGATATTTCATCAGGGTTAGTCTGAAGCAGCTATATTATCGTTTTCAAACATTTAGATTGGCTACAAGCTATGGCGTTTTTACTTTCACTAAACAACTCTTTTCCGTTCTATTAGGTTTTTAGGGTCGTGGAGTGTTTAACATCTTCATTTCGGTTTTCAATTTTTTTTACAGATTCTGATCCGTCATGGAATACCTGCTAAATATTGCAATGAAATCCATGACGAATCAGATCTATAGTAATTTTTGTTTCAATTTAGCTTTATTATCGGTTAGAAAACTGGCTATATGATGTGTTGAAATAACGTTTTTAGGTTCTCACGCTAATTTCTAACCAGAGTTTGGTCCAGTGTCACCGAAAATTTTAATTTAACTTAAAAATAACTTCCGAGTCATTATATTCCAGTGAATATTGACTTCCCCGGTAATTTAATCTAGTAAAAAGACTCCCTAGGGTTTATATTTCCTAGAATAAAGACTGCTGAAGTCAAAGTTTCTATTTCTATATTATGTGTAGTTCCAGGTAAATCAGGAAAAAAAACAATTAATATGAATCATTTTTAAAAATGAAAAATTTCGCGGGAATTAATTTTTGCGAATTTTGCAAATAGCGAGTTTTCCAATAATTTAAGACAATTGAATACTTTTTGGATTCCAAAGTTAGCACAGGACTTAGTTAGCACAGGACTACGTTCGTTCTTTAATGTACATAAACCTTTCTTTGTCATAAGTTCTATAGTATACGGGGCTGTGCAGTTAGAAGAAAACTTTCCACTTTTCCTGTCCTGTATTCTTTGATTTTTCAGCCAAACTTTATTTTTGATCTCAAGTGACGTTGGCACTGTATGTCGGCGGTTAAAATATTTTTACCGCTTTCTTAAACTTTAGCAAGGTTTTTGCTTGATGATCTTTCTCTCTCAACGACAATGTTGATAGAAGTATTGCATTAAATACCTCCATGTTAAATGGTTGATCATTCTCACTAGTTTTTAAATCTGTACCTAATGTCAACAGAAAGAACTTGGCGCTTGTTGTACATTAAAAAAAAAACTAGTCGTTAACCCGTGGTAAAATCCACGTGTTCGCCCGTCCTTTTTATACCGCATTGCGTGCGTCTCGCTACCTGCGCAGCTAAGCTACCATTTTGCGTGACAGACGGACGGATGGTCGGACGGAAAGTTAGTTTGAGTTGTGTGGGTCATCTCCAGTCATTCATGAAGATTTGTTACGACTTCAACAAATTCAACAGTTATTTCTAAATATTTGCTAAGAAGTGACTAAATTCTGTTCAAGTGACAAATATTTTTGCTGACTAAAAGTTTTTAGCTGACTTTTTAACGATAAGTAGTAAATAAAAGTTGTCGAGTATAAAAAATTAAGTTAACTCCTACTCTTGATCTTTCTCGCTCACTACGTTAATATTAAATTTTGTATTGTGATTCTCTACGTTGATAAGGGGGCCATTTAATAATTAACATGACACCCAAATTCGCCATTTTTTTACCACCCCTCACCCCTTGCAACACATCGTAACAAATCTAGTACCACCCATCCACCTATCCACCCATCCACTTACCCGCCCACCCCCTCTTGTTACGCAATATTTCAAATCTTAAAACCTCATTTATTCATTTCCTATGCTACCAAAAACCTTCATGAAACAGATAACCAGGCAAATTAGTGCTCTAATATAAGAAAAAGATGTAACGGGTCATTTTTTTAGCATACAAGATGACATTTTAGGTATTTTTACGTAAGTCCAGAGGCAAGAAACAAATTAAAGGTACAAACTATACACTAAAATAACTAAAAATATCCGTAAATACATAAAAATTCTCTGTTACATACCAAAAGAGCTTTGCAACTCCCAGCCACCCCTAAATAACAGCTCGTACCAAAAATGATCATACCCCCGCACCCTTCATCGAATTTTTTTTATTGGAGTAACAACGATCTAATTAATATTTATGGATCATTTTTATTACCCACGAAGTGTTACCATTCCAGATCATCAAATTTCTTTTGTTGAACTAACGACAATCTTTTTGTCATTACAGTTGCAACATCTTTTAAAAATAGATACTCTCTGGGACTCAGAATAATCTCTTCCCCAGAGATTCGTTTTCGCTTTCTGATATGCACTAGCCACAAACGCGAGAAAGAAGCTCCAGAAACGACATTGAGTTTCAGAAATCAAATATTGACAGTCATAAAAATATCCTTGAAGACAAAACACCGAAATTCAATTCCAATTGCAAAGTTTTGTTAGATCCAGTACTTATAAGTAAGTGTCTTGCTTGTTTATGGTTTGCTCCATCGTTGCCTGTTTTTTAAATAACTTTGCAAATAATTTTTTTTCTTGGGTCTGCGTTTCGCAAACAGTGACGTCAATAAGAGACCTGACACTAAATAAAGGAAAAATGGATTCTTTAAAGCTGGGCGTGAGAGGGGCAATGTTATTCTTTTCAAAAAAAATCCTTTAGCAGAACAAGTCAACAGTTTCTACCTGATCGGCCATCATGGAAGTGCTTATGTGTGCTCTTTCTTATGCTCATTTCTCCTGCACTAATTCCCTTATTACCAAGAACGCAAATTAAAGTACATAAATCAATTTAGTAAATCTTGTTGGAAAGAGACACACCATTTAAATATATTCTATTGATCAACAACTGCCTCTGATATTATACATTCTGACTGTTAAATAAAACAAGGACCAGAAAAACACAAGTCTAAGACAACAATATAAAATGTTTATGACAAGCTAAACGTTCAATTTGAGTTAAAGTTACATAGCCTAAATATCAATCCACTTTTTCTGTAATTTATATAGATATTAAAAACATCTGGGCATCAAGAATTGTATAAAAAAGAATTAGCAGCATTTTAAAAAGAAATCTGTTTAGATGTCCAAGACAACACGCAGTATTTTTCTTAAATGTTGCTACTTTCTTTGCTGACATTTCACCTATGCACAAATGAAATTTATAATCCAATTATGTTAAATGTTATCACCCTGTAATAATTTGGCAATCGACGAATCGTTTTTCGCGCCCTCTATAAATTCCTCCAATGATAACGTGCCATCTAAATCAGAATCAAGATTGGCAAATATTTTTTCTACTCTTTTTTCTGGCGTTGACTCGTCCTCTGGTACATCGATGCTGTTTCCAACCATCTTGTAGATTGCTCCGACTATCTCATGCATTTCCTCTTTTGATATGGATCTAAAATAACATTCTGGCTTGTACATTTTGTCTAACACATAACCTCGTTTCCAGGACAAAAAGAAATAATAACTACTGAAAGGTTGGTCTATCTATTAGTGGGGAATAATTTTTCCGGTCTCACTTTTGTTATAAAATATATTATTTTTATTTTATTGTTATTTGTCATTGTATTACAATCCCACATATAATATTTCTTCCAAAATGAATGTTTTTGGCATTCAAAGTGACAATACATTATGGAACAATCCATGCGACAGCCCGCTTGAAAACCTGAAAAAGTCGAAATGGGAAATGCTGACGTACAATAATAAGTATATTTCGCTACGTTCACACGGCGCGAATCTTTTAGAAAAACAGTATGTTATATTCGTACCTGTGTTTTGTCTGTTTAAAATGACTGCCCTTCAAAACAATGGTAGGGAGAGATGCAAAAGTATTTCCGTGGATTTTTCCACTGGCCTATGCCCGGCATTGTACCTATAAATTGCTTTCCTTCTAATATATATTCTTCTTACCCGTTTTTATCCAAATCGTACATTGAAAAAGCCCATCTTAATTTGGCTTCGATCGATCCTTTTCTTGTGACACTTAGTCCGCAAATAAACTCACGGAAATCAATATAACCATCTCCATTTTCGTCAAATGTTTTAAACACTTGTTCTGCAAATTGCTCGGCATCTCCGTTTGGAAAGTATTGATGGAAAATAACTTTAAACTGTGGGAAAGTCAGCGTGCCATCTGGATAATCTTTTAGAAAAGCTAAAAAAAAGGATGAAGAGTGGTAAATTATTTTTTCTTACATTGACAAAAAAGACTAAAGCAAGTGAAAATGCTTGATGTATTTTGAGTCTGTATACTATTCTTCACCAATTATTAAATTGTAGTAGCATCGAGCCTCGACATTGTCACTAATTATAAATTCTTATAACAGAAATTTATCATCTTATTTGTATACGTACATCCTACAGGAATTTTTTTTCATCTTTTTTCACACACATTTATTGTAATTGTTAGATAAATATATGTGCGTACATTTGCTTGCGCTGCAGACTCAGCTTTACAAATAGAAAAATTAGGATTTGTAATTATTAAAATGAACCTCCATTTTTAACTTTATAGACATTAAGTTTATTTTGCACTGCACAACCTAGTACCCAGGGTGTGTCGACTTTATTCATGTTAATCAGAAAACTGACCCTTGGAACGAACTGGTGCGCTGTTATGTGCCTAAGAATTTCCAATTAAATTAGCACTTAAGGTCACTTGGTGCGACATTTTTGAAATACCCTCCCTTTGACGTCATCACAGCATATAAAGAGACGTGAACTAAAGTAAATTTTAACCCTTTTTCTAGGACTTCGATACAGCCTTACTTCAAATGAAAGAATAAAGTCAAGTAGCTTAACATATATAAAGCAAGTATTTTGGATAATCTGTATTTCTACTTATTTGTACCTAAAAAATTCCTATTTTTTTCTCTTTAAATAAATTAAATTAAATTTGCAGTCCAGGAATCTTCTCTACGAAAATTTATTTTGCTAAAGTCTTTTCAGACTGAAGCTCCAAATTCTTGGATAAGTCAGAACAAAAGATGTTCAAGATGTATAATTTCAAACACTTCTAAAAACATTTCAATACATCACAGAATTTTTAAAAAAAAATCCTCCCAATTCACGAGCGGATTTACCCCATTGGAAACGAATTTGTACGAAGAATATAAAGAAAACAATAAGAGATCTCTGCTCTTCCACTTCGATAAATTTCCCACAGAAAAAATTTACACTTAAAAAAACCTGTTTCGAAGAAACTTTTTCGTATCATTCCTTATGTTAAAATTTTCGCAGACAGCACTGGTCTTAACAATACCTCTAAAAATTGTGTGCAGTTCAGTCAGCTAATGTAATAACTTTTGACTTTTATATTTTTAATCAAGTCTCGATTTTTAACGCAAAAATTTCCACATGGTACTGCGCATGCAAGAAGCATAAAACCTGATACCTTTGTAGAATTCCTGTAGCTCCAGCTCACTAAGTTCGGTTTTATCTCTCAAATCAGCAATAGCTCTTGGCTTCAACTTGCTGTTTTGCTTTCCCATCTTGTTTTTATCACTGTCAAAGAATAAACGAAAATAGTAAGACGCCGTTTCAAGTTTTCAAACGCCTCTTCGCTTCTACTTAAAGATACATGTACACTTTTAGTGTCAGATTTACTCTTTCTTTCTCTGTTGGTATGTATTTATCCAAGAGCTTGTGTAAAAATAGCCTAATTTTTCATTATCTTTTGCCTTGTTTAAACAAACATTGTGTAAACTTGAAGAGTGTTTCGTTAAGATGCGGTCATTTAAATGCGAAGAAAAACATAAGATAAGATCGTAATCTCTCCTGGTGAGAACGTAAAAACCTTCACACGTTACTCCAAAGCTTTCATTTTGACAGCGTCTTAACATTCTACATAGTTTGACAGGCTAAGAAAGTATGGATAAATAAATGTTGTAGGTTTTTTCGCTATAACAAGATGACTAACACGAAGTTAAACAAATTATTTCCGAAATTGTGAATAATGCAAATTGCATCATCACTAGACTGCTCATTTTAAGACGTACCAAATTTCTGACTGATGTTCAAATAATGAGAAAATTTCGCAAAATGGCAAAAGCATTGAAAAATGTGAGCCTACAAATACTTCGAATGAAGATGTTTAAAACCTTACGAATACGTTAACATGCCTTTTTAAGTACTCTTTAAAACGATCAGTGCATAAAATTCAGAAAGCGAAATCTGGAACTAACTCAAGCGCATTGGAATTGAAATATTTTTTTCTAATGTTATGCATTAGACAACTAAAACTCTAGTAAATGTGTCACTATAACTTGAAGAACTTATCCGTGAATAATAAGCAAGCAGAAAAAAGTACTAATTGAAAACGATTATAACAAAAGAAGAAGTTTTGCGTGACATTTGCTGACGATACGTCCAAATATTTCGTAACAGGTTTTCCGTAATAGTTTACTGATTAGTTTTAAATGAAGCTATAAAGTAGCATCAACGCAAATTAAGAAGCAATCGACACACTTCTCCCACTCGATCAAGAATAATGACATTCTAAATGGGCCATGCTTTAGCTATGATTCACACTTCTCTTTCTATTATATCTATTTTTGTACGTTTTCCTTACGATACTCTCCAAAACAAACAACCGAGAACTCAACATACTTTCTTAACAGAAACATTTTTAGGCATTTTACTAGTGGCGATTATTCAACGTCAAAGACTGTTAACAGATTCCAGAATTTTCAAATTGCATTCATCAATTGGTGCATTTTGTACAAAAAATTTAGATTGTACGAGTCTACTTTGTAAAATAAAATTGAGTGAGTTAATCAGTTTATAATCACTGTTGTGTTATGAGCAATAATTTTGGATTTTCTTGTCAATAAATAGCACCTGAGATAAGAAATAGTGGGTTACAGTAGTACGAGAAGAATGGAAGGGAAGAACTTACTAAGTGAAAAAAGGTACTGGATTGAGTGACACCTGTGACATTTCCTTTTGCAGACCATAGCATGCAAAAAAATAGGGTAAAGGGGGGAGGGGGTGAACTATAAACAAGGGGATGTTGTTCAGGAAGCTATATGGAAGTTGATTACAGATTACTAGACCTGGGATCGTATTCGAAGGGTAAACAACTAGTTGTATAAGTTCCACACAGTTAAAGTTCTTATGAGGTTGAAATCTCATCAAAATGTCAAAATACCCCCCCCCCCCCCCCCCCAAAAAAAAGACTCAAGTATGGACGACCTTTCAAGTCGAATCAAGTGAGCTTTTTTCTTAGATTATTGTTTTTTTATATTTTTTACTGCGCTTCTTCCCTTTCTCTGTCGGTATTTCGGAATAAATTTTTTTGATAATATAACACAGTTGAAGTTATCACAGCGGAGCGTGATGATGATCCTTGTAAAAAGAAAATGTTCTAGGGAGAATTATATGTTGTTTCATGGTTAAAAGTCATTTCTATTTCTCCTTATAAAACCTTAAAATATAACTGCTGTCAGCGAAGCTTGTATGAACTTGTATGAATAACGAGAAAGTGGCGATAGAACTAGCGTGCAGCAAATATGGTTCAAAAACTTTTATTAACATGGAGATAAAAAATTGTGGACACACATTATTTTTTATGGAGTTTATTTGAGATTTACTCTTATCCTTGCCTGTATTTAGCACTTATTTTTTAGTATATTTTTTTCCAAATTATAAAATATTGTTATCAGTCAATTTTAAAATTTCGAAAGTTTGAATTTACATTTGTTATTTCAGTACGGCCGGTCTCGATTGCTCAGTTTTTTTCGGTCTCGAGTTTTTGTGCGTGCACACCTTATGTAAGGTCACAAGACAAAATGTCAATTTTGCCCCACCATTAATGTTGACACGTGACGTAATGTAGAATTTATCCCAAGTTTTTATGAATGTACATAAAACACAACACTCCGTTTAATTGCTGAAATATATTTACTTAACATAACTTAAGTTGACTAATGTCTAAGGATTAAGTCTATTTTTATCGCTGTTGTTTTGAGCATCTATTCCCAGCCTTTTTGAGACGCTCATTCGATTTTTTGGCATTCTGGATGAGGAGTTGGAATTTCATTGTGTCTTATGTCGAGCCATTTTCCTTCATCTTTACAAAGATATATCATCGGTTTCCCAGCGATTTCGTATCCCTCCATACACTGACATAAACACATAATCCGACCCGAATTTTTTGGGCCGCAGACAAATCGACCGTATTTCGGCACGATAACTTTTTCGCATTTTGAATCATCGGGTATACCGTAAGTATAATCTCCTAAAAATAAAATAAAAATTAATCAGCACAAAAGAAATTTATCGATAAAAATTATAGCTACTACAATATACAAGGGAGCATGTTTTAAATGATCATAAGATGTATTTACCTTTCCATTGAAACGAATATCTATCATCTGTTTTCCAATTTTTTGGTATCTTCACATTCTTGTAAAGCAAACCATCTTCAATACTTCTCATCTCAATCACAGCGATTGTTAACATAAAAAAAACAAATCCAAAATATTTATCCATTTCTTGTATTGTTTTCTTTTTTTTATCCTGCAAAAAAAAACAAATTTAAAATCCCTAATTCTAAAAAAACTAAATGAAAATTTTTTTATATAGCAACACAGCTTTAAAATGACCTTTAAAGACTCTGTACTAGCTACTTTCATGTCGGAAAATTGCGTTGTTCAAGTTTCCAACAGGATCTGCTTTTTAACAAACAAGTTTCGACTAAAATTTACCGAAAATGTTTCCAAATCTGTTTCCAAATTCTCACATTGTCGATACAATAAAAAAATGTCGGTATTAGAAAGAACCCCTGGCAAGCAAAAATGAATACCTCGTCCCCAGGACAAGTTTAATGCACTCCCCCTCCTATCTTTTCTTTTCGTAACTTAGCCACTTAAGTATAATGTGAATGCTAAACAATTCAAAATGGCCACTACTTTTAGCCGTTATTGATGTAAGCATTGATAACTCAGTTTCGATGGAAATGAAATATACGTGCTTTTCCCAGTAATCAAAACCACTGAAGGAAGCTGAATCATGGATTAAGAATAACAAAAAAGCGTTCGAATTTACTAATCTTCCTACTTCCATATCTTCCTTCGATTTTTTTTTGTGTCCCTGTAAACCTTTTGTTATAGAAACTTTTTAACAAAAACGACGCGTTTAATAACGCATTCTTTACATTTTTACAAGACTTTCGTCTTTGTACAGCTAACACTTCCAGTGCACAGTTATTGACGTAAAAACGTATTTTAGTTAAAAAAATCCTAAAGTTAACATGTTTAAATTTTACATTAAAACTTTTAACAAATAGGGATGCAAAATTGGAGAGTAAAGTATTGAAATTCAGCAAAAAATATAATACCAATGACGATGTATTTCTTACGACGGTACAGAAGAGTCAATATACTTTAAATTGTGCATTTCTTACACGATATTGCGCACTTCTTAAACAACACTGCGCACTTCTTATATAGCGTTGCATACGTTCTTATGCAACACTGCGCACTCCTTTTACAACACTGCGCACTTCTTATAACAACACTGCACAATTCTTATACAACACTGCGCACTTCTTATACAATATTGCACACTTCTTATACAGCGTTGCACACTTCATATACAACACTGCGCACTTCTTAAACAATGCCGCTCACTTCTTATACAACACTGCTAACTTCTTATACAGCGTTGCACACATCTTATACAGCGTTGAACACTTCATATACAACACTGCGCACTTTTTAAACAACGCTGCGCACTTCTTATAAAGTACGCAGTAAATAAATATACAGACCGGAAACGTTCAACAACAAATTCAACGCACAATATGGAGGCTTCATCTTTATTTAAAATACGAATCTTAATTTTCTTTAATCACAAATTTGTTCAGTATTTTCAGCAGCTTAATTATTTTAAGCTGCTGAAAAGAATATGTTCGGCACACGTTGTTCAACATTTTTGCTATTTTGACCTTCAACTTTTTTTTTGTTAAGTATTTTGCGTATTGACCCGTGACCAGGAGAATATATATCCCATTGTTTTTCTTTAGCCAGCCGTTTGGCAAATGTGCAAAAATACAGAATTATAAATAATTCAGCACTCACAAAGATGTAAACAAAACTGGTATTTTTAACAGACTGTACACTTCTTACACAAATCTGCACACTTCTTATACAACACTGCACACTTGTTATACAACACTGCTCACTTCTCATACAACACTGCGTACTTCTTATACATCACTGCGTACATCTTATACGACCCTGCGCACTTCTTATACATCACTACTCACTTCTTATAAATATTGCAAATTTAATAAACACGTCCTTTCGGCATGGGTTGAAAAAGTAACCTCACCTCTTCACTAATCCTGCAGGCGGAATTGCCGTAATTTTCATCGAGACTGTACCGTATCTACATTTCTACGTTGATGCAGGCGCTAGGTGAAGTGAGGTCTTTTTCAGTCTGTTTCTTCGCACAAAGGTATCATTACGACTTTATATCAATATATGTCAATCAGAAGTTATCCATCTACACTCGATGATAGTTTAAAGTTTCAACAATGTTTTCGTAGTAAGAAATAGGCTGAAAATGACCTCTCTTTAACAAGCTCCCGCATCATTCTGCCTGCCACGCAGTTGTTACAGGCAAGGGTTTACTGCGGAAAATGCAAACGTTCAAAAAGGTGTATACTTGGGTGAGATTAAATGCAGAAGTTCACGTTAAAGGAGAGGTGAACAAAAAATTATTTTGTGGCAGCCAGGAAATAAATTTTAAGCGAAAGAGAAAATATTATAGATTTTTAATAACTACAACAATAACCAAAAAGTAACTATATTTCACTACAAGTATCTATATAATTTAGTAAATATACAGACCGGAAACATTCATCGACAAATCGAACGCGAAATATGGAGGCTTCATCTTCATTTACGAATCTTAATTTTCTTTATTTTCTTTACTCGCAAATTTGTTCAGTAAGTAGCATAGAATAATAAAAATATGTTCGTCACATGATTTTTGCTATTTTGATCTTCAACTTTTTCTTATTTAATTATTTTGTGTATTGACCCGTGACCGGCACAATAAGAAAAAAATATATCCCATTGTTTTTTAATTTAGCCACCCGCTTGGCAACTGTGTAAATATACTGAATTATCGACCGCCTGGTCACCCCAGACTGCTCCGAAATCTCGCTTTGCAGTTAGGGTCCCATGTTGCCCACAACATTAGTGTATTGTTATGGATATAAAAAGAAGTTTCACGAAAGGCAAATCTCCATTATATTCGCCGTTATTTGTAGCCAATTGTACAGCACGATAAGTAACGATAATTTTCACTTCACCCAGATAAAAAATTACCTGCTGTCATTAGTCGTCGCTGGATATCGCTCAGTGTGAACTACGCTTAAAATTACAATATCTTTTCACACATTTAGCTCGCATATACACTTTTTTTTAAAATAGAAATTTCCTTTCATTGGCAAGGCATTACTAAAGTGTTTTATTCACCGTATGAAACTTTGTACTAACCTTCTAATAAGTGGCGTTCGAGAAGCGGTCGCACCAGTGTTTTTTAACACTGCCCTAGTAAATAATTCAGCACTCACAGAGATGTAAACAAAACTGGTATTTTTCACAGACTGTTTTATATTTTCGGTCTAGTGTGTTGTTTTTGTGCAAAGGTTTTGGTGAAAATACCGTTTTTTGTGAACTCTACAAATATTTTTAATATCAAAACATTCTTAGTATTTTTGACTTTTTTTGTTATGATGGCTGTAAACATGTAAATTGATTTATTATGGAGCAGACTAAGCCAGTAGGTCTGGTCTTCAAAATCAACACTGTCATCATCAACTTTTATTCAGGAGCCATGTCGTGCGCAGTTCGCCTATGCTTTAAGTGAGCGCGAAATATGTATTTCACGCGAAAAATAGTTGTGCGTGAAGTATTTTTTTAGACAGCGTGAAAGGCTAATAAGAACATTTCTTACGCTTTTTTTAAATAAAAAGTCAGCACAAAGGGTTGTCTTTCTCAAACCTTTCGCGTGAGTGAAATGAACAAGATACGAAAATATCTAGATTTCATCTTCAAAAAATAGTTCCTCTATCTAGTCTTGTATACTTTGGAAAGATTATCCCTATTATACATATTGGTCTCATATCCCATGTATATCCTGATATGTTCAGCTCTGATCACGAGATACCACAAATCTACTGAACCTGTCGAAACTTTTGTCACGTTCAACTACCCAGCCACTGCGGCAGTAATTAAAAATGTTTATTTGTAAATCATATCAACTAATTTACAACGTTTTGGCAATAAAAATCGCGTGTTGTTGGTTTGTTATTGCTTTTTCTATAGATTGGGCCGTAAGGAGGAACAAAGTTGCGTTAGTCAAAGAAATCTCGTGACCCAGCCCTGTAATCAAACCCAACTGAACTATATTTAACTTTTTTCGATACGCAAAAAATGGTTCGTCTAATGGTGAATAGTAAAAAGGTCTGGTACCAGCTGCAAGTATAAAGGTCCGTATAAAAATTTGGGAAAAAATGTAACGTCATCGGTTTCGATCTCGCGGCCATCAACCTACCAACCAAGCGGGAACGTTACCACTTCGCACATGTTGATGAAACTATTAGACAGATTTCATACCTGCGGGACTTGCAGTCCTAAAAGTATCAGCGTGACATTTATGAGAGTTTCAAAGTTACGGAAGCGCAGTGTAACACGAGTTATAAACATTGAACGCCACCTTTGCTTACTCTTGCTGTCGTGCTTCACATGTTGTTTTGTCGTTGCTGCTGTGTTTATTTTGTGACCTTCTGAAATTTTTTTTATTCTGTTCTCAAAATTCTGTTATTATTATTCTATAATTTTTATTTATATTTATTATTATGCCCTTTCTGGATAATACTAATTATTCACTACCTGGTTTCGAAATTTTGACACCTTGAGTACTCTGATTTCATTGAAATTTGGTGCTAGTAGGGAAACAAAAATTGATTATGACTGTAAAGTAAACGTCTGTGTTTTGCGAGCTAGTTTACGAATATCATACGCCTTGTCTTGTCCTTGTTTTGTAACGGATAAGAATTTACCCGTAGTATAACGTAAAAATATGACATTAAATCGATTAATTACGCGTGACACAGTCAACGCTTTGTCGTTCACCAGCTTGCGAGAGTTAAATGGAAGCTTTATATTTTCTGTATTTTTATTGACCAAATATAACTACGACATAAGAAATTAACAAATGGACCAGAAGTTGTTTTCAACAGTGCAAAAATAAATTTATCTTAACATTGAGAAAACAAAAAACAAAAAAACTTAAGAAACTTTAAGGATCAAAATGAAGATATGTTTACGGTAACAGAAATTATATAAGAAAAAAACATAAACAGGCGAAAACAGAACATTGTAACAACTTTTGAACCATACATTAAAAATTCGGAGTTACGAGAACATTGACTTTAAATAAATACACCGCCCTGGGACGAATTCATTACTATAAAATAACATATCGCACGTAGCTTTTCATTCATACAAGTGTCTATTCGAAAAATCCATACTCAATAAACCCTGTTTGGAAAAAAAACTGAAAAAAAGACGGATGATTAACGGCTAGACCCTGCAGGGTCGCATTGTAACAGTCTAACAATAGATGGATCACTTTTTGCACCTTCTATAAATTCAGCCAAAGACAATTTGCCATCGGTATTTTTATCCATTTGACGAAATATTTTATCTACTCGCTTTTCTGGCGTTGATTCGTCTTCCGGCATTTTAACAACATTGCCCACCATTTTATAAATTGCACGCACTATTTCCAACATTTCATCCCTTGAGATAAATCTAAAAAAAAGATTTAAATTCAAGGTTTACTTTAAAAACGATATGACAGTGATGCATGTGAAGGGTTATTCTTCAGAAAAACATTATAACAACAGTTTCGATCAGTGTTTCAAGCGCTATTTTATAGGAGTTTTTCATAGACTTCACTAACTTGATGCACTTATTGTCTGCAGAAGTAGTTGTATAAAGATAGAAATAATCATATCACTTTTCATCCTAAAGGTTCTATTTGTTAGACCAAAAGTAGAAAAAGCAGATTTATTTCATCTTTGTGTGTCTAATGCTGATAAAAAGCTAAAAAAATTTTAATTCTCATACTACCACGCACAGTTTCATAAGAAGGTTCAGCAAGTCAGCACACAATCTTATGATACAAACCGCTTTTTTTCTCGACAATGTGACGGATTGTGAAAAATGTTTTAATCACGTGTGTATGTTACATATTATAATGCTCGCTGTCTGTCTGCACATCAAAGAGGGTAGCTTTAGCAGAAATTTATGGCGAAAACAAACTTACGCAAAAATTTAAAATATATTTTTTTTGTTAGGCGTTTATTTTCGGTAAATAATGCCATTAAATTGGAACATGCAAACAATGTTCACGTCAATGAACAATATCGATGTCTACAATCAATCGTATTGATGTGAACATTTTTTAGTAACTTGTAGTTTGTACTTAAATTACGATAATCATCTTTCATGTTTTAGTTAAAACACTAAATCAATAAGAAAAGAAAAACAACAAAAATTAAGATTAAAGAAAGAGGATTTCAAAGTTTGTGGAGTTATTCACCATTTTGAAGGTTCGTTGACTGCAACCTTGCTAAAAAACCCTAATACAGAAACAAAAAGCTTAAACAACAAACGCCTTACCCATTTGCATCTAAATCGTACATGGAGAAAGCCCATTTGAGTTTCTGTTCCAACGTACCACGGCTTGTGACACTTAAAGCACAAATGAATTCGCGAAAATCGATTCTACCGTCACCATTGGCGTCAAAGGTACGAAACACGTGTTCCGCAAATTTCGCTGCATCACCATATGGAAAAAAGTTACCATAGATCTTTTTGAATTCTTCCACAGTCAGAGTTCCATCAGGACAATCCTTCAGAAAACCTATGGGGGAAAGTCTTATTTGTAACGTAAAAAAGATTTGGATTTTCAGTTTAGCTGTCCCCAAAGATTCCATCCTCCATTGCACGCCAATTTTATATTGTGCAGTATCACAACAACAAACAAGGGAGAAAAAAAATTAAAGAAGAAGTTCTTGAGAATACACAGGTCATAAAAGTTGGCATGGATAAAGGTCATACCTCGGTACCACTCTTGTAATTCATGTTCAGTGAATTCTGTTTGCTCTCTTAAGTCGTTTATGACTTCAGGCTTCAACTTACTGTTTTGCTTTCCCATGTTTCAACAAGAAGAGAGAATATGTATGAATTCTACAGTAAAGAAGTAGACGTTAAGTAAAGAGATAAACAAACAAACAAATCGATTTTTTTATTGTTAATTTTATTTAAGCCACAAAATATCTTTTTATTTTCTTTCACACAAACACATAAATTTTAGAATCCTCTGATAATAAGGCTCATTTTGGATAAAATATATACGATACAGAAATATATAAAAATATATAAACACAGCCAACCAGCCATAGCTGATTATTTAAAATGCATGCTTCTGAAACTAACATAAAAACACCTTTCGATATCGCAAAACAGATGTACCTTGCGTAATGGCATGCACTTATAAAAAATTACTTTCAAATAAAATGGAATAAAAGTCTCATCGCCTCGCTGTAAATCAGAACAAAAAATAAATATATTTTATGTTTAAAACTAAAATTTGAAATTAAAAAGCTTTGAATTTTTACGATAAATTATTTATTTTAAGCTGGGAAAATAAAAAAGATTCTATTTACATTACACGTGTATTTTTTGGTGAAGATTATAAAGGGTGTATTTAAGACATAGATAACTACAGGAGAGAAAGGGTCTTAACCTTCTTAATTCTTTTGTCAGAAAAAATATCCTAAATGATGGTCAAGTTTTTTTGTGCACCTGATACGCGATTTCGGAATTAAGCTACCATCTTTAAATTTTCATCAAAGGGCGGGAAAGTTGAACTTTGAATCTTGCTTTTCGGCAGCGAATGTGGGTAGCTGTAAAAATTCAATATGGTATTCTAATTGAGAAATCGTACACTGGTATTTGTGTCGCAATCAAAGACTATAATTCTTTAATAGAATGAAAGAATTGACCCTAACACTACGTGCATATTCAAAGGTGCTGTACCTTCAGTAAAAATTTGATTATTAATAATTGATAATAATCCTTAAATTAGTAGGTAAATAATTATTTCCTGAAAATCCAACTTTCACTTAAACATAGTTCTCGGTTTAAATACTGCTTAATACTAATACTATACGTAGAATTTACGCCACTGTGAGGAATCTAGAAAAGCATATATTACGCGCCATAATCGCATACACAATTCACCTAAATTTTGTTTCAAAAACGAATCACCATAAAAACCTGGAGTAATAATTAGAATAAGTATGAAATAGTAAACATGGTTTATTTCTGATATTTCCTTTAAATGAAGTAAAGTATAGTGTCAGTTACTTGACCGCGTTTATCTGTATACCAGTGTGTGAACAAAGTGAAAGAATGTAATCAGTTAAAGATCTAGTCAAGTGAATCGAAAACCTACGAGGTCTGGAAAAAACTCATGTCCATTTGAAGTAAATTTACAAAAAATGGAGAAGAAAAAGCAGGGAATGGCTGTCAAAAAGAAGTTATAGAACTTTCTGAACCTGACATAGATTGTGAAGAGGTACTTAGTATAGACAAGTTATATTCAAAGGACGAAACTTTGACTAAGTACCAGACTCTAGAAGAGTTCAAAAGTTATGAAATGCCTAGAACCTACCCATTTAGCATTCTATTGTTTGATTTCAGAAAATATATCATAAGATCAAATTACATGGAATAACCATATTGGAGGATCTCTTAGTATTCCGTTTACTAAAGTCAGCCAATCTTAGCCACACAGGTGAAAGATTAGGTAAAGGAACTATCACAGAGCTTAAGTTTAAACTATGTAAACTCAATAAGAAAATATTTTCTGATAGCAATAGTTTTAATGCAGAATCCTGTAGTAAAATTGAGGACATTAACCAGCTCTCATTAGAAGATGATGAAGTCATTTATACAGCACAAAAGAAATTGTATTGATCGCATCCAATTAGCAATTCACACGGTCGGGTAACAGTCCCTAATCAAGGTAGCAGTCAACCACGTTGGAGAAGCAGCCATACATCAACATGCAGCAGTAAGCAAGGCAGAAACCTATTGGACAGCTTTGGAAAGATGTGCAATTTGCCAATCCACTAACAACTGGGCTGCAAAATCCCCTGACAGAGCTCTTTCAAATTCACCACATAACACTTATCTTCAATCTAATGCTGAATATTGTGAAACACTTTCACAGGAATATGTCCCACAAGACTATGAAGTAGTAATGTATCAGTCTGACTTATCAACTCCTCAACTCATCCTTATCAACTAAAGGGTCTTATAGTATAATCTATAACACTGCAGTTTCTGTTGGTGGAGCTTCCAAAACTGTATGTGGAAAAAATGGTGTGATATTTTCACAGAAAGTTTACCATTTGGTGAATAGTGCAAGGTACATGTTACTTTATCATCTAACATCTATAAATTTGGTGATGAAAAGTTCAATCTACAAATGGTGCCATTATACCTGCTACTATTGGAAACATAAAAGTTAGAATCCGCATAGAGTTTCCTACCCACATCAAACAAAATACTTCAGGAGCTGGAGAGTCACAATCCACCAACAATAGCCTTGGCCATAACAGAAGATCTTATTTGGGAAAAAATGGCTGGAAAAGATCAATCGCCAGTTCGCACATGCCCATTTTAAAAAATTTTAAAAAATTGCACAGCTTAATAAAATATGTTGGGTAACCTTGGGAAAACAATGATGAGCTATAAACAGCAAAAAATATCACACAACTGTCAAACTTGTGCACTTTACTGCCCTTGCACATAAACCAGATCCTGCTTGTTTCCCTCAAAACTTAAACAGTAAGTGTAGACAGTGTAGAAGTGTAAACAGTAAGTGTAGACAACTGAAGACAATTCAATCATTTCAGAATTCTGAACGTTAACATGTTCGTTTGAAAACATTTGAATTTGTCAATGGAATGTTTACAATTCGAATGATTTAATAAAAAAACATTATTATTTGCAATTATGGGCATTCTAAACATTTCCCTGAATCTGAGCCTGTCATTGCTTCTCAATTCCTTTATGATATTAATAAAATATCTATTTTGCCCTCTCCAACTCTCAACTCTCTTGCTTTACCACGTGTTGACTTTTCATCACCTGCATCAAGAAGTTTGTGCAGTAACACAAGTACTACAGACCTCTTGTCATCTGCCATTTTGTTTTTTAAAACAGCAACTGTTGCAGATCTCCAATATGCTAACAAAATAATTCGTCAAAATCATTAAAAACCCACCTTTATTAATTTAAGTGGAATGAATGGACATTAATAATTTGCATCAAAACTATTTGCTCTTAAAAAAGTTTTTATTTAAATAAAATTGAATAAAAAATGTTCTTATACAGACATGAAAAGCTATGTTAGGAGAAATTCATCATGCAACCATTGTATAACAGGCCTAAGCACCCTGTAGAAACAAGTCGTGCAATGAAGGAGTCACATATTTAAAGTACTGTTTAAAGTTTTGCCATGCTCTATTTACATTTTAAGAAGTCTTATTTCTCTTATAACCAACCAAATTCAAAAGTGACGTTTTTATAAGAGATTAAAAAATGATGCTTTCCAGAAAATTCAATCAGGATTTAAATTCTTGTTTATGTTTGGTATTAGCAACTGGGCTTCAGAAACAATGGAGTGTAAAGTTTTTTTTTATACTATTCAGAAAAAAAATTGTTTTACTTTAACTACTGTAATTATCAAAATGTTGTACATTTAAACTCGTTGAAATTACAGAAGAACTGATGTGTCATAACCCAAATAAAATAAATACCTGACTGACTAAGCCATTGATAAAACCCTTGCTTACAACCCTGGACATAATTTCGAAAATCCTAACCACAAGCAATTAAAAATTCTGTTATCTCACTTTGAATTTGTAATTTGTAACTTTTTAATTTCACATCAACTTTAGAACTTTAGATAGAACTAAAAAAAACAACTAATTTTTGCTGGCTTTTAGTACGCTTGAAGATTTGAGGACCTTTTTCGACCATGGATCGGATTGTTCTTTAATGCATGCATTTTAGAATGTGTAGCTAGCACATTGTACAAATGTTGTTTACCTGGTCTACACCAGAGTACTGGCCAAAAGATGGTGTTGAGTCATTGTGAAAAATAACCTAAAAAAAGGCTGTTTCCATCAATAACATGTATGGTTGCAGGTGAGAAGTATGAATGTTTTAAAGTCAAGCTTGGTAGGTCTCTTATGAAAAAACAACTCAACTTTTTCACTGTAACAGTCTCTTAATGCAATGTGGTGTGTTTTAACGCTATTAAAATATTGTGTGTCGAGTTAAGATGTTGGTGGTAAAAACGTCTTAATCATCTTAAATATTACATCAGGTAGTCATCTAAATAATAATTGGCTACTTGATCATTTTAAAAAACATATCCAAATCCTAATTGGCTTCTTCATCATCTTAAATATCACATGAGATAGTCTTCCAAATAATATATTAATTTTTAATGGAGAAAAAATTACCAAAATAGATAAACTTAGCAGACTGTACATTTTTTAGTGTCAAAACTAAGCTGAATGCCTGAGGTGGTTAAAAGTCCCTTGCCTGAAAAGGCTATAACCGCAACTCACTGCTGCACTACTTATCAATTTCTTTTGATTTATACCGCAAAAACAATCAAGGATAGATATATGCACATAACATTTGAGCCCATTGTTGAGTTTGGGAAAGCAAAACAAATGAATAACGACTTGAGAGAGGGGAAAAGAGAGTTAAGAGTGGAGAACAAATAAAGTAAACAAGAAAAGCCTACCCTTATGCCACTCTTGTATCTCATATTCAGTATAACCAGTTAGCTGAAGAATATCTTCGAGTTGCTCAGTTTTAAGTTTGCTGTTATTTTTACCCATTACAAAAATGTCTTGCTTAAAATTAAGTTTTAATAACATTAAACAAATGTTTGTTATACACTAAAAATTTTTAAGCTTGTACACTAAAAATTTATTAAATTTTAAAGATTTCTATTTAAGCAGAATTGAATATCATATTAAATTATTAAAAGACACAAAGCCAACATAACAAGAAACAGAAAAACATCACAATATGGCTTTTAAAGAAAATCTATAATCTTCAAATTAAAAATTTAAAAAAGATTGATATGAAATCCCATATGCAAGTTAACAAAGACTATTTTTATATTTACCATATTTCATTATTAAAGATGTATTTTTCAATTCTCACATGTATCTTCAAAAGGAATATATAATGCCACATTATTTCTCACTTGATTAATAACATGCCTTAACTTTTTCCAGAATGATTTTTACAGCAGCTGTACAAAAATACTGATAAATTTAAGTCATCCTTATCAGTATAATCATTACCGAATCAGTGAAATTAAAAATATTTAATCAGTAAACTTTAATAGTTTTAATTTTAGTTTAATAGTAATTCTACTCATTTAAATACATCCTTAGCAGGTATGTTACAAGTTAAAAAACGAGTTTATACAAGACATATAATGTATATAATAATATATTCATATATAACAGACATTAGGAAC
Organism: Hydractinia symbiolongicarpus; assembly: GCF_029227915.1. Classification (NCBI taxonomy): domain Eukaryota; kingdom Metazoa; phylum Cnidaria; class Hydrozoa; order Anthoathecata; family Hydractiniidae; genus Hydractinia; species Hydractinia symbiolongicarpus. The sequence goes on along the minus strand of NC_079882.1, from coordinate 11,802,253 downwards.
TGTGTGATTGACTTTAAAACAACAAGTAAAAGAGAAGAACATGCAGTCACTGTTTTTTCTACATCTGGTAACCCCTAAAATTAAATGACAGGAATCCTAAATGAAATCAAACTTGGCTTAAATAAAAATCAGCCTAAGCAAGGATCTACAATTTTGTTTTATCAAGATATACCTTCCACTAAAGCTAACTTATAAATTAAAAGCAGAATTATTTAACCACTGTTTAATGTGTTTTTGTAACAAAACTTCCTCATGCAATACAAACAGTCACAAACTGCTGGAGACTTACTGTACTAAGCAGTCATTTCCCCTACAAGTCCTGAAACCACTACAATTTGTTCACAACTTGAACTTGGATAATTCTTATAGTTTCGAAATTAAATTAAAAATAAATTTCATTCTTATCATGTTTTTAAACGTTGTTTGTATGAATGCAGTTATTTGTGATTTATTTTTTATTAATTATTTGAATGCTTATTTAGATGTTAAACATAAGACTAAAGTAACACAAGAACATTAAAACATTCCTACCTTGTTATTATTACGAGATTATAAAAATTTTCTGCTTATTATTATAAGAATAAGAATAAGCAGAAAAATATTATAATCTCATAGGTGGGTACCAGGCTTAAGTTGTTTACAAATGTGTCCAATGCAGTCTCAAAAGATTAAACAGCAGGAAAATAACTTTAATTTTAATGAAAGATTTTACCAGCAAATTAAAATGTGCAAACAGATTTTGCGTCAAAAAAACAAAAAAAATCTTACATTTTTTTTTGTTATAAGACACTTATTTATAAGCAACTGAGCTGGATTTATTGAGCAACTTCAGTCCTCTACAAATAAAGCACAAGCAACAAAAAAAGATTATTTGCTGTGAAAATAGAGAGAGGCACGCTTTAAAAAAAATTCCAAGAAAAGTAAACTATAATAACTTCTTTGTTGCATACTTTAGTTTATTTTCAAGAACTTTTTCCCCCTTTTTACATAAATTGAAATTAGTTGAACAAAATTAAACAACCACTAAGCAACTTCAGATCTAGATATTGACTAAAAAATCAGAAACATGAGATCTGACCTAAATCTTAAGTTGCTTATAAAAAAATCGCCTGATCTATTCACATGTAAGTGAAAAGCCATTTTATCTTAAATATTCAAGATTACTATGACGATAAAAAAAATATGAAGAGTAAGATAAGTCTGTTAGACAAGGAAGGTTAAAAAACAGCTAAAAAACAAATACGAAATAAAATAATAAACACAGACAAAAGTAAAAAAATCGAATTGAAATTCAAACAATGACTGACCATTCTCATATATAATTTTAGTGCAGATGTTACCAGAGCCAATTAGCTCTGTAATAGATTTTCTGATGCAGCAATGTTTTTCTTTCTTCCAGTTTAATAAGAAAGGAAATTCAGATTACAGGTATTTTCATACGGCTAACTGATTGTTGTGATAAAATATGAAATATTAAACTTCAGTAAGCACATAAAAATGTCCACAATTTCTGATAAAAATCATCTGATCAAACAAAGCTATTTGTATTTGGCAGTCTGTAAAACATTAAAATTGCACACAAAAACATGATGATAAATTCAAAATTTTACAAATTCCTTTAACCTTAACATCAACCAGGCCTTTTTCCAAACATCAGTTTTAGCAAGCCTCTGAACAACTTCAAAGGCATGTTTGTGGTAATTAGATTAATAAAACTAATTGTCAAAAACAATAGCCCACAGCTGTGTAAACAGTTGGGTGTTTAGCGAAATAATAAATTGGTATATGGTGATAAAAGAATAAATTTTTAACAATTTATAGATTAGTTATCCTAAAAAAAGTTATCCTAAAAAACAATAACTCCTTTTCCTGGAGCTTACCTAGCAGTATTGTTGCATATACAAAAGGGTTTGAAATCCCGTTATATTTGGCTCAGGTTTATTATAACATTCCAGCTAACAGGAGGACAGTAAAAGCTATGACACAAATCAGCTTAACTCCCATGTGCCAATGGGTACTGGAGGGTCTGCAAGTTAGAAGTACAACCCAGATATAGGTAAGGTCGGGCGCTTCAAAATTAAATTCAGATGGACATTTTCATAAACTTTAATAAAAAATGAATTACATAGCAGTTATAAAATTCATGTAAAGACTATGTCTTGTTTATATACAGGCTGAATTTCTCAGTTGTGCAATGCAATTGTAATGCCTAATGGTGAAACAGCAATGCAATGTAATCCATCACAAGCAATTCATCTTCTCTAATGCAATACTGCGATAATAATTATCATTATTATAAACAATTTTTATACAGGATATAGATTTTCAATATATACATACAATATTGCTATTAACAAACGTCCTGTCTTTAAAAATAAAAATAAAACTAGTTAAAAAGTCTTAAAATTAGCTAAAACTGCCAGATTGGGTGTGAGATCATAGAATAAACAGCAAATGTCTGTTTATGAAACTAACAGGCTACAAATAAAATTTCACAACAGAGTAAAGTCTCCGCAGGAAAAATAAGCACGTTAAATTAAACAGAACACTCTGTACTATCAAATGGAGTATGGGACTATCGGATATAAATCAAATCAAATCAAAGGTTAAAAATCTTCAAAACATTTTTCCTAAACAAATTAAAATTTTCAATTTTACGAATATTTAATGGTAGCTCGTTGTATAGTGTAACACCCATAGAAAAGAAACCAGGTTTTGCATATTTGAGTTTTGGAAATGGAATTTGTAATTTATAACCATCATTTCTTGTCCCCCTACCATGGGACTGTACTTTGAAGTAATCAATAAAGTTTGCACATGTTTTCCTTTCTAAACATTTTCGCACAAGTAGAATTGATTGTTTCTTTAATATGTTTTTAACAGGTGGTTGGCTTGTTCCAGTGACCGTTTCAGCTAGATTATCAATGGATTTAAGCTTATTTCTTTGCGTTTGGCTTAAATTTAAGTTTACTGTACAGTTGTAAGACAACTTTGGAGAGAAGACAACATACGTAATTTGGATACTGAACGCTTGAGATTTTATCAAAATTAGTAGACAGTGAAAGTGAACTATCCAACGTAGTTTCAGTAGCCTGTATCTCAGTGTCATCAAATAACAAGAACATATTTTTACCACAGGATGATAGTTTTTTCGAGGTACCAAAAAGCATAGTTTCGGTTTTGCCTTTATTCAAGTTGATAACTAGTTGGTTGATTTGGAAATATGTTGAAATCAATTTCAAGTCCTCATTTATCTGGTACTTGATTGATTCCTTGTTCTTCCCCTCAACATAAACCACAGTGTCATCAGCAAAGTTAAAAGAATACGTGTATTTTAAGCATTTCTCAAAGTCATTGAAATAAATCAAGAAAAGAAGTGGTCCCAAGATCAAGCCTTGGGGCACTCCACAGGTGATCTTCATACGTTCTGATTTACACTTCTCAACAATACAGTATTACTCCCTATTGAAAAGGTATTCAGCGAACCAATTTTGAGCAGAACCTCTGATTCCAACATTTTTCAACTTTTCCAGGAGAATTGAATGGTTTAAAGTGTCAAAAGCCTTTGATAAGTCAATATAAAGTGCACCTACCAAGTTGCCTTTGTCTACAGCTTTGCGAATATTGTCTGTCAGCAGGATGGTAGCTAGCTCAGTTGAACGTCTTTTCCGATAAACGAACTGATTTCCTGATAAGATGTTGTTATTCTCGAGGTAATCAGATAGTTGTTTATGGACAGCCTTCTCGAGGATTTTTGATAAGGAAGAAAGTATGGAAATTAGAAGTTAGACTTTCAGTTAGAAGTTAGACTTTAAATAAAAGGTCTATCACAATATTTTTGGTACACCTCCTTGGTGTGAACTTTTTTCCCACTTGCAAGGCTTTGCTGAACTATGGCATTACTCAAAATCTCCATAATCATGAAATGTTACCACAAGTCACTCAAAATCACCTACAAAATCAGTCCTTGATAACAAAAGCCACCAAGCAAAAAGGAATGCTGTCTTACATATGATATCAATCATGCTATAAGCATGCTGTATCATATGTGTACAACTAGTCAACTTTTTGCATCTCGCTCACTTGTAATAGTTAATTAATTTTTTACAGTTAATTTATTTGAATTTCATTTGCCTTGTGATTGAAATAGTACTTGCCCACTTGCCCCAGATGAATGCTTTAATAAACCTAAAAACACTAACTGAACTTGATAAATGGAAATAATAATAATAATGTTTGTGAAGAAATTAAAAGAATTGGACAAGATAGAATTTCTGGTCTATGGGCTTGTACACAAAGTAGTGGATAGTTTACTTTGCTCAAAAGCAAGATTTGTAATAAGAGGGTTTTAAGAAGCTTTGATTTTGTCAGATTATCCAACAGGAAGTTAATCTATGAGGATTCTTCTTATATCATTACATCAAGCCAAAAATCAAGAGCAAAATAAGTAATCAAATGAGCAAAATCTTAATAGTGTTTATTTCAGGTCCCAGATGAACCACAACTTGTTGACTATACACAACTCAAAAGAGCTGATTCAAAGTCCTCCGTAAATATGCACTCTTTGGTTAAATGAATGTCATCCTTTGGAGGACTGGTAGATAACAGCAAACCCTGAATATTTATCTTTTAGCATACAAATAGTACAATAAGTTAAGGTAAGTGAGATTACTCCACCAACTTAATTAAATCAATTAAAATAATCTTCTGTAGAAACTATATGTGTCCATGGGTTGAATGCTGCCAGAGTGTGGTATTATGTTGTATCAAAAGAACTTGTGATGCTTAATTGCAAGATATCTTCAACTTATTTTAATGTATAATATCTTTTTGCTTAAAGTAGATGGAAATTCTGGCTTTATACTTGCTTATGTGGATGACTGATTACGGGAAGAATTAAATCTTTCAAAACAAAGATTATAACAGAACTTTGTAAAGCTTTTCAAGTTGCATTAATTCTTGCTTCCAAGATTTTCAAATAATGAAGGTCTAATTGTTACACAGAATGAAGATAATATTCAAGCTAAACAAGGTGACTATATCTTTCTTAATGCAAAGGAAGAGTAGTTGTGATGAAGGAGAAAATTCTCTACAGTAAATTAGCAGGAAAGCTAACTGGATAGCTTTTCAAACACACCTACATATGTTTTTTATTGTTTGTACATTGAGTACAAACATAAAATCAGTCTAGCAAAGTTCTTCAACATGTGAAGAACAAAGTGTACTCGTTTTCCTGCTTTAAAAAATCTAAGGCAGTGTAAACTGTACTGTGTCAATGATGCATCTCTTGGCAAAAAAAATATTTATTGTGCATCAATTAACTCAATAAAAACAGTTTGTAACCACTTGTGGTTAAATTAAATTATCACAGAACGCTAAAAGTTATTTAATTAAATACCGTTTTTCTGTGTAAACTTTAATATTTATTTATGTATTTGAATATAATATTTTTTATTGTGGATTATTTTTGTATTTTTCTTCTTTATTAAAATACTTCTCTTCAGTAAAAAAAGTGTTTTCAATTTAGGGGGTAGCTAAAGCATAAAAACTCGCATTTTAAGAACAAAAGGAAACATTACACCAAATTAAAAGGCTACATTGAGAACAAGGTGTTATGTACCGTGAAAATGAAAGAAATTGGTCCAATAAAATGGATAGAAGCATAAATTACTGAAGAAAGTAGTTAGTTACGTGTTCTGTTAATTCAAAAAACTATGTTGACAAGATTTTGCAGGCTTGAGTTACAAAACTGCCACAGTGTTAAAATTATTGTGAAAATTATGATCACTTAAAATGAGTGCTGAATTACAAGGCCTGTGGTCCCTTTTGCCTGCCCCCAAGCTAAAGTTTAGTAACCACAGTGATTTAAGTGTCACGGATTTTTTGGAATTGTCCCAAATTTAAGAGCCATGTTAGGATGTACCAAATTACTGAAATTTTTCCCAATTTTAAAAACATTTAGGCCTGAGTATTAAATGTATTCTGTAAAAAATTATATTTCTATCCAATTAATTGCTGACAACGCGCAGGGAAAAACAACAATAAAAACTGCAAGTTTGGCGGATATGAGGGGTCTCGGAGGATATGTGTGTACTGTATCTAATTGTAACAGAGGTCAACAAAGACCACAACAAACTGTCTAAGACAGTTTCTCGTAAATGTAGTGTGGTCAACAAGGATCACATAAACAAACTGTCAATCAATATAAGTAAAACAAACTGTCAACAAAGACAGGTTCTAAACAAACTGTCAACAAAGACAGGTTCTAACAAACTGCCAACAAGGACAGCTTAAGATTGATAGTTCATGAATAGCAAAATATTACTTAAGAATACTAGCATGAGTTTAAAATACACAACACACCCCCTCCACCCTGTCTTTCAGACCACATGAACGCAAAGTAAATATATATACAACGTATACAAAATATATACATCTCCCGTGTATAAATGTCCTAAAAATATTCACATTGAATAAAACCTAATGAACTAAACAGTAAAAATGCCCTGACGGGATGGGTGGGCGGTAAAACCACAACTACTGTTGGCTAGCACGAGCGAAAGAGGAATCGTGGAGCGAGACCGTGACTAAAAGAGCCGAACGAACAAAGTGAAGATTGGAGCCCAGGCCTGTGAAACTAAGATGGCAACCACAGCTACGCGCTACCGTACTAACGCCAGTCCATGTCGTTTAGCAATTAACTAAAGTTAAGTAAACTTAACTACCTTTAATTGCTGACAACGCGCAGGGAAAAACAACAATAAAAACTGCAAGTTTGGCGGATATGAGGGGTCTCGGAGGATATGTGTGTACTGTATCTAATTGTAACAGAGGTCAACAAAGACCACAACAAACTGTCTAAGACAGTTTCTCGTAAATGTAGTGTGGTCAACAAGGATCACATAAACAAACTGTCAATCAATATAAGTAAAACAAACTGTCAACAAAGACAGGTTCTAAACAAACTGTCAACAAAGACAGGTTCTAACAAACTGCCAACAAGGACAGCTTAAGATTGATAGTTCATGAATAGCAAAATATTACTTAAGAATACTAGCATGAGTTTAAAATACACAACACACCCCCAAATTCCCCCACACCACCACACTTGACAAACTATACAAAATGAAGAGGTGTGGTGATGCCTACGAGCGCCACCAACTAAACTATAACAAAAATGAAGAAGGTGTGTGACGGCTCCACCCACGAGTAGGTGGCCCAGCGGTGCATAGACTGCGAGAAAGGCCAATGACCTGTGCATCATCGAGATGTAGATAGCGTCTATAGGCATCACTGGTCCACCTGCCTAAAATCTGGATAGTGCTGTCAGGCACCCCTGCAGATGCTGCTGCGGAGGCACCACCAATGCGAAAGGAATGTGTATTAATGTGTGGAATATTAGGCAAACACGAAGCCAGGAGGTTTACTATGTCCTGACGAGTCAAAAATTTGAAGTCCTGGTAAGTGAAGAGTGGCCACCCTGGGCCGGGATGAACCGCTAAGAAACGGCGCATACACTGAAGCGGGCAAACTGCGTTATTGTTAGCGCCAACCCTAATCTGACAACCAACACGAAAGGGATCTGTTTTAGACGACCGGATATGAACCAGCATGACGGAATTGTCTGCGGAAAATTGGATATCTCCAACCAATAAATCAGTGGATGGATCGAAGTGACGACTGGATTGATAAGTGTATTCAGAGCAGCGCAACAAGCCAAAGAAGGCCAAAGAGGTAGCAGCTTTGAAAAGTAGTCGTTCATATACTGTAGCTTGTAAAAATTGAATACGGTAATGAATTAAACACAAATTCTGATATGTAATTGGGTGCCTGCGCGGCCGGGTGAGACGAGCTCCTTGGACTCTTTTAATTCCTCGCAGGGTGTAACACAAGCGACTCATGTCTGCTATTCGAACATAGTTGCCGGCCATGATGGAGTGATATTGCAAGCCTGAGATGTAAACGCGAATGGTAGTGTGAGATACGCGTTGTGCCAAACTAGAAATGTAGCGAATTAGAATATCCTCGTTCAACGGCCAGAGAGGATGAGACCACCTATAACAAAATCGCTGATATGAGGCAACACCAGTGGAATACGTGGCCCTAGTAGTGGGTGCCAAAGCTTGAGATTGAAAGTACTGTGAGGCTATACTAAGATGGTCCAGATGGTTGGCTCGATTGGTGTGGGTGACTCGTCTGCGGACTGAAGACGTTGTTTGAATCGACGAACCTGTAACCGAGATAGAAGATCAGCTGCAATATTAGTATGTCCAGGAATATGTTGAAGCAAAATATTAATGTTCAACCGCGCCGTGAATAGAAATAAGTGGCGAATTAACGACATGATGTGTTTATCCCGCGATGTGCCTGAGCGCCACACATGAACTATGGACGCGTTGTCTGTGTAAATGATGATCTGCAGATTACGCCATTCGCGACCCCACGTCCTAACCGCTGCTACAATTGCGAAAAGCTCCAATATATTAATGTGAAAAGAATGAAATGTTGGGGGCCATGGAGCACAGAACCAACTATTGCGAAAAACAGCACCAAATCCTACCCCTGATGCATCCGTAAAGAGGCTAAGTGAAGCGGCTGTGATTGGGTCGCCTTGAATAAAACAGAGACCATTCCAGCTAGGTAGAAAATCCACCCACCATTGAATGTCTAAGCGTGCCTCCCCATTTAATGTGATATGATGATTGAGTGATGCAACGGTGGTAGACAAATCAATTAACCTACGGAGGAACATTCTGCCTGGCTTTACCACTTTGGCAGCGAAAGATAAAGAGCCAATCAAGGAAAGCAATTCTCGTTTGGTGCACTTCTTCCTACCAGACCAAACCAATAAAGCTTCGTGCAACTCCCTGTACTTATCCGCTGGCAAGCGAATGATTTGTTGCTGAGAGTCGATCTCAATGCCCAGGTAGGTTATAGTTTGTGAGGGTCCTGTGGTTTTTTCCTCCGCAATAGGGACACCCAGTTTAGTGCACATAGACTGAATAGATTCCAAGTAACTATTTACTTCTGCTGCCGACCTCCCACAAAGGAAGAAATCGTCTAAGTAATGGATCACAAATGGAATAGCAAGCACAGTGAGGAAGATCCAACATAACAAATCTGCAAAACAGTTAAACAAGAAGGGTGAGGAGCGGCTGCCAAATGGCAAGCGAGTGTCCACAAAGTAATAACCCTCCCAACAGTAGCCTAATAAACCCCATTGAGCTGGTTTAACGGGGCAAAGGCGAAAAGCATGCTTGATATCAATTTTGGCTAAAAATGCTGTGGGACCCAACCCAGACACCAATTTTAGGGCATCGTCGAGGGTGGAATATCGCACTGAAAACTCTTCTTTGCATATGCCTTCATTAATAGCATTGCCTGTAGGTGAGGAGAGATCTAAAATTATTCTGTAAGAACCGTCTTTCTTTGGTACTGCACCTAAAGGTGAACAATGCAGAGGCGTAATTGGAGGGCTTAGAAAAGGTCCTGAGGTGTGGCCTCGCGCTAATTCTTTAGCAATTGCCTCCCACACTGATTGAGAATTAGAGCGTGCAGATAGTAGGTTGCGTGGCCGGGTAGCTGTGCATGGGCCATGAAAACCAATGTCAAATCCAGAAGACAAACCAGAGATAATAAATGACACTAAAGACTGACAAGGGTGTTCCCTTAGCAATCTTTCAAAAAGAGCAACATTGACAGGACATTGACAAGACACAGGCAGTGGTTTTGGATTAATATTTGCGGACAACGGAGCATTGTGAGGCAGGATGGGAGTCGCCGCAGTGTTTGCATTGGTGTGCGAAGCGACATTGTTGGTTCGTACAGTGACCCTGTGCGTTGAAGTATCGACAAGTGGCGATGTTATCGACCTGTCCGACTGCACCTGTGTCAGCCCTACTGAGGGTCTGCGTGGCTCGAAAAGGCTGTGTGGCACGAAAGCGCTGTGAGGCGCGAAAAGGCTGGGGGGCACGAAAGGGCTGCCCACTATATGCTAAATTTGAAGGTGCTGATTCGTTCCCAGCTGCTGACTCAGTGCGAAGAGGGCAACTTGATGCAAGATGTCCATAATTCCGGCACCGAAAACACATGACCTGCAGTGGGGCACTTCGGAGATGACGGTTATAAAGATCGTCATCTACACGGTTCCATGACAAACCAGAATCAAAAGCCATTTGGTACCTAAACATGCGATCGTATGTCGACCATGCTGTAAATGTAAACTGTGAGGCGAAGTCACACATGATAGACTGATAGTGTAAAAGCTCGGATGCACGATGTGGAAAGAAAAAGGTGAAGCACCGGATAAAATTATTCCATGCTAACATCCAAGATGAAAAGTCACTAACCTTAGGGCGGTTTGATTGCTTGGGAACTAACGCAACTGACGGGCTAGACCCACCGAGAACCTTAAACGTAAACTCATCTGAAGATGAGGCAAAAGCAGGCAGTAAGCTATCAAAATTTACATACTCACCTTTTTTAACCTTGTCCAAAACGGCCTGAGGAAGTGCCGGCAAGGGAGCAGGGCGCGCTGTGGTTGCGACGGAAAACCCAACCTGGGCTGGACGAGGAAGACCCCCCTGTGGAAACTCACCCCCTTCAGAAAACGGCTCAGACACAAAATGGTGTACAATAGGAGTCTCAACAACAGAGTTAGTATTATAAGTGTCACCTGTCGCTTGATTTTGCTCTATTATGTCAGGAGCTCTTCCCGCGAGTCGTTCCCCCTCGTGACCCTCGAAAAATCGTCGCAATTCTCCTCTAATTAACTCTGTAACCACAGCTGTTGTAAGGATGGGCGACTCGACAACGTCGGTGGTCGAAGATGATGATGCCTGATGACCAGTGAAGACATTTGACGACACAACTGTAGTTGACTCAACGCCGGTTGCTGTGTTGGTCGGCTGGCCGCGTGGGCGGAGTCTGGTCGACCTCGTGGCCACGTTGGTTGATGGAATAATTGGGGCCATACCTGATGTAGTGGTCACCGACGTAGCTACCACCGAATGTGGCGGATTGTAGAACGAAAACAGGCGACGAGCAAGTATTTGAGGCGATCCTGAGTCAATTAAATTTAATGCATTGCACACTAACCGTAGAGTTTGAACTGGCAATGTGGCCCATTCTGCCAGACTCTTCGTATCTGCGTCAGCCACTGGCAAAGTTCCTCCAGAACGCCGTCGAACGGCGACGCAAAGAACTAGCGTTATCGACACGCACAGAAATCTCACAAGTAACATCTTTCGTCACGTAAGTTATTATTTGCTGAACCAATTAAAGGATAACAATAGATAAATAACGATTAAAACCACAACTACTGTTGGCTAGCACGAGCGAAAGAGGAATCGTGGAGCGAGACCGTGACTAAAAGAGCCGAACGAACAAAGTGAAGATTGGAGCCCAGGCCTGTGAAACTAAGATGGCAACCACAGCTACGCGCTACCGTACTAACGCCAGTCCATGTCGTTTAGCAATTAACTAAAGTTAAGTAAACTTAACTACCTTTAAAATTATTGTGAAAATTATGATCACTTAAAATGAGTGCTGAATTACAAGGCCTGTGGCCCCTTTTGCCTGCCCCCAAGCTAAAGTTTAGTAACCACAGTGATTTAAGTGTCACGGATTTTTTGGAATTGTCCCAAATTTAAGAGCCATGTTAGGATGTACCAAATTACTGAAATTTTTCCCAATTTTAAAAACATTTAGGCCTGAGTATTAAATACTATGATATTATGAGAATAAAGATGCCATGCTACCAATGAAACTTATATAACCGTTCAAATATAAAAATGTAAATCAGCCTACAACCATTTATAATGAAATACTGCAGACTTTTTTTCTACACTCACACATATTTATATTTTATCTATTGGTCATTGACACTAGCCTTTAGTGCATTTTAAACCAGCATTATTAATGACAGATAGTGAGAGTAAAAAGATCTAACAGGGGTATTAAGTTAGCTATGTGTATATATCCAAAAGAACAGGTTGGTGCTTAGGTGGATCTTAAGGTTCTTTTCCATTCCAAATCGCGCTACTATTTTTGCACTAATTTATGACCTTAAAGTTAAGCATATTGAGTATTTAGCGCAAAGGACATTTCATTACAACTTAAATTAACTCTGATTTAATTCATTTTGTTGGTAAAATACATCGAACAACATCGAGGGAGGCATTATATTATGGATATTTAAAAAAAGAAGGAAAAAGATTTCAAGATTTTAGGACCGTGAATTACTTGTATATTTAGGGTAATATTAAGAATATAACCATCTTCTAGAAGAACTAAAAAGGTTTTAAATATAAACGTTTCTTAACCGACGTTGTGAATAAAATGTTTGTAAGAAACGCTTTTGCACACTTAATATGCTCAATTTATTTTATTCAAAAGTGTTTGCGCTAATTCACGTTAAAATATCAATATATTCTGATATTTAGCCTAGAAGCTAATCAGAGTTAAAGCAGGTGCACTAATAATTCAACGACGTTTCTATTAGGCATTAAAAATTAACTCCAATTAACCCACCTGCTTAACACAAATTAACGCCAGATGGAACTCAAGCTTTAGTAATGGTGTTAGTAGTTTCTTTATGAGAATGCAGAATAAGACACAACAGCATTTATCAGCACAACCTGTACTGGGCTTTTCAGTAGCCTCTAGCTATTGCTAGCTACAATACATACGAAGCTTAGGCGAATAGTTCATCAACTGCTATTTTCTGGTGCTTTTATAAACATGGTGAAAAGCAAGTAAATCAACAATATTTTTTACCTGAACACGGCGCCCCTCCTACGCTTGCGGAGCTCTTGGAAATATGGGATATTTGAGCTACAAAACCGGCGGATTAAACTGATGTTTCGATAAATTATCGTGTTAGTACGTTTTACTATAAGAGCCCTAATTATACGGCAAAGTTTTTATTAAAGAATAATGAAATATTTTTTTTTTGAAAATACTGTTAAGCTGGATTGGTGATTAGGATATTTCAATCAACCAAGGAAATTGCAACTGGTAGTGATTTTTTCATTTTATCGATTTATTTACAGTTTTTGGGAAGCGTGTTACACCCGTGATCAGTGCAACAAAAATGTATTTATAAATAGTTTTTCGTCTTTTCACTATCGTGCGTTCAACCACAACCGTCCTGAGACAAAGCAGATCGACTCCCTTTATTTCTTTACCGCATGGTCTTTGGCTAGATAGGACACGTGAAGCAAAATCAAGTTTCAAAGGGACGATAGCAAAATGGCGAAACCAACAAAAATTAAGCAGGATAGCAATACTTTTAATCGAAAAAAAGGAAGCTCAAATCCAGGTAAAATAAACGTGTAAATTGTTTATTGTGTTGTTATTATTATAACACGTTTTCTAATGCTTTTTCTGACCGAAATATCTTTGGTTAAATACCTTGGGTTCCCTTCAACGATGTGAGAAGAAATCCATAGGATAAAAAACAATTCAGCAAGCGTTATTTTTTTCTTGCCATGCAAATGCCAAAGCTAAATAATGTTACTGCTTAAAAGTCATGCAGGGATTCACAGACAAGTTTTTTTGTGATTTACCATTAAAAACTTTAAAAAACATTACTGTGGTCAAATCAACATAAATGTGGATTTCCACTTACATATTTTTTGCCCCAGATCGGAACAGAACGAAAATCAATTAATCTTAATTTCCACTAAAATTTTGGCGACAGAAAAATGTTTGTTTATACAGTTAGGGACAACTGCAAATTAGACTATTTCTCCTAAATAAGCTAAGTAGCTAAATTAGGAGATTTTTAATAGCTTAACTTAGAGAGAATAGTCTATTTAGGAGATGGAAATTTTTAATCAACGATATCTTCGCAATCTTTGTTGGTCGCGCGATTATTTTTACTGTACTACTTGCTGACTTAGTCATCTTTGCTTAGGTGAAATTTCATAGAATTTGCATGGCGGATATAAAAGTTATACATGAAAGCGTGCCCACCAACTAAACTCGTTTCCAATCGACTAGAAATTATATCTCTGTGACTAGAACAAGGTCCGGGGCGAGATTGTCCAAATAGCTTATTTAGTCTATGATAGCGTAATTAGGACATCATAGCCTAACTAGTATATTATTTTCCCGCAAAATTACATTGGATTAAATTTATTTTTATTTCGAAAAGTAATCCAAACGTCGTGATCAGTACATTTGCAAAGTGCGTTTATCCCATCCGCCATCTTTTTTTAAATCAAAATAGTCTATTTGGGCGGTTTTTTAAAACACGCCGGAAAAAAACATTGTGTGCATGCGGATCAGTGGCATAACAAACTAAAAGCAATATCTTTAAAACACACCATAACATTTACGAAAATAATACTTCTACGTCCGTGGGAGGTTTGTTAGATCATTTTTAACCTTAAAGATCGGTGCGACCACGAACCAGAAGGCTGTAATAAGCAAATTTAGTGCTGATAGCCTAGTTAGGAGATAAATTTCGCCTAATTTGTCTATCATAGCCTATTTAGGCGGAATAGTCTAATTTGCAGTTGTCCCTAACTGTTATACAGCTTTTTTTTCTAGCCTAGTTAACTGAGCTTTCTTCTTCGAGTTGATAAAATGAGTTTCTCTCAAACTAAAGCTTAGACGCGAACGAATGACTCAGCGGAAACCCCGAGTTTAAATTGGACAATGTGACTAATCGCTTCGGAGGCCATTTTAATTTATCTGTGAGTTATTTACCAAGCTTGGTCACATCTTACTGTGGTAAAAACTTTATAGTTTACTAATGTTTGTTAGGGTGAGTGAAACCACTTGCTGGAATATTCAGATGAAAAGGGCTTTCCCTGACATGGACCACATAAGCAAAAAACAATAGAATTAGCCAATCAAAAAGCGCGGCCAGATTTTGGCAGCAGAAAAATCGTTTAAGACTACTCAACTACCTTAACTACTCCGATTTCCCGGTGGTAAAAAAAATTACGCTGGGTCTCCTGGCTACTTTTTTTCCGGTGTTTCTTTAAAACTTTGGGCTTTAACGTCCCATGTGTATTTTTTTACTTCCTTGATTAGAAGGCATTTAAATTCATCACCAACAACTGTTTTGTCAGTTGCTTCAGAATCATTTCTACATCTTGTGATGGAGATGGTGATGAATCATAGTCTTGCTTATGCAGCCAGGACGTGTAGTTCTGTTGTGGCTGTTGTTGCAAATATGTCCCTGCTGCTGCACACTGGCATGTAACATATATTTCCAAAGTGATTCACCATTTTGTTTATTTTTGTACTTCATTGTTTTTGATCGACATAAAGTTGTCACGAAATTTTAGTGAATTTGAAAAAAAAAAATCATTTTTCCGTCAGAAACCATTGGTAAGAAAGAGTTAGAGAAAAAGTTGAATTCAATTCAACTTTCACTTGGAAATGGAACAGAAAAGACAAGAAAATTTCTGAGTCATGTGTTTGGAAAACACATTTTCGCATGTGCAGGAAGATTTCTTTTTTTCCGATGCAAAAAATATGTAAAATCCAACTTTATTGGTACATTTTGTGGAGTTTGCCAAGCATGCTCAAAAATACCTAAGAAAGTTCATGAAGGAGCATGTGCTTCTGTGTCAGCAGATCACAACAATAGTTTACATAAGTGCCTAAAAAACTGCCATTGAGACGATTTTTTAACTTTAAATCTTCGTGTTTATAGACCGTCCAAAACCTGCTATTGGATCAAAAATGAGAGATAGAGCAACAATCAAACGCATTAAAATGTATAAAGGTGGTAAACCTGTAAGGTATGTTTTGTTGGACCGAAATTGTTGCGATTTGTCAGGGAGAACTGCTAAGAGTGTATTGCTAATTTGACATACCACTTCTAATTTAGAGAATGCTTAGTTTGGCTTAAGGACGTCTGTGAAATCGATGATCAGTAATTTGTTAAGAAAATAAAAAAAATTTGCTGTAATTTAATCCAAATTTGGCTTATACAATCTAATTTGATGCATACACTCTTAGAGTTTTCCCTGACAGTTGAAAGATTCTCAAATAGCAATTAATTTTTGTTGCCATAAAAAAGATTGTTACAACACAGTTCTTATTGTAACGAGTAGCCAATTATAAAGTCTAAATTCTTTGTTATGCAATTAGCTGACTGCCTAAATCCCTTAAATTCAAGAACTTCTCATAAAATGAAATAGAACAGAATAGGTTTTAAACACAAATTCTTGCCTGGATTATAACAATTTATTTTTAAATTCTCTTAAATCATGATTTTATAGAGATCGAAGTGGAAAGATAATTGTTGCCGCAGAATATCAGAATCGTGTAAAGTCCGGAGAAGTTGCAAGAGTGGAGCCAAATAGGAAATGGTTCGGTAATTTCAGTTTATCATATTTGTACCTTCTTTACCCATGTATATTTCCTAGTAAATAAACTACTGGTAATGAATGGTGAGAACTTGATGATTTAAAACATTTAACAAAAACATTTCAGATTTAACAAAAGAGGTGTGCGTATAAGTCCTTAGGTATAAATCCTATTTTAATTTTTTTTAGGAAATACCAAAGTTATCTCACAAAATGCTCTTCAAACATTCCAAGATGAAATGGGGAAAGCAATATCTAATCCTTACAAAGTAGGTTTTCTGAAATCTTGCTTAATCCAAATTATGCAGTAACCTTGTTATATATAACTGTCTGTTTTTATATAATTCAGGTTGTTATGAAAGCAAGTAAACTACCCCTTTCCTTGCTGAATGACAGAAAAAAGGTATAAAGAAATTATTACGAATTCATTTTTAATAAAAAAATGCAATTTTTCATTGCCATATTTTAAAAATGTAACTTTTTCTTTTCTCTAAACTTTGCAACTTTTTTTTTCTCCAGACAGCACGTGTACATCTGTTGGATACTGAGACATTTGAAAATACATTTGGACCTAAGTCTCATAGGAAGAGACCTGTTTTGTCTGTTAACGATGTTGCAGTAAGTTGATGTTACCTGTTCAAACGCATTGTTATAAAATTTGATTGTAAAGGTGTATGGTGTGTAATCCATCAATCTTAGTAGGCGCAAAAAGTTTATCCTAGATTTCCCAATTCCTTCAAGAAAAACCACCAAATAAAACAAATGATTATATACTTTTGCTAACGTCCTCAAAAAATTTGTTTGTGTCAGTTTTCAGACTGACCTTCACAATTTCTGGCAACACAAAAAGGTTGGGTCTGGCTTTTTCAATATTTTATATTTCCTCTTATTTCACCGATTTCCAACTGGCTGTCCAACGGACCCTGCAACAAAACTTAAGTCGACAAAACAACAATTAAGGAGATTTTAGCAGCGACTGATTAAAGTTTCTGGATTACACCCCTGGAGTGTTACCATGGTTAATTCTCTGTTTTTATTCTATGCAAATGTACACACTGCTAGAACCCAACATTAATTTCTTGTGTACGTTGGGCGTATACTATGTGTAAAATAAAAATTTCCATGTTTTCGCTAACACTATAATGCTAAGTTTATAGGGTTTGATAGTAGGACATGGGACATTGCCAAAAGTGATAGTATGCTGTGTTTTTTAATTATTAATTCAAAATGTGTAAGATTCAGATACATCAGTTTTTCTAATTAAAATTAAGCAAATACTGATGTGAATTTAAACATGTTTACAAAAAGTCTTCACTATGTGCCGTGTGTTTGAAAATGCAGAACTATTTTGAAATTATTTATTGTCAGAAAAATCATTTCATATATTATTTTTCAGAGCAAACTAAAAATTTTAACCCTATTCTGTCCAGTGGGCAGGGGACTTTTTTCCTTTTTTTTCATGGCTGTGATACTTGCTAAGTCTTTATATTTATCTATTAGACACCCACATGCCAATTTTAGGAGCATGGTTATAGCTTAAAACTCAATCAAACCATCGGGAGAATCATCTTTGATTAACCA
The DNA here is from genome assembly GCF_029227915.1 of Hydractinia symbiolongicarpus. Taxonomy (NCBI): domain Eukaryota; kingdom Metazoa; phylum Cnidaria; class Hydrozoa; order Anthoathecata; family Hydractiniidae; genus Hydractinia; species Hydractinia symbiolongicarpus. The sequence continues at coordinate 11,784,341 of NC_079882.1, read as the reverse complement.
ATTTTTTTGGTTTTTACCTAGAAATGGATTTTTAATCTTGTGTGAATTATTTAAGAACTGCGAGTGGTGTTTAATAACTTTTGTGGCTATGGGAAACTTCAAACAGAATTCTAGCAGATAGTGGTATTTTGTACAAATTTCAAGTTTCTGGTGACATCAGAGAAAAATTGCTGATGTGAGCAAAGATATAAAGCAGCCATTTTACATGAAAAGTTTGTTTTATTTGAAAAACCCTATTGAAGGTTATGAGGAGAATTAAGTACTCTGGGCCAAATAGGGTTAAAGGGATTAAAGGTTAAGTTGGATAGGATGTAATTATAGAGCTTAAAGTTGTTTAACAATCGTCTTAAATTTATGGAAAGTTTTTCCGTTAAAAATCCCATTTTAAAAAATCATAAAATTGTGCATGTTAAAAAAATGTGATTAAACTTTGACTTTCTCTCTTTAGTAATTTTCTTAGAATTTTTCTGTACGCACTGCTAGAACCCAACAATAATTTTTGTGTGTTGGGCGTATATTGTGTGTTAAATTATTTCCATGTTTTCGCTAACACTATACACAAAATGTATGGGGTTTAATAGTAGGACGTGGGACATAACATGAAATAATAATTTACTGCACGCTCTTTTAATCCATTTGTTATCAAGCATATTGGATATACCACGTGTGCTAAAATAAATTTATGGCTAGATTATTTGACATTTCCAATAACGAATTGTTAAGATCTACCTTAAACACGCACATTGTTTTACTTATTTAGGGGTTAGCAATGCAAGCAGAGGGCAATGCAGGTTGGTAGCAATTATTGTCTTTTTCTTCGATGTCTTTCAGATAAAGTTAAACCTCTTCTATTTGCACCTTTTGACATTGGTATCATCTCTATAGTCTTATTTTAATGTTTGCTTGTCTTAACATAGCCAGATAAATCTGAAATTAACATAATTAAAAAACTAATATATACATCCTTAGCAATTGCAGCACAGGCTTTTCAAGGTTATTTCTTGTATCAGCCAGTCCTTCCAACTCACTTTCCAGTTTTGAAATTATTTATTTCATTATTGGTATTCAGTTTGGATATATTAATTAGTTTCTTCTTTTGAGATTTGACCTTCTTCAGGTTTTAAGATGAAACTGACAGACATTTTACTTTTTTGTTGCAACCAAAATTATTTGTTGCTTTTACTTAAGCAATACATTAATATTAAGCAATATATTAATTTAAAGCAATATATTAATATTTTTTAGATAAATATAATAAAGACAATGATTTGGCATTAGTTGAAAACAACAACATTGAAGAGAAAACAGAAGTACGAGATCCAAAATTTTCTAAAGGGCAGTCAAAAAGAATTTGGAATGAGCTTTACAAGGTGGACTCAAGATATTCAGTGTATCTGCATTTTAAATAACCCCTAAAGCAGCATGTAAATCACTGATCTTTTGAATATTATTTTCTATTTAGGTTATTGATTCTTCAGATGTTGTTATCCAGGTAATTTCACCTGATTATCTACTACTCAGTTTTAATTAGGGAGTAATATTAATAGTATGTTCTTCAATTAAACTGAAATAACGACAGTAATTATCAACACCACTTGTTGTCAGTTTCAATTCTAGTGAGAATCATTCCCTTATAAATAAAAACTGAAGGGATTATTTTATTAATTCTCATCACCCTGATTTCACAATTATTTTTTTGACCTAATTTGTTAATTTTTCTTCAATAGAAAATTTTGTGTTCACTAAAATTCAATTTTATAGCTTGCTTTTCCAAAAGGTACTTGATGCTCGTGATCCTCCTGGCACTCGATCAAAACATATAGAAGAGTTCATGCAGCGAGAGAAGAAACACAAACATTTAATATTTATATTAAACAAGTGTGACCTTGTTCCAACGTGGGTCACGGTAAGTCATGTTAAATGAAGTACTTATTCTTTGCCATGTGATGTTTATCCTATGTCTTTTATGAATTAAGTGATTCAAAAACGATTTCTGATGGCAAATGTATTTAATTTTTTTGATTCAATCTTGATCATCATGCAAGTCTTACATCACTTTGCAAATGTGTTTATTTTTTTGTCTCTAGAGGCGTTGGGTTGCTGCTTTGTCTGTAGAATATCCAACTCTCGCGTTCCATGCCAGTGTTACAAACCCATTTGGGAAAGGTGCACTTATACAGTTGCTACGGCAGTTTGGAAAGGTTAGGATTTTCTTGTAGGTAGCCCAGGATTAATTTAATTGCACATAAAAGATATCATGCCACAAAAATACAAAAGTTTTGTATTTTCCAGCTTGTTATTTGCTGACTTTATGATGACAAACTACAGCCAATCCTTTGAGTTTGGTAGTTTAAACATTGAAATTACTAATTTCTGTCTGATGGTTGGCTAATCTGGTCACCATGCAATACGTTTAAACATGATTACAACAGGTTATCATATAGCATTTAAATCTTTTTCTTTAGCTTCACCAGGATAAAAAGAACATCAGGTAAACACAAAACTTATGTATTTTTTACCCAGGACTGTCAATTGCTATCTAGTTTGTCTATACATGATAGTGCCAGTGTCCTGGTAAAGTATTCTGGATTTGTTTTAAGTATTGATCCTGCACTTGGATCTCTTTTTAAGGCAGATTCTCACACTGTTATCTGAAAATTATGATTTTATTATCGTTTATTTTACACTGATCTGTTTATTGCGACTACTTATCAAACTTATTTTTTATATTTAGTGTTGGATTCATTGGATACCCTAATGTTGGGAAATCATCAATCATAAACACATTAAAGAAAAAGAAAGTTTGTAAAACTGCACCCATTCCTGGTGAAACAAAGGTAAAGAAAACATCTAAAAAAAGGAAGATCATTCTGAATTTTCTGGAGATTTCTAATTTATACTAGATGCTTTTAGGTATGGCAATATGTGACATTGATGCGGAAGATATACTTGATTGACTGCCCTGGTGTTGTTTACCCATCAGGTGACACAGAAACAGAAATAGTACTAAAAGGAGTGGTTCGCGTTGAAAATATAAAAGAACCTTGGGAACACATTGAGGAAGTTCTTACACGAGTTAAAAAAGAATACTTACAAAAAACATACAAAATTTTGAATTGGGAAAATTCAGAGGATTTCCTGGAAAAGTTTTGCAGACAGGCTGGGCGTTTGCTGAAGGTAATCCTTTATTCAGCTCTGACTTCTTCCTGGATTCCTCTTGCTATGTCAGTAATTGTTCTTAATGCTTTTTTTATAGGGTGGAGAACCAGATATTAACACAGTTGCAAAAATGATTTTGAATGACTTTCAACGTGGTAGACTGCCATATTTTGTTCCTCCGCCAAAAATAGCCGGTGAAGACGAGAAAAATGTAGCAAGCTGTAGTGACTTAAACAAAATTTCCACAATAGATTTCATACCTGAGACAAATAAGGAAATGACTGCTCCATCTGTTACACAGAACTTTGATAACTTGACAGTTTTAACAGAATTTGATAAGGATGATGGTGACGTAATGCTTCACACAAGTAAACTTGACTTGGATAATATTAAAAAGGACATTGAGGAAAAAGAATACAGTGATCTTGAAAATGATAGTGGAAGTGACAATGAGGAAAATGTTGATGAAGGTGGCGAAAATGCCATCAATAATAAAAGTCAGATTGTAGACAGTGAAATTTCTTTTAATTATTTTGATAAAGCAAAAAAAAAGTTCAAGTTAAAAACAGAAAAATACAAACACAAAATTGAGGCAGACCAAGAGTCTGATGATAGTGAACCATATGATTCTGATGTTAGTGAACAATTTGATATAAATAGTGAAGAGGAACTTGATAAAGAAAAAAAACCCAATGAAAAGAAAAATTCTGACACTGAAGAAACTGTTGAAGCTGATCTTATTAACTCACTTACGTCTGAGGAAAGAAGTTTCTTAGGTCTTGGAAATGATACCAATCAGCAAGGTTAGTGTAAAAACTTTTCATGTAAGTGAATCTAAGCTTTGATGATTTTTGGTCTGATGACCTGATGCAATGCATTTGATGTCATTTCCATTTCTGAGCTTCCATGTAATGTGTTGCTTTGCATTTATATATATATGTATGTATTTATGTATTTCTTATATTATGTATTTCTTATGCTTCAGTCGTCATAGACATGGTAATGAAGAGAGCATGGGTCACTTTTCTAGATTTGTTTGTATTTTTTAAAGCTATACTCGTTTGCAAAATATAACAAGTCAACCCAATCAGAACCATCATGAATTTTAGTCCCAAAAAAGCCCATAGCTCTAGCAAAAATACATGGAAAATTTGTACCTAAAAAGGCGAGGACTACCTCCTCAATGACCTGTTGTTTTAATTTTTCTTGCAGTGTGTATGTTGCTTTGTAAGAATTTGTTTCGTTAAAAATCGAAGCAGCCAGCCAGTAAACAATTTAAAACAACAAAATTGTCTAATTTTTCATTCACCCAACATCAGTCAGGTTGCATAGCATGTGTTTTTTGGTCTGGTAACATTGTCAATATCTTATATTGTAGAGAGAAAACTGTGAAAAATCTACTTCCTAAATTTTTGATAAAGCGAATTGATGATGATATTTCTGCATGAAGCTACTAACCTAGCTTGTGAAAGATTTGCAATAGATAGTATCTGATATGTCGCTATTTTTTCAGGTTTTTTCAGTATTTTTTTTTTCCACCCAGCCGTTGCCTATTTTTATTTCCATTTAGAACAGACGGATGATGCTGGAAAATATAAAATTGTTTCAAGTCCTGGTGTTCTTTGTGTTGAAGCAATGTCAGACAGCAATGACGACCAAACAAATAAAGGTTCGTAGAATTTATTCAATCGATGTAACAAATAAAAAATGCTACCGATGATGAAAATTTATATTATGATTGTATGATGATTTTTAATGTTAACTCTAATTTTTTCCTGATGGTAGATTGCAAACCAACCTACATTTTGTGTGTACATGTTTAAGATTTTCTATTTTCTTTGTCTTGTTTTTTTTAGGAGTGAAAAGGACATCTAAAAAACGGAAATTGAAACGTGTTCACGAAGAGGAGGAAGATAAGAAAAACATTGTAAGTTAAAATATTTTTAAGTAGCTAAATTTTCTCCCCTTGTTCTGGAAAATTAATTTTCGGATTTGTTTTATCGCCTAGAAACCGAAACGGATGACGACAAACAAGATGAAAACTGGATCTCGGTACTATGAGGAGGCCAATGTTAAAAATAAAAATAAACAAAAGAAAAACAAAACTATGACTGAAACTCTATCAAAAAAATCTAGGACAAAGAAGAGATTCAAAAAATAATTTTGTATGAGATGAATTTTTTTTAAATAACTTTAATGATACCCTAATGTGTTTTTTACTGGATTCTGAGATTGGTACGTCACGCACAATTACTTTCGCGTGCCATAAAGTACAAGGCTGCCAAAAATTTTATTTTAAAGACAATTCTGATATATACAACCAAATCTCGGTATAGGTTACGGCAAATAGCAAAGCATGGTTTTTTCTTTGTTACGTGGTGTCATTCGTAAAGAGTGAGCCAATGACATACTTCCGGCTATACTTTCCCAAATATTTCATAAAATAAACCTGAATATCTACCAAATTATTTATGAAATATAGGTTTCTGTTTGTCGTGACATACAAGTTTCAGCGCTAGCCGATATGATGGACAACGTCGAGGAACCCTGGGTAATTTTGAAAAAGTGTGGTTCTGCCTTAGATTTTCAGATTTTGCTGCTGATATAAGCATATTTTAGCCCTTGAGTGCCACACCTCCGTATATATAGGAGTTATTTATCTTTAACGCGTAAATTTTTTAATAACTAATTATGTTACGATCGATGTAATAGTAACGCAGTGATTAAGGAAAAAATCAGATTTGTCACACGTTAGAACGACGGGGAATAAGTCTGATAGAGGTAAAGTGAAGTCCCTCACCCAAACGTTAGTCTAAACTCGCGGAATGCCTTCTCAATTCGAACTCTAGTACCAGGTCAAAAGTTGATTTTTTTATAAAAATGTGTTCTCAGGGAATTACATTATTACGCGTCAAATTTACGATATATAGCCCCGCAGTTTGTCACAATGCGCCGTCGGTTATTGACATTAACCTTCATGCACTTACGAACTTGAAAAAATAAACGCGTCTACAAATTTCTTGCTCAAAGTTAAAGCAGTTTTTCAAGAAATTTATTGCTGCGTTTGTTCAGAAATATTGAAAAGTAAGGCAACGACGTCTCAATACATAAATTTATGTACAATAAAATCAAAACGAGAAATTTTGTAGAGGCACAACAATTATGGGCAAGCTTAGTTTCCAAGTATGTACAAAATTTGTTTCATTTTTTCGCGCGCTTTCTTGTTCGATTTCGCAGGGTTACTTGTACCCACACTGAGTAAAGTTTTTAATTGAATAATTTATTGCTTTAGCACCTATTTTAAAAAGAAATATTTCACGCACTTTCATTTTTCGTAGCGCAGTAATTTTGTAAAACACAAATGTGCGGAAATCAAGTAATTTAAAATTTTGTACAAAAAATCAATTTTCGTTGTTTTGAAATATAGAAAATAGTAACTACGGAGGGAAAACACTATTTTGTAAAGATGGGATCAATAAATAATTTCACAATCTATTCCATATTTTATTTTAATAAATCAGTAACTGGATAGTTTTAAAGTATGCCATTGAGTGATAACATTATCAAAATGTTTTACCATTTCCGACCAATGAAAAAACTGGTCCGATAATCCGTCTGTTGAACTATCTGACTTGCCAATATATATTCGCCCGATAACTCGTTTTCTTTTAGTTAAAGTTTTGGCGCGAACACTAATGAGGATTCCCATATTGTTTTTAAGAGTATCAAATCCTAATCCACTGGGATTTATAACAGACTGAATGCTGCTCACTGAATTATCCGGAACAGGAATCATTAACTCGCGATGTAGTTTTGGGCTATTATTATTAGTTATCTGATTAAAGTCTGAGGAAAGTGCACTGAACTCGAATGATTGGTTTATTTGTGTAGTTTGAACTGGTGGGTATTCAGTTGTTCTTTTGCATTGAATGATGTCATTGTCCAGCAGCAACGAAATTTTCACATAAACTTCTAAACATAGATAAACACATAAAGTAAAGGCTGTAAAACCTATTTACTTAACAATTCAGTTTCCTTCCTTTGATATTTACTGGTGTAGAATTTATTTGCTAGAAATGTAAAGCCATGGGGATACGAGACAGTTTTTCAAGCGATAGTAATGTGAATTTATATCGCCTAAAAAAGGTTAAATTTTGTCGCCAGTATATCTATCTGAAAAGACGCGTTTCTAGTAACAAAGAAACGTTGCTACTAACAAATCTCTTTGTGTCGCCACTTTTCCCAACAATTCTAAGCCTAAAAAAATTTGTCCCCTTCCCCGGCTTAACTCCTCGATCAACTTTTTAACACGGGATATTTTTTCCTTTGAAATTTTTTAAATGTGAAAAAAGATTCTTGCCTTATACATCACTTGAAAAATCAAATATTTGAGTCTGTGTTTCATTTCGTTACCACACCATTGCCTGTGACCACCTTCGTTACTAGTCTTTAGAATTGTGCTGCTCCATAGTTTCAGTGATTGTTGTTAGCTTAAGGACAGAAATCTGTTTGGTGAAGTAATTTTCATGGAATTATTTTTGCGATGAAAAGGTCTTAATTGTGAACAATTTTCAGGCGATGGAATTCGCAAAATAAAATTTTCACGATAAGCAATTTTATAAACTTGTTAAAGGGAGAGGGAAAAGTAAAAATGCAAAATCAGAGAGAGAGAGGCACTTTTTCTTAATAACATGGCTTTACTGTAAAAAAACCAAATTTGGCAAATCGTGGCAAATGGTGTTTGACCTCGATTTACCGCATTGTGAAGAATCTAATTTCCCGTTTGATGGCTGAACCGCAAAAAATAATAAAAACCTTGAACATCTACCCACCACAAGCTGTACACATAAAGTAGTATTTATTACCTTGATCATTTTTTTGCACGTCTAATTTTCTTAATCTTCTTAAATTAACAACAATTTTGTCAGTGACGCAATCATAGTACAATGACACCAATGCTTCACCTAACCCTTCAGTTATCTACACAGAAAACAAAGAAAAATCATATGGGTAAGTTTAAAATGCCAGATAGGGCACAAAATGAACTGGTTTCTCGTCACCCTCGTCCCCAGGGTTTTTTAGAAGGCAAACAAACCTGGGGGCGAGAGAGTGGTTTCACTTCTTAATTTTGGAAGGTGTTGGTAGAGTGGGTGTATCCTGTGTGGAAGGTTGTAGCCAAAAAAACTCAACCAGACAAATGGCAAAGACCACGACAAAACAACCATACGACTTACCTCGCTACTCAACGTAGGTTTGATATCTTTACAAATCAAACTACTCTCCGCTGCACTGCCAAGAAGTGTATGGTGAAAGTCCTTTAAATTAACTTGAGAAAAACCTACTACACTCGTTTCATGATTGGATATAATATCCCACACAATGAATCGCAAGCAAGTTCCATAAAGTTCGTGCTGTTGCAATGAAAATGTAAATTCTTGGTCATACTCAGGATTTGGGGCTTCATCAGGGTTCGAAGTGACTTCTGTTTCAGGCATATTCTCGATTTGTATACTAACTGCCGGCAGTCGAATATTATTTAAAGGGTCATGTGAATAAATTTGTCGTCCAGCGATTAAATGAACGGTGAGGAAGTCGTCGATTTTAGAGTAGCCTAAAGTGAACGTCAATTTCCCTATACCTTCGTCATATATACTGTCTGGTCTGCGTGATCGATATTTACTCCTCAAAAACGTGTTCCGATCCAACACATCAACCATATCAGGTTTGGAATGACGTTTAATATTGTTCTTGTTATGCCCATTTGACATATCGAGCAAACCAAAAAACTTTTCTCGATAATTAGAAAATGTGATCACATTTTCAGAATTAGTTTTTTTATGTTCCTCATTTTTCTTTTCCAATATTTTTTCTTTTTTTTCTTCTTCTTCTTCTCCTGAATATTTTATACTTGTTATTCTTTTCGATTCCAATAGTTTTGGAGGGATGAGCCTCACTTTAACGTTCGCATGAGATGGAGGTTGGATGGGATTCTGTTTGACATTAACAGCAACATCTTCTTGACTTTTTAAAACGGCATATTTATGATAAACAGAGTGACGACTTTTTGGTTTATTTCTGAGTGCGTATTTAAGAACGACCAAAACCGCAATACAAAGGAGAACCAATACAATGACAACAAGCAGAATGATACCTGACGTACCTGCATAAAACAAAATGTCACTATTAACATGTAACAACTTGGGTAACTCTCAAAGGTGACAAGCAAAGGGTTGTATGACGTCGTGACGTTGTCGTGTAAAAAACTACGTCATACATCACACATTGATCCACAAATACAGAGTAAATTCGTTTGCAGGGGGGGGGGGGGGTACAAAAAACAACTATTGGAGGTTAATTACAGTCTCGTCGTATGTTTCTAGCATACGTTGCCATACTAGTCAATAAATATTGAAAAAGATATACCATGTAAAAAATTATGAAAGAAAAAGAGGATATATGATTTCATTTAATTTCACTCTTATGTGTGTATGTTATTCATGGGAGAAAGTTTCGTAATTGATTGCTCCAACAGGTGCGTTGGTAACTTGGCGAGCTTATAGCTATTCACAATTCCGGTATTAATAGATAAGCTATTTAGAAAAACCTTTCAACTGTGGTGTCATTGCAAAATAACTGAAATTTTTTGAAGTCGTAATATGATCCTAATCTGCGATATAATATATTTATCTAACGAAACATATATTACTTCTTATTGCATCACATCATATGATAAGCACTTTCCAGAACCTTGTTATATAAACGTTACTCTAAAATATTACTTTTAGCATTAGAAATTCTTCATTTGATAAAAAGAGGAGAAGAAAGACTGTATGACATTTAAATCCAGACTTCAATTCTAGAGAATACTGGACAACTTAAGTGCGGACTTTTAATAACATAGTAATTTTATTACTTATAACTTACTAAGAAAATTAAATTTAAAAAAAACTTAGTTCCTTAGATTAAAAAGATAAAAAAAATTCTAAAATATTTAAAGTAAAAAAAGAATTACCACTTAGAACTTGACCAACCATCATTCCATGACAAACTTTACAGAAAATCTATCATCGTTAAAATATATTCACACCCGCACCAATAAAGTTTGCTGAAACAAAAAAATACACAATGAAACACATTCCAACACTCACGCAAAGTTGACAGAGAGATTAGATATGATGGGACAGACAGAATTGAAAAAAATATGGAAGCAAACAATGTAGTGGTAAACATAACGGTTTTTTCTAGATGAGTTTTGAAACAAAATTTTTGCTGTTTTTATCTACCTACAGTACAAATTACATTACTGTTCAATGATTGGAATCTTCAGTGTACTTTTATAGCCACTTTCTTACATATCCTGATATTAAGCACAAGTTTCCACGAAGCAACGAGTTTATATATACGAAAACTAAATTAAGTATACGTACTGACATAGAAATACTAAAAAATTTCTTACCAAAACATATTCCGTTTTTTCAGTTTCAAGCATTTTCTAAGCTAGTTTTTATAATTTTTTTTAAAAAATAACGTATCACTATATTAGACGTACAAAACACACACAAAACTTTACGATCCGACATCAAAAAGTTAAAAACGTTCTTACCATATTTTAATGCTTCGAATAAGCTCGACTTTTGTTGATGGGAGCAAGAATTCTTTGATGTTCACGAACACTTATAAACGTACGTAACAAAAAAATATCGCTTCAAAACAAATGTAAGCCGATGTATCTAAGAAGTGATGTTATTATAATAAAGCCGTTTTATATGATTCAACTATAATTACTCTATTGATGAGGAGCTAATTAAGGATGGAATGACTGATTCTTTTTTACATAATTAGCGCACATTGCTCTGATTTTAAAATGTATTTATAACAACATTACATAATCTCTAACTTACGATCACTTACCCTACGAAAATAATTCTTCAAATGTAAATTTGAAAAATTTCTTTCGTTAAATTTTTTCTTCTACAACTCATTGTAGCTTTTGACAATTATGTGCTCTCCCACGTAGAGGTTCCAATTAAACAAATTTAAATATTGACCTTGTATCGATGTTTGTAAAGAGTAGGCACAATTTGTTGAAGGGAGAAAAATGTATCTTTTTTACAAAACAGCTTGTTCCAGAAGTATCTCAGTGTGTTTGTCCATAGGTAAAGTTATAGAAAAATTTTCTTTAGTGAACATGGGAACGGACGTATGAAGAAAAAAATCAAAAATATTTTGAAGGTTTTTATGTAAACATATACATTCAAAAATTTCGATTTTCATATTCGTTTGAATTATTACAAGCTAAAATAAATAATATATTAAATGGTAGCAACTAATTTTGGAATAAAATAAAACATTCCAATTAATTGTACGCATGCGTATAAATATCTTAACATGGTGAGCTCAAACATTTCCGGTTTTTTTTAGGTCTTGTTCGTGGGATGAGCTTCGCGAGTTACACCTATAAAAGTGTGGTCAATCAAATCAAATTACGGTAAAACAAATTACGGTATTTAGAAGATTGAAACAAATTACGGTATTTCGAAAAAAAACTTATAAAGTTCAATACATAAAGATGTATTTGCATAAATACATAATAAATGTCTCGGTAGAATATCACTGAACGCAACTTTTGATGAAATCCTGGCATCAGATTGGACACTCTCTCGCAGAGAATACTTTTCTTATCACATTTCATGACGTTTGATGCTGTTGAATTCTTTCGATTACCGTTTGCAAATCCTAAAAAAACATATAGGTTAATATGTGTTTTTAATCCACTTCACACAGACGTTTTTATCTACCAAAAATAATTAAATTATGCGGATTTATATTTTGTTATTAAACTTTAATGATATTTAATCTTATAGTCCATACTTTGTGACAGTTCGACAAACTACTATCGATGTTCAGTATGTGTAGAACGCAATTAAAACTCTCACAGGACGCCCTAATTTATTAATTCAGATTTACTACTATACACCCCCAGCAAATTTTAAATTCCGATACAATCCGGAAAATATCATACATACGGTAAAAAGTCAAACGAAGTTGTAGTTCCTCCTTTTTATTTACAAATTTAGTCACTTCAGTGTTTGCTGGGTGATTTTATTTGAATCTTAATATTGAAACTGAAGCATGTTAAAGCCATTGTGACAGGAACTCTGTCCTCACGTTTGGTTTTCTTTTCCAAACAATCCACACGACTTAATTTTTGACTCACTGAGCTCAATCGCTCCTATCAAAACATTTTTGTACTTATTTCACTGAAATCGGCGGGATCTTATTATAAGTGTTTAACGATCTCTGAAGATTTTTGAAGTGATCGACTTATAAAACAGTAAACTAGAGATCGAGACAAATCAAGACATACGCAAAAAACATGAGTAACATACCAATAATACAATGTATCTATTATCTTCATCTTTGTGACTGTGTATACAGCGACACAAATCTGTGTAAAGACGTTCTAATGTTTGCACAGTACACCCGTCTGTATTCTCGACTAACTTTGATAATAAATCCACCGCTTCTTCTACGAGGTTGGGAACTAAAAATACATTCTTTAGCTATTTAAGATAAACGAAAGTATAGTTGCTAGGTTATACGATCAGTATGACCAGATCATGCTAAAACAGATACGAGAAGGGGTAGTATTCAATGTAGATGCTTGGATGGGTGAGGGCGTTGTTAGTTGAAGTTCACACTCATGTAATTTTCAGAGATTGAGGAAGTGTATATCTTTAGTTGGACACCATACTTAGGTAATTTCAAAATTTGATGGAATGTGTAACCTAGTTGGACATCATACTCACGTAATATTCAAAATTTGACAAAAATGTACTGTTAGTTTAACACTCATGTATCAGTTGAACACTTATGTAATTTTCAGAATTTGATAGAATGTGTACCCTTAGTTTGACATCACACTCGTATAATTTTCGGAATTTAAGAAAATATGTACTCCTTCTTATACATCAAACTCATTTAATTTTAAAAATTTGTGAAAATATATAACTCTCTTTCTCTCTAATACTGAAAAAGCTTCCTGTATGCTGCCAATGATATAAATTTCATTATTCACCTTCGGATTGTTTCACTTCTTGAAATTCTAAATTTCTTTTTACATTATCTACAATTTTCTCTTCTGTGTTAGTTATTTCCACATCATTTTTATGTTGGTATGACGCTTGCTCATCCTCTACAGTATTTTTAACAGAATTCTCTTCAATCTGTGGTTCGTCCGGCACAGAACACGTTGAATTATCATTTGTATCTAACACTTCTGAAGTTGGTTTTAATATTTTCTTTGCTGCTCGCTTATTTTTCTCAATAAGATCTAACGTGGAAGTATCAAATTCATACGGTTCACTTAATCCACGCACTCGGCGGCTAAACCTTGGTCCTGTTGGGTCACCTACAACAGGCTTTGTTGACGACGTGTTACCCTCATCTACCTCCATCGTTGATGTATTAGTGTTTTTCGATTTAGATATAACTTTCAAAAATGATGGAGCATTCGCATTGACATCATAACCTGTTACAAAAATTACTAAGTAAATAAACAAATAAAAAATTAACTTGTGCAAAAGAACAATACCTATTAAACTTTTAATACCAAGAAAACTTTCTTAAAAAAAATCGCCCTAGGTATAATTTACTAGCTAGCGTACCTCTATTAATTCGACTTTGATGTATTTCAATACAAAGCTGAAAAATAAACACAAAATCAGAAAAAAAAGAAATAAATACACACATATAAAAACTAACGACCATGGTAAATTTGAAAGCTATGTGGAATACATAAAAAACAAACTTTTTCAAATTCAGGATCAAGGTCATTGTGGACAAAAGCATGAGCGACATCTCTCAGTTCGCAAGCACGGTTTCTCAGCAGTTTATCGTATTGGTCTTTATCAGGATTGTATTCCAAACAATTGTTTGTGATCAAGTTAACATCTTCTAAGAAGTGAGCGCAGGTGTGATAATGATGTGCGTTTATGCGTGTCATTACTGTCGATAAATCCATTGGCTGTTGGATCACTTCTAAGTAATCATCGACCTATGTAATAGAAAAAAATTATGAAGAAAATGTACTTGAAATATCTGTTTTTGTTTTATTTAAAGCCAATCACAACAGAAAAATAGCGGTTTGTCGCGTGATCGAAATAAATGAAAATTAAGAACTTTTCTTCCAGGATTATTATTAAAAAGGTTTCCTTTCCAAAAATGTCAGGCTTTTCCAGATGTTGACTTATTATCTTTAGAAAGGAAATTGAGTTTAAACTATCATACGAACTAGATGTATATACCTCTCCTAAATCAACAGGTTTGGAAAACTCTTTGAACTTTCTGTCAGCTAACAACTTCCAAACCACTTGACGTAAAAACAATCGTAACTCTCTTAGCGTAGCTTCTTCACTTTCAACTAATTTTTTTGATTCTTCTGCTGATAGCTCGCGTGGTTTCGCGGGACTAGCAACTGCAAGAACTTCAGTACGTTGATGTCGTTCTAGAGATATTAAAGTTGGTAATGTAGTTTAGAATAAGCGAGGTTCTTGTAATTTTTATTTATACTTAGAACAAATTGCAACACAATGTGATTGGTTAAAAAATAACAACAAATTAAGGATTTCTTTTTTTTCTAGTCATGGAAATTTTTGACTGCAGGAATCCTGAAAATTGTTTGCGCGATTTGGTTTTAATGAAAACTTGCCTTTGCTGATATAATCAATTTTCGTGTGTATAAAATGTCTTAGTCATTTTATAAACATCCGAAAACAACAAATAATTTTAGCAAATCAACATTCCACAGGTGCAAATTATTATTATTATTATTATTATTTATTATCTTATTAATTTTCCATGAAAGCTGAAAGTACCTATAATTGCCCCTCATTGAATTTCCGCGCCCGAAGGCGTAGGAAATTCTTTGAAACCGTCGTTTTTTCTTTTGGAGCATTTTTTGAGAAAAAATCTACCCTGGGATTTCACGTTCCTCTGATTTTTTGTTACCTAAATGTCATTTTACGCCAAAATTGGTTCAAAAATTAAAACTACTTTATTTTCCACAATATTTGGCACAGTTAACAAAAAAAGTATACTGAACATGATGGTGACATTAAAATTTCGATTTTTTGGCCCCCTTAAATGTCATTTTAGGCCAAAATTTGTCCAAAAATTAAAACTACTTTATTTTCCACAATATTTGGCACAGTTAACAAAAAAAGTATGCTGAACATGATGGTGACATCAAAATTTCTATTTTTGGCCACCTTAAATGTCATTTTAGGCCAAAATTGGTCCAAAAATTAAAACTACTTTATTTTCCACAAAATTTGGCACAGTTAACAAAAAAAGTATGCTGAACATGATGGTGACATCAAAATTTCGATTTTTGGCCACCTAAATCTCATTTTAGCAAAAATTGGTCCAAAAATTAAAACTACTTTATTTTCGACAAAATTTTGCACAGATCACAAAAAAATATGCTGAACATGATGGTGACATCAAAATTTTGATTTTTTGCCACCTGAAATGTCATTTTAGGCCAAAATTGGTCCAAAAATTTAAACTACTTTATTTTCGACAAAATTTGGCACATTAATAGAAAAAATATGCTGAACATGATGGTGGCATCAAAATTTTGATTTTTTGCCACCTGAAATGTCATTTTAGGCCAAAATTGGTCCAAAAATTTAAACTACTTTATTTTCGACAAAATTTGGCACAGTTAATAAAAAAAGTATGCTGAACATGATGGTGGCATCAAAGTCTTGTTTTTTTGTCAACTAAATGCCGTTTAAGACCATAAACGTTTCAACCATGAATGATAGGCTATAATTTTTGTTCGCAATTTCTTTTAAAGTGTGAGTTTATTTTGACACGTTTCGTTTTGTTTGCGTTTGTTGTAAGATGTAATGTCACTTGTGTGTTTTATCTTCAGAGCTTCAAGCACCAAACCTCTTCGAATGTTTGGCACGATAACAACGAATTAGCAGGTTGTCATCAAATATTTTGGTAGCGAGCGGAAATTCTTAGAGCCCCCAGGGCTTCTTGTATTTCTTAAAAAGGTAACAGTGATACTATGCAACTGATACATACTTTCTGTACTTTCGGCGATCGGTTTCTTCAAAGCATGAACCAACAACAGCTCTTTAAAAAATGTGTAACGATCAGAGGAGGTCGGAGACGAGATTTCAATCAACTAAAAATAAATCCATAAAAAACAATTAAATAAACGCAAATTATTATTGCCTATTTATCACAACGACAAGGAGGAGGAGGGGATGTGATGCCTCCCAATATAATTATAATCAGTAAAGTTTGTAACATAGAGGTATCCAATAGAAATTACTATTTTAACCCTATATCTTGTATTTAACTTGTCATGGTACTTAATTTTACATTGTCATCAAACTTTTGTCCCCAGCCCTACCAATTTGTTTACTCTTTCATGGATACTGGGCACTCGTAGATGATGATTTAGTGTAGGATAAACAATAGAGTAAAACTATTAACTACCTCGTTGTTTATAGAGGAAAATAAGTCTTGAATCGATTCTTGTAAATCTGAAAATGCCACTTCCGCTGTTGCCAGAAATAACAAAGGAGAATTAGAAGGAATGTCGTGTAACAGAGTCATAAAAGTAGCTTTGGTAGTTTCTTGGACTGAGCTCCACCAAATATCAATATGCGGCAGGTATATTATACTGGGAGTTGTTCTTCTGGCTTCACGAAATACCTACAACGAAAAAGTTATACATTTATAGTTCCTAAGTACATGCCCTAACTGACATTAATTTCCCATTTAGCTTCGCAGTTGCTTAATTTTTAGCAACGGCAGGCCAATTTGTTGCTTGGCGCATTGCTTAACATAATAACCCAAATCCATAAAAAACTAATGATTTAAAATTTGTCAAGTGGGTTGACGCAACAAGTGGGGAAACGTTTATTAACTTCAATCAAACTCGGCATTGTTCCTTATTTGGCGCTAAATTTTTTTAAGCTTAATCTCACTCTACTTAACAAATGCAGCTTATTAAAGTGTGTACCAGTACAAATCAAAATAAAAAACATTATCAGGTTTGTGACAGCTGATGACTCTAAAAGACTGAAAACACTATATTTAAAGTCGTCTTTTTTCTGACTACAACCTCAGTAAAATAATCTAATACTACTAGGTCTGTTTACCTGAGCAACGGCTTCTTCAGGAGCACGTGAGGAAGTGCCAAATAAAGCTGGAAGATCAAGCATATGCGTGGTTAAATGCTCCATGGCGTATAAAAACGCTGGAGCTATATAGGATGTCTGACCATTGCCACTTTTGCCAAAAACAAGTAAACGAGGCCTAAAATATATAACATTGTGCAATTTTTTTTAACGTTATTTTTTTAGATAAAATTTCCATTCAGGAAAAAAGAAAATGTATTTGATACCTGTGTATTACTTGTGCATCCATGGTCTGCATGCTTGTTTTTAAAAATTCTCCAGATGATTCCACTACTGCATGACTACGCTGTCTGGATTTAGGTTTTTCAAATATACTAGGTGCTTCATCCTCATCAAAATCGATAGCATCCTCCAACGCGTGATCTAAAAATCGAGAATGTGCATAAAATCATCTTTTAGCAGAGGAACAAACTTCTTGCAAATTGATAAGGGTATCTTGATATTAGCAATGCTAAAATATATATGGCGAATTAGAATGAGATGGTCTTTTAATTAATGGAGTCGACCTACCCTGTATCTTCTGCCCAGGGGGAAATATTTTATTCAATACTGCAAGTCCTTTATCAATGCAGGATTGAAGTAATGGTTTCAGACTTTCATTAAGAGATCTACCAGGTGATAGCGAAGAACGATGAGAAGCTGGTGTTATTGTCTTCATGGCGTTTTTAAAATCCACTGCAGCAACTTTAATTTCGTTCATGTCCAGAACAAGTTTTTTATTTGTTTCGTATATTTGTGGATATCTTCTACGTAATGCAAACAGCGCAGTTTCAGTACAAAGAGCTTTTATGTCAGCACCACAATACCCCACACATTTATCTGCCAGTTCGCAAAGAAATACTTTATTCAACCTGGGCTGCCATGCAGATGTGTGAATTTCAAATATTTTTTGTCTTGCCTGGAAAGTAATCACAAAGCTATACTAAGCATATGAAATACTAGTGTTGCCACTTTTTTAGAGCTGTTTTAAACAGACTTTATTATTCATTATTAATACATTTACTTCTCTTTGATTGATTCATGTAAGTAAACTCGAAATGTAAAATAATAAATTCATTTGTTTTTCGAAAATTGAGTTTAACACTTACCGTTTTATTTGGTAACGAAAACAAAAATTCTCGATCAAATCGACCAGGCCTACGTAGCGCTGGATCAATTGCATCCAACCGATTTGTAGCTCCAATTACCACAATTTCACCTCGTGCATCCAGACCATCCATCAACGCAAGTAATGTTGAGACAATAGAACTATGAATTTGATCTTGACGAGTAGAGCGTACAGGAGCAATGCCATCGATTTCATCAAAAAATATTATTGATGGTCGCATCTGATAAGCCTGGTATAAATAATTTTCGTCTTTAATTTAACTAGTCCATGAGAATTCACCCATCAATACTCACAGCTTCCATCATCAAGCTCGGACAGTAAGCATTGTGATATAGACTAGTTATTACCCCGTGGAAAAACCCACAGAAATCTCCCATTCGCTAATTATGATTACCATTTTGGCTCACTAACAAACAGACATGAAAAGCCTGCGGAAAAAACCACAGGTTTGCCCATCGTACATATTCTGGTCATCAAATTTTCTCCTTGGCACACATATCTTGAGTACGCTATTCTATTTTGTGCATCCTTACTACAAAGTGGTAATTCGACTAGAATGTTTAAAGAAAAAAACATACCTGATCAAACAGCAGACGCAACTGTCTTTCTGATTCACCAACCCATTTACTCAAACAATCAGCTCCTTTGCGCATGAAGAAAGCAACTTTCTTGCCTTCAGAGCTACATTCATTTGCCAATGCTCTTGCAACTAAAGTTTTTCCAGTTCCTAAGAAAGCAAATAAAATCTTACTAAAAATGTATGCAAAACAAAATTGTCTTGATTGCAACTCAAAAAACTACGGCCTATTTTGTGACTCTTTCGAATTAATTTTTAAAATAATATTTTCATACCAGGTGGTCCATAAAACAAAACTCCTCTGGGTGGTGAAATGCTAAATTTTTGAAACACTTCAGGATATAGCAGTGGGAAAACAACCATTTCCTTAAGAGCTCGAATATGATGATCCAAACCACCAACATCAGAAAAGTTTGTCTACAAAAAAATATAAAAACAACTGTACAAACATCATTCCATAAGATATCCAAAACTTTCTTGTCTATTACAAAAATCTAGCCGCTAATCATTGGAAAATGCCACCGCATAAAACCACTTTTACTATTGATAAAAGCGTTTTGAAATACAAAAAAATTTGTGTTAGCAAAAAAAATTTTTGATACCTTGCTGTCAATTGTCATTGGGTCGACATCAGCAAGACTGGAGCCCATTGGGTTTGCATTCGCTCTTTCTCTATTGCGTAAAGCTCCAGTCATGTCATCTAATTGAAAATTCATGGGAAGACATCTCATTCTAGCTTGATTCATGCTTTTTGCTTTGCGTCTTTCAAATGCAGCTTCATCATCTATATATATCCATAGATAATGTGGATTCTTTGTTTGCAGTAATAATTATAGTAAATGTATATGGCAACTGTATTTTATGTCAAAATTTATAAAACCTTAACTTGCCTCTACACAAGCTTGAAAGTTGACTCAGTATATGGCAAGCTATTTTCTAATCTCATCTACCCACGAATTCAGATTACTTTCATTATTAAAAAGCATGACTTTTTTTGGTGCTTACATTACATCCTATGAATTAAATTACATCCTATTTACATCAGAAATGAAATTTTTTTAAACAGGTAAATATTGCACAAAGTAACACCTTGATTAAAACACAAACCTGATGAGGATGTAGAGGAAGTTCTTCTTCTACGTTTATAACGTCTATGATGGGGTGATGAAGCATGCTGAGGTATTCTTTTCATATGTTTGACTTTATGCAATGGAGATCGAACCTCGTACATAACACCTCTTCGCTGCCGGTTTGAGTCTAAAAGACAATACTTATTTCAAATTATCCAAATAGTTTAGGGATCCAAAATAAACACAACATGATATACAACTTACGAAGAGGAGGAGCTTGATAATAATTAGTCTTTGGTTTGGTTTTTCTCAAACTATATGCATGGACTTCGTCTTCTTCCGCACTCCCCTCCTCTTCATCGCTTTCCTCATCACTATCTTCTTCTTCTTCTTCATCATCGTCATCATCTTGAGTGTCTTCTTCGTCACCTCTTCGTCTTTTTATAGAGTCATACATACTCGCTTGCTCCTGTAAAAATTATGACAGTCCATACATTATTTAGAATAACTTCAAAATCATTTGGTATAAATACAATATACACAATCAGTTTAACTAACAGTACTTTTCAATGGATGAAATGCACCTGTTTACATGATCCTTTAAAAATCAGACAAATTTTATTTTGTATTATTTTTCAACATGGACAGCACAGTGCAAAGTTCAGTGGCTAAGTAAATAACAGAAAAAAGACGACAAAAAAACAAAATTTCAGTAAAAAATTTGGTTATGGCATAGAGATTTATTGGGTAACTAATTAATTAGATACTACTATGCTTTGTGGGGGACTCCATAATAAAAAGGACATATGTGAGATTTGCATCCCTATATGGAGGGGATCTCACATCCACCAATATGTATAAATTTTTGTAACTTTGCAATAAATTCTTCAGTCAATTCAATTTATTTTAACTCTGTTTCCCATTTCAGAAGTAAAATTAACACATCTGAAGTTGTCTGCAAACTCATATACAGGTTGACAACCATTTAAAACGAAAAGAAACAAAATGTTTCAATAGATAAACTCATAAGATAAAATAAAAGAACACGTCCATCTTTTAACAAATGCATAGAAATTCATCGGTTTTTGCTATTTACACGATCAGTTTTTTTTTATCTTCTGTTTAAACTGTCTATTTAAACATATTGTGTATTTCAGCCTTAACTTGACAACTTACCATTTCCAACATTTCTTGGTGTTTTCTTTCAATAGACCTTTGAATTTCGGATTCATTAAATGTTTCAAAAACTTTTTTTGGTTGACGATCACTTCTTCGAATAATACCTGATCCAAAATTTTGAAATCGTAAACTTGAAGAACGTTTCATTCTACGATTCGATTTGTGATCATACGGGTGTGTTCTAAACCAAGTAAATCCATATTAAATTTACCATGGAAAAAGTGTAGATAACACAAAAATGTGAGTATAAGATATTTTCTGTCTATATTCCGCTTTCACACTGAAAGTAACTTTGTCAACCGAATAGTTGACGAAAAGTTACAAAGATGCCAATGTGGACGTGGCTTTTTTCCAAATATGTAATTTTTTATATCTTTTAGAGAAAACCCATGGAATACTTTCACTTTGCAAATTTAAGAAAACTTGTGGAGTAGTTTTTAAGATATGACATTCTGAATATGATTATTTTTATTTTTGATCAAGCATAAAAAACTGAAAAATTAAACATTATAGATAGAGAAGTATGATAGTCAACTCCAAATGAATACAAATAAAATTTACTACACTCATGCAGCTTTTACAGGGAGTCTACACTTGCCAGACTGGTATATGGTAAATAGCACGACACCTGGACATGCCCTGAATGATATAGGATTTTACCAAGGAGTTTCAGGAGAGATAGAGGATCATTCTGAAAATCTGGTAATTTGGCATAGTATGGTTGAGGAGCAAACTACAATCGTGTTCAAAAATTATTGGAATAAATGCCTAATTTTAAAGATCATACTAACAAGACTCGCCAAAGTTCAATTGAAAATGTTCAAAACAGACTTAGGTTATTCTTAGGTTATTTGCTTAGATCCTAATCCTTAAACTGTGATGATTCCTGTAGACGTCACCATACCTTATTTTCTCCATATCCTGTATCTTCGCAGGTCGTCGCTTTAATTGTTCCCTAAGGTGACTCCAATTTAATTAGTTGTTCTATGGCCCGACCGACCCTAATTATCACGAAAACAAAAAAATAATATCAAGCAAAAAAGTTTTAAAGAAAAAAAAGGAAAAAAAAACAAATTCTCATCACATCTTGTGAAATTATAATGAGCATAGAAGATAATCAATGATATTATTTTTTGTTGATTGAATGTCAAAAAGGTGAATCAATAACGTTACTTAAGTTAGGACCACTGGAAGTTGATTCTTTGTTCATGGTAATTTGTTGCGATAAAACTTAAAAGGGTGATGCGCTAATTTTGTAATCACAAAAATAGTTACGTGGTTAAACAAAAGTTTTTGAATTTTTATATGATTTATACTAAAAATTAGCTACTTTCGCTAAAATAGTTATAATCATAACATCCTCCTTTGTTATGATTAATATATATGTTTAAAATTACGCTAGCTAAACTGTAATACAGTCGATACCATTTAGAAAAAATACTTAAAACAAGGTAGAATATGCTTGTATAACCTGCTGTAAAACTTTCAAAACAATACAAGTATATTCTGTACAACTTTTAAAACAACACAAGAAAATTTCTTGCTGCATAACTTATAAAAACAAGTTTTTGAGAATGCAAGTATTTTTACCTGAAACAAATTATTATTATTTTTTCTTCGCAACTAAAAAATATAAACTGTGTGCGTTATGCAAAAACACATTTGTAACACCCTCCTCCGTTGTTATTTTTTTGTTGTTCCCACCATACATTCTCGATAAAATTATTTTTATTTCACCGACTGACCATAAGCTACTATCGACTTCGCCCGTAGAACAACTAATTAAATTTGAGTCGCATAACGCAGAAATCACAAAAAATGCAATTAGCGCATTTTTTACCTTCCTCGCCCGCACTACCTATCTGCCAAAGCGAAACTCTTGCAGCCTGCCTCTAAATGCTACAGTTGACAGTGACATATCCAAGGATGTTTTGGTTATACTTTTTGCTTAAATAGAGTCTCTGTGAGAAGCTATCAGGTTGGTGCTGAGGGTTTTTTCCAAAGGTTATAAGTAAGGAGTATACACTAAAATTTAACTGTTTTAGACATGTCAGAATTGTGAATCAACAATTACACTTTCTTTGCAAATGAAATAGTTACAGAACAACTTTAATTTTTAAATTTGTTTTTTTAAGATTAAGAATTTGGAATCCCATACTAGTCAAATGGTAGCAAATACATTCTGGATACATCACTGGTTAAAGGTTTGCTTTTAGGAAAATTTTAATTCTTAGAACAGCAAAAAGCACACATGAAGGATTTTATGCATGCACTCAGGTCCATTTATTTGGGAAGGGGAGCGAGGGGTTCCAGGTGTCCTTTCACACATCTCTAACCTGGTTATTCTCATACCTTTTGGCATTGGGTGCTTAAAAACTTTGTGTATTAGCATAACAGGTAACTTACTACACTGTAAAAGACCTTATTCCGCTAATTGTAATTTTCCATAAATATTTTAACAAATTCACAAAATTATTACTAGCAAGAGCTTCAGAGATGTTTTTAAGCCTTGTCATTGTTGCTACAATTTACTAAGAAGACAAAACCAACAGAAATATCATCACCTTCGTCTTTCCAAATTTCTCAAGCTTCGTCTGTGATAACTGTCATGGAAATCAATATTATCATACAATCCAACCATTCCTCGTCCACTTCTTTTCCGTGGTTTTAAATCAGAGTTTTTATTCCCAACTTCCTATTAAATAAAAAAATCTTAAAACTAAATACTTGCCATGAGGATCAGTTGGGATTTTCTTGAGAAAGGACATTGTGTTGGCTGAAATTAGGCAAGAAAAAATTGTTGTCGCAAGACTGAGGAAAGGCATAATTGATATAAAGGTGAGGTTCTGTGGGTCCAGGGAAAAGGAACATTGTGGCTTAAAATATCACTTGTCCTCTAATATCCAGTGCTTTTTGTAAAAGAAAACAGAAGAAAAAAGATGTCTGAGGAGAGAAGAATGCAAAATAATATATGGTAACAAGGTTTTTGAAACAACATGGAGTATACACAAGTCTTTTTTATAAAAACACAAGCCTTTCCAATAGAACAAAAAAAGAAAACCATCAGGCTTAAGTCATTGTTTATAAAACTAAATCAATAATAACTGTGGAATAATATTCATATTGATGCCATTACGCCGCTGTTCGTAAACACATTTGTGAGTAGTTCCACAAATAAGAACAAAATAAGGCTGAATTTGGAAATTATAAAACCTCATTGTCAGCGCATATTCTCTATTTTTTGGCCAGACTAATATCTTTTCATCGAGATGTGGAAACAGACAACAGGTGCTGGGAATGAGGCCAGAGGACAAGTTAAAAAAAAAATTCCTGTAAAACATAAAGACATTTTTAGTTCGCTCATCTATGCAACCGGCGCCGTAGATTAGTGGTTATAGCTCTCGTACTCTGTGCGGGAGACCGGGGTTCGATTCCTCTTGACGGCGATTCAACATGGGCGAGTGAATGTTACCATAGCCCCGGGTTAACCCAAGCCATGTGAGGGAAATTGGGAAGATGGCACACTGTGTGGGCCGTTGGATGTTGCCGAGAGTTGTCTAGTAGAGCGCTGGCTCCAATTGGATCTGCGTAGCTCAAAATGAGCATTAAATACTCTAGGACTCTCCATCTACGCCATGGCCCCTCCTGGAAATAATAGACAGGGTATATCCCTCGATATTTGTGAGGCTAGCCATGTAAAATATGCACATCTATCTATCTATCTAACCAATGATAAAACTATTTTATTGTAACAATTTTGACATATCGTTATTAAATGTAAAATATACATATATGTCGATAGAGAACATTTTCTCTCCTTTGCTTATTTTGCAAATAATAAAAGTAAATAAAAAATATGAAAGTTGAAGACGTGTACGAACTTTATTAAAACAGTTGTTTAAAGTCATTTATTGTAAAAAAATTATGTGATCATTTGTGTGCATGACTACCAGAATGCATGCATGTCCACAATAATTTTTATGTATGTTAATTTATGTAGTGAGCCTGAAATCTCATGCACATAGCATCCTAAATCGCACCAAGCTGCAAAACACATTTTACTGGTTCTTATAAAAAAGCATGAAGATTGTGGCTAAATCTTCTAAAAAAAAATTTTTGGTAACAAATCTTAGACCTCTTTCCTAGGTCTCATATTGTCATATTGTCCCAATATGAAAAATGAAAAATCAGCTCCAGGGACAAGGTTCACTTCAATAGCAAAGTACAATCCGAAAGTAAGCTTCCACGTATGGTCTTTACAAACTATTTCCTGCAGGTTGAAAGCCCTTTTATCTTTTGTTTCTCAACTACTTTAATGATCTATGCGACCGCTATGTTGCGAGTAATCCAATAAAAGCTTTGTTGAATTACAGCCATTTTCTTACAAAATGTTTTACAAAATCATAAGGTTATGAGCAAGCACAGTTGCCAGATCGTTGTTAGCTCTGTTTGTTTAGATAACCATAATATTGTTGGTATATTGGATAGATATACATGCCAAAGTCATTGTAATAAAATTGTTTTATCATCAGATAAATAGTTTTATCATAGGTGGCATAGATGGGCAGCAAACCTCATTTTTAAATGAATTTAAAAATTGTTATACTTGTCTAAAATTCAATATTGGAAGATGTGCACATTATTTATGGTACTTAGTGTCATTATGTGCACAAAGAGGGTGCCCATAAGCTGCAAAAGCCTGCATATATAAGGTCGAGTTTGGCCGATTTTACAAATTAAAACATTTTCAAAATGCAATTCCTTGTGACATACCATGCGAACGGAAGAAGGCGCTTGAAGAGAAATGAGTTAATAAAGTTTATATATAAGTTTTTATCGAGTAAATCTTATCAAAAACCATCAAAAACAGTTCTTTTAAGAACTCCACTACCACATAGTAAGTTTATTTAATTTTTATAGTTTTTTGAATCATTAGTGTCTGTTTTTCTTTTTTTTTTTTCGAGCATTGTTCAGGTCTATGCAGGTTTATTCGGGCGAATACTGGAAGATACGCAGAACTCACCCGAAAACGTCTGCACTTTTTACGGCGAATGCAGCTTATCGGCACCCTCTTTGTGCACATGCAATTCATGAAAGCTTTTACTCGTATTAACCGAATCTCACTCTTTTTTTTAAACTTGTTTTAAACACACACAAAAAATACCTTCTCTTCAATGTCTTTTCTATCATTATTCTCGTTCTCATTTAAAATCTCCGTGTTCTCTTGTTCCTGCTCAATGCTATTTTCTTCATATCCATTAACATCATTATTGTGTCCATTAATGGCCGTAAAGTCCTCGACATCTTTACTATAGGAGTGTCTAGTGTGCACCATAATTTAACGTCTTTTTATCTTGTTTTTCTATTTTACCTGGCACATTTAAACCCAAATTTAGCCACTAATTACAAGAAAATTATGTTTACCTAACTTGACCTAAAGCAACTTTGTTTTGTCTGGTGTAATGCTAGCACAGAGTGGACCAGAATGCTACAATTATCTTACCAGTCATAACGCTATCAAGAGAATGTTCTCGTATTCTGGCCAGGGAAAAAATACAATAATATCGCGCGAAACTTCGTCTCTTTTTTTGAAATGTATACAGAATCTCTTTAATAATATCCAGCTGACTCATCGAGATTTTAGTTCCAAAATGCGCTTTCGAAAACGAAACTGCAGGCATTCATTAGCCTGGGTATTTGCTGCCCTACAACACTACACAACCGTAATCCAATCTCGTCCCCAGAGCTTCTTGTTCGCTTTTTGGTGCGTGTTGATGCGGACTTTTGGGTGACGAAAATTTTCACCAACGAAAAGAAAATTTTATGTTAACTTCAACAAATTTTGATTTTTTAGCATGAAATACGTCGAAGTCCTCAAAAAAAAATCTTGTTTAACCGCCAAGTAAGGGCTTCAACAGAGTCAACAAACCTTGGGGACGATACGAGGATGCATTTTGATGCATTTTTTTTTCACGAAGCAAGTAAGTAAGTAAGTAAGTTATATTTGCCATCATTATAAAATCGTTAAAAATATTTACAGAGAAAAAGAAATTGAAAACAAATAAATAAAACAATAAACTATATATAATATTAAAATGTATCATAAAAAATATAAAATAAAATTAAATGCAATTTTCCTGAGTGTTGATATGTTTGATGGCTGGATAACACAAAACAAGCCAAGGCGAGATTTCCATTGTGGTCCATTTCTACCCTTATAGAAAAAAAGATAAGCAAAACGAAAACGAAAGGATTATCAAAAGATCATATGAATTTAATTCACAAAATCATCTGAGTCCCTTCTCGTTATAACATCAAAATAGTGCTTTTTTAGGTTGTGTTTAAAACTGTTTGTAGTACTAGATCTTTTAAGACCCTCAGGAAGAGTATTCCATAAGGAGGGTCCAAGGTAGGAAAGACACTGTTGACCTTGGGATGTTTTTACACAAGATTGTTCAAGCCTCTGGAATGATGAACGAGTCGAAGCTCTTCTATGACTTGATGGAATAAATACATCAGACATGTACAGAGGACATTTTTTCTGAAAAAATTTATATGCATGATTGTTTACGCATACTTTAAACCTTTCGCCAACTGGTAGCCAATTTATTTCCTTAAAATCCGTAGCACCTACATGTGATCTGCTACTTTTTTGTAAACAGAAGCGAACACATTTGTTTTGAGCAACCTGGAGCTGGTTGAATTAAAGAGTTACAAAGAAGTCGTCGCAGATCCTTGTTCAAAAATGAGCTTTGACGATAAAGAAATTTAATGGTAGAGAAGCGAATTGGACGGCGAATTTGCCGGGAAAATGTATCTGAGTATGAACAGTTTTGTTTGTTTTGATTTTGCTTCGAAGAATTCGCTTTGCCGTAAAGTAGAAGAGATAGAGAAATGTTACTTCTGGTGCAGTCGCGCGCGCGTCCAACAATGACGTCACAAGAAATCCGGTACCATAGCCATGCCTAGCCATGCCTAGCAGGGTAAAGTCCCTTATAAGTAATGACGTCATCAAAGTATACAGAATTAGAGGTCCAAAAATTTTTCTACACGCTAGGTCGAGCAGAATGAAATCGTCGGACAAAAAAAAAATAATAAAAGAGAAAATGAATACACGCACTGTCAAACAATTACGCGATATTGCAAAAACACGTGGACTTAAGGGTTATTATAGGCTACGTAAGGCTGAATTGATTACCCTATTGGAAAATGTACCACAATACGCCCCGAGACCACCTAAAAGGCTTCCAGTTAAACCAACGGAGGAAGTACCGCAGTATGCTTGGAGGCCTCCCAAACAACCAGCTAAGCCTATAACATCAGAGGATATGGACGTCTTCGAGAGACCGGAGATGGCCAAGACCCGTCCAACCATCGGGGGTAAAATCAGGGAATGGTACAACTGGGTATTGCCACCATCTGTCTAAAAATCGTTCCGTTGTAATGGATGGAATTAAGGGATTTTATAACCGGCTTGTGAACACTGTCCCCAAACCTATAAAAGAGGGGGTCAAGAGTGCATATGCGACCCTTAAACGTACGTTGATGAATCTCTAACAGGGCAACCAACACAAGACCTACGCTCCATGATGAGGTTAAAAAAGAGGCTGAGGAAGACTATCTATATGAACAGCCGGGGCAAGATTATACACCTAGGGAACATAAGCATGCACTCCACAGGACCTTCCGAAGTTTCCGAATTCCTGGTATAGGGGGTTGGGGCGACGTTGATGGGTATATAGGAATGGTGCGATCAAACGTGAAAACCCTGGTTTGGGACCAGGTAGAAGATATGTGGTCGGCAAAGGTACAGTTATCCCTGTTGATTATGTGGAAGAAGCCTTCAAAAATAGAGGGGGCTAACGATGAGTACATTGAGGTGAAGAAGGTCTTTCATAGTAATATGGCCTCGGTATTCCAGGGCAGCGATGTAGATGATGTGCTGGATAGGATGTTTGTCCAAATCAAAACAGGCGTGGAAAATCCGGCACTACCTCGGAGTGGCTTTACGATCTCTCAAATCCTATAACTCGATGCAGATTTTCACAAATTGAGATTAACAAGAAGCTCGTCGTATATAGAGCTACCAAAATGGATAGCCTCTAAAAAGGCAATTGTTAACCCAAAAAATGAGGATGAGGAGTGTTCAAGTGGGCCATTATAGCATCCCTAAATCATGAGGAGATTGAATAAGATCCACAAAGGATCGGCAAGCTGAGGTCCTATGTAGACCTTTATAACTGGGATGGTATAGAGTTCCCAACAAGTATCAAAAATATATACAAATTTGAGGCAAATAACACCGACATTGCTGTGAACGACCTTTATATAGATGGAAAGAAGATAAATATCCTACGTCGACTGGTACACAACGAGCGTACCAAGATGGTGACTCTATTGCTTATCACCGATGATAAAAAGACCCACTATACGGCGGTCAAAAGTCTATCGAGGCTCCTGGG
This sequence comes from Hydractinia symbiolongicarpus, assembly GCF_029227915.1. Taxonomy (NCBI): domain Eukaryota; kingdom Metazoa; phylum Cnidaria; class Hydrozoa; order Anthoathecata; family Hydractiniidae; genus Hydractinia; species Hydractinia symbiolongicarpus. The sequence continues at coordinate 11,754,561 of NC_079882.1, read as the reverse complement.
CAAGGAGACTTTGAAGAATAGGAACCCAATATACTTCTGCCTAAACTGTCTACAGGGATTTCCCACAATTGAATCGAGGGACAAGCATTATAGGTACTGCATCGATCATGAGGCAGTCAAGATTACGATGCCAAATGAGACTGAAAAATGGCTATACTATAGGGATGGACAGCAGCAATATAAGGTACCCTTTGCCATCTATGCAGACTTCGAGAGTCTGCTAGTTCCGGTAGAAGATGTAAGGTATACCAAGACGAAAAGTCTGAGTAAACACGTACCGTCCGGCTGGTGTACCTATAGTACCTTTGCTTACGGGGACGTACCGGGTCCCTTAAAAGTCTATAGGGGTGAGGACTGCGTCACCCGTATGGTGAACCACCTAGAGGATGAGGTGAAACGTCTCTATAATACCTACCCGCAGCAACCCATGACTCAACTAACAGAGGTCCTAAAAAAGGAACATGACGAGGCCACGCACTGCCATATCTGCCTAAAACCCTTTGATAATTATGAGAATAACCGTAAGGTCAGGGACCACTGCCACTATACAGGTCTGTATACAGGTGCGGCGCACGCAATATGCAACCTCAAATACAGGATACCCAGCCACATCCCTGTAATCTTCCATAACCTTTCAGGGTATGATGCCCACCTGTTTATCCGGGAACTGGGTGAAAAAAATGATACTCAGGACATAGGCTGCATTGCTGAGAACACGGAGAAGTGCATCAGTTTCAACGTGAAATTCAAGGTACCCCTTGGAGGTATGGGATATGGTGATGGCGAGAAGTACAAGACAATAGAGATACGGTTTATCGATTTCTGTCGATTTATGATATCATCACCGGACAAATTGGCAAGCAATCTCATTGGCACAATCGCCAAACTACGAGATCTTGTGTGTGGTACCCTACTATATATCGTTTGTCCTTACCTCCGTTAGCAGGCCCGGCTTCCGAAACTGTCAGGTATTCTACATTGATATCATCGATATTTGTAAACGTGGTAGCAAAATTGTAGAATAGTTTTGGATTGACAAGCTCGTTCTCAAATTTCAGCATCTTCTTTATTGTATAGGTCATGGTACATACGCAGCCACCTTCGTTATATGTGATATATTCGTGATAGCAGTACCAGCATAACATTTTACCGCCTAACACAAACCTCCGACCACAGATGCATCTGTCGTATGCATCAAATATACGCTCACAGTCATTACATTGTTCATTCATTTATTATGACATCAAGACGGTCCTCAATCCTCCGCTCATTGGACCCCTTTTCTCCTCTTGTACGCATGCCAGGGTTACATGTGGTAGGGATAGACCAATGGCGGTAAGAAAGGTCATGAAAATCATGTTTTCAAGCTATGTTGACAATTAATGCACATTTTATTATATGTTACACATATTCAAGTACCTTGGGATCTTTTTCAACGGCTTTATTGCACATGTCCTGTGTTTTAAACTAGTCCGACACATATTGGAGTATGCATGGATTCTTTTCAACAGCCCCATTACACATGTCCTGCATCTTAAACCTATCGGGTACATACCTCAGCAGCCATGGCTCCTTTTCAACAACTTTGTTACACATGTCTCGCGTTATGACTTGGTCCGATACATACCTCAGCAGCCATGGCTCCTTTTCAACAGCTTTGTTACACATGTCTTGTGTCTTGAAACTCATCTTTATTATTAGTATTATCTCGCAACAATTTTGCTGTAAGATAACGTTTTCAGGATTGCCCCCCACCATTTTTCAAGATCTGCCTTTTCATCCTCTGAAAAACACCAATCGATGATCCTATCTGGATGCCATGTTATCGGAGCTAGCTCCTCCTTAATTCTTTCTCTGTTGATAGGCTTTTCGCCATTTAGGCTTGGCGTTCCTATTTGACATCATATTGTGGTTAACAAACCCAATCCAGTACGCATCAAAACAGCCATGGATCTTTTTCAACAGCCCTATTGCACATGTCCTGTGTCTTGAGCTGGTCGGGCACATCCAAAATCAGCCAGGGCCTCTCCTCAAAGACCTTGTTCCACATGTCCTGCGTCTTGAGCCGGTCCGGTACATACTCGAACATATTGAAATCCTCCTCGACGGCCTTGTTACATATGTCCTGCGTCTTGAGCCGGTCCGGTACATACTCGAGCATGCGGAGATGATCCCCGACGGCCTTGTTACACATGCCATGTGTCTTGAACCTATCGGGGACATACTCGAGCATGCGGAAATGATCCTCGACGGCCTTGTTACACATGTCCTGCATCTTGAACCTATCCGGAACATACCTTAGTTGGCAGGGCTCCTCCCCAACAACTTTGTTATACATGCCCTGCGTCTTGAACTGGTCCGGTATATACTTGAATAACCCGGGCATCTCCCCAACAGCCTTACTGCACATGCCTTGGGTCTTGAACCTATCCGGAACATACGGTAGCATCAGGGGCTCCTCCTTAACATCTTTAATCCAATGTTCCTGGCTTGCTATATCGTTTTTGATATGTTGAAAAGATTCTCCTTACATAGTCTATAATAAACCTTAAGTCCACGGGTTTTTGCAATATCGCGTAATTGTTTGACAGTGCGTGTATTCATTCTCTCTTTTATTATATACGATTTTTTGTTTTGTCCGACGATTTCATTCTGCTCGACCTAGCGTGTCTTTACTGCGCATGCGTTGATTTTCAAGGACAATAATTACGGCTCAGGATTTACAAGACCCTGGGGATCAGGTTATTCCACATAACAACCCCTCAGCTTTGTAAACGCATCTGGTCTGCAAATTATTATGTAAATTTTAAATATGGTGGAGCTGTTCTGCCCAATCTTGGAACGCGCCCTGTCTTAAGACTGGCCTGGCCAATCTTCGGACAGTGACAAATTGGCGGCCGGTCTTAAGACGGGCCCATCCAATCTTCTGACGCACATGCCCAATCTTAGAACGCGTGGAGAAGGCCATTGAACAAGTAAAATTTTAGACTATATAAGTTCTACAATACCATAAACTGTTGAATTTTCTTCCTAATTTAAAAAGCTGACATATTATATCAGGTACGTTTGGTATGAAACTTTATCTCAGTACAAAAGAAATTAAAGATATGCAGCTTGGCTAGCTGGGGGATTGGGGTAGTCAAATGGATAAAGAACCTTGATAATAAACCTTTTCTTCAGAAAGAACAACTTTATAATCTTTTTTTAAAATTAGCTACTACAAGTTATAAGGGCTAGATAATGACATCACATTTGGGGGCAAACAAACACTCATTGAATTTATTATAGGACTTTTGCCAGAAAGTAACAAAGATGTAATAGCTAAAAGAACAAAAAGAGAAGAAAACAAAGGATGCAAGACTTGTCAAAATAATCTGTCTAGTTTAGATATCTAGCTCATTGTTCATAGCAATGAAAAAAGTTTAACAACTATGTATAATAGTGTATCACAATATTTTTTCCCAAATGGTAATGTGTCTGGAAAGTTTGTTTTTATGAATTTGTGGCAGAATTCAGACCATTCTGAGCTGTATGAACTTTTGAGGAAATTATCCAATTCCTTAGCCAATTCTGGGTCGTCTGTTTTCAGCTTCTCCATGTTAGCAGCCACCTGATACGCTCCGCCAGATTTCTGTGCAAGCAGTGGATTTAATCGGCGATTTAGCGATTTTCTTAAAATTGTTTTTAAAATGCCATTCTTGTTCAGATTCCCAAGCACCCTGTTCCATTCTTCTGTCTTAGGATTCTCGTCATCTGAATTGTCTGAAGGAGCTATAATTACATAACATGAGATAATCGATCTGGGTCGAGGTCTTTATGTGCTGTTTTTTCACTGTGTCCAAAGATCGGCCTGCCCAATCTTTAGACAGTACTGGCAAATTAGCTTTTCGCTTCTAAACCCGAAATTTGATGTGTTAAAATAAATAGTGTTTATTTATTTTATTTATTTATCATTTATTCAACTTCCATTAGATAATGGTTCTTCTGCCTAAATTAAATTCTGCCTAAACTATTTTTTAATGAATAAATAAAAAAAGTAATCACAGGTAAAACCGCTGCAGTAAGGGATAGTGTTTAAGTTTCGTTACGGGCTCCCGCGTTCCAAGAATAGCGCATACGCACCCCATCCTGTTCAGAAACACAAATCTGAGAAGCCGTCCGAAGATTGGCCTAACCTGGCTTCCCGCCCAATCTTATGACGCCCTGCCCAGTCTTAAGACCGGCCGGCCAGTCTTAAGACTGGGCAATTCTGTGTCTTAAGATCGGTCGGTGTCCTAAGATTGGGCAGAACAGAGCTACGCGTTGTAAACTAAAGGTAAGGTAAAAGTAAAACTTCTTTTTAGCAAATTGGCGCTAAATTCTGTATATTTACGCAAGCTAAGAGCCGTCGTATTAGAGTAAAATTGATTATATAATGTATATTTACAGAATATATGCTTTGAATATCAAAATTAGCTTGCCTTTCATGTTTGTTCTTAGGAAAAAATGTCAACTTGACGTGGTTGTTGAGTGGGCAGTGGGTTTTCAAGTTTTTGTTTTTTTGTGGCAATTTGAGTTCAGTCAGGGAAAACTTTTAAATATGCTATCACAGTATAAATAAACTACACTTTCTAATTAGGCATCAATTACATCCTGCTTTTCTTTCGAATATTTTTTCAGTGCTGAGACTGATTGGAGAAGTGGGTAGCCAAATACAATACATGGATGGAATCACAGTCCGGATATTTACTTGCGCGCGTATCTAAGTGATTATGTAATGCCCGATGCGCGCACAGAAATAAAGGTAAAAATGTAAACAAACCAAGCTGACACATTACCTCCATTTCTGCTCACGCAGGAAAAACATGGCACTATGGCTGAGTGTATTACTTTGAACTAATAAAAAAATGATGAAGATGAAACACATGTTTCTACCTGCACTGAAACTTCCTTGCATAAATATACTGCTAGAAACATCCTTTCATACATAAGCATGGTTTTATCAACAAAGCTAAATTAAAGTTACTTCTTTTATTAAAATACAAAACACGATGTGACCTGAGATAAAAACCATATATAAGCATTTGATGTATAACACAGCATAGTTCTGCTGTGGTTAGCTTATTTAAGCTTTATAAGAAGTTTAGTTTGAAGATAGCACACTAATTATAACAATAACAGCATGTTTAAAAAGTTTCCCCTGACTATTCAAGAACGTTCAAGAAAAAAATTATGCTTAACTCATGCTTCCTTCTTTTGCATACAAATTTCATCTTCATTCTAAATTTTTGTTGGGAAAAACTGACAAACTTGAAAAAAGAATTGAATTAACACGATTCAGTTCAACTGCTTTACAAGAAGCATTATAGTATTGCAAATCAGGAAATGTATTCAATTTTATTTTGAGAATATGTTCATTAACAACCAGTTTCTCCTGTTCTCTTTAAAATATTTACAATATCAGGTTTTTAAAATGATTAGTAACTTTTTTAATGTCCTGGATATTTACGTTACATGTTAAAAAGAGACATTTACCACAAATTTTTAAAATTTGTGTTAATTTGTGCCTCGTTAATTTCCTGGAATAAGGATTGTGAAATCCTTGAAAAAAGCTCAACTTTGTAGTTTCAGCCAGCCAATACACAAAAACATGTTTTTCAAGGGGGTTTAATTAGGGCTTATAAGTTGCCTCAAAAATGTTAGGTTTTCTTCTCAAACCCATTCACACTAGAAATGTCAATGTGTGGTAACTGCAACACATAACACACCATTCAGCATAGCTCCTCTAGCTACCTTATCGCCAGTCTCTTATTTGCATTTATTGCATAACCGTGTGTCATTAAAATATACAAAGTCAAGGGTAAAATAAAAATAATGAATTTTAATTGTAACAGTTTTTTGTTAAAAATAGCCCTGTGCAGCAGTATCTGCATGTTTAAATTATTTACCTGTTTCTGGACATGTGCACTGCTAAAGTGGTCTTTAAACCACACTAATTTTGTTCATTTTATTTTGTGCCTTAAATAAGGTATAGCCTTATTAACCTGATGCAGAAGAGCTGCAATTGCCCAAGTAAATTTTATGTACAAAATTTGTGATTTTTTACAAACTTTCCTGTATTTTCCATAACTTGCCAAAATTATTTCCAAATTCAAAAGAGAAATCAGTCTCATTTTTTTCACTTCATTTCTGTGATCAATTTGATCATCTATATAGCTAAGGCAAAATTTCTTGTAATAAATTTAGAAATGTCATTTATATTTTTTGACTGTATATACATGTGTATGCACATTAGCTTTGCTCTTGATGCAAATTAAAACATTACATCACTTGGCAACTCAAAAGCTACTGCAAGATTTCCTGTAATAATTTTTAGGAAAAATTTTCAAAATATCTCTGAAGAAAAAACCTGACTGACTGAAGTTTATGCTGCAGTCAACTCACATGAATTGAATGTGCGAGACGGTTTTTTTTATCTCACACGCTGAAAGAGTATCATTATAGTCACAAGCATTTTAATAAAAAAGTAAAAACCTCTTTTTCCACAACAGTTTCTTCATCTTGGAACTCTATGATAAAGAAAATCGATTTTTTCTCTTCCATATCGATTTCACTCTTTGTCTCAGATCTGCTAAGGCTCAACAAAGCAAAACTATAAATTCGTGAAAAAAATCGTATACCTTATTTGTCAATGTATTAATGAGCGGATTAACAACTTCTTTTCTTGCTTTTTTATCAAAAAAAATTGTGACGGCATTAAAAACTATGATATATTCTATAAAATAATTCCCGAAAACAGCGTGACAACAGCTTCTTTTGTGCAACACAATTGTTTTGAATGTGCATGAAAAAACACACCCAGCCTTTTACATTACTTTCATTGATTACCAGTGTGAACATTGTTTTGAATATTAACCCCCCTCCAAAAAAAAAATAAATTAAACCATAGCTTTAGATAAGAGAAAACATGATGACCTTAGTTTCTAAAAATCGTATTTCTTATGAAGAAATTGTATTCTAAATTTTTTTTTTAAAGGTATATAAAGGAAAAATGTCCGCAATCTCAAGGGAAAAGATTTTATCCTCTGCACAGTCTCTTGTTGAATTTGTCAACCGTTGTCCTTCCCCGTATCATGTAGTTCACACCTGCAGAAAAATGCTGAAAGATGCAGGCTTTGTTGAGCTGTCAGAGAAATCAAGCTGGGATTTAAATCGAGGAAAGAAATATTTTTGCACAAAAAATCAATCAATGTTAGTAGCTTTTGCAGTAGGCGAGAAGTATGAAGCTGGAAATGGATTTTCAATTATTGGTGCACACACAGACAGCCCTTGTTTGAAGGTGAAGCCAGTATCAAAGAAGGAGAGTTGTAAATTTCTGCAAGTTGGTGTGCAGTGTTATGGTGGTGGTATTTGGAATACCTGGTTTGATCGCGATTTAACTGTTGCTGGACGTGCTATAGTGAAGTGTGGTGACAAATATGAGCACCGTCTAGTTAATGTATCAAAACCAATACTACGCATACCACATCTGTGTATTCATCTTCAGCGTGAAATGAATGACAAGTTTGTATTCAATAAAGAAACTCATTTGCTACCTATACTTGCAACTGAAGAATTTAATCAGCCAGCCAACGAATCAGATAGCAAGAAGAAAGAATCCCCTGAAGAGGAAGACAAACATCATTCTGCATTGATTGATTTGCTCTGCAACGAATTATGTTGCAAGCCTGGAGATCTGTTGGATTTTGAACTCGCACTAGCTGATACACAACCTGCTACCGTTGGAGGTGCTCATGATGAATTCATTTTCGCACCACGCCTTGATAACTTATTCAATACGTACTGTGCGTTGCAAGCTTTGATTAACTGCACCCATGCTGATGGACTTAGCAACGAGAAGAACGTTAGATTTGTATCCTTATTCGACAATGAAGAAGTTGGATCAGAAAGCGCTCAAGGAGCATGTTCTTTACTTACTGAATCAATAATCAGACGAATTTGTCAAAATTTTGAAAGTAATTTTGAGCAGGTTATTGCTAACTCATATTTACTAAGTGCTGATCAAGCTCATGCCGTGCATCCAAATTATGCAGAAAAACATGAAAATAGTCATAAACCAAGATTCCATGGTGGTCCTGTACTAAAGTTCAATGCAAACCAACGTTACGCAACTACTGCAGTCACTGCAAGCATTATGCGTATCATTGCTGCGGATTGTGGCGTACCCCTGCAAGACGTTGTTGTGCGAAACGATTCTGCGTGTGGATCAACCATAGGACCAATCCTATCTGCCAGGTTAGGAATACGCACAGCTGACATTGGTGGACCACAGTTGAGCATGCATTCAATTCGTGAAACTTGTTGTACATCCAGTGTGGAACAATCCATCGTGTTGTTTGGAGCATTTTTTCAAAAATTTCCGCTCGTCGACGCTTCCATAATGAACGCTTAGACCACTGTAGTTTTTATACGAAACTTTCCAGAGATTATTATAAAGAAATATAAATGTTAAGAATAACTTCAGCAATAATGTTTTACCGCCATGTGGTTTTAGAAAATAAGTCTTCAGCGAAATCTATTTACCCAAATTTTAATTCTTATAATGTTTGTTTTGTTTGTTTGTATGTTTGTTTTTTGTTGCTTTTTTTACAAAGTAGAGATGAAAGTGATAAGGCAATGTCAAAGTTTTTAATTTGTTTCTCTAATAAACATAACGTGAGCATACTGTAAGCATAATTACTTATTTCCACTTGCTTATGAAAAACATGTATATGAACTTTCGCAGACTATGTTTGTATTTTTCGTTTGCAGTTTCTGAGTTATCAGAGGGAATTTTAGCCCTGGTGACAGCTAAGGAGTGAAAGTGATATCGACTAAGGAGTATTCAATTACAGTTTTGAGATTTCGAGCTTTATACTGGACATTTGTTATTTTTTAAAAGCAAAAATTTAAGCATAGGCCTCGCTTATTTTAAGGGGGATAAAAATATATATTTTTTTTAATTTTAAAGAAAATCTTTTAAAGAGTCACAAATTGACAGAAAGAATACAAAAATGGACGTTGAAAAAATAATCTAAGCATATAAAGTACATGAAGTGTTAGCTGTTATAAATGATATTCGTAAAGACAAAATTTACTACCCGCAAAACTAGTTTGTTTTTGTTGTCAGAAAATTTAGAAATGAATTTTTTTGTGTGCTTTACGTTTTTTCGTAAAATCACGAATCAAATTCTGCGAATTAAATTTCAAAAAAGAATGATTGCTTTAAATTAATTTTTTTTTATTGCGAAATTTTCTAACAGTGACTATAAACAAAGTACACCATGCGACAGAACACAAACATATCACATAATTAGTAAGAATTATCCCTTTCTTTTTCTCTCTCTCTCCCAGTAAAAAGTTTTTTAAAAAATTATTTGCAAATTAAAATATAATAAAATTGTCTAAAACTAAGTATATCAGTTAGTAAAAACTATCTAAAAATTTCACCAGAATTTCTGCAGCTTTTTTCGGTCTTTCTAATTGTATCGAATGTCCAACTTCGTCAAGTATAATAACAGTTTTGGGTGAAACAGGTAGTTTCTTTTTTATCGTATCCACACACTCCACATGAAGACACTAAACAGAAAGATACGAATAAAGTAAAGAGTTTATCGCCGAATACATAATATTTACATTTTACCTTGTCTTCCTTGCCCCAAACTAAAAGCAAGGGTGTCTGTATTTTCTCTAAATTCTCTTCTAACAAATGGAAGTTTCCTGGTTTTATCATTGTTTCTAAAACTATAAAAGTATGAATTTTAATCTTAATTTAGGAAATTGCTAAAATTTAAAAAGTCGTGTTAATTAAATGCCTCTTATGAAAGTGTAACGAAAATATCGACGTTAAAAAAGTTATACCGTTTAAATAGATCTTTAATTAAGGTTTAAAGATATTTTGTCAACAATCAAAATACAAAGGCTCTTACAGACTCATACTTCTCCTTGTTTAATTGACGAAAAAAAATTAGTATCGTGCACTGATACGTTCCTCACTTAAGGTTACTGTAAAGGAAAAAACTCACTTGATGAGTAGTCTCAGAAAAACCTTTTATAATTTATCAATACTGTTATATTTTTTTTATGTTTTTTTGTTTCTGAATGCTTAATGAAAGACTTTTTTGATGGTGTTATTTTCGTGAGATGGTAATTTTCCAAAAAAAAAATATAATGAAATAAACACACACCAATTTTTTTCACCCTACGTTTTAAAATAGCTTCTTTTTCCGAACTCGTGGTCGCAGACTTCTCGTTTTCGCACCATTATATTCAGCACGAATTAAATTCAAAAAGGTTCCCGGTTTTTTTTTCTAATAACGTTATGAAATTATTTGTAATTATATATAATCATTCAAAAAAATGCATATTTTTCTCTCTGTCGTCATAATTCCCTAATCAGTAATTTATACAAAAAAATCCGGGAACCTTTTGTGCATAATTTATTCAGCTTTTCATTACCGAAAATTTCAATGAGCCAATAGGAAGCTTTCGGAAAAAGAGACCACAAACGTAAAGGCATGTATGCGAAAATTTACTAACGAGATATTTGTTTTTAAAGATTTTCGTAGGTGTTATAAAAATGTGTGAACTGAGCATGCAGAAAGAACTTTTTCTTTATGCTGAATATGCGTGCACGCGTTCAGAATTATTAATGGCGGAAGTCAGGTTTTCAGGAGACATATGCATATTCCTTAACTTTGATTTTTTTAATTCGATAGTGAAAGTAAACTATCTAAAAAATATTATTATGCATATTTTTATACGGGAGTTCCATATTATGCATAATGTTTACAAAAAATATGCTCAACTCATTTTGCACTATTTTTTCAAAGGTGTGAAGGATATAACACCTCTAAAAAGGCTTTTTCCAGAAAAAAGGGATGTTTGCAAAAAAACTAAAGAAAAAAATTGTTTCCTTTACAGTAACCTTAATGTGATTAAAAGGCCAAAGGGCAACTGATATTGTAAGGCTTTTTAAAAAACAGATAAACTGGTGTGGAGGAACCTCAGCCGTGTCCCCAGGGTCTTGTAGTCCCTGAGCCGTTATTACGGAGTGGCCAACAATTTCTTTTTTGATGAATTTGGTAGCGGCGAAATTGCTGACGACTTCGACAGGGGACGAGGTTGGTAAGTTGTTACATGTATTCGCGTTAATTTTATGCCACGGGAATTTCATGCAATAAGGTATTCGGTTCTATTTTATGCTCTACTATTTTTTCAGTAAATTACTGAACCAAGAATTAATTTTGAAAGAGCGTATAGCGAAAACTCTCTATCGGGACTATATATAGTTTTTTTCTAAATTGGCGTATATTGCCTCAAAAAATCTGTCTTAGGATGTTAGGGTATGGTGAAATCGGCCGTAGAGTGTGTTAAGAGGCTGATTTTCATTCAAAAAAATATAATAGATTCAAGATGCACAAAAAATTTATGATTTTGCTTTGACATGCGCTATACAGAGGTGTCCGATATAAACTTTTCCCACGTAAAGGTTTTGTTACGAGAGTATGACCGTCATTTCATCCGTTCCTGAGAAGGTGTTCGTTGTAGGGAGGTTTCCGTTAAAAAGGATGTTCACTATAAAGAGTCTCACTTATTTATGTTTTCACTTAAAGTTGATTTTTCAACGACCTTATCAACTCTACAATGTAGAGGAACTTGAGCATCTTTCTTGTAACTGATTAATTGATTTCACTTACGTCTTCTGAGAAAGTGGTTTTGTTCGAGCCTCATCTGTAGAAGACCTGACATATATATGTTCGGTATATTAACTTTCTGATACGTGATAAAATCAAACATTTGATGAATTTCTTCCATATTTTGCGGTAACAGAATGAAACTACCAGTGCGTTCAGCCTCGTCCTTCATTTGCGTCTCTTTTTCAAATGAAACACCAGAAGGACAGTAAAACGACAGTGAAATTAAATCTTCCGGATACTGTGAAGCATACACTCCAGAAAAATGACCACCAAGGGATGTACCGACTATATGAAATTTGCTTTTCGATATACCCAATGCATCTACGAACTAAAAGACGTGAAAGAGCATTATAAGCAGAGACAGGAAATTATTCAGACCAAGCTTTAACAAAAAAAACACTGCGACGAAATAAATCAACACTATCTCACTAAACCTGAGATTATAGTAATCACCTTTTTCATGTATCTCACAAAATACCAAACATCGCAATCATCATTTTCCTTTAACGTCGTTTCACCATGGCCAGGTAAATCAAATGCAATAATATGGTACGTCCTTGGTAAATATTTTATTGTCTGCAAGAAACACTCTTTGGAAGAACTAAAGCCATGCACGAAAAGGATTGTGGGTGTTTTTGGATGAGGTGCACCTCGTTCAATGTAGGAGAAGGTAAATGAAGAATCCAAAGATAAAGTCTTTCTTGAAAAGCCAAGCATCAAACATAGAAGTCTGAAAGATATTATTAAATCTATGCCGTGAATGATATCTCAGACTCAAAATATTGTTAACGAAATTGAATCCACTGGAAAAGAAATTTAATCACCTATGTGTGTGAACATTGCATATATATAATTTTTTTTAGATGTTGTAGTTTGAAACTCACTTTCAGATTTTATTCACTAATAATTCACTAATTTACTCATCTTGCTGTAAATTTTGCATTTCTTGTGTACTTTCGCCCTGCTGACTGACCCTAAATACCTGAGTTAAGGTCGCTTTTATATCTAGTATAGGTCCTTCAAGTTAAAGACTCGAGTACAAAGTATCCGTTTGTTTATTTAGTACTAAGTACTTCGCATCGTTGTTTCATAAATTTTTAAAAAAATTACAATATTTAAACCATAGTCTTCTGGTAGAAAAACAGCTGAAGTGAAATTAAAAACCATAAGTAGTTGAGACTCACCTGTTCAGACCAATCATTGCATGTTTCGGGTATTTCATTAGCACTGAAACTAGTATTATCGAGGCAAATGTATTGAAACCAACCATCCATAACATTGGTACCCAAATCTCACTCACGCTTATCATTTTAGTGGTTTACTACAAAAAGAGCTGACAATAGACAGATGTTATTTCGTACATTGGTCTAAAGACGCATAAATTGGCTATTTTATATTTCACATTATTAGGAAGATGTGAAAGTAATAAACATGTGAAGTGTTTTTGCTTGAGGAGCTGATGTGTCGTTCAGCGAGGTGAAATAACATGTTCATATGGGAAGATACGCAACCTACTTCTAGGATGGGCGAGTTTAACCATTCCAATTAAAGACAATTAAGGCGTTTTTTGCCGCAGCTGCAAGTAATTAGCTATTGAAGCTGATGAATGATTAGTTTTCAGAACCTTAATTTGTTGTTAAAATTTTTGAAAGCCAACTCGTCTCAAATATAAAAGATTTGAAAATACTGGCACCGCGGCCTTGTATCCAAAACTTCGATGAGAGGGAAGCAGTAGACTGAGAAGAAGCAACAATTGGAGTAAATACCAAAGTGAATCCGTAATGTCTATTAGCGAGGTATATAAGTGCTGTGCTCACATCTATCATCTGTCCTTTTCTTACCCTGGAAGCATGTAATAGGTATGTAAAAGAGAACTCTATTTGTTAAACTTGACTTGTTAAAGTAACCAATAATTCGAGTAACATTATGAACATCCCATCTCAGCTTCATCTAACTCTCCATTCTTTCGGGTGCCATTCCTCGTCACGCCAAAGTTGAATGTAGTATACAACTTCATCGAAAACAAGCACAAATTACTACTAATCGAACTTAATAATTATATGATAATATGTTTATTATATTTTATCAAGAGGTTTACGATCGTTCCTTGGAGACTACAGAAATCGTTAAAATATGATTAAAATTTATTAAATTTTAATGAAGTATCCATCAAAGAAATTGTCATAAAGGGAAGCAAGTGTTATTAGGTATTCTATGCATGTCAAATATCTATGTGTGTAATCTTTGAAAAAAAGCGCCAAAATCAAATCAAATGAAATAGGGAACTAACGCAAATTAACATTTGACGAACGAATAAGCTTCATGAACGCGGAAAACCAATTTTTTGCCCCAACGGTTTAATGGTTAATGATTACAAAAATTAGACTTGTACAGAACCCACATTTCATTCAGACGGCGGGAATAATAAATAAATAATGAAATAGACATCATGAAACGAACAACAAAGTCTTTTTGTGCTTTGTTTGCAATAATTTTAATCGCAGTGACTATTGATATGTTATAACATATTTTTTCTATTTGTACGTGAGCATTTCTACTGTTGTTAAAAAAAAGAGTTATTTTTCGATTCTTTACCTATCAACAAGTCTTTAGGTTAAGTTTGGATAGAACAAAACGAGCTTTGTAAAAGTAAATTACTTTTGAAGAGTTTGTTTTGTAATTTTTACGTGTGGTCCGTAGTGACAATTTGTAGAAAAAGAAAAAGGAATCACTAGACAAAATTAAATTACATGTAAAATCCAGATTGGTTGGCACAAATCAATATTGGGTCCTACGCTAATGATGCAAGGAGGTGTCGTGCGAAAAAGGTCACGTGTCACATGACTCGCTAGAACTTATATTAAAACGCGCGAGTGAACAAAGATACACAGCCAAAATCTTTCAGCTCGTCGAGTGAAGGTTAAAGGCGCACGCATCGAAGTGCCCAATGTTGCCCAAAATTTAAAAGTGCTTTTTCCCGCGCTATTTGATTCAAAAATCAACATTTTGAAATTTTTGATAAGCGCTGAAAGCGCTGCAGTGAATAAAAACGCAATATAACGAATTCCATCAATGAATTTACTTAATTTCCTGCCATTTTGAGTTTGTGCCCGCATTTCTGCTTCCGGTGGACATTGTGTTGTTAGATACACCACCGCGCAGCATAAATACGACGTGCTTTGCGATAGAAGTGGACTTTCGCATTAAAGTACTGTAAAGACTGTTGAAACTAATGAATTGATAAACAAGATATGTATGTCCATGTGTTACGTATCTTAGATTATACACGAGAAAATTAATACGTACTTTAACTGAATTACTTTCGCAAAAGAAAATTTCATGATTTTGCTATTTGTTCAACCTGGTATCCAGCGTCTGTTGCCTCTCTAAAATATTGGTGGCGAGAAGAGACCACAGGTGCTAGGGGGACACTATTTCAAAGATCAGCTTAAACAAAAAAAATTAACCCCTACGTGGAAGTTAATTTTCGCGAAAAAATTTAAATTAATTTTCTCGCGAAGGTTTTTTCCCCTTGATCCCCGCGATACGAATGAAAAGAATTTATTTTATTTTTACACGTAAGTTTATGCACGGCGCATGGCACTCGCATTACAACTGTGCTTCAATAATTCAACATGCTTGTTTATTGCTTAAGTATAGCTGCTCTAATATTATAGTTGATTAAAAACAAACAAGTACACTCTACGTTGTGAATATTGTTAAATTAACTGCAATTGTAATTTACATTAGATATTAAAAAAAAAATTAAATTGAAACAAAAAGAATATATTGTGTTACATCCAAAAAAAATTATTAATAACTGCCACCAAAAGAAATAAACGATTGAAAATATCTGTTGATTCATGCATTCATTTCTTCGGAAAGGTAGTCCTGAATCTCTCTATCTCGAACTCGCAAGGGCCAAAAAAATTTGTTCGAGATAGAGAAAGTTTGAGATAAAGAAAGGAAACCTTAGGCGGACCACAAAGGGACCCAGACTTTAGTTCGAGATAGAGAGAAGTTCCAGATAGAGAGTAGTCGACATAGAGAGATTCCACTGTAATTTTCTGGATTAGTAAGAATTAAAAATACAGTTTCAAATAAGTTCATAAACGTGAAGTATGGAACTGACATACATAACTACTTGTAGGAACAAACTTCGTAATCTGCTGCTTTATATCACTATGTTTTGGTTGATGGTTGGAGGAGATATTTTCTTTTAATCGTTTGACATATTTGAAAGCCTAATTTTATACTTTTGCTTTTAAATATTGTGTCTCAATAGCGCATACAAACAATTATAAAATATAATTAATCTAGCTTATAGAGGTAGATAGGGAGGATATTCCATTTTTATTTTCTCCGATTTTACCATGACTAAAATGATAATTATCCTGACTTCCTAACGTAAAATTGCAATCTGACAATGGCGTCTGTGGCAGGGTCAAAAAGAAGTAGAGCCGATAACAAGTCCTGTAAAATAAAATACAGTGCCCTCAAAGAGCTTGAAAAAGGAACTGCTCCAAAGGATGTTGCAAAAGCTTTCAATATTCCTTCAAGCACATTGTCGACGTGGAAAAAAAATAAGGAAAAAATCTTTAAACAGTTTAACAAAGGGTTAATCTCTAAGAGATCAAAACCTGTAGTTTGCAGCTGCGATTTATACAACAAAATTCTGACTAAAAAATTCACTAAATTCTCTAACTTTTTGACCTAGCTTTAAAATCCACTAGATTCTCCTGGAATTAGTCGCTGGTCACCCTAGTAGCATATAGCAAGAAATACAGCCGTACTTTACTGTATATTGTACGACAAAAAACTTATTTCTAAAATTCCTCATCTGTTACGAAATATGAAAGCTATATAAAAGCAGGTGAAAAACTAATGTTAATTAAAACTATTCAAAAATTCAAGTAAAATGTATGCAGCTTTTTTCGGTCTTTCTAGATGAATGCAGTGTCCAACTTCGTCAAGTATAATAACAGTTTTGGGTGAAACAGGTAGTTTCTTTTTTATCGTATCCACACACTCTACATGAAGACACTAAACATAACAGAACGATTAAAGTAAAGTGAGTTTATCGCCGAATACATAATATATAAAAATTAATCGCTCTTTTTCATGTTACCTTGTCTTCCTTGCCCCAAACTAAAAGCAAGGGTGTCTGTATCTTCTCTAAATTCTCTTCTAACGAATGGAAGTTTTCTGGTTTTGCCATGGTTTCTAAAACTATAGGAATGTTTATAATGCATTTAACTTGACAGTAATACACCTTAGAGCTTTGAATTAAAAATAAAACAAGATAATCAATCGACTTACACTTCCTGTAGAAATCATTCCGCTGAAGTCTAATCTGCAAAGTAGCTGAGATAAATACATCCGGTATTTTTAGCTTTTTGTGTGTAATAAAATCAAACATTTGGCGGATTTCTTCTTCATTTTGCGGTAACAGAATAAAAGTACCAGTGAGTTCAGCCTCTTCTTTCATTTGCATCCCTTTTTCAAATGAAACACCTGAAGGACAGTACAATGACAGTGATATTAAATCCTCTGGATACTGTGAAGCATACACTCCAGAAAGATGACCACCAAGGGATACACCGACCATATGAAATTTGCTTTTCGATATACCCACAGCATCAGCGAACTAAAACAAGGCTGCAGGTTTAAGTAACCTTTTCCCCTGTGCGGGTTTAGTGCTAAAATAGCATTATATTTCAGCACTTATTTCGCAAAAAAATGTTTTTTAAATGTAGAAAACAATATAGGTAAAGACAAAAGAATAATATGAACGATTGTGACAAAAACATATGGAAAATCGCATTTGGTGCAATATTGTTTCAGGTTTTGAGTGGAAAGAACCCATGATATTCTCCTCCTTCGACTCTTTGTAGAGTTTTAAGTTTAATGCTATTAAAAATATTAAAAAATTTCGGTAAGAGTCTAGAGGGTCACACTCTACTAGCTAAAAAATAAACCACGAAAAAATATTGATAAAAGTAAGATTCGCGAAAATATATCCTTGCGAAAAACCCACCGATGGCCATTTAACGAATCCACACTAAACAATAATTAAATTAAAAAAATGAGTCGCGAAAATAAACCACGCGTAAACATTTTTCCTTAAGGAATGTCCAAAAAACCTTTGTTTCTATTACAGGCGGGTAAGTTTACGTCAGGTGAATGCCACGTTCATTTTTAAAGAAACTATTTGTATTTTTTTACTTTATTAGCATTATATACGTTAAATATGTATTTTTATAATTAAACTAGTGTACGCCCTTTGTTACAACCATTCACGCCCGCGTTACTATTTTTCTAACAATAGATCTTGTTTAATAAAAATATTTAATTTTTATATTTCCTTTTCACTGTTATTCCTAAATAGAAAATTGTATCATGTTGATACTAAACAGTGCACATCAAAAGCACTATATATAAAAGATTATTTAAAATATTAAAATTATAATTACCTTACATTTTCTGATTTTTTTTTTAAATATGGTGACATCAGCAAAAACTATTGCTGATAGGCATCATTACTAGAGTGACTTTTAACTGTCCTGTAAAGACCATTATTTATAAGCAGTTTTATCACCCTACACAAACGAGGTTAGTAGCCAGTCCCTCCCCTGCCTCTCTACTCTTTCCTTGTCTCCTATATTTTGGACTCAATGGGGGCAAACCCAAATCATAATAAATATCTACCTTTTTTATGTATCTCACAAAATGCATAATATCGCAACTATCGTCTTCCTTTAACGTTGTTTCACCATGGCCAGGTAAATCAAATGCGATAATATGGTACGTCCTTGGTAAATGATTTATTGTCTGCAAAAAACTTTCTTTGGAAGAACTAAAGCCATGTACGAAAAGGATCGTGGGTGTTTTTGGATGCGGTGTGCCTCGTTCGATGTAAGAGAATGTGAATGTAGAATCCAAAGATAAAGTCTTTCTTGACAATCCAAACTTTAAACAAAGAAACCTAAAACATACCATGAGCATTTTACTATAAATTTGAGTGCTTTTTGATCGCCATAGATGATAATAATACGTTTTTTAATTTTTATACCTGATGGTGTAAGCACACTTACGAAAAGCCTCTTTTTGAAAATTTAATAAATTTGTTTTTTAACATGTCCAATTAAGATCTACTATAAATTTATTTTTCAATTATCACAAAACTCGATCTGACACTTTTTCGCGATCGTATTTTTTCGATAGCACCTTTTTATTCTTTTGATGGTCGAATAAGATTTAAATAACACAGCGATAAGTAGAAGCTTTTTCTTAGTAGTCGAAATGAAATTATATTTTTCATCGCAATAATAAATAATAAAGGCGATATAATTTCAGTAGAGTTATAGAGCGGTTATGAAAAATAGTGAAGATAACACAATAACGTGATCAAACTTTTTGCGGAGCTTTTAAGTTAAACCCCGAGAAACGGGAAATTACAACAAAGACACCACTTGCCTGTTAAAACCAATAAGTAAATACTTTGGGTATTTCATTAGCACTGAAATCAGTATTATCGAGACAAATGTATTGAAACCAACCATCCATAACATTGGTACCCAAATCTCACTTATACTAATCATGTTAATAGTTAACTATAAAAAAATAACAATAAAAAGATTTAAATAGCTTGCAGAGTGTAGTAAACGTTCCATATACAGTCACTTAATTATTTGTACAATCTCCTTTAGATTATGTTTTAGGAATAAGACCCAATCATGACCTAATCATGTGTTCAAGTTAAATACAGAAAAAAGACAGAACAATGGTTTCTATATGTTGTCAGCAGTTGGTTTTTCTGCAATTTTTTCTCATGGATACATATGTGAAAATTACATACTTTTAGAGCACAAAATTACGCAAGGAAAAACTTTCACTAGTTTCAGGTGTTTTCGCAAACTATGACACGTTTCAAAGTTTATGCCTTAAAATTTTATTTTTTCAATCAAAAAAATATAACAGCAAAGTTTAGACCTATGCATTTTTCCTACGGGGGTATTTATAAGGTATGTCCGTCCAAATACTCACCATTTTTGACATCCCAATCCCCCCTTGTTCGCCTAAGTTTGCTTTTGGCATACTCACCCCCGTACCTAGGTATTTAAGACCCCTGCGAATGTATACAAAACAATTAGACCCCGTTGTGTACTAGTTATTACAGGAACCTCCTACCTTCTCTTCGGTACAAGCGTACCTTTTAAATTAACTTTAACCCTGATATGGGCGTATTAAAGTTATCCAAATTTATTTGATGTAAAAACAAATATTCTTTAAAATATTAATATACGTTATATCTTTTTATTCTCAAAAGTTTATGCCCATTTTTTTACATATATATTTCTTTATTCAGAAAAGTTTATACCTAGCTTTCTTTTGCTTCATTTGCAAAATTGGAAACCGAAAATTTTTGCTTCTTAAAGTCTGCGAAGGTTTTTGCTCCTAAGTATCGGATAAAAGAATAAAATTAATAACATAAATTGAAGATATATTTAAAGTATTATGTACAAAAGAAAAAACAGGAATAATCATTCGTTCCTGCTTTTTCCATCTTTATCCAAATTTTACATCGTAAATGTTACTCTCTGCAACCAACTTTATTGAAGAGTGTATCTTTCAACACTTGAGACATTAGCCCATGCACTGCTTCGATATTCAACTTGCAACTAAAATATAAAAAATGGTTATAATCTTAATAGGTGTATTAAATAATAAAGCTGGTAGCTGCTAGAAAGATTTGGTTCATTAACTGTCTTTTTACGACTAAATTTTTGGTTTATCAGTTAGTTAGTTAGTTGGTTAGTTAGTTATCCTTCCTAAGTTAGTTTATGAGTAAATTAGTTTCTTAATTTCTAACCTGTCTTTGTTTGCTTTCTGTAATTTTGTCACTTCGTCTTTCTTTTCATAGTCAAGCGACATTAAAAAACCACTGGACCGTGAAATCTGTAAAACAAAGGAGTACTGACATTGTGTGCTTTAAATAAAAATAAAAAAAAAATAAAGAACAACTTAAATAGACAGATTTAAGTGCCAAAAGAATAGAGAAAACATTGTTATTTTCTCACCTGCCCCATTGACTGCTCTAATTTTTCGGATAAATCTAATATCTGATTAGTAACATAGTCAGCATTCTAAACAAAAAAACATAAAACACCGCACTAAAATCCTATTACATTAATTCAAAGGTAAACTTAAAACCAATTTACTGCATAAATGTAAAAATCGAAATATATAAATACAGTGGAATCCCGTTAAAGCGGACACCCTCTAAAGCGGATAGCCCGTTAAAGCAGACACTAGCACTTGGAACGGACTGATTTTAAGTCAAACTCTTATAAAAAACTCTCTATAAAGCAAACAGTCATAAAGCGGACACTCGTTAAAGCGGACGATTTATTTTGCACCAAATGAATATTTTCCCTATAAAGACTCCCTGTAAAGCGGACAGTACAAAACAAAAGATGGAAACAAAGATTTTGCAACAAAATTTATTTTCTTATTTTAGACATTTTCTAACTTTTTTATCAGAGTCTAAAATCTTTTTAATACACCTTTCTGTAAAAGACACAGCTTTGTCAGGGCCAATGAATGCGTAATGCACTGGAATTTCGAGACCATAACCTGCCCCACAGTTCACGCGTTTTCCAGTGACTTTGCATCTGATTGTACAGCTTGGGATTTTAAGAAATTTATTGAACAATTAGCTTAAATTCATTGGAACATGTCCAACGACTTTTCCTTCCAGCAAAACAGCAACTGCAAAGCTATTATGTTCATTGGGCCAGAACAAGAAGCAAAGAAATCATCACAACGTTGGACAAAATGCGCCGTTGTACCGTCTTCAACCGTCTTCTACCGTCAAAAAATGCTGACGGCAGTTACAAAAAAGATTGAGGATCTACAAGTTAAATGCAAGAAGCAAGCCTCTATCAAAGACTTTTTCTTGTAAAGTTTGATTAATGTTTCTGAATATAGCTTATATACCCTCAAATCCTAGCCTCTTAACTTCTTACTTTAAGCCCAGTAAAGCATAAATCACCTTTTTCGGTCAAAATCCCATCTAAAATAAAATTTGACACAAACTCTCTATAAAGCGGACATCCCGTTAAAGCGGACAGTTTTTTTTGGTCCCAATGGTGTCCGCTTTAACGGGATTCCACTGTATATAAATCTGTTGATTTCAGGGGAATAGAAAATTATTAAGTATTACAGCATACTATAAGTATACATATAATGTTAAAAATTAGGTAGCATACTGTAAGAAGAGTTGAAGAAGATAGCGTATTTATCCAATATTTATTCCATAACGAGTCCAGTAATCTCTGGTCAAGCACTGACTTAAAATATGATACTTCTAACGAATAATATCTAAGAAGAGAAACGTTGCCCTACATACTTTTAGGTATTTAAATTATGATGAAGTTTTATCTGAGCCACAGTGGACATTAAGCATATTCCATACAAGTAAGCAAAACAATGCTAGCACATTATTTCATGTATTAAAATATTTGTAAGTATAACGTTGTCAGAGACCTAGTTTTTGACTGTATTAAATTACAACCAAAAATAGAATAGCATATCAGTCAATATAGAAAAAAACAAAAAAAACACCCTACTGTTTACAATGAACGCCGAAATCTTCGATCTTATTTAGTGGTATAGTTTGATATTCAGAAGGTCCATCATCGGGTGGTTTGTAACCCTGTGATTAATAAAAACATGAAAATATGCTTGACAAGTTGAATTTAAAAATAAAAAAGCCAGTATATATATTTGCAATTAAATTCATCATTATTTTTCATTTCTGGTAAGAAGCTCATAGTTATACAATACTGAATATGAACGGTACTGAAGAGAAAAGTTCAAAAAGAATGATTGAAAACATACTTTTGGATAAGTTCGAAAAGCTCCAAGATTCACTTTTCCAGCTGATATAGTCCTTGTTGGATCGATCTAAAGTCCAGAAAAATTTATGAACAGCCGTCTTTTACTGAAAAATTCAATTGATTTTAATTAACTTACAACTATTGCTACAAAGGGCTCTTGAAACTGTTGATTGACCATCTGAGTTGAAACATCAATCCCTGACAACCAGCAGCCATAACCAGGATGTGAATGATACCATCCAATTGCATTTTCAAGACGACCAACCTAAACATTATACCGATTTCTAACAATTTCTTTTAAATTTATGAAGAAACAGTACTACAAGCCAACAAAGTAATAAAGTAATTCTTATTTTTTAACTTTTAAGAACATTCAATTTAATTTCTATGATTTTAAATATCACGTAAAAAAATTTGTTAGGGGTAGCTATCTTGCTATTATCAATACTACTTAAATCTTGTCAATAAGGAGATGTTTATTGGAGGAGTTGTTATATCCAAGGGTTGTGTGTAATTGAAGGGTTGCCTAATAGCCTTCTATTAGAGTTTCTTAGAAGGGCTGTTTATTCGAAGAATTATTGTACAATAATTAAAATAGCTTTTATAGTGTTTATCCTTTATAATTTATTTTATTTAAAATAAATTCCTACTGATTTTGACGATTCAATATATTGTGTCATATATTCATATGCAGCAGCTTGAGCATTAACACGAGTTTCTGTTCCTTCAACAGGAAGAGCAAATGCATCCATTACAATCATTGTGTTGCCATCCACTTTTCCAAGCATCAAACCCATCACTTCAAGTGTTCCACCAGAACGAGCATGCATTACCTAGGCGTAAAATGAAAAACAATATTAAACAATATTAAATGTACACAGTCCATTCATGCAAACATTAATGCTATTTCTTGGCATTCCTATGTTTAAGATTGATATGGATTCTTAGAAAATGTGAGCAAAAAGCATCTAGTAACAATAAAATTCTTACAAAAGTTCTTTTATAACAACTAATAACCCTGGACACAATAAATAATTGACCCAGTAAAGTTCACAACAGTATCACGACCTTACAATTTATTTAATTTTGCTGACATCAAAATGTCAAATATTTAGACCTTTATAGGCTATGACATGGCTTGTCCCATAATGCAGACGATGCAGAAGCTAAAACTAACTCATTTTCAATGTTGCTTTACTACACATCAGTAAAAGTTTTGGACTACCGACTTCAGAGTATCGAGCAGGTTATACTAATTGGTAATATAAAGAAATAGACAAGTCGTTTCAACAACTTTTATGTTTAGGGTTGTAGGTGATATGCATAAAATTTCTTGTTGCTTCGATAGACAAATTATTTAACAATCCCTATACATGCTATATTATTAGACCACTCAAATTTTTTTCATTCTACCTGCAAGGTTTTGCAGACAGATTAGTGAAAACATGCTTTGTACAGCTAAATTTTATATATTACAACATATCCTTACCATTTTCAAAAGAGCAAGAGCAGATACCTTTATGTGTTTGAAGTAATGAGGCCTAAAATAGATTGAAAAAAGGTAAACATTAAACAGTTAGTATAAGAATAAAAATATTTTTATAAATCATACTCCTTCATCCAAGGCTTTCTTGCTAATATTTCTTGCTGCTGTTGACGACTGTATTTGAATATTTCATCAATACTATTCACTGCCTCAATATTATTTTGAAGTTCAAATGTTTTCTGTGCCATCTGACTATCCATCTTGTTTGTTTGTTTGCAATTAAAAATCTATTAATATATATTTTCTAAAAGACACAAAATTATGTATACTGAGTATATTTAGTCTTTTTTGCAGATCAAAACCTAATATTTTAAAAATATTTTGAGAAAAATAATTTATTAATTACTCTCAATAAATGCTCAATAACATTGACCATTAATACTGATTGCAAAAATACTGAGCCTTTAGAGATATAGACAACACTATCATTTATATATATTTTTTTGTATACACTATTATTTTTAATGATCATTTGACGCACTCAAAAACAAAATTGCAAAAATGATAGTGTATTTGAGGTTTTATACAAGTTTTATAAGATGTAAACAAAAATTCAATATTATTAAAATGACGCAAACAATTAAAGAAGTTTCAATCATTTGCTGTTATCACACGGGCCTTCTCTTCTTAAAGTATATTTCTATAATAATACACCAACTTTGTCTGTCTGTCTGTCTGTGACAGGTAAAATGCAGGGGTGTTTTTATTGCTCGTGTCTATTTACAATATTTTTTTAAGACAAGAAGAGCTTTTTTAATATTTTATATCAATTTGTAAAACATGCTCTTCCCACATAGGAGCGTTCACATTTTACGTAATCAATTTTTTGCCTTTTTCTATTCCCCCTCCCCCATGTAATCAGTCGTAATCATTTGGTTGACCCCCTTCTACGAATTACGTCATAATCTACTAAACCCGCCTCCCCCCAAAAAAACCAAAAAATCTGTAAAAAATTACGAATATTTACAGTTTTATATTTTACTTTTGTATTTTACATGCAAGATATAGAATATGGCAAATACAAATGCTTTAGATAGTTGATATTTTTTACACTCATGATAAAATAGGCTGTTAATATTTTTGATTTGCTTATGTCATTAAACTACTTGACCTCTCCCCCTCCCCATAATCAAGCGTAAGCAACTTCAATGACCCCCTTCCGCCCTACTAGATTACGTAATATGTGAACGTTCCCCATGAGGGTTTTTTATGTTTTTATTTTCACAGAAGTCTCTGCTTGACAAAAAGGAAACAATTGAGTCTGCCATATTTGCTTGCTTGTTTTGTTTTGGGGGGGAGATAAACATATTTTTATGTATACGTAAAGAAAGCTTGTATAGCAGAAGGAACAAATGAGGAAAGTAAACATAAAAGAAGTCAAAATTTAATATAAGTTGTCCAAGTGAAGCTACCTGACACTTAAAGAAATAAAAACTGCTGCTGTAAAAAACGTACCATCCTTGCAGATCTCTTGTGTTTCAAAAAACGACTTCTGGGAAACACCACCATTTTGGTTTACTAAATACAGCTTGTTGGATTACAATGAATCCAATTGTGTTACATAGTTTATATGTAAAAAAAAAAACACTTGAACAACATTGAAAAAGACCAAAGAACAACAACAGAATGCATATATTCAAAAAATTTTCAAACAACCATTGGTAATTCCTGATCACTTCTACTTATATGCATATATAGACTTAGTTTATGTTTTGAAAACTATGTGAAATTATGACATCTTTAACTACAGGCCTTGCCATGAGCAAATAACCTCCCGAGCAATTAATTGCTCGCGTCAGAGTGTCCACGCGAGCAATTTTGCTCGCCATATTTTTCGCTAAAAAAACTTTACATTTAGTCTCTCAGGGCATCTTTTTCAGGAGAGGCGTGCGCCTTGGCACACACCTAAATCGTTTCAGGTGTGTGATTAAAATGCCTGCCACATTTCCAGTTTGGTCGGACATGTCCGTGGCTCGTTTAGAACTTTCGTCGGTTAAAACGTCCGATAGATTTCCGTCTTGGTTGGACACTTTTAAATCCAGCCATGCGGTTCTTAACTAATGCGGAGGTGAACGCCGACGGAGCACGGATGACGCAAGTCTGCAAAACTGCACTTACAGGCGGAACAGACAATTATCATGGATTTAATTGTAGATAATTTCTTCATTTGACGAAACAATTGGAAACCATAGCAGGCTTAAATTTAATGGATTATTTTATTTATGCCGCAACTGTTTTCAAACAATTTTAAAAACTAAACCTACGTGTGGTATAATTTTTTTTTCTGTATCAATTTTATGTACCCGACGTGTACCTAAACTTTCCGAATGAATTTGGAAGTTTTATTTAAACCATGCAGATAAAGATTTTTTTTAATTTGTAAACGAAGCATATTTTTTCCTATTTGCTGAAAAATAAACAATAAATTTATGAAAACGACAGTATAGTCATGCATACTATTTCAGACATGTAGAAAAGGAAGTTAAGATTGAGAGAGTCGCTATACCAGTAGACGCTCGCTTGTGTTTGGGGTTCACGATTTAAAACGTCCCCTACTTTTCTACTGCAAAATGAATGCGCAACAAAGATTAACCTTAATGCCCGTATCGCAAGCGTTTTACAAAATGGTGAATGAACTTTTGCATGATGGGTGGAAAATAATCACACCAAATATCTTTTCAGTTTCAGGTTGAGCGTTCGTGCAGGAATTTCACTTAAAAGACCAATCACTTCTTAAGAAAAACGTTTACAATTATCTCAAAATGTTAATATTTACGCGAGCAATAGAATGCTCGGGTAACGAGTATTTACGCGAGCACTACGCGGGCGCGAGCAACTGCTTGCGACTCATAGCAAGGCCTGAACTAGCTTTAAAACATGTACATAATTGCTTTTATCAAACATAATTTGATGCAGGCAAGTCACAAATTTTGAAAATTTGTTCTAATACATATTTTGCTAAGGGATCGTCTCACAATGTTTGTACGTAGTTTGAATAATTCGATCAAAAACTTTGTATCGATTTATTAAATCTTTCTTATCATTTTATTTTAATACAAACTTTTTTCTATCATCAAAATTACAAGTGCGTATTAAAGTTTGTATCATTCAAAATAAAGTTTGTATGTAGTTCGTATCATTTCATCGTTTCAATTTTTCATTTCAATTTTTTTAACGATTATAAAGTTCGATTCATTATACGAACTTCGTTTATTTTAATTAAACTTATTATCTAAGTTCTTTGGTGATCGTCTCCACGGCATCGTAGAAAGCGAAAAGATCGCCCTAGATCGTTTAAAAATCGAGAACACAGGATTGTAGCAAGCGAAAAAATCGTTGTAGATCGTTTAAAAATCATGAAAACGGCATCATAGAAGCTAGGAGATCGCCATAGATCGTTTAAAAATCAAGAAAACGGGATTATATAAAGCAAACGGATCGCCGTAGATCGTTTAAAAATTATAAAAACAGGATCATAAAAGCTAAGAGATTGCCGTAGATTGTTTAGATTGAACCTATGAAAACGCAATTTTGCTAGTCGAAGTCCACCTCGAATATTTTACTTCTTTTATTTCTGGTTTCGTATTGAAATAATTATGCACAATTATGCCAGTACTTTTAAAGTTCGTTTCGGGATCATATAGCAATTTACTTCGTTCAACATTCACATCATTTCATGTTGTTTAAGTTTGTATCATCGTATCATGTATTAAATTATTGTATCGTATCACAGGGTGACCACTAATAAAATAGGAACAAAAGTAAAGATATTAAGGAGAATTAAGGAGACAAATTGACATTTTTTAAGGATATTTTGTTGCAATGAGAATAATAAGAATTATAAACAAGACGTATAATATAGGTAAACTAGCTCGCCAACAAAGTCTATAAAAAGCTGTCTATGAAATTGTGATTTCTGTTACGAAGCTGGAGTATGCTGACTGACAGGAAGAAGAAAGACCACAAGCTCCACCTAAAATTTTTGAAATTCAGTAAACTCTCCCCCCCCAAAAAAAAAAACAAAAAAAAACGGGTTATAAGAAAGTCACTTAGTGAGAAAAAGCAAAATAAAGAAAAATAATATATGATCTTAATTGTTCGAAAAAGGAAATAGCTTTAGTTAAAAAAAAAAAAAATTACTAGAAAAAAGAAAAATTACAGCCTATCATTCATAGTTGAAAGTTAACATTTTGATGTCACTATCATGTTCAGCATACTTTTTTGGTTAACTTTGCCAAATTTTGTTGAAAATAAAGTAATTTTAATTTTCGGACCAATTTTGGCCTAAAATGACATTTAGGTGACAAAAAGCAAAATTTTGATGTCACTATTATGTTCAGCATTATTTCTTTTTGTTAACTGTGCCAAATTTTGTCGAAAACAAATACCAATTTTGGCCGATGACTTCTAAGGGGTCATCTACAAAATTCGTAGCAATTCGTATCAAAAAAATTCGTATATGCTATACGAATTTTCTTTTGCCATACAGTAATTAAATTCGTATGAAATTTTTCTAAAATCGTATAAAATTCGTATGAGTTTTTAATTAAATTCGTATGAGTTTTAAATTAAATTCGTATGAGTTTTAAATTAAATTCGTATGAGTTTTAAATTAAATTCGTATGAGTTTTAAATTAAATGTTTTTTTAGATCGCATTTTAAAAGTTTAAAAACGAAAAACGGCGATAGAAATGTTTCTTTAGATCGCATTTTAAAAGTTTTAAAACGAAAAACGGTGATAGAAATGTTTCTTTAGATCGCATTTTAAAAGTTTAAAAACGAAAAACGGCGATAGAAATGTATCTTTAGATCGCATTTTAAAAGTTTAAAAACGAAAAACGGCGATAGAAATGTTTTTTTAGATCGCATTTTAAAAGTTTTAAAACGAAAAACGGCGATAGAAATGTTTTTTTAGATCGCATTTTAAAAGTTTAAAAACTAAAAACGGCGATAGAAATGTTTTTTTAGATCGCATTTTAAAAGTTTAAAAACGAAAAACGGCGATAGAAATGTTTTCTTTAGATTGCATTTTAAAAGTTTAAAAACGAAAAACGGCGATAGAAATGTTTTTTAAATCGCAATTTAAAAGTTTAAAAACGAAAAACGGCGATAGAAATGTTTTTTCAGATCGCATTTTAAAAGTTTAATAACGAAAAACGACGATAGAAATGCTTTTTTACATTGCATTTTAAAAGTTTAAAAACGAAGTATAATTCGTATGGAAATTCGTATGAAAGAGAATATAATTCGTATGACAATTCGTATGAAAATCGTATAAAATTCGTATTAGATTTTTTAAAAATCGTATAACTATTTAACACTATACGAATTGTATACGATTTTTATACGAATTAAAAGCAATTAAATTCGTATATATTCGTATAAAATATCATACGAAATTTGTAGACGACCCCTAACTACTTAGAGAGTTTAGGTATGAAGTTTAAATTTGTGACGTTTCAATTGACCATTTGGTTAGTTAGTTACGAGTTGGAAACATCCTCGCAGGCGAGATAGTAAAAAGAAAAAAAAAAGTAAAAATAGTTACCAAGATGAGATTCGAACACACGACTAATCCCGTGTCGGTGCTCAGGGAGGCAAAAATTTCCATTTTGGGACGGACAGCTGTATTTAAATACCCTAGCATCTGCGAGCTAGTGTAATAATGAGAATAATTATAAAAAAATAAGGACAATTAAGGAGAAAACCAATTTTAGTTCTCTATCTTTAATACATACTACGTTTAATGATAAGAAAATTATACATATTATACAAATATACATATAAATTATGCCCTGAAAGATAGAAAAAGATATAGGAGTTTAGGTAACAGCAAAATATGTCTTATTTCACTGGTAATCAACAATCCATGAACATTTCCAAAAAAGTTACAATCAGAAAAATTAGGAAATAAGGAGAAATTAAGCAGAATAGCTAAAATTTCAATTTTTTAAGTACATTTAAGTACTTTTAAGGAGATTTTCTTTTTCTAAGGATATTTAAGGAATTTAAGGAGGAGTGGTCACCCTGTATCATGTATTAAAAAAGTTTGTATAAACTTTGTTTATATTTTTTATTTTAAACAAACCACTTCGTATAACATTCGTTTAACGAAACAAAGTTCTTCATAATTATACCAAAAAAACATACAAACATCTTGAGACGATCCCTAAAAAAGCCTAAAATAATAGAAAATATAACAATTTTCGGTAATTTGAATGGATTGATATTTAAATCCTGCTTCATTTCCTAGAGAGGTTTGTTATATTCATCTTCATTTGAATGCACTATCGAAAACTGCTTTGTCCAGTGGCTTATTTAATTAAGAGAGCTCAAATTAAGGAAAATTTTCTTGCTTGCTGAACCAAAAATGGCAGGCCATCTTTATTTAGATATCAAAATATTTAACACCTCCAACACTTTCCAGATTACTCTTTCTATACTGGTGCCTCCATGGCTAGACACATTCACCTGCCATACTTTATAAGAACATCAGACTGGGATTTCAGGTTTAAAAAAACAGGTCTATTGTTCAAAACAACAGAGAAATAAGAATACCACCTGGTTAGAAATTTGATATTCTTATATAAACAAAGAAGCATGTACTGTACTGCCTGTATAATCTAGATGGCAAGAGTTGTATGGTATTGCTGTCAACTGGAGTGGGGGCAGTGTGTAGTGATAGTACCTGGCTATTTATTCAGATTATGTATCTGTTTTTGGGACAATAGTATAGCTAGAACAGTAAAAACAAACGTGGAGATGTTCTGCCCAATCTTGGAACGCGGCCAGAATAGCCAGGCCAATCTTCTGACAGTGAAAAATGGGTGGCCAGTCTTAAGACTGGACTGCCAAATCTATGGACGTACATGCCCGATCTTTGAATAATTGTGAAAACAAACAGAACAATAAGATTTTTAGAATTTACCTCTTAATAGAAACTTTAAATTGAAACTTTTCTTGCAAAATCAAAAGGCCAAAAATTTATATATATACCATGTTATGTTTAAAACTACTCAACAATATTAGCTAGCTGGATACAGCTCGCTAGCTTGCTAAACATCTCATCCAATGAAATTAACAGCTAGCTAACTAATAATATGGTTGAAAACGATTTTTCTGATTCTTCATGAACATAAACATTTTATTTTTAAAATTTAGCCACTACTACAAGCTGCATATAAGGGGCCTTCGAAATTTTTTTGGGCCCCGTTAACGGGATATCGCCGCTAGGATTGGGACCCCCTCCCCCCTCTTTTAGCGGAATACACACATTCGGATAAAATCTTGAAAGGCTCAGGGAGCGTGTTTTGTAGATAAAAGTTATCGGAATTGATGACAAGAGGAATTATGATCACGAAAGACGAAGAATTTTCAGGCCACAAACAAATTTTGGAAATTTCTCAATCCTTAGCGGATTTCTTTTTCAAGCTTCAGACCCCCTCCCCCCTTAGTGGCGATATCCCGCTAACGGGGCTCGAAAAAAAATTTCGAAGGCCCCTAAATGCTAAATGTATAACACATGCTCTTTACCCAGCTAACTAGCTAGCTACGATTTTTACTCTACTGTGCCAAAAAACTGGCCGGGTCAATTCAACAGTACAGATGTTTTAATGTGCCTGAGAATGTTTTTTGGGTCTTGCAAAAAACAGAGCTCATGTGGTACATCCCTTCTTTAAAATCTAAAAGGCGCCAAAGATGGGCCTAACATGGTCTTTTGCCCAATCTTGTGACACCCTGCCCAGTTTTAAGACTGGCCAGCCAGCTGTAGGGAACTTTGCCATTCGCCATCTTGTTTTGAGTGGTTACAGCCAATGTCCTGACCTCGAGTTATTCAACACAAAGTGCCTACTCTTAACTTTCAAAGGTAACGTATTTTTACTTATGGAAACATTTTTAGCACAGTCATGTTTTATACTAATTCTAGATGTATAGTAAGTTGCTTATGATGTGCATGTACAAATAATATTTTCATATATTTGTTTATTTATATCCAACTATACTTTACTTTGCCAGGCATAACTTTATGTCATTACTTTAAAGTACATACGAAATCAATGTCTGACAAGGTACACACACGTGCCGAAAATGGGCAAAAGAGTAAAGGTTATTTTAATTCTTCATAACTATCTTTATTTAGCTAGCTTTACTAATTTCCACAGTATATTTGTAATGTTCTGTTCTTAGGGCACCTAAATGGGAAACTGTTTTCCAGATGGGTAGTGGTTTTCCTTTTTGTGTCAACTCCCAAACTGAATACGTTCAAGTACACTATGAGTTATTTGATAAATTATTCCTCATCTGTTGAGTTTGTTACATCAAATCATCATTCATGTACATGTTGCAAAATTTTGAAGATACATGTAGCTATATTCTCGGATCCGGGTTACCAATATCAAATTTTCAAAAAAGAAAACAAGAAACTTAGAAACAGGAGATTTAGAATACCAAAAGATTATTAGAACAGGATTTATTGTAATTTAAATTTTTTACATTTTATAAGAGTTTGACCATAATATCTAACTGCAGTGAAAAATTTTCACTGCATTTAATTTGTGTGGTCATTTCTTAATACAACATCAAAAGTTTGGCTACCAAATAGAGGCAGTTGTACTTTGTGTATAAACTGGAAAATTTGCATGTTTTCATAATTTTTGGTGCTGAAGTTGAAATTTATTAGAAAATTTCAAGCATGTTAACCCGGATCTGAGAATAGAGGTGAAATGTTTCCGTATTTTAGTTGAAGAGAGTGCAGAGCTAGACACTTTTGGAGTTTTAAGAGCAATGTTGGGAAGTTTAAGCACAGATAATTTTTTGGAGCAAAATCTAGATAAACTAGGTTTGTTATCCCCCTGCGAAATTTTAAAAATGCCAGATGTAGCACAAATGTGATTTGTCAATTAAGCAAAATGTCAATCATCACTACGGCAACAAAGCTGAACCAAATCGCCGAATTCTTGGATCTTTGTTGAACTATTGCTAAATAAAACCAAAATGTTTTGATTTTATGCATCCCACACAATACAGGATGAGACAGAAATTACTGTCTAATTTAAGTTTGTTTTTTAATGGTACTTTTCCAATATGCAGCACAAACATCAACATTGTGTGTTTAGATTAAAGTTTGAATACAAAAATGTTTGGTAATCAGTTTCAAATTTAGAGTATGCTAACCTGTTTCCAGGCCTTTTTGTTCTCAACTGCTATGCACTTCCAAGGTAAGAGATTTTAAAAGCATGCATACCATATTTTCCGGTATATAACCCGCAGGTTATAAGTTGATTTTTACGACTTCCACTGTTGGTGTATAATGTGGTGCAGGTTATGCAATAAGTTTTATATTTTCTGTCATTTATTGTGAAATTTAAAGTTTATACATTCAATGAAGAAAATAGTACCAACGGGATAAAATGGTACATTAGTATAACTGCATGCGTGATCCTATATCTACGTAATTTTACTTCAACTACGTAATTTAATTACGAGCTCTCTCTGAAACACAATTCTGGAGATCATTTTTCTTTTGTGTTGAATATAATTCTAATCTATTTATATCTTTGCAATCACATTGAGCACATTGAAATGATTTGCTTCTGGTAATAGAGCAATATAGCAGGTATCCCTTTTAGGTTTAATTGACACATATTTCACAACCTAGTGCCCAGAACTTAATTATTAATTCCTGTTAAAAATATTGAAAATGTTAAAATTAAAGTATAGATAATAATTTTCTTTTTTTATCTTCACTACCTTCAAGCAACAGGTGGCCACTGAAAATATCAAAAATAAATATAAAATACAATTGATAAGACACACGCAACTATCTCCTCCTCATTGCCACCATTCTTTTTATCATGCACAGTGTGATTGCTGAGATATAAATAGATAACAAAATTCTATAAACATTAGAAAAGAACGTTCCATACATCGATGTTACAGACAATCCGTGATAATTATTATGTTGTTTATTTTTATGCCAATATACATAAAAAACAGAGATTTTACTTTAGGTTTATAACCTAATAGCGTGTTTTTTTTTTATTTGTGCAGTAATATTAGTGGAAGGTTAAGAGCTGACATTCAGTTTGTACGCAAGCGTTGCAAAGGTGAGATTATAGAGAATGAAGTATTTCCAGCTTTAATGATGTACAACAGTGGCTCGTTAGAGATAGTTGAGAACTTCTGTTAAGTGTTACTTGCAGGATAGGTTCTGATTGGAAAAAGTTCAGAGAGTTATTTCCTTTGTTGACTAGCAGAGTCCTGTCAATTGAGGCAAAAAGTAAGTTGTATGAGGCCTGTGTAAGAAGTGTTATGTTGTACGGTAGTGAGACATGGGTAGTGAAGCAGGAAGATCTTGACCGTTTAGAAAGGAATGATATGAGAATGGTTAGGTGGATGTGTAACGCCAGTCTGAGAGACAGAAAGAATTCAGATGAGCTAAGAAGCAGGCTAAGTCTCCGTAGAATTAAAGATGTTATCCAGATAAGAAGATTGAATTGGCTGGGGCACTTGGAAAGAATGGAGGAGGATAATTGGGTAATAAAGTGTAGAGACTTGATAGTTCCTGGGGCAAAGCCCAGAGGCAGACCCAGAAAGACTTGGCAGGAGGTTATAAGGACAGACTTGATACAGAGGAAGTTGAGTTTAGATCTAACACAGTCTAGATCAGATTGGAAGAGGGTCATTAATATACCCCGTCCAACCCATGCTAGCATGGAAAACGGACGTTAAGCCAAGAATGATGATGATGATGTTTAATTGCATAAAGCAGAGATATTATTGGCTGAAACTAATGTTTACAAATAAAAGGAAAACAGCATTGTCAAATTAATTTCAATTCATTATTATTTCGGTAATCGGAGACAAGGAAGTTAAGACTGAGAGAGTCGCTAGTTCAGACACTTCGGTTCTCGTGTTTGGGGTTCACGAGTGTCAACATCCCCCACTTGTCTCCATCTTGAAAAAAACAGAACATGCGCACATGTTTATAAAATGATTAGGGTAAGTAAAAATACGCTGAAGTAAAACACATCGATTGAAATTTTATGCAAGTTATACGAAGGTGCGGGCTATGTGATAGCATCTAGTTTATAACTCCCTAAAAAAGCTAAGATGCGGGTTATACGATGTGCGGGTTATATACCGGAAAATACGGTAGTACATTAATGTTAATGAAATCCTCGTAATTCAGCATTTTAAATTATAAAAATTCATGCTAAATGTTTTCGGCTTGATCAGGAAAATTTACCCCTGCGAGTGCTGAATCACACATAGATTACTATGTGTAAAGTCGAAAGTTTATGCATCTTTTTCTGCTGCAATATCAATAACCCTATTTTATCTTTCTTTTTTTTAAAGGAAAAACGTAATTATGGAAAAAAATTAAATAATATATAAATTTTAGGTAGCAGTAACCATTTTTTAGCTGTCCAAACAGCTGAATTTTTTACTCAGTGTTTTATGTATACAAATTTTTTTTGCTATTTCCTAAAAATCTGGTCCTTAAGACATAATAAAATAAAAAGCCCTTGCAGGTTAAAAGATTTTAATTTTGTTCCCTATAACTTTCAAGTTCGCTAGTAGCCTGTTTTGTACAGAACTTCTACACTGTTGTTCCATCATTTCAAATAAATAGGTATATATTATTACATGGTATTATCTTAAACTTGCATAATGTTTCATTTTTCTTTTTTTATATTCTTTTTAGAAATTAATACTAGCTGGGGCTTGCCATCACCAGATGTATTTCTACAGAATAACTGCATTAGCACCTTTTTTTGTTAGTTGCCCCCTTCTTCACAAAACATGTTTTCTCAACGCAACCCATCGTGAATCTTTAAAGTTTTAAAATTATATTAGAATTAAGGTCTCTCAACAATTTTATTTTGCAGAGTAAGTTTTTGTGACAGTGATAAAAGGTAACGCTACCCACTAACTACATTTAGCATAAGAAATATTGATTAAAAATTTTGTTGTAGCTAGCCAAACTGCATTTGGCTACTTTTACTCTTTAGCCAGATGTAGCTAACAAGCAAGCTAGGGAGCCACAACCCCAACATAAAAATAAATAATATACCAAACTTTAAAAGAATAAGAATAAATAAGGCTAGCCACAACTACCTGGCTTGAGCTGAATGCTGCCCTGAAATCTACGTTTGTAGCTAAAATCTTGAAATCGGTTTGTTTCAGATATACACATAGCTAGAAAACATGATGATCTTTTCATCTTAACATGTGAAAACATAGACACAACAAAGAGAATATTTTAAACGTTGATAGAACTTAAATTTAGGCAGTTAAATAATTATACTAACCCAGTGGGAAGCTTACTAATTTATTTTTAGCATCACATAGCATGTTTGTGATTGCCCAGTGGAGCTCTTACTGCTTCTTGTTTGCTAAGAAAATACATAATTCAAGTTTATTACTTTATTATTTCTATAAACAATAAAGAGTAAAGACGTTAATGGAACAACAACTTTCATCCTATAGAGTATTTGTTGGCGGATTGTTTCCTTCAGTTACAAAAGAAGATCTAAGGTAAAAATAGTTTTCATAATAAATAACTACTCTGTGAAAGTAATTACTACAGTCCTGGTCTTATTAGGTGCGCGATCGCGCCTCCGATTCTGCACGCTCCTGCAACAATGGAGCAGCGTTTTCAATCACGCACTAAAAGCACTTTAGTCATTTTAATAATGTGCACCTGAAATGTCTTTTATATAAAGTAATTATTTACTATTCTAATAATCAAAGAAAAAAATGACTTAAGGTTCCGAATTTGAATGAAAAACATGCGCGTTTAAAAATGTTATTAATTAAAAATGTTAAAATTATTCTTAGAAATTAAATACGTTGCTTGCATAATAACACCTGTTGTTCTTTTGGAATGTTACTGGCTTTTTATGTTTAGAGATGAATTAATTAGGTTAGGGCATCATTAGGTTGTATATTCCGGAAGTTGCCGATGGCGTGCTCCAAAAATGCTTGTCACTGGCACAGCTTAACATGAAACAAAACTGTACATGAGACTCAATTGTTGGAGTCTTCGCAGAACATCTCTTCTCACAAAACCGAGGGCAGGGCTGACTTATTGCCTACTGTGTCGTGTGGGAGACAGAACTTCTGGACTTCTTTTTAATACGATATACAATTTTTTCGATTATTATTACTAAATATATTTGATTTCTCTTTCCCCTTTTAAAAAGATTTTTTAAACTTTATTCAACATGTTTTTTCTTTCGTATTACATCACGAGAACATTCGTCCTAAAGCTGTATTAAGGTACAGGACACCTAACCTCTCCCATGTTCTGGTTATATTTAACTTGCATGGGTGCGCACTCTTCTCGCAGTATTCTCTGTGACGATGAAGGTCAGACTGACTTGTCGGTAATTTTTTTCTAATTTTAAGGCCTGATGAATCATTGATACAAAGTTTCGATACGAATTATACGAATTACGTATGGAAATTTTGAGACGGTCTTTTATTAAAGATGCAAATACATTCCATTACTCAGTAGGCCTCCCAGACGACCACACTTTTCATATGTGTTATCACGCGCCTCAAATTATGAAAACTGAATAATCACTCTCCTCAATTAAGTCAAGACGCATGAAATTTATCACGCACTGGCGACAATCAAGGCGAGTGAAGTATCACTCAGCTGCTAAAATTCATATGACCAGTACTATAGTTTAGTTTAAAAAGGCAACCGAGTCCTTGTTAGCATTGAAAATTAATGTGAACCCTTATACAACATAAGACAATGGCCAATGTTTCTATATACTAACCACAAGGTTGTAGGGGGCTCCATCCCCCACTACACATTTAGGCAAGAAGAACATAATGTGTGCACTCAAGTGAAAAAAGGCTCTTCTTTCCAAGTCATTGTCAGCAATTAAAACTTAAATTGTTTAATTTTTAGTGGAAAGTTTAAAAGTTTTGGAAATGTGACTGATGTAGTTGTTATACAGCGAAAAGATGATGAGGGTATGTATGCATTCCTCCTTGAATGGGACAAAACATCAACTTTAATAACCATCTGTTTATGTAATATGTGAATTGTAGTTGCAAACATGGATATTAGATCCAGGTTTGCAAAAACCATGCTTTTATTCTAAAATGAAATGAAATACAATGTGGTGGCCTAAAAATATAAATGCAATACTGACTGATACAGGCTGATACAGATGAGGATTGAGTGCATAAGCAAATGCAATGTTGTGAAATAATTGCATTTTAATAGTTTTATTTGTCAACAAGCTTAAAAATAAGCTGTATCCTAATTGTTCATCAGCGAATGTGCTAGAACATAAATTCAGATTTATTTCATTAATCTATCAATCCCCTTGCCTTAGCAGCCCAGGGACAGATTAATTCATTATATTATTTTGCATTCCAGGTCATGTTTCAAAGACGTTTGGTTATGTCAGTTTAGAAAGCACCTTGTCAAAGCTAAACAAATGTATGTATCTGTGAAATATGGAGTTATCAATAGACTTCCACTGACTGACTTACATTTCAAATGCAGTATTGAAAAAATACAAATAATTAAAGGTCTTGGCTTTTTATAAAAAAAATAAAAAGTAGTTCTCACTCTCCTTACAGGTTTTGCATTATTTGGTGGAACCAAATGGAAGGGACATAGCTTAAAGGTGCAATTGGCTAAAGAAGATTTTATGGCAAGGTAAACATTAAAAAATGATAATATTACAATTAGTTAACATTTTGATTTACCTATTTATTTTTTGACGACTTTTTATTTAGACTTGAGAAGGAGAGAAGTTATCCTGAGCAATTTATTAAAAAATCAAAAAGAAACCGTGTTGAACCAATGAAGAAATACGAGGAATTTGTGAGTAAATCATCTGCAATGAAAAGAGCAGTGCCAGGTACTCCTGTGCAGGGTGAAAAGGATTGGGTTGTTGGTAAATACGGCAGACCTCTTCCTGTTGTAGCAATACGGAAATGGGCTGGTCAAAAGCTTGTAAAAGTCGATCCTTCAAAACATTGCCATTGTCTTAAAAAGATTACTTTAAATGAAACTGAGTTCGAAGCTGATATTTCTGACCTAACGTGGACCCTGAATGATGACCAGGGTGATGACAGTATCATGAAAAATCAGAAAAGAAAAAAGAAGAAGGAGAAACACCACGATGTTGAAGAACATAAACGCTCCAAAAAGAAAAAAAGAGATTCTGATGTTGAGAACGAGTTTAAACATTGTCATAACGAATGCTCTTCAGTGAAACACAATACAAATGGCGAATTTCAAGAAAGCGTTTCTTCTGCAAAGAAAAATAAAAAAACGGATAAAGAAGACGTTACGCCAAAAACAAAAAATAAAATTGGGCTTAAAAATGCTGACCAAGAAACACCCAGTCAAAAAAAAGAAAACCTTAAAAGTTTTGGTGTTAAAAAAGATCCAATTAAAACCACAATGCTTCCATTAGATTCGATTTCCTTCAATGAAGAAAGTAACACAAAAGAAGATTCTCGAAATGTAGAGAAGGAATGTATTTTTACTGAGTCCATTGAAGTAGGGAAAAATGAAAGCAGTGACAGTGAAGATGTTCCCAATGATAATATTTTAAGCATGAGTATTGTGGAACAATTGCTTAACAGAAGCAAATCTAATTCAGTTAGAATCGAGGAAGTAGTACAGAAGTCGCCCACTCCACATATTTTACATCCCGGAAGTGACGACAATAACTCGGAATCAGAATATGAAAATGTTAATTTATTTGACTTTACTTTCGACAATTTAAAAAATAGTACTACACTTTACAGTTATGACGTCACGTCGAGTGTTGTGAAAAAAGATGATGATAGCTCTCAAAGTGAAAGTGAATCTTCTGATCAAAGTATTATTGTACAACAGAACAAAGTAGAAACTATAGGTAAAAGTGAAAAAACGAAATCCCAGAGCACAGAAGATAATGCGTCAGCTGACAGTGTTGATTCTAGTAGGACTACTCAAAAACAGAAGCCTGCTTCTCAAAGAAAGGAAATTAATCAACAACAAAAAATCTTGTCAGAAGAAGCTAGAATCAATTCACTGAAGCTGCGAGAACAAAAAAGTCTCCAAAACAAAGAAGCTGTACAAGCAGCGTTAAGAAGTATTGACACATCCTCCAATTCAGGCCTTAATCGAATTGTTTTTAGTGAAAGTGAAAGCGAAAGTGAAAGCGAGAATGTGGATCCATGCGGTATTTCTACACAGTCAACATTAATGAGCGATGGTAATTCTGATGAAGAGTCCTTTAAAAAGAATGTATGTTTGTTTACTTGTTTGCTTGCTTGCTTGTTTTGTTATGTTTTCTTTTCTTGTTTTACATGTTTGTTTATTTTTGTTTGTTGTTTGTTTGTTTTATTTTTGTTTGTTGTTTGTTTGTTTATTTTCGTTTGTTTGTTTATTTTTGTTTGTTGTTTGTTTGTTTGTTTTGTATGTTTGAAGGTTGTTTTACTTCTATTTTTGTGTTTATATTTCAGCTATTTGATGATAGTGAAAGTGAAGATGAGGAGTTTGGAGGAATTCAGTTAAAACCACAATTTCAAGGAGAGAAAGGTCAAAAGGTTAGTATAGAATGTTTTATTGGGATATTTTGGTAGACTATTTTTATTTTTAGTCATTCGTTTTAACATTGTATTACGTAGATGGAAATATTTCGTGCAAAATGAAAATATGGTAGTAGGTAGAAAGTGTATGAATAAGTATTGCAATAAAATATTTACGTTACTGCAAATAGAGCATTTTCAACTTTCTTAACTTCTCTTAGCTCTTCAAATTGCAACAACGCTTTGGTGGAGATGAACGTTTTCGACTTGATGAAAGGTTTGCTGAAAATGGTGAAGATAAACAGGCAGACAAAAACAATAATAGTGAAAACATGGATAGTTTGGATACGGACGATTTGCATCAAGAGAAACAAATGAATTTGAATGTTCTCGAGCAGGTCCTGGGTAAATCCTTGGATGAAAGTGGCGCAAAGCAGAAGAAAAACACAAGGTTAGTCTAATTACTATTCCGCCTGCGAGAATAGCATTGGCTTCCAACCTGTAGCTAACTAACCAACTATTTATGAATTTACAATTCTCCGAAGAAATATTCACTATTCATAAACATATTAAAAATAATGCCAAAATCAGGTCAATTTCTTTTTATTGGTTCTTATGTAAAAGTGTGTACTTCATCAATATATTGTGGCTGAACATTCTAAATCAGAAAATTTGTAAAATATAATCATTTATATCTACACACTTGATATAGTCTTGATGTAGCTTCTTTAAAACAAAGCAGACTGTATCAGTTCCAAAATATAGATATACTTATTTATGTGTTATTATTCGCTGCTCGAATTTTTCAATTTGACTTTTCTGGTTGATATTGCGAAGTTGGCTGTTGTGCTGCCTTTTGACAACTTAGTATGTCCAACAAAAGCAGGTCACCATAAATAACAAATCAACATATATTTTTTAATAGTGAACTCTCCACAATAAACGATGGGCTGTATTTCCCGTTATTTAAAATTGTTTCCTCAGATATTTATTTTAAAAATCGGTTTCAGGGTCCCAATTGAGTGCTTTACATTATGAAAGCAGGTTAACATCAACAACGTTTTGATAAGAAACTTCAAACATATTCGAAATGTTTCAAGAAAACATACAATCTATGTTGCACCAGCTTATAATGTAACTGACGATGACGTTGTCACTAAAGGTGTAGGCTGTTTTAAAAGCCTGACTTTAATAGATGCCCTTAAAAATTGATGAGTTTATTATGTTATTACTATCTCGCCTGCGAGCTTAGTATTGGTTTCCAACTTATACCTATGTCCCAAATGGTCAATTGCGACGTCATCAACGAGCTTTTTTTACGAGTTCACGTTACGACGCGTTAGCCAACTGAGCCATTATGCCTTGAATAAAAATATTTAGTTTGACGATTTAACAGCTAGTGAATTAACACAAAATGATTTATTGATGCGAAATACAAAAGTTTTTTAGAAATTTTTTTGCGAAATGATTCCTTTCAACGAAATAAAGTTGTGTTGTGTTTAAATTCTAAGAATAATCCTAATGAATTCCTCCATAATAAGGATTTCATAGGATTCTTTAAACGCTAATGTCGAGAAATGGCCTAAGTAAGTATCATAGCCATGCATCGTATCCCTCACGCCAGGAACAACTATAAATCAATTTTTAGGTTTTGTGAAATGACCCAGTTAATAAATGATGTGTAATGAACATTGACATGCGAGATAGTGCAGTGATGTGTAATTGACATTGACATGCAGCCCCTGCATCTTGTATTTTGTTTACTCCGCACTTCATATTTTTATTACAGAGACAAAACATTCGAACGATATGATCCCACCAGTGAGAATCACGAGAAGTTTGAAATTGCGAAAAAGAAAGAAACTGAACGACAGATAAATGATAGTGGCGATGAAGAAGAAGAAGATGAGGAGGAGGAGGAGAAGAAGAAGAAGGAAGGGGAGAAGAAAAATATGGAGCCAACGGTTTCCACTGAACAATTTTTTTCAGTTAATAAATCTTTGAAAGACCTTTTCAGTGGTTCGAAACAGGTAGAAAAAAAATTTAATGCTTGTTTCGATAAAGTTAAACTTTAGAGTGTTTACAATGGTTATTAAGTCCATTCTAATAACATTCTGTTTGAAATTTTTGGTAGGTTTTCTTCAAAAATTCCATTTCTCTCCTTACTGGGAAATCATCCTAAAAGGGAGTGAGGGCAATTTTGGTTACATTTGAGGGAGGTGTGCCCACATCTTCTATAATCACTTAAATAACCTAACATTTAGAACCAAGATTATTAATCTTCTTTGCTTATGTGATACATACAAATTTATTTATTTTGTTCTTTCAAAGCAAAATATCAAGTACATTTCATAACTCTTCATTTCATCATAAAATTTTCCTAATATTATATCCCTAAACATCCCAGATTCTTCGAAAGTCTTTTAAAAAAAGTAAAATTTTAAAGCTACCATCATGTGTTTATTCAGGAATCGTACAAAGCTGTTATTGGAATATTTTTGGTAAAATTTAAGAAGTGTATTTTGCGTAATTAGGGAACGTAAATATTATATTCCGCTAATGAGTATGAAATGCAAATCCCACATGCATGTGAATTCTAATTTTATTTTACTAAATTTTATTGAGAAGGTTTTAACAAACAAACACGCATTTCAGTTGTATGGTTTTTGCATTATATTGAAAAACTCAACCAAATGGGAACAAGCTTTTATCTTTTTTGTAAGTCGTGCAAGAAATCTTATTTTTAAGGAAAATTTCCATTCCTTTCTAATGTTTTTGTCCTAGGAAACATTTTCGTTTCTGAGTTCTGCTTCAAACATGGAAGAAAACGAGGTACAAGAAGAAGAAGAAATAGAAGAGGAGAAGAAAGTATCAACTAAAGAAGTGAGTTGGATGAAAGCACTTGATGAGGCTGCAAAAAATCCCGTTGATGAAGAAATGCAAGAAACTTTAGAAGAAACAGTAGAAGTAGATGAAACAGATGAAAAATGTGTTACTTTCTTCTTTACCAAAGATGATGAACGTTTCAAAATTGGTAATCTTGAATGTTGTTGATTTTTTTGCATGTTGTTGCTGATATATTTTATTGAATTGGTGAGAGATGATGGTGAGAGATGAGTAATGCTGTTTGTTTATTTTTACGTAGGAAAGGATTTTGTTCGAACAAACACAATAGAAGAAATTACCAGTCAATGGGAAGCCCTTCGAAAAAATTTATACGAAGTATGATTTAAATTTAAAGTGTGTATATGTTGATCAAGATCCGATAATATTTGTTATAATAATAATTACTACCACCGGGGCCCCACATGGACATTTTGAATTAAACGGTGTAAAAAAGTTTTCCAACGATTGCTTTTACTTTTGTGTTAATGGCGGTTTGCTGGGGGGGGGAGTTTAAATTTTTCTCGAGTCCAAAACAGAAGGTCAAAAATAAAATTAAACAGAATAAACTATTTTCGAAAATACTCTAAAGTCAGATTATGAGTTTAAAGTCATTTGCTACTTAAACCT
The DNA here is from genome assembly GCF_029227915.1 of Hydractinia symbiolongicarpus. Taxonomy (NCBI): domain Eukaryota; kingdom Metazoa; phylum Cnidaria; class Hydrozoa; order Anthoathecata; family Hydractiniidae; genus Hydractinia; species Hydractinia symbiolongicarpus. The sequence goes on along the minus strand of NC_079882.1, from coordinate 11,710,324 downwards.
ATCCACGTGATGAATTTAACTTTTTGAGAAATAGTCAGGTGCAAGTTCCCTTTTGTCGCCAGTTATCAAAATAGATACATTAGGGTGCATTTTTAACGTATATTTTAAATGTAATTATAAGATGTGTCTATTTTCAGGACTCACGAAAAAAACATAAAGATGCTGTTCGGAGAATTCGAAAATTAAAAGATCGAAAGTTCACATCGACGTAAATTTTTAATTGAATTTTTTAATTTGTTATTTTTTTATATATTATATGAGGAAATAGAATGTGTCGATTAAACTTCTTTCATTCGTTGTCTGAATAAAAATTATACCATTTTTAAAAACTACATGTTTTAAGCTTTTTAGCGCTGAAAACCGCATGTCAAAAATCGCACGGGAAGTGAGTTTACTCGCAACATACATTACCGCGTGTTTTCAAAAAACCTCAGGCGTGCTGCTGTACAGTGCGCGAAAAGGATACCCGCAAGTTAACAAACCTCGTAAATTTCTCTTTACAAAATGATAAAAAAGAAACTCTAGGGATGTAAAAGTGGAACCGATTTTCATTACACGTTTGGCTCAGTCAGGTCCATGTAACTAAAGAGCTGTGTTTTTTTTTTTGAAACAGTACGTAAGCAAATTGTTGAAAAAATGTTACCACTGGCAATCCCATAGTACACTATCTGGCAATGCATTGCCGGATGCAGGTGTTTAACCTGTCTAAAACAATTGATGGACTTATGCACCATCAACATGACTTTTCGCTAGAACCACTTCCTTAGCTCGAGAACCAGTTTGCAACGACATCAAGAAGAAATTATCACATGTTCAAATCTTAAAAAATGACACTGCATTTTTAAAAGACTCAGCTGTCCGCCTAAAGATCTGCATTTGACAGCTGACATAATTTATACCTTATACGTGAAAAAGTTTTTTAAAAAAATTACTTAACACATTTTTAACGTCAAATATTAACAACATTAAAAAGAGATAATCGTTTTTTAACTCAACTTGTATATCCTGAACACACGCACTGTTTCCAATGCTTGAAAAGCGTTATTGAGTTAATGTTTAAGATGAAAATTTCCTGACCGCCGATGGGAGGTGCGCGTACCACAATTTCCGAATGCGTATAAATATAGATCCTTTAAAATGCTTCTTAATCGTCTTGCAAGATAATATGGAGTCGAAATTTTCTTCTCGATGTTACAAGAATCCAACACAAACAATTCAATGCCTGGCAGTAAATCTATTTATTATTAAACAGCAACCTTGTCCTTAGAGCCTTAAATATTCTTCTCATTGTTGATGGTGTTATAGCGAAAAAATTGCAAATAACCTATGTAAAATAGTGTTTACACATATACCAAACAAAGGATAGCTTCAGGTGTGTTTATTACAGGGGGTAGGGCGGAGTAGCATTGGTTATTCGAGCGTTTGAAATACATATTGTATTTGACTGCAACCTTGCGTGTGAGTGTACTGCTATTTTTTGTTTACGTAGAAAAAGTTTCCTGTTGATGTCTGAGAGAATAGAAGGAGTGCTTTTTGGTAAAACTTCCTGTTCGTGGTTGAGCATTGCGCAACAAAATTACCAGGACTGTTATCGTACAAACTTTACCAACAGTATTGTATAGTGAATAAAGCAACCTAGTTTTCAGGGTTTTTGTCTTGTTGATCTTCATAATAACGACTTAGTGTGCCACAAGACTCTGGGACGAAGTTGTGAAAAAAGTGCTTACCCGAATTTCATCTTATTGTTGATTCAACCAAACATAATACATTAAAGTGATCGTATTTTTACAAGCAAAAGGGGAACGAGAAATTTAAAGCAACATTTTCTTTCCTTTCTAGAGCAAACACAATATTTTTTGTGGTACTGTCAGTTGTGTGTTTATGTTCTCCATCAGCTAATCAAGATGGAGGTATGATGCGGGTTAGTGTTTGTGTATTTGTGCGTCACAATACTCTTCCGTGAATGTTTTTATTTCGTCTGTTGCACAGACTAAATTTTGCTTATAAGCCGTAACAGTTTATATCGATTCTTAAATAGCAGCCTCGTTCTAGAGTTTCGAAAAAAAAGAAAGTACTGGGCACTAGACTGGCCGGTATTTTAAGGTATTTATTTTTAACAAACTAGTTCCCACTTCGCAGCATTTGTTATTTATTATTATATTATTACTTAAATTAAAAATTTCGTGCGTGGTTTAGCCCGTGAAAAATCCACGGAGATTTGTCTGTTGATTTCGTGTGGGGTTTAGCACCACTCTGTTTTGGGTGACAGACAGAAAATAGCTATTATTATAAAGACTAGTCGGTGGCCTGCGCATAAATCCATTTCGTGCTTTCGTAACACGACTTTTAAATCGCGAACAATGAGACAGACGGAATTTGGCTATTGTTAAAGAGATAAACTTTCAAATGCGAATTGATGCTTATGCCTTACATTAATTTCGTCTTATCGTCAATTTTATTTTTATTTATCCATCTAATCCCGCGGTATCAAAATTTTTTTTTCTCTTTAAAGAAATTTTAATTCTTTCCAGCCATAAAAATACACTTGTCCCATTTTAATCTAACTAGCTTATAAACTTCATGACAAAATCGTCAACCTCGTCCACAGGACTTGTTAGGCGCCCAAATATAAAAAGCCTAATAAGTCCTTGGGACGAGGTTGCAAAGTTGTAACAGGTATAATAAATATTTTTTTGAAAAATTCATTTATATTCTTGTGTTCAATGTATTTACAATATATATATTTAAAAGTTTTTCTACATTAAATACACCAAATATAAATAATAATTAACAAATATAACTTATTTAAAGAAAAATAATATTTTGTACAAAACATATTCGGACCTGTTAGGACCAAATTTGCTTCAGTTTTTTTCTTTGCGCTTTTATAATGGAATCCGACATGACATCATTTGAATGTAGCGCTGCGGCGATTGGTTTTTTTGTTTTACACTTGTATATGCACTGATGGAGATTATGATAACAAATAAACTTCTCCCAAAAAGAACGAATAGCATCTAAGCAAATATCGTATTCTCCGTTACATAAACTGCGACACGTGAAATCTTTCGATTGGATCGATCCGACATCGTTTAATTCTTTACTTTGCGTGGGAGCTGATGCAACAAGATGTGTGCTAATCGATAGAGCGAATAACAGTGTAAAAGTGTATAGCTTAAACATCTTGTAGAATAAATCCTAAAAAAGAAAGAAATATTTTTATATTACAGAAATAAAACGAATACAAGCTTAATCCCATTATTTCTACGAACCCTCAAAAATCATTCAACTTGAAGTTTTTGAAAATAAAAATATCAGAATACTAAGAACCTGTTTCCGATTCAAGCTTCTCTTTAAGATAACAAGTATAGCATTAAGAGGTTTTCTTTATATATACCATTTAATTGGTGCTTATAAAATGTGAACAATTTTAATGTGACTTCGTAATAATTAGATTCCTAGTAGTTCTCGTTGTGACGTGCTTCTAAGGCACCTCTTAAATCCGACTTATATAACGGTTTGGATGTATCAAGCTCCTTTTGTATCCCTCCGCCAAAAACTGTTATTATATATATATTAGTGTTATTAGTGTGACGAGACGTGGATAAATGATATGGCTAGGAAAAACATTTTTTATAACGCGCTGAGAAATTGCTTAGTATGAATGGAATGCGCAGAGAAATTTTCATTAATGTGAATAAAAAGTGTTTCATGATGACACAACTAATTATATGAAGCAAATCTAATACCTGAGTTGTTGAGATGCTTCTTCGTTGAGCTCTAGTAGATTTTTAAAAGCTACATCGAGCATGTGTCGTATTTATATGCTCTGAGAGCGCAAATAATGAAAGTTCCTTATTAGGATAAACTCATGTAAACGTCATATGTTGTTTTTCATTTTAATTAATAATAATATTTTGCTGACTCTTTTAAAATAAAAGCTCTCCTTCACGGTTGTCACTCCAATGAGGCCGTAATGTGAAGGATAATGACAAGTTTCAAATTTCTATTCTATTTTTACTACAAATAACATTCTAAGTTTACTTTTGTATTTAACAGAGATTTTTATCCGCCAAATACTGTCATGATGTTCAAAATTCGTGTTTTTTTTTTCTGTCCAAGATGATTCATTCAATACATAAAACTGAATATAGTGTGGGTTTTCCACGTGCAAGCAACGATCAATGAAAGCACTTCACATTCTTACTTTTGCTTACATAGAAACACAAATATTTATAACTGAAAAAGCGTGGTTATTTCTACCGGTGGACATTTTTTAACCGTTCTGTATTTTATCAAATTTGGAACGTTACATGAAACGAAGAGCTGACTAAGTTTCAATGTATTGACCTAAATGTTTAGGTTCATAACACGAGTTTTCAAGGATCTACTATGATGGAACCGAAGCGAATATTTTTCAAGTATGGTGTGGCGTTGTTAAAATTTTTGTACAGTAAAACATCAACATAAAGCTATACGGAAGCGCTAACTTCAAAACATTCTTAATCGTATGATACTTAAAACATTCGTCGTCATGCATTCCGCGTTCTGTGAATTTTTTACTCATTTGTTTACGAAAATTTGTCATAAAGGAAAAATTTTGTTCACCTTGACATGAATTTTAAACAAACAAAGTAGAGTGAGCTTAAATGCCTATGTTAAGAAAAAAAAACATGCTTAAAGTGATCATGATCGACTGATTGCTCACTTAATGACAGTAATTTAACAACCTCGGACACCCGTCATTTCCTGCGTGAAAACAGATCTTAGAATTGCACTTTGAGAAAGCAAAAGCCGAAAAATTACTTCTTGTTTCGGAACAGACTTTCGCAACTTCTTCTCCTGTTCTGCAAAAGTGGTTATTAACTGTTAAAACATATTTTTGACAACTTCCATGCATGGAACTAAGTGGAAAACTTATTCTGACAGCTACACTTCATTACAATAACATTTTTAAAAATAAATTAAAAACAATGGAAGGAAGGCCGAAATTTGTTGTAATTTTGTAAAATTTGTGTATGCTTGATTCTAGGTCGTAAGAAGAAAATAATAAGAACAACTTCAGGCTGGACACGCGACTATGCAATAGATTTTAGAAGTGTTTGCTTTTCTTTGGTTTCAGGATTTTAAAAAATAAACACTAAGAGGGAGAGTGTATCATATTAATGCACGCAAAAAAAAGTATTTCAAAACAAGGAACCGATATTTATGTTAAAGAAAATAATAAAAAGCTAGCTAAACATGCACGAATCATGTGAATTTGTGTTGAGGTTGGGTTGAAAATATCTAAAGACAAACCAAAAAGTAAAATTTTCCATCCTGGTGTTAAAAATGTCAACAGGTTTGCGGACAAAATTGGGGTGATTAATGAGGAAAATAAAGGGCGAAGGGTATATAGAAATATGAATTGGAGATATACGTATTCTTCAATTGATTTCTACACACGTTACAACAAGTGACTCCGCTCGAAAGGGCAAAAGTTAAATTTGAGAAAAAAAAATAGAAAGTTTAAAAAAAAGTTAATTTTTTAAGATTGTGACTTAACAAGAAACTGACCTTTTTCACTGAAAACAATTTTTATTGCTTCAAATAAATTTAACGTCGACTCTTAAGTATTTTTAGTACCTTGAATCATTCTATCCCTGGCACGTACACACATAAAATAATTTTTTTGCTATAATCTCTAGGGCTCAAAAACACACATTTTGGAATCATTTAGCATCAAATAAAAAAAACCTGCTTCTTTCCTGCAAATTGACATTTTATGTTGTATCCAAAGATAGCTCTATGAAGATGTTGTTTGCTGTGAAAAACATTTATCTTGAAAGTGGCAGAATGAGGTCAATGTGGGAGTTTAAGGTATTCGAGATGCAGAAATGTTGATCAGCTGCAAACAAAACAACAAAGCAAACAAACGTCGCATTTATTAATCTGTGACTCATCCCCACGGCCTTATTTTGGGTGGTATGTGTCTGGAGACACGATGGAAATAAATTGGGTGATTGTTAGAAAAAGGGGAAAGCTTTTATCCGATTGAATTTCCCTTACAACAATGGATTACTGTGTCAGCATCGATTCAACGAGAAGTTTCGTTATCATTTAAAATTTCATCCGAAATAAGTCGTTTTAGTTTCCAGATATCAAAGAAAAACAATACGTGGGGAAGGAGAAAGCTAAAGATGGTAGACTTCCCTCTTGCATCCCTTCTAAGCTGCAATTTATATTTTTTCATAGTAACAGTTGGATACTATAGGATGGGTATTACCATCCTGTAAAATTTGTTCTTAAAGTAAATAGCAAAGATAAAAAAGGTCTACACACGTCACAGAATAAAACTTTTACAATAAAACCATTTGTTACTTAATTAGCCAGGCACGGCTTCACTGAAGAAATCTGGACACACGATTTTTAGTCTACCCGTACTGTCATTGATAAAACACCAAAACTTGACTTTAATAAAACACCTAAAAAAGAATCGATAGGGAACATATACAACGGCTAAATACAGATGGCTTCAAATTTAAATAGTGTCTTTTTGAATTTGTTTACAGAGAGACCCAGGAACACTAAAATTTCGTTCATTATCTCGTTGTTAGTTTGCGCTCCTTCTGCATACAAAAAATTTCAAATTTTCATGATCGGTAGATTTTCATTTAAACAGAGCCTTAAATAATTCTTAGATACCTCTTGGATATCTACAATTGTCGCAAACGATCCACGCGCATCCACTCTCCGCCCCAGGTATTTTTAATTAAGAATGTTTAGCTCACAAGTGATACGAACAACGCGAATTATTTTGATTTGCCTTATATGCGTACATATGTGCATACACTTTTGATCGCTATTTTGTTTGCTAGTTTGTTGTTTGTTTTCTGCATCCTTCAGTACTTTTATTTAGCTAAGTTTTAGCGGAACTGAAAAATAAATAAACAAATTAATGATATGACGTCTTACATAAATGCTTAACACTTCAATCCAACTCGCAGTCTTTTTTACTAAGTACGTTTGGCGCCCTTTTATTTTCTTTCTTTGGCATAGTTGTCAACTATTTTGACGGATTGAAAGTCTTTTGTATTTTTTATGTAAGGCAATTATTGTGTGTTTTATATAGAATTTCTTCTCCATTAGCGAAGTAAATTTTGAATAAAGTTTCTAAAAGTAAAAGTTCTTTTTAATTATGATAGTTGGTAATTAGAGAGTTAGAGATAAAAATCAGTATCTAGCCTTTCATTGCAATAGTCTGTTTAATTAAAATAAAAATAGGATATTACATTGTCGTGAACTTGATCATATCTCGTTTAATTATAACATTTTTGGCTTCGGAAGTTGTTTTGCTTGCTCGTGCGCTGATGACGTTTTAAATTTAGCATGTCTCTAAGCCTAGCCTAGTTTAACCTTGTAATTGACGTTATTACTTTGTTTATACCGTTTTTATCTGTCGATTTCCTTTCCTATTATAATAAGAAAAATCAAGGTAGTTGGAATCAGGCTGTTGTACAGTTTTTTTTCTGAGCTGTAAATAACCATGGCAACATGGAAAATAAAAATATTACATAATGTTGATCCTGTGTGTTTGTTTACAAGTACTCTTGGATATTGTTGTCACTTAAGATGACAGTTTATTGACAAGGCTGTCAATAATGACTGTACTTTAGTTGACTATTTATAAAATCATGATCACAATTTCAACGCCTGCAAAATACTGTGGACAGATTTTTTGACTTATAAGTAATATTTTCTACAGTTTCGTACAGTAATTTTTGAACAATTCGACAATTTGTGGTTATTCTTCATCACTTTCTATTTTAAAAAAAAGCTTGCCGGATTTTTTTTGTATCTTAACTAACACATTTTTGGGCCTAAAAATGGCGTCCATTATCAGTGAGGTATTTTTGATATGGGGGAAGGTTTAGTGGCTAAGGAGGACTTACTCATTTTTAACCTTTATATAGTAAAATAATTTGCCTAAAAAAATCCCACAAAGAAGGAGTATTTTAAAAGAAATTATTTTCTCCTTTTCCCTAAAAAATTATCCTTGAAGATAATATTAGAGGCACTAAAGCACCTTCACCACTCCTTGGTCATTAACGCAATACTTATGTTACCAACTATTGTCTTGACGTGTTATAACCATTTACGATATTTATATGGAGTGGGAACAGTGTAGCCATATTATACATTCTTCACGCATTGCTAACAACTTGTGCACCGCCTTTTGCATGTTGCTATGGCAGCAATTAGTCATTTTAAGGGTTGGGAAATGCAAATGAAAATATATATGGATGTTTTTGCCATAAAAAGAATTTTTAAATTTGGGATGCCTGTAAAATAGTGCATATGTTCTCTTTTCTTGGTAGAGTTCGTTATTCAATAGTCGTTTAAAATTTATAGAAAAAATATGTTATAGCCAAATACTTCTTCGTAAGCTTGGCCACATAAGGAAATATATGCCCAAAACATTCATTGCCAAAATAGAAGGGAGAAGTTTTGTGTTACTCCTATATCAAAAGGATATTACAAAGATTACATTTTTCTTCTTGTATATTTGTGTATACTTTTGCAACGTTGCTATTTATTTGCGTCAAACATTCAAATAGTTCCGCACGGAACACACAAATAAAATCATCAAGTACTCCATTTGAAGAGGAAAACAAGTTACACAACAAGCATTCCATGAAGGTATGATGTGTAGCGTTGTTTTTCCTGTAATGGCGTGAGTGTCTAAGCCGTTTCGGTTTCTTTATAAAAAATTAAGATAATAATGTATTAAGGTTAAACTACGTATTTACAGGTTTAGCGGAGTTAAAACAAAATAACAACGAGATCAACAAGAAATTATGATGTACGTAAAAAACGTCATTCCTGTTGATGAGTTCATAAGATCTCACTACTACGTATCTACAATGACACCATCTTAAATGATCTGATAATGTATTTATTAATAATACAGCTATGGATTCTGTTATTTATCACTAGATAACTCATCGCAACTACAAACAAGAGATTCGTGACATGGTCATATTGTTTTATGGTTCGTGTAATGACAGATAACGAAAATCCGGTTGCATTCAGCCTAGGATTTGAAAATAAACAAAAACTTTTGCTTTGTAGTTTTCGAGTTTGTTTTGCTGATAACTTTGAGGTTCGGTGTGGGCAGCTTTCGCGGTTTTTTTCGAGGAGTTTATTTGTGTGAAATAGAAAAACATAATTCAGTGATTCTGTAGACTCTCTGAAACATTTGTAGATCTAGTAATAAAACAAACCCTTTTTGGGATGGGGGAAGCGGGAGGGATAAATGATACACAGTGATACCTCTTTATAGAGAACACTATCGGGACCTCCAAAAGTGTACTATGTAGAGAGTTGTCCGCTTCGTGGATTCCTCTTGTTAAGAAAGAGCATATAGTAAAATGTGTTCTTTTATTCGAAAAAATAAAAAAGCCTCTACGAGTGTCCAATTTTTAAAAGTTCTGAAAAGACCATTAAATATAGCTAAAAATAAATAAAATGATAATTATTTCTTTATTATATAAAGAAAAATATATCTTCTATAAAGTGTCCAATACATAGAAGTGTTGTTATGACTATGACGTCTTGTGTCAGCTGTAAAGAAGTTTTTACTGTGGTGTCTACCCGATGGGCTGCCATGGTTGTCCTGTGACTGCCCGACGTATACGGGTGTTATAATATAGATAGCTGCAGGGTGGAGTTCGATAAGGTTTCACTTTTCTGTATAACTTGGATCATTTCAAGTAAAAAGACAATTTACAATACTAATAATAAAGTTAAGATGTGAACAACAAAAATTAGTTTTAAACTTCAATATGTCTGGATGATATAAAAAAGTACCACAGTCGACGTCAGTATAGTTAAATAGTCACATTGCTGTCAGGTTTTTTTTGAAATTGTCTGTCATCCCGTTTTGGCTCAATGTTTAGTATTTTATTTGATTTCTTGGCGTCATATCAATAGAAGTTTGTCCAGACTCATACTCAGACAACTTTTCCTTTTTTTTTATGTTAAAATTATATTCCAATATCGTATAAAACTGTCTAGAGATGTAGACAATAGAAGCTACGTTTTTAATGGCTAACAAGACTTTCTGTTTTAGCATGTTAATGCATTGTGCAAGAGGGCTAGTGCCAAGTTATCGGCTTTAAGACGAATATCTATATTTATGTCATTTGATAAACGTATTATAACGAATTCGTTTGTAGCGTCAGAAACCAGATAATGTTCTTCTATTTGGTCTTTTACTAATAGGTCATCTCTCGCAAAACGAGTGCATAGCAGCGCCTTTGAATTGTGTTATGATCCCACACAAGAGAGATTGGTTAACTCGCAAGGAACCAAACAATTTGTCGAGATAGAGAAAGTTCGAGATAAAGAAAGGAAAATACCTTAGGCGGACCACAAAGTGACCGAGACTTTAGTTATTTATTATGTCCAACCTCGTCTCCAGGGCTCGTATAGGCCTAGGATAGTCTGACGTAACGGCAGAAAAGCCCTGGAGATGAGGTATTGTATCCCAATTTTATTTAAACAATATTACTGCCTGTATTGCGCTCAAAGTGTTTTTTTATAAATAGTTTATTCATAAATCTTACGGACTCTTGCAAAATCCACCAGATTTGTTTATTTTAAGATCTAAATTTTAATTTGTATCTTTTATCTCTTTCATTTGTTTTCTTCATTTTACCTGTTGACATACCGCGCTTTCCTGGTGAGATAGATATCCCTAGTTGAAAAGAAGAAATATAGCCGCGGAGAGGTGTTGTGGGTTCTGCAGTCCTGAATATTAAGCTACGGGTTCTGAACTGAATGAGCAAGACAATCAACAAAATGGCCATGTGCTAAGGTTTTCATCATCTCTTTTTGATGTTTTTATCTGATCTGATGTGATTTTTTTGTATTTGTTTAAAGTCGTAGCTAGAACTATCTATAATACCCTGTTATTTTATAGTCTTGTAGTTCCTCTTGGTATGTAAAAGAATAAGACTTAAGTGGATGGGCTTTCAAATTTGATGTTTCTTCCCTGAAAATTCTTGGATTCGAGTTAACATGTTTGAAATTTTCTGATCATTCTAACATATTTAAATTCGGCGCCTAATTTATGGAAACATGCAAATTTTCACGTTTATACACTAAGTATATATAGCTATACAACTGTCTTTATTTTAATAGCCGAACATTTGATGTTTTATAAAAAGAAATTTTAAAAAAAGAAAGTGAAAATGCTTCATCATCCCCCTTTCCCCAACCTCAGTTGTCTTAACATAAAACAAGAGAAATTTACTTCTATGCACACCATGTTATTTTGTTGTTGCTTCAGAACCATAAGTAGCAATTATTAACTTTTAAACTTTATTACAGCCTTGCACCTTTTCAAAAAAAGCACTTCTTAGGGGCCGTCAACAAACAGTTTTCATCTCCGTAACAGCAAATTGGCTGTTAGGGGGGGGAGGGGGTAATGCATTGTCCGTTAAAAATATAAAATGGAGACTAATTTCACTTTCTCACCTTTTTTGTTTCTTTTAGGGAAAATGAAAAAAAATTCAACAAATTAAAAAATGTTTCCACAGTAAAAATCCGCCATAATCTAAAATTGGTTGTTAAAAAATGTATCTCGTGTTCGTATAAGTCTCCACAAAGATTGTTCCGTAAAGTGCGGAGGGGAGCAAAATTCTATTTAACGGCAAATTTGCCGTTAACGGAGACGAAAACTTACGAAGAGGGTGCCAATAAGCCGCAAACGCCCACCTATATACGGGCGAGTTTGGGCGACTTTTCGAATAAAATTGGCGGTTGTCCCCTGAAACCTCCTGCACTTTCTTGAACTCGCCTGGGACATTCCTGAAATGCAATTCCTTGTAACAAACCATGTGGACGATAGTTGGGAAGAAGGCGCTTGAAGAGAAAGAAAAATCCTCACTGTGCTTGCTATTCCATTTGTGATCTGTTACGTAGACGATTTCTTCCTTTGTGGGAGGTCTGCAGCAGAAGTAAATAGTTACTTAGAATCCATTCAGTCGATGTGCGCTAAACTAGGTGTCCCTATTGTAGAGAACAAAACCGCAGGACCTTCACAAACTTTAACCTACCTGGGCATTGAGATTGACTCTCAGCAACGGATCATTCGCTTGCCAGCAAATAAGTACAGGGAGTTACACAAAGCTTTATTGGCTTGGTCTGGTAGGAAGAAGTGCACTAAACGAGAATTGCTTACCTTGATTGGCTCTTTATCTTTCGCTGCGAAAGTGGTAGAACCAGGCAGAATGTTTCTCCGCAGGTTAATTGATTTGTCTACCACAGTTACATCACTCAATCATCATATTACATTAAATGGGGAGGCACGCTTAGACATTCAATGATGGGTGGATTTTTGACCTAGGTGGACCTTTGACCTAGGTCTGTTTCATTCAAGGCGACCCAATCACAGCCGATTCACTTAGCCTCTTTAAGGATGCATCAACGGTAGGATTTGGTACTGTTTTTCGCAATAGTTGGTTTTGTGCTCCATGGCCCCCAACATTTCATTCTTTTCGTATTAATATATTGGAGCTTTTCGCAATTGTAGCAGCGGTTAGGACGTGGGTTGTGAATGGCGCAATCTGCAGATCATCATGTGTGGCACTCAGGCACATCGCAGGATAAACAAATTATGTAGTCAGTGCATCTAATCGTTGCGCACCGCGAATCGTTGCGCAGGGAAGAATATTCACCAATTGCATGGATCCCCTGCACCTATAAAAGCTGTTTATGATATAAAACAAAGTGAAAATGATCTGGCTTTGAAAATAATACAATTTCAACACTTAACAAACCGGCATACTTTCAGAAAAACAATATTTAGTACTTGAAATGAAGAAGTGATTAAATAAATACTTCCACGTGGTCCCACGAAACTTTGTCAACTAGCTTCGTCGGCCGCCATCTTTAAAATGTTTTTTTGTTGAAATGACGCAACATAGTCTCGATTACCCATGTAAATAGTTATTTTCATGTAAACCTGTGGCCGAATTGAGAAAACTGCTGCGCAATAATTCGCGTCACAATCCGCTTGGGGGTCATATTTTATTGCGCACACTTACGCAACATCCTACCAATAGGGTTTGCTATATAAATAGTTTCGAATGGCGCCTTTTTTTTGAATTCGAAATTGAGCATGAATGCATCAGATTCATTCCTAAACAAAAACAGTTCAGGTACAGACGTGTTTTTAAAGTTGTTAGTCATTTTAAACGTATACAAGGAATTTAATTGGTATTTTAATTACAAACATGCCAAATAACAAAGTTAAGAGAAAGATTGAGACTCCGTGGACAGAGGATGATATGCAGAAAGCATTGGCGTTATATAAGTCTTCAACTTCTTCACTCCGTTCTATTGCGAAAGAGGTATATAAACATAACCTTCGTCAAAAGTACGGGGGTGCAAGTTTGATAATAGGGCAATAAGTTTCATTATTTCTCCTTGTTTTTTTTATTTTATATAAATTTCTTTTTAGTGTAAAGTTGCTGAATCTTCGCTTCGCTTTCGCTTAAAGAAGGTAGATGAAGGAAGGTCACTTTCCAAAGCTGGTCGAAAATGTGTGTTTAGTGAGCAGGAGGAGATCGAATTGAGAAAGTGTATCGCTATAGTTTGTGAAAACGGATTCAGTCCAACATTAGTGGAGATACGAGTAAATATTTCATAGTACACTTTAATATAATTCATCTTGTTTCCTTGCTTGATTTTATTTATCAAGTTTTCTTTTTTTCAGGAGTTAGTGAAGCAGTACGTGACTGTCAATGACATCAACACACCATTCGTGTCAAATCGCCCTGGAAGGACTTGGATGAAGTTATTTATGAAGAGGAATCGACTTTCTCTGAAAAAAGCATCAATGATTTGCATTTCGAGAAAGTCAAATACTGCCAACCCTTTCGTAATTTACGATTTTTACGACAAGCTAGAGGGGATTTTGAAAGCAAATCCTGGAATAAAGCCAGAAAATATTTGGAACTGTGATGAGTCTGGATTTCCTACCGACCCCGCAAAATCGAAGGTAAGGTTTGACTTAGTAATTATTCTTTGTCTTAATGCAACGACTTTTCATAACTTCCCTTCTGAGTATTAACAGGGTATATATATATTATTTCAATATGCTTCCTCTTTAGGTGATAGGTCCAACAAACCAACCAGCGTTTAAGCTATCATTTGGGGCCAGGAGGGAAAATATAACAACGATGGCTGTATGCAACGCTGCTGGTAAAGTTCTTGACCCTTTTATCATATTTCAAGGTAAAAACTTTCAGTCAACTTGGAGAGGCGAAAATGGTCTACCAAATACATTTTACGCTGTCACACCAAATGGATGGATGAATACAATCACGTTCGCAGATTGGTTTGATAAGTTTTCTGACCAAAATGCTGCTAGACCAATGTTGTTGTTTTATGACGGACACATGAGTCACATTTCCATACCAGTGATCCAGAAAGCTTTGGATCAAAATATCCTTCTGTTAAAGTTCCCACCACACGTTACGGATATACTTCAGCCCCTCGACAAGTGCTGTTTTGGGCCACTAAAACGATCCTGGGAGAACTTGCTGAACGAAAGAATTAATCGTTTTGGATTGGTGAAAAAGGTCGATAAACCTGAATTTGTCAATCTTTTAGCCACTGTATGGCATGAAGGAATGAACGAGGGAAATGTAAAGGCAGGTTTCGAATCCACTGGAATCTGGCCTCTCAACCGCGAGAAATACGATACTTCTCGCTTTGACGTGCGACTTGTCCATCGCTATGATGAGTGGGTTGCTTCGGGAAAACCCTCCCTTGACTGGACAACCTGTAACAGTGGAAAAGACGCACCAAAAGCAGTCAAAAAACCTTTGACAGATAGTAATGTAGAGTTCACTGTAGATAACACATCAACAGAAACCAAAATATCGACACCTAAAGCAAGTGGGTCGAAAATGTGTAGCAACAATACTCCTACAAAAATTCATTCATCAGCTAAACATTTTTCTAAACAAGTGATGGATACTATTGGCCCGTTCCCCTTTGATGCTCCATTAGGTTTTCAGTGGGTACCCAACGGCTGGAAGCTTGAACCAGTGTCATCAACACCAACACCAACTACTGCGCCAATAGTAAATAAGTCGTTCGAGGAGCTTTTCTTAAACAAGATCAAGCCTATGGAAAAACCTGGTGTGAAAAAAAGACGCAAAATTAACTTGGCTGCTACTGTAGTTAGCGATGCAGAACTTCTGCAAGAAATTATTAACAAGGAAAGCGAAAAGAAAAACAGTAAAAAAAAAAGTAAAGTTGCTTAAAAATAAGGAAGGAGAAGAGAAGAAAATAAGTGGGGCGAAAGTTAGAGGACAAAAGAAAGATATAGAAGACCAAGATGATGACCAGGAAGATGAAGATCAGAATGAATTTGATGGAAAATTTGACCCAGGGGAGGAAAGTGTGGTTGAAGAAGAGGAAGAGGAGAGTGAGTTGGAAGAAGATGATGACGATGACGAAGACAGCATGTCAAAAGATGAAGGAAACAAAATTGAGCCTCCTAAAGATGTAGAAGATGCTCTGAATAATATCATATTCAAATCCTGGGCTTCACTACAGACCTCGGCAAGTGCAGAGTATTTCGAAAACAAAGAGATTTACTATGCGGTAGTTTATATTGATCCACGACGAAGAAAATCAATGTTCGTAGGAAGAGCATTACGGCAGTGGCGTCAAGATGTAAAGGGGACAGTTCAAGCGATAAGTTTTGATTTCTTAAAGCAGAAAACAGTTGACCTCGATGACAACATTTTTGAAAAGAATCCCATTGATGAAATAGATCAGGATATCGTGCCAATTCACCAAATAATCGCTGGACCGTTGCAAGTGGTATCTCTGTCCACGGCATCATATCGCTCTAAGAGAAAGGTTGAAGTGCATGACCATCAAGCACTTCGAAAATTATATAGTTTGGTCCACAAGCTGGACCTCCAAGAACATTATAATTTATTTTTGTGTTCTGAAAATAAAAATAATTAGTTAGCTTCTTTTCTGGAAGTTATTCCATTTAAACTGTCTCGTTTTCTGAACTAACAAAATGCTTTGCGCGATTAACGGGAACGAGGTTGATAAAACCTGAGGACTGCTGAGAGAGTTAAATAGTTTCTGCAATCATGATAATTGCGTGTTCAAGGCATGTTGAGAACCTGAAATAAGAAATAAGAAATACATAATATTGGTCGCAAATGATCACAATTACTTGCGCTGCCGGCCGCAAATAGTCACGAATAGTTGCGCAAACTCAGATTTTATAAACTAATGAATTACAGAATTAAACACGCAGTACACTAATAATCCATATATCCAATTGGTTAATAAAGTATAATAAGTGAAACAGCAGAACACTGCGCTGATAATATCAGAGTAGTAAACAAGATGAAGTTAATTCACTTGGTGCTGCTTTATCGTTTTGGGAGAGAGCAGACGTGTTCTGGTTTTATAAAGTTGTTATAAATTTGTTTTGTTTATTCGATTTACTTCAACTTGAATATTTATGACGAAATCGATCGAAATAACGCTACTGGTTATACTAGTCATGCTTAATGGTTTTGACTTGTTTTTTGTGGTGAATATTGAATTTTTTTTCAAGTTATGTACTTTTTGCTTACATGTTGGAGAAATCTTTTTTACACTCAAAACACATTTTTTCTCTCATAACATCGAACGGAGAAACCAGGCATTTATAACTTTATAAACATGAGAAATATCGTCGTTTTAATTGCTTTAATTGGCATCTTTCACACTTTGTCATTTAATGATGTTGCATCTCAAGATAATACAAACGTTTATAAAGCAAATGTTATTCGTACAAAGATAAAGAGAGGTAAATCACCTATCGTTTATTATGCGAACTCTGTATCAACATTTAACATAATTTTGTCAGGAGATATTCAAGAGAATCCAGGACCTGGTTCATCCAAGTGCACTGAGTGTAATAAAGGAGTTGGAACAAATAGAAAACGTTTACAATGTATTAAGTGTTTATGTTTTACACATGCATCATGTTCTAACCTTCCCATCTTTGAACAGAATCGTATGACATCCAGAATTGTTGTTAAATGGACATGTAGTGGATGTATATTATCAGAGCTTCCCTACTTTGGCGTACGTAATATCGCATTTAACACAGACACTACTGATGACCCAATAACTACCGAGAACAGTCATCTAAAGCTTTTAAACAAGCATCGCAATCAAACGTCTATCGCTCATATAAACACCCAATCTCTCTTATCGACATTCACAGAATTCTCTTTAATGTTAAACATTTATGACTTTGACATCATAACCCTAAGCGAGACTTGGCTTCAAGACAACAAGGAACAGTTAGATTACGTCAACATACCAGGATATAAGACACTTTTCAAAAACAGAAAATCTCGAGGGGGTGGAGTTGGGATTTATGCCAAAGATTCTCTACACTTTAAATCGAGAGATGATTTGACAAAACATTCTTCAATGGAAGTTTTATGCGTCGAATTTCGTGGTCGGAACAAAAATACACCCTACCTTCTAATTACAGCATATCAACCAAGCTCAAAGAAAGAGCAAAAGATCGAATGGCTCAATAATTTTGAAACATTGATAGCCGAAATATCTATTAAATGGAGCGGTGTCATTATTGTAACCGGTGATATGAACATTGACCTTCAAGGCCAAGAAAAAGAATCCACCAAACGTTATAAAGACATACTAAATTCGTATCAACATGTCAATAAACCAACCAGAAAGCCCGTCATGCCCCACTGAAGCGAGTAAAGCTAACACGCCCGAACGCTCTGTGGATGAAAGACCCTGCCATCCAAGACAGTCGAAACCAACTGGAATTTTATTGTAAAAAAGCCCAAGAAGATCCAAATTACAAAAATGACTATAAAGAAAAACGCACTAATTATCGAAAGACATTGAAGGAAATAAAAAACTCGTTCTTCAAGAAATTGTTATCGTCAAAGGATCAAAAATCTGTCTGGAATACTATTCATCGTATTCTGAGCAATCAAAAAACACGAATCAAACACGATCCTTCAGAAATGAATGAATATTTTAGCAATCTAGCAGCAAACCTAACTGGGAAATCAAACGTCGAGTCTACATTACCAGATGATATCAAAACTACTGAAAACGAACAATCGTTCAAAATTCAACATACTACTTACAATGAAATAAATAAAATACTAAAAAACCTCAAGAATGACTGCTCCAGTGGTCATGACAATATTCCAATACGATTTATCAAGCCAGTATCAGAATTCATAACATCCCCTCTGGTCCATATTATTAACAATTGCATCAACAAAGAAATATTTCCCCAGCAATGGAAGATTGCTCGTGTTTGCCCAATACCAAAGATCGACACACCAATTAGCACAAAGGACTATCGTCCAATCTCAGTACTGCCAGTATTGTCAAAAATCTACGAGAGAGTAATCTTATCTCAGTTATGTGAATTCATCGAAAGTAATCAACTTTACAATGAAACACAATCCGGTTTTCGCAAAGGTCATACGACTACCACATTGATGCTTAAGCTTCGTGACGACATAAAAAAAGTAATGGCGAAAAGTGAAGTGACACTCTCTATCCTCATCGATTACTCCAAAGCTTTCGACACGATTGATCACAAAAATCTGCTGCTGAAACTACGTGATATGAATTTTTCATTTCGTGCTTTAAAGATATTATCAAGTTATCTGAAAGATAGGAAACAATACGTTCAAATTGAAGACAAAATTTCATCTTTAAAATCAATGTTTTACGGTGTACCACAGGGTAGCATACTTGGCCCTGTCCTGTTTAACCTCTACGTCATCGAGTTATCAAATCAAATCAACTCCGCCAGTATCTAATATGCTGATGATACAACATTATATAAACACTGCAAAGTCAGAGATCTATTTCAATCAATCAAAGATATGGAAAAGGATGTAGATAACCTTCTAGCTTGGTCAAAAGAAAACAATCTTTTGTTCAACAGTGACAAGCTTAAGTTAATCATATTCCATTCTAAGCGACTGAGAGCATTTGATTCTGACCGAAGCTATCTTTGTCGTTGTGCTGGTATGTCAATCGAGCAGGAAGAAAATGTTAAGTTACTTGGCATTCAATTCGACCAAAATCTATCATGGACCTGCCATATAAACAATGTTATAAAATCCTCGCACTCAACACTACGTGCTCTACGAAAGTTTAGTCGTTTCACACCTTTCCATGTACGCAAAACCTTGGCGGAAACGTTGATCTTATCAAGGATAAGTTACGGTAATGTTGTCTTCTCGCAAATACCTGATTATCTGATATGTCGGCTACAAAAGATCCAAAACATGGCTGCTGGTTACGTTCTCCGCCGTTATGCTAATCTGCAAGAAGTCACGAATCTAAAATGGCTTCCCGTAAAAGAACATATTGAATTCAGTATAAGTAAACTTGTACACAAATCGAGAATTGATAACAACCATCCAAGCTATCTAAACGTAGAGTTTGTTGTACCAACACGAAATTTGAGATCTTCTACGAAGGAGCCTCTTGTTAAAAATGTTGGAAATGGCACTTTTCAAAACCAAGCACGATGTTACGATGAAATCCCGGATAGTATAAAAATTATTGAAACTCTAGAAAAATTTACTAAAGAAGCAAAACAATTTTATCTAAATAAGGCAGTCGCTAGAGTCTTGTCTGTTTGAATTCTGTTCGCCGAAGTTTGGGTACCAATATTCTATCGACCTGTTCACAATCTACCCTTACTCATTTTCAGCTTGTGTTTACTTTTGCCTTTTCTCCTTTTGCGACTAGCCAAGTATATATATGAAATATTTTTTTATTTTTTTTTTTTTTTCATAATTCAATTAGTTTATTTTATATTTTCTTACTTCCAAGGCCATTTATCGTTTTCTCTGGGTTTTTTTTCTAGTTACTCCTATCTAGGTTGATTCCAATATCGTCTCTATTTATCTTGTCGATTCGAGTGTTTCAATTTCTTTCGAGCCTTTCAAGTTTATTTAATTTTGCTTTTCATCGCGGTTTTTATAATGTATATATATAAAAAGATAATATTTTTTTGAACAATTATTTATTCTTTATTTATAGTTTATTTATATTTTCCTTACTTTCAAGGCCATTTATCGTTTTCTCTGCTTTTTGTCTAGTTACAATCTAGGTTGATTCCATATATCGTTTCTTAATTTCTCGTCGATTCGAGCGTTTCAATTTCTTTCAAGCCTTTTCAGTTTTTCTCATCGCGGTTTTCTTTTTTATTTAATGTATATAAAAAAATTTATTTTTTGAACACTTATTTATTCTTAATCTATAATTTTTTTCATTTTTATATTTCATTTTAGGGAGAAGAACAATTTTGTACAAAATTGAACCCAAATAAATGTTAATAATAATAATAATAATAATAAGTGCGCAAAAATATACGGCAAGTGCGCAACAATTTGTGATTCTGGACGGAAATCATTGTGCACGCTGTTTTGCGATAAAAAACCGGTTTCCCTAAGTTTTTGTGGGATATCGAGCGATTCTGTTACTTGTTACATTTGGCACTTCTATTTTTTATCATATTTTTTGTCGCATCTTCGGTTACGCTACTGTTTTTCGAAGTTTTACGAAAATTTTCTATCAAGTGCGCAACGATTAGATGCACTGACTATATGTCGTTAATCCGCCATTTATTTTTATTCACAGCACGGCCGAGCATTAATATTTTGCTTCAACATATTCCTGGACACACTAATATTGCTACTGATCTTCTATCTTGGTTACAGGTTCGTCGATTCAAACAACGCCTTCAGTCCACAGACGAGTCACCCACACCAACCGAGCCAACCATTTGGACCATCTCAGTATAGCCTCACAGTACTTTCCATCTCAAGCTTTGGCACCCACTACTAGGGCCACGTATTCCACTGGTGTTGCCTCCTATCAGCGGTTTTGTTATAGGTGGTCTTATCCTCTGGCCGTTGAAACAAGGATGTTCTAATTCGCTACATTGCTAGTTTGGAACAACGCGTATCTCACACTACCATTCGCGTTTACATCTAAGGCTTGCAATATCACTCCATCATGAACGGTAACTATGTTCGAATAGCAGACATGAGTCGCTTGTGTTACACCCTGCTGGGAATTAAAAAAGTCCAAGGCGCTCGTCTCACCCGGCTGCACAGGCACCCAATTACGTATCAGAATTTGTGTTTAATTCATTGCCGTATTCAATTTTTACAAGCTACAGTATATGAATGACTACATTTCAAAGCTGCTACCTCTTTGGCAATCTTTGGCTTGTTGCGCTGCTCTGAATACACTTATCAATCCAGTCCTTACTTCGATCCATCCATTGATTTATTGGTTGAAGATATGCAATTTTACACAGACAATTCATTCATGCTGGTTCATATCCGGTCGTCTAAAACAGATCCCTTTCATTTTGGTTGTCTGATTAGGGTTGGAGCTACCAATAATGCAGTTTGCCCGGTTCAGCGTATGAACTGTTTCTTAGCAGTTCATCCCAACCCAGGGTGGCCACTATTCACTTACCAGGACTTCACATTTTTGACTTGTCAGGACATAGTAAACCTCCTGGCTTCGTGTTTGCCTAATATTCCACACATTAATACACATTCTTTTCGAATTGGTGGGACCTCTGCAGCAGCGTCAGCAGGTGTGCCTGACAGCACTATCCAGATTTTAGGCAGGTGGACCAGTGATGCATGTAGACGCTATTTACATCTCGATGATGCACAGGTTATTGGCTTTTTTCGTAGTCTATGCACCACTGTGCCACCTACTCATGAGTGGGACCATCACTCACCTTCATTTTTGTTATAGTTTGTTTAGTTTGGTGGCGCTTGCAGGCGTTATCACACATCTTCATTTTGTAAGCTTGTCAAGTTTGGTGGTGTGGGGGAATTTGGGGGTGTGTTGTGTATTTTAAACTCATGCTGGTATTCTTAAGTAATATTTTGCTATTCAAGAACTATCAATCTTAATCTGTCCTTGTTGGCAGTTTGCTAGAACCTGTCTTTGTTGAAAGTTTGTTTAGAACCTGTCTTTGTTGACAGTTTGTTTTACTTGCACTGATTCACAGTTTGTTTACGTGGTCCTTGTTGACCATACTACATTTACGAAAAACTGTCTTAGACAGTTTGTTGTGGTCTTTGTTGACCTCTGTTACAATTAGATACAATACACACATATCCTCCGAGACCCCTTATATCCACCAAACTTGCATTTTTCATTGTTGTTTTTTCCCTGCGCATTGTCAGCAATTAATTGGATAGAAATATAATTTTTTACAGAATACATATGTGCAATTCCATCTGTATTACATGAATGCCGATGTTATTTCAATTTTCTCAACATCACTCTCTGTTCACTGGCAACACTGTGTGCTATGAAATGATACCCTTAGCAATAAGTTTAGGAATTATCGTAATATCAATCTGGTACTAAGCCTTGTTTGTGTTACACAGGGCTTCCACCGAGTCAGGGAAAGTCAGGGAATTTTATTTGTAGTCAGGGAAAGTCAGAAAAAAATGACCCATTTTTTGGGAAAGTCAGGGAAAATCAGGGAATTTTTTGTCTTTTGATAGAACTATACTGACAGGTTCTGTTAGTCACTCAGTGAAACTAACATACTCTTGACCATTTTATGTAGTATATGAATTAAAGCTCTTGTAAGTTATGTTGCGGCAAATACGGTTTAAACGGATTTAGTTAATTTGTTTTTCTGTTTGGCTGTAGAATTTCTTAAAAAATCAGGGAAAGTCAGGAAATTTGATACCATATTTTTAGTGGAAACACTGCTACAGAATAGGCAATCTAAACAACATTTTAATCTGTCCTTATTTTTATAATCATTTATTAAACACCAATCAAACCATCTTGAACAACTGTCTTGATTTATTTCAATGATTCACAGACATAATTTTACACAATACCTGATTTTCAGAAATTTCAGACATAAGCTTACTGTAATCTTGCTTGTTATAAATATAGTTAAAAAAAGTTAAACCTTTTACCGTATATAATACAACCAAAAACTAAGCTTTTTAGCCTAATTTCTTGACAATTAGGCCAATTTGTCCTGGGTGATTTAGCGATTCCAAGCAATTCTAATAAATTTAAAATTTTGGGGAACAAAAACTGCTTGATTTAACAAACCTTCCAATTCAATTTACTTCATAGCAACAAAGTTGTTTCACATCAGCAATTTATATTTTGTTTTGTGATGGTATGCTCACATACCAAGCAACAGTTAAAAACTTGTGTAAGCTCTCACTTGTCATAATATTTGTCAGAAGTTTTTTTATATATATAATTTTCTAGAAATTTTATAATTTTAAGCATAATTTTCAATGTATGTATAGGTGTGTTAAAATTTTTCGTACTTATTGCATCATCCTAACAAATCTCTAATTGATATCACAATTAATTATAGCTTTGATAAAGATGCCTGTTATATATTATAAATTTAATATAGTTTCTAGAAGTATATTTCTAGAAGTATTTATTAGATTTTGTTACTGCAAAAATACAAAACAGTTATTTAATTTAATTTCTCATCTTGTAAATATTAGTTAAAAATTAATATGTGGTCCAGATGTTTAGGCAGTTTCTAATGATAAACATGCTCAGAGATGCATTCATTATTTTTATTCAGTGTAAACTGAACTAATAACATAATAATAATATATATATATATATATATTTTAATATATCCATACTTTTGTTAAAATTTCATCATAAAATTTTGTAATTTTGAGGCAAATTTTAGCGTGATCTCATTAATGATAAGTCCAGATATGAAGGGGATCCCTGAACCTTAAAATGCAAGTTGCTGCACTATAACAACAAGCTAATGTACATAAATGTTTATTCAAAGTTGTACTAATTCTTCACCTTGTAGTAGTACAGAGAAGATTATATTTCTGTCAAAACTGGAAAGACTACCATGTAAGTGATATTTTCATGGTAAAAGATTTAGTGGTGAAAAATGAAAAATATTTCTTTAAATACAATTTTGATTTATATAAAATTGCAGAAATAAGGAATTAAAAATATGCTTTAATTACAGCATTATCTAATTTATTATAGAAAAAATTAAAATGAAATATGTTTGGTAGACATTTGTTTGTATTTCGACGACAAATTCGATCATACTGCAGATACATAGGTCAGATACGAATACGACTAAAATTTCCAGCTTTAGCAATTGTGTCTTACAGTGGTGCACCCTATACATCAAATGTTTTCACGTACTACAGACATTACATAGTTGCAGCTGGTTTTTCACTGCCTTTAGCTTGTGGAGCCTTATGTTATTCTGCTCAGACTTGTAAGATTATCATATTTATATTTATTGTATTTTGGCAATTCTTAGAATCACAAACATGTTTTTTATTAATAAGAATTTATATTTTCATGCTCCTTTAAGACGATGCAGAGCGTTTATGTAGAGCTGCTGGTGAAGGAAACTTAGAAAAAGTTAAAAGGTAGAGATAATAAGGAAATTTAACATTTTAACACAAGGTGAGAAAGTTTTTTAAAGAAGTTGTAAGGAGATCCATTTTTTATTTTTTTTGTTTAGTTTGCTTGACAAAGGAATTGATGTCAATGAAAAACATCCCTTGGGATGGACTGCACTTCATTCAGCAGCCATGTCAGGAAGAGCAAGGTTTACTTATATTTTATCATTTTTGTTTCGTTTTCTTATTATGGTATGCAAGAAAGACAAAAGATTACTGTGATTTAGGAAATTAAAGCTAAAGATTGGGACCATCATTCTCACTTGAGGAGTAGCCTTTTTTACACTGAGAATTCTTTAACAGCTGGTTAAGATTGTAAATCAGGCCACTGATCAATGACATCCAATATTTTAAAAAAAAGTAGCATGTTGTTTAAAACAGTGCCAAAGATAGAGAAAAAGAAGAAGAAAACAACAACAATGCTGCGTATGCTCAAAAAATAACCTCGTTTTAATTAATTGTTTCTTACTTGATTTAGAACTGTAAAATTTCTACTGCAGGCAGGTGCAGATCCAAATGCTTTGGATGAATTTAGCACAATATATAAAGTTGCTTCTCGGAAGAGAATGAGAGTTATTGAAGGTTTGTTCATTTTTCATTTTTTTTAAGTATATTTTTAATGAAACATGATTGTAAACCTTTATCACAGATAGAATTGCTGTGATAAAGGTTTACAGCAATTAATTAACTCTGAAGAATATCACCAGATTAAATTTAATTTTTTTTTAATATTTTACCCCCTTTTCAAAAAGAATGTAGCAATTTATGAATATTTAATTTCAAAGCATGCAACTCACTTTCAGAGATAGAACTTTATGTCCCTATCCACACAAACAGAATGTCTGTCTCTACTCAAATTAAAGTAGATTTTTTAAAGCTGCTTTATTTTTTGTGCCGATACTGAGACTGGACACAGGTAAGATTATTTACGTAAAAGTATATCTATGCAGACATCTGTTGGGGTGGCCGTTACTCAAACGCAGACAGCATCGTGCGATAATGAAGTAAAAAAATCTGACGCGACATTGCAAGTTAAATTCCTTGACGAGTCTGAATCATTTTTTGTAATGTACCAAACTATCAACTGTTGTTGTCATTTCGTACATATATCGTACTCCAGAAAACCGACCAGCGAAAGAAGAAAGTATAGAAAATACAAACGCATTAAATAAATTGTGTTTTTTGTACCTTTATACTTCCTCTACAATTATAAATCTTATTCCCAGTACCCCTATTCTATTACCAAAGCCACCTCAATTAGCGAATAAAAAGAAATACTTGGTTCAAAGTTATTCATATTTACACTTTTTATACTGTAATGCTTTGAATAAACGCCCATTAAACGCCCCCAGAAAAAAGGATTAAAATTGTTTAAATAACACTTGAGGCATGAAACCCCAGTAAATTCGGACTTGCTATGGTTTCTAATTGTTTTGTCAAATGAATAAATTATATACAATTAAATCCATGATAAAATGTCTGTTCCGCCTGTAAGTGGAGTTTTTCAGACTCGATTTATCCGTTCTTCGTCGGCATTCACCTTTTTTTTTCGAGCGTGTGATTAATTCCACGCCTTAAACAATTTACGCGTGTGCCAATGTGCGTGCAATCGCACGCCTCTCCTGAAAAAGACTGTTGTTTTTAATTTACAATCAAATATTCTCGTCGTCAACTTCATTTGTCCGAGAAAAATCAATTTCAGGTATTTCTCCACCTTCTTTGAAGCCAGTATACACCCCATTCGTACTTGGATATTCTCTACGTATCCTAGACAGGACACAAGATGGTATAACCTGACGAATGCCTTTTCCCCAGTGGTTATGAACAAACCAACAGAATTGGCGATATGCCGCCATTACTTTACCTTAGGCATGTTGTTACATACTCTTTCTTCTTTATTTTGCTTTCTGTTCCTAATGAGAATCTTCAAAATTCTATTTTTAATTTTATTTTAGTTCTACAGATACGTGAACAGTGCTTTGGTGAACGAATTAGTAAAAATTCAGATTTCACTGGATTTACTCCCCTGCATTATGCTGCATTAACAGATGACTTTGAAATAATTAAAGTTTTGCTTGATGGAGGTAAAGTAGATTTATTGTAACCAGGTTATTATGTGTTTGTTACAACCTTTTTATCTCTTTTTTTCGCACATGCTTAGGTGCTGATCCAACAATAGTTGACAAGGCTGGCCACTTTGCATATGAATATGTAGGAAGAGATTCTAATAGAAGATATATTCAATCTTACAGCGAAATTGTAAGTGTCAGTATGTGTTTGATGAGTGTTTAACAGTAAGAAAAAACAAGAATTTATGCAACACTGTCAAACATAATGGCAATGTAGTTTTTAGAGAAAAAGAAAGCTCGTGAATTAGAAGAACGTAAGAAATATCCTCTAGAGCAACGTTTTCGTGAAGTTATGGTTGGACAAGAAGGTGCTATAAATGCTGTTGCATCCGGTAAGTTTCTCAAACAAACATTTTTGTTTTATGTTCAGACTTGATATTGTAAATGATGTTGCCAGTCAGTAATTCCTGTATGATTTCTGGTAACACACATGCAACTTTTTTTAGCAATTAGACGGCGTGAAAATGGATGGGTTGATGAAGAGCATCCACTTGTTTTTTTATTTTTGGGCTCTTCTGGTATTGGTAAGAAATTTTCATAAGCATTTTTTTACACAATTTTTAAATCAGTTTTAAATAATGCTGACTTTATCTTTTTTTAAAACATAGGTAAAACAGAATTAGCAAAACAACTTGCAAAATATTTACATAAAGACATTAAAAAGGTATAATGTGCATTAGTTATACCAATGCTTGTTATTAAACCAAGTTCTATTTTTTTAAATTTTCTTATTGCTTAGTGTATTAATTAGAATTAAAGATGTTAAAAGTGAAAATGAAAATATAGATTAAAGCCTAAATTATTTAATTCTTTGAACCTGTCACCTTGTTAAGTGTGTGCTGAACGACTTCCAAAGTCCTAATTTTCCTAAATTTTTTAATTTAACAGAAAATTCAAAATTTATCCTAAAAATTAAACATTATCTTGAATTTTCGCAAATGTTTTTACCACAAAAATTGAATTAGCCTAGAAAGCAGAGTTAATATCACTGTTAGTGTTGTGTAATTCAATTTTTATTTATTATTTACAGTATTAGTTGGAGAGTTTAGGGGCTCAGGAAATTAGCATTGGTTAATATTTGTGGAAACTAACATAACAAAAACGTTAAAAAAATATTTCTAATATTCCCAAGCTTAACAAAAAATATTTTCAAAAAAAAAATTTATAAAAGCCCTAAAAAAATCAAATGTGCAAGTTGTTATAAGTATTGAAGATTTAAAGTAAATATTGAAGTAGTACTAAAATTTGGAATCGTTTTTTGATCACAGTATCAGAGAAATACCTAGTTGAATAGATAACAGTTTTCACCTGAAAAAAGGAAATGCAGTTAAAAGTCATCTCATTCTAAAATCTCACATGATTAGGAAAATAGGCTCATCTTGCATTAAGAACTTGCATTTGTGAAGATTTTAGAATTTACTTTTAAGAATTATGTACAAAAAAAATGTAGAAAGATTTTTGTCATAGGGGTTTATCAGATTGGATATGTCTGAGTACCAACAACAACATGAGGTAAGTGTTTTTTTCTTAAATACAATTTTTTTTTTCAAAGAATTTTTTAGATCGAAAAATAAACAGCAGTCAGCTGGTAATGTTTTACTATAATTTTTAACATCATTTTCCACCCAGGTTGCAAAATTAATTGGTGCTCCACCAGGTTATGTTGGCTTTGATCAAGGTGGCCAACTTACAAAAAAATTAAAAGAATTTCCAAAAGCTGTTGTTCTTTTTGATGAGGTAGATTTTTAAAAATTTGCTTTGGAAATAACATGGTAAGGATTAAATACAGATATTGCATTTAGATTTCTTTAAACAATATCTATATTTTATCCTACATTATAAAATCCTTGTGTTAGAATTTTATTATTATTTTGAAAAAATAACATTATTCATGTCAAAATGGAAATGTCAAATATTTTACTTATAAAATAGTAATTAGGAAAAACTTCTTTGTGTTCGCACAAACACGTTTGATAGTCACACAAGAAATTGTCAAATTTTATATACACCTATTATCCCATGTGTGTAGAAATTTATTTATTTATTGCAGGTTGATAAAGCACATCCTGATGTGTTGACCGTTATGTTGCAGTTATTTGATGAGGTATCTTTTTCTTAGTTTTGTAAAGGATTAATTTGGTACCTTTAGTATGATACATTTGAAAATAACTTTTCCACTACATTTACAACAGGGTAGGTTAACTGATGGCCATGGCAAAACCATTGAATGCAAAGATGCCATCTTTGTTATGACGTCCAATCTGGCTAGTGAAGATATTGCACAGCATGCTTTGGGATTAAGACGTTTGACAAAACAAGTCTATGAAAAAAAACATAACAAGATTGCCGGTAATTTTGTTTTTGCATATTTTTTATAATCCATAAATTTTTGTCACTATCCTGTGATTATAAAAAAAATTGCTTTTCACAAATTTAATTTTGCTGTTACAAAAATTATAGCTGAAAGTTTCTGTTGCAAACCGATCTGTTTTTATAGTTCCTAAGGCTTTTTAGTCTACTACTGAGTTTGGAAAAAATTTTTGTAAGTTATTGTTATCAACATACATAGGTCTTCAAATGATGTGCAATAAAACCTTTATTTTAACATTTTTTTCATAAATTTCTGAGAACAGGTATAACTTCTGTCAGGTGTTAAAACAGAATCTTATGTTAAAAATTTTTATGTAGAGTATTGCAATCTTAGAAAACTCCCTAAATTTCTATATTTTCAGAAGACAGTGAGGAAAAGATCATTCTAAGCCGCAACTTTAAGGAAAACATAGTATATCCTATTTTAAAGGTATGTTTCATTTTTTGTTTCTCTACGTTACGTACTGCATTATGCATTGTTTTAGAAATTTTTCAAAATTTTCTGTTTATAGAGACATTTTCGAAGAGATGAATTCCTTGGAAGAATAAGTGAATTTGTTTATTTTCTTCCCTTCTCCAAATCTGAATTAATGCAATTGGTTGATAATGAGCTTAAATTTTGGGCCAAAAGGGTAATGTTGTCTTTTAAAACTCCCTATTCTCTGCCGAGAGTTGAATCTTTCTTTGATAAATAAAGTTAAATTAATTTTGTAGGCTGAGAAAAATCACCAAATTGATTTAACATGGGATAAAGATGTGCTTGAAGTCCTTTCTGATGGCTATGATGTTCACTATGGTGCTAGGTCGATTAAACACGAGGTGATCAACGTTTCATAAAAACTATCAATTGTACCATGTGACAACATCTCTGAACAATGTTAACTTTGTGGTCATATTTTTAGGTTGAACGGCGTGTAGTCAATCAAATTGCTACTGCACATGAACGTGATTTCATAAAGCACAATAGCAAAATTCATCTTGTAGCTAGTTATCCTGATGCCAGCAATGATACTATTATGTCAACTCCTACAATACAACTACAGGTGCACGATGGGAAGAATGTTCAAAAGCTGCTAATGGATAATATTTATGAACCAGATTCACCTATTTATTTTTAGTGTAAATTGTATTAATGAAAATAGTAATGTAAACTTTTCCCTTCTTTGATCAGGATTGAAACTTTCTTTTTTTTCTAAATCTTAGTTATTTTATTACCATACCATGTAGTGGCAATAAAAATTCATGCACATATATTTAATCTTTATATAGGTTAAAAATTGTGACATTTTGGTTTTAGGTTTGTTGACCATTTCTTGCAATTTCTTGGAGTTATAAATTGTAACTCTTTTTGTTAAAAGCTTTGCTCAAATATTAATCTGGTTTTTTTTATGGAGTAAAGATAGAAATTAAAGTAAATATACACATACATATTAAATTTAATTTACTTCAAAATTAATTTTCTTTATATTACACAATTACATTTTTTGTCTAAAAATGTAGGTCATGGTTATATAATATGGCTTAACTAAGGTCAATTATCTAACGTCAACCATCTACATTTATCTTGGTTTACATAGTTGACAAAAGTGTTTTAAAGGCTCAGTTTGATAACGTTTTAGTCACTTAAATCCTTCATGCAAACAGGTTAGTTTTAGCTTTAACAGAAACCTTGTTCTGCATTAAGTTGTTAAAACATTTTTTAAGGATCAAATCAGTTTAATTCTTAAAACATGTTTTTGACCGAAGTTTTTATTAGCCCTTTTAAAATTAGCGCTGGCATTTTAGTAACTTATTTCTACTATCTATTAAGACTAGCCTGTGGAAAAATCTGCTGAAATTTAAGGTTTGCTGTTTGAAAATTTAAAAATGCTGTCTTCAGAGTTTTAATTTAAGTGACATAACATTTTATGGCAATAACATTTCATGGCAAAATATGATGATGCTAAAACTATGGTTTCGTCATTGAACTGTAAATATAGTATCATTAATTAAAAAGAAAAAAAATCCCTATCATTTACATTTCATAGATTTAAAATATATAAATAAATATGGCAAACAAGGTAGATGATAGTCGCCCTATTTTAGGTAAGTGCTTTAGAGATGTTGCCATGGTATAAATATGTTTGTGCAGTTTGTGTTTTTTTCACTTGATTATCAGTAACAAAACGAAAAACAAAACGTACTTAAGACCAACCTTGTAATGAGTAAAATTGCTTTTTTTTAGTGCAATTCGAAAATGGTATGTTGAAAGATGAATGTAAAATGACAACTCAGTTCAAGTATTTACGTTCAAAAGTTCCAAAATCCAGCAAGCGAATGCTTGTAAGTTTTAAGTATAAAGAGTGTTTGTTATTACTGTTATTCTGCCTTGATACTGTGATAATTTGTGTTGCAAAATGTTTTAATGCTTTAGATTGCAAACACGGGATCACTGACTTATACTGGAAATATTACGAACAAGCAAAACAGTCTTGTAAAGTATGTTGCATTAATACTGTAAATTATTGAATATAAATATTGCCACCAAACATGGTTTCCAACCAAAACTTTTATAATATATTTATATTATGTAATCTGATTCGCCCTTATGTGAGTGGACTTATGGCTGAAGTGAATTAAAAGTCTGCTTTTATTGAGGTTCTGTTCCAGACCATTTTGAGCCATTTAGGACCACATCTCAGTTATAAGCCTGTTGGTGTATATTCAGTTCAGAACCAAGTATTTTAAATAGGAACCAGGGTTGGTCTCTAACCGGATGGGTTGTAATTGAGTAGGCCTATATTCTGAATTTTCTGGTAACTATGTTTGAAACAAAAGTATCAGAATTATAGAATTAATTAAATTTAGGTATTATATTGGAGTCATGGATAAAAAAACTAACAAAATTGAGGATATTGAGGCTTGTCAAATTTGCACTTTGAAGCCAAAATTAGGTATGAGTATTTTTTCACTGAAATGTAGAAATAGTAGCGATTTATAAAAATTAGATTTTAACAGTGTAGCATGGTTGAACCATGCTTAAGCAGTTACAAAAACTCATTCCTACTGTAGGAATAAATTTCTTGAAGTATTTTGTTTAACCCTCAGACCATGAGGCTCAAATAACTTTAGAATGGTTTTTTGAAATTAATTCAAAACAGATTTGGAAAAGTTGAACTTTTTCGAAGTGCGGTAAATTTTATCACTCTATTTACATGAACTGCTTAAATTAAATTTAAATTATAGCTGAGGAATCCGCAATGGAAGAAAAGAAAGATATCAAAAGTTTCAGACAAAAGGTGCGCATCTTGTTACTTCATGTCACTTGAATATAACTCTGAAGTATGAACTTTTTTTAAACTTGTGTGTAACAATCATGGTGAATCTATGTTTTGCATGTTTATGTCATGTTTTTTTAGAGTGATACTTTAGTAGAAGCATTTGGGTCTGCTAAGCAAAAGAGATTATTGTCTGCAAGAAAAAAGAACGAGAGTGTCAATGAGACGATTAGCGATAAAGTTGCTGATGTTGCAAAAAAAATCTTGGTGGAAACACCACATACCCCAAAAACAGCCGTGTCACCAACGGATGATATGTTGATTATTCCTCCAATGAACAAAGAAGCTCGTAATATTCAAGAAATTTATCACATTGATGATATTATTTCCTTCCAAGATTATCAGCTTCTTAAAGGACAAGCTCAGGAAATGATAAAATGTGACAATGAAACATTGAAAACGTGGAAAAACGAAGAAAGGTGAGAGATTTGAAAAAGCCAAAAGAAAAGCATTCACCATGCATGCCAATAGTCTGTTTTAAACCTCAATATATGTTAGGTAGTGATAAAAATCTGCTGAACTGGTTAATTAAATTCATATTTTTAAAATAATTTAGGTATCCCCAGTTTATCTTGCATCATATTTCTCAGCTACCAATCAGATCGTCAGAGCGTGAAGAAAGGGCTTGTTATTTATGCTATTTGAATTATTTGATAACTGTGTTCAAACTCACCTACAAAGATGTTCATAAAAAAGGTATGTGTTTCTTTAATGGTGCATGATCACAAAAATGCACTGCTGAAATTAAGGTTTGAATTATAAAATGATTTCCAGACCTAATGGACGGGATTTTAGAAACTTATTATTTCACTTTGACATTAAAATTGGAGCCACTTATGTTAAACTAAACCTAACACATGGTAATGTGTTTTACATTCCCATGTTTAGAACAGAAACTGAAATTTAGGAGGAGGGAAGGGATTTTAGTACTTTATATGAAGTATGAATTATTGGAAGGAAAATAGGATTGAACTGTGAACATTATAATTACAATATGTTAAGGCAAATTTTTGCTATGTATGCTATATTACGCTAATATTGGAATTAAAGTTCTTGCTAAACAGTTTTTGAAACACATTTGTGAAAATGATTTTATACTTTAATCATTTTTTAATTCCTCTTTTTGGGGCTTTTTTTTATTATCACTTTTGGTAATGTGTAACTAATCTTCGTTTCTGATAGATCCATGCCCTGGTATCCCTAATCCGTTAAAGTCAAGAATTTTGGATAACTTCACACATTCTGAAAACGGAAGGAATAGATGCGTGCCCAAAAAGTATAAAGATAAATTACTCTGTTACATTTTGGTGTTATCTCTTGTTGTTGAAGAATATGAGATGAACTGTAATTTACTGATGAAAGATC
The DNA here is from genome assembly GCF_029227915.1 of Hydractinia symbiolongicarpus. Lineage (NCBI taxonomy): Eukaryota > Metazoa > Cnidaria > Hydrozoa > Anthoathecata > Hydractiniidae > Hydractinia > Hydractinia symbiolongicarpus. The sequence goes on along the minus strand of NC_079882.1, from coordinate 11,676,565 downwards.
TGAAACTTGGGGTAGCGAGGTAATAACTTGTTTAACCTTGTTTTTATTTAGCTCTATTCTGATATGTTCAACCAACTTTGCTCAACTTATATGTGTTATGTTGCGTACTTTAATATATTCAATTTTCAATGATTTTGATATTCTTCTTTAGGATTAGCAAGCTGTTACGAGCAATTGGATGTTCAGTCCGAACAGTAAACGCAAAGAAACGTAAAGCTGATGACGTCACTTCCGTTCCTACAGACCCTTCTGTTACTGCAGCTCTAACCATGATGAATGTTACTATTAAAGCCGAATCAAAAGGAGACACGCCTGTGAAAAAAGAAACTAAGAATATAAAGGAAGAAGCTTTTGTGACGCCACACGTGAAGCGCGAGCCAGAACTTTAGACACAGTAAGTGATTTGTTTTATTTCTAAACCCGGAGGTGCCATATGTTTTAATTTAATGTTGCGTTTTAAATTATTTATTTTCTTCTTTTTCCTTTCTTTCCTTTTTCTGATAACGTCACACAAAAGGTGCTGCTGACCCCGCTGGTTTATTTTTTTGTGTTATATTACAAAAGTACCCAGTTTTAAATTCTACCCTGTAAATCTTTTTGATTTATCGATTACTATTTTTCTCTCTCTCTCAGAGAAACTAAAAGACCCCCCTATTCACTTGATAATGTTGTTTTGAGACCTCCAAAGATACAATGGACCTGATAATTTGTTTTGTTCAAGCCAAATTTAAAGACCTTGCATTGTGTTTTCACTTTCATCGCATATAGAGAGAATACAATCTCTAAAAATGAAGCATCAGTGAAACATAATCACAGACAAACAAGTTGAAGAAACAAAAAAAAAAAGAAAGGAATAATTAAAATTTTATTTGGAGCAAGAAAATAATTTACAACAGTGCTATAAAAACTTTTTTAACTGTCATGAAAAAGAGAATGTAAAAAAATTATATACATACTAATTTTTTATCAATGGCTAAATTCTTATGTGTTCTCTCTAAATAATGATATGCATAATACTAAAATCAAAATATTACAAAAGATTTTTTAAAAAAAGCAATTTTAAAATTTGCCCTGTCTGTTATGTACTTTCAATATGAACATAAGAAACTGGACAATTCCTCATCTTCAAACAAATCAGCAAAATAATTTGTTCATAAAATGTTACACAAACTTTTAGTTGAAACTCTACAAAATTAATTTAAGAAGGGCTTAGAAAAGAAGGTTTACCAGTTCTCATGGAAGTTTTATATTTTTTATATAAACGTATAGTCATTCTAATTTAGTAGAATTGTGCAAACTAACGGTGGCTGAGAAGGCTTAAATAATGTAGATAACATGTTTTACACGAAATAGTACTTTTCCTGAATATATGTTATTATCCTACCAAGTAGTCTTGTACACTATAAAATTTAGTAAAAATTAGAAATCTAATGTTTGTTGGCTACCATACTTCACATTTTGTTTTTGCATTCATTCTACTGTTTTTGCTGCATTTAAAAGCCTTTGAAAAACTTTCGAAATTTGATAATGTGCCAATAACTCTAAAAGAACATGATAATATAAATGTTAGTTGCAGGTATAAAAAGAAGAAAATAACAAAATCTTTTTTTCTTGCTAGTATGTTGGGTCGAGGATTTCCTCTTTTGAAATATCATAAAAAATCTTTTCTCCAGAGGATTAGAAATCTCTATAGTAATAGCCGTCGTCTGTTTGTCTGTTACAGAAACACGAAATGCCATATATGAAGGACGGGTGACCCCGTTGGACGACTGGTCTATTTTGAATGGCTATACATAACAAAATTCTTGATCTTCCAAAGTTTGAAGTGCACGAATTATACTGCATAGTGCAGTGCTCGTTTTTAACTTTAAAGGAAACAGGAAAGCAAGAATATTTTTTGGACAACCGAAATTTTTAATTTAAACATAAAGGATAATACTGATAACAAAATAGACCAGAAAAATTTAATTGACACATTATTTGAACCAAATAGCACCCAACACATATACGTACTGGAGTTGTAATATACATATTTTAAAGAAAAACCTAACCTGAATTTGGATGGTGAATGGATTTCACTTAAAGTAGCAATATATTCAGTCTTCTTTCGTACATTAGCGCAGTACTCCTAAAAGTTACAACAGACACCACATTGGAAAAAAGTTTTTTAAAGTTCAAGAGGTTTTTATAAAAAAAATTAGGACGTAAAAAGAATCTCGATATTGGATTGATAAAAATACTATAAGAAGAAAATTGCATTTACCTGTGCATAACCGATAAAGAATAGCTGATTATTATCATACGAAAGACCAGGTAACTTTGGTTCTGGACCATTTATTTTCAACCAATCTAAGTAAGCCTAAAAGGAACCATGAAAGAAGAGGAATTTACGTGACGTGTTAAATTTCCCATAAGAGAAACGATACACAAGATTTTTTGTTTGATTTTTTTTTTTCAGCAGAACAAATTAGAAAGTGAAATGAATATTTTTGTATGGAATACGCATCTAAATAATTCTTTGTCTTGTAAAAAAAAAATTTTGACTTGTAAAAAGAATCTACTTACATCATATGAAAGTTTTGTGCCACCATTGTCAGCTATATTTTCGCCTAATGTTAATTTTCCACTGATCTAAAAGATAAAGCATTACAATGCATAGTTTCTAGTCTCACATCGTCTCGTAAAAAGCCTGTAATATTCATCAAAATTAACAACATAACTTACTGGATATTTATCTTGAACTTTGTATTTACTGTATTGTTTCTCAATGCATCTTGCTTTGTCGTTAAACTTCTTTAGACTTTGTGAGGACCACCATTCAGTGACAATGTCACCATTTTTATCGAATTTACGCCCTAAATGGATGTGTGAATGAAAAAAGATCATTTTGATAGGGCGTACTGTTGTTAAGCATTTTTTTTAACATACTAGGACAAGTTATTGCATTGATTTAGGTTTTTTTTAATAAATTATTTTTACCAGTATTGTCAAAGCCATGTGTCAGTTCGTGACCAATAATAGAACCAATGGCTCCATAACTGAGGGATCTAAAAATAACGTCATAAATTTGTATTATAGTTGCACATACCAGGCTTTCTTTGATAGAGATGAAAAGGTTTTTAAGATGCATCGTGGTGGGCTAACCTTACCTTGGAACATCTCCAGTATAAAAGAACGGAGGTTGTAGAATACCAGCAGGAATAACTAAAAGAGAAATGTTTATTTGTTTATTTGTTTGTTTATTATTTTATACTGCTGAGAGGAAGAATATTTTTTACAAAGCTTCTTACCTATTTCATTCTCGTAAAATTGATACATAGCGTTAATTGTTTGTGGAAACATAGGCCATCTAAAAAAAATAGCAACAGACGTTAGAACTGACAAATTGCTTACGTCAGCAACATTTTAATTTTATCAGATACAACTGTTGATACAGTGTTTTTGCTTGTCTTTTCCATTTCGAAAATTAACTTTTATGGTTTGAACTGATATTTTTTTTCTCGAATAGGAAAAATTATAGTTGTGTGCTAGGTTATGCAGGCTGCTGATAGCAGTCAAGAAAGTAACAAAAAAAGAAAATATCATTTAGAGGAATATTTATAATTTGTTGGCATACTGCGAAATCATTTTTAACCATAATACGTAAATTTTTTTTTCACTTACTTTGATTTATCGACAGGTTTTCTCAATTTATTAAAAAGTCTGTATCTGATCCATTTATCAACATTTAGATTGTTTTCGAAAAATTTGTCTTCATCAATCGATAACTAAAATAGAAATATTTTAAATAATACACGCCTGAGCAGTCACGCTCTTGCATCCACAGTATGTCATTTTATGAGCTATGGTAGGATGAAGTTTTTTTATTCATTTGTGTATGATAAAATATAAAAATTAATTGATATCCTTGAATATATCTAGACTGAGATATTATCACCAACTTCAGTTTTCAAACCTTAAAAGTATGCTTGCATTAAAAATGACGTTTTGTATGTCATGGAGGATAAAAAGTTGCTTATCAAGTCAAGTATGTTTTAAAAATGCTGACATTGCATTTCTATCTATAATTAAAAAACAGATTTTTAAACTACCAAGCTTTGCATATGTCGGGATATCTAAAGTAATGTGGAGTATAAATTTATTTTGGTCACCATATTACATCATTATCAATAATAATTGTCATAAGCTTAGATAAAAATCTTTAAGTTAAATATTTTAAGAAAAGTGGATTTTTAAAAAACTTTCAAATGACTTGAAAAACAATTTTTTATCCTATATATCATACAAAAATATCATCTTCAATATAGGAATTCTTTTAGCAACATACCTTTACAAATCTTTTATTTAGCTCCTCAGGTTTTTTGATATACGATGCATATCCAACTTTAGCAACCAAAGCGTCCGCCTGCAACAAAAGAAACGCTTTAAATTTGTTGTTAGTTGTTGTGAGGGAAAGTGTAAAGAGTTGTTTTAACTTTTTACCTTCTCGTCTACACCCTTTCTTGTTTTGTTATCCATCCATGAATGTTCACGTATTCTTGATTTGAAAGATTTGATGATTTCTTCAATCATATCATGCGTCTAAACAATAATAAGAACTTATCAAACAGCTTTTATATTTAGCTTATTAAAACATGGGGCTGATATGCAGAACCATTTAAGAACTTACTTTCTAAATGTAAGAGTTTATTTATCTCCTTTATTTTTCTTTATTTTTTGTATTTTTGCGTTGGATTAAGTTTCTCTTATGAAACTGAAGCATTTAGCTTGTCGGAATAGAGTTTTGTATATGTCAGCGTAGTGCCTCAATTTACTCGAAATATGAAATATGTATAGATACCTTTTGTTTTGTCGTATCAGAGAAATATTTTTCTACGTAAAGTGTTCCGATTGGCACTCCCATGTTGTCATTAGTGATACTTGTGCACGTTCTCCATCGTGGATCTGTATCCTCCACACCGGTCATTTTTTTATTGAATTCTGCGCGTGCTTTTCGAAAATCTTTCGTCAAGAAACTGATTTTGTCACGAATCATTTGCCACACGATATATTTGGATAACATACTATGAATATATTGATAATTTAAACTCTACGGTGGTAAATATGCTCTTATTGAGTGCGTTCACTCGGGTGCTCTGTACCTTTTGTATATTGGTCGTTTTTTATTACCTTCGACAAGTTCTATTGTTTAAGATCTTCTTGTATTCTGGATAGTTAGGTAACTTGTAATTGAGCAGGAAGGCTTAGGCCAAGGAGTATTGTTATTATAAATGCCAACATTCTTTTAATTTTATATTTAATATATTTTTTTGTTTTATGAATCTATGAAATTTAAAACACTGAAAAAAAGGTTGTAAATATAATCCAGCAAATATTTTCAAAGACAAAATAAAAAAAAATTGCCGATCAATCTATTAATTTAGCTGCAATGCCATGCTGTTAGATGATATAGGTGAGATATCAAGATATTCTTGAGATAGAGTTTGTAGTTCTCCGTGACTTACGTTGCAATGAAAGGTTAAGGTAACAACGTGAGGTATAAAGAAGTTATTCCAGATTATAAACACACGATCGTAATGATTACGTGTATTCATGTGGTGTGATATTTGTATTCATGTGGTGTGATACGTACCTTTTTGGTGTTTTCGTGATAAGATTTGCCACCTTGTATAAATACATAGGCGATGTAGCCAGAATAACTTCAGTCTTTGAGATTTCAGTTGATTCAGGGAAGATGCCAGAGATATGTGAGTACCACGGAAACTAAAATAAAGAAAATTCATAAAGTCAGCTAGAAGAAATATTCAATGTTGTCACTTTACATAAAGCAAAATATCTAACTTTGGCGACTTCTTTATAAGAACTGCAGCTAATGGTTTTTACTAAGTAACCTTGTTGCTTTTTTGGAAATGAAACTTCAGACCGCTTCTCATTAAGAAGATAGCTTTCAGCGTTTAGTTAGATTAGATTTGTTTTTAGTTTGTCAGCTGTGAAAGTTATGACGAGTCAACTAAGTCTTTAAACGCTTACTTTTCTAACAACCAATTAGAACTCACAAACCGCCACCATTTTATTAAATTAAATTGAACATAGCGAGCGCTACGTTTAAACCCTTGGGAGCATGTTCATTTAATGTCAACATTTGCGTATTTTAAAGTTGTTGTTAATTAATTACTACCTGTGGCACAACACTTTTTAAGATTTTAATGTTAATTCTCCTGAAGGTTCCAGCTTGTTTTGCCTCAGCAGGTGTGGTCATCTAAAAAACGAAAACATTAATTACAATGTTGTGCAGTTATTTAAAATCTTAAAAAGCGGTCATAATTTTGTTTCTTAAAATTTCCGAGTAATAAAAAAATGAATACAATCGACCAGCACATTTTTTGTGAGTATGATGTTTTATATGCATTTCATGTTTAGAACATCATCAAAAAATATTTTTATGATAACAGAGCAACACAGCATGCAAACAACAAACGAATATGGACATATGAGAATGGACAACTTGATTTTCGCTGCCTAAAAAAGTAGGGGCCCAACCAATGTCGTGAAACAGCATTTTCTTATTTAGTCACGTGTTAAATTTCAAATATAAAAGAAAAAACAAACTGAAAATCTCTACCTTTGCCAGCCTTTTTTCGAATTCTAATATTTCATCCATCTCTTTCTCAACTTCTGGACAATCATATCCTAACAGTTTTGCAACCTTGATCATATATTCACCATAATCTTCCACGATCTAATATAAAGCAAACATTACAGTAATTACGTGATCTTGGGTTAGTAGTAAACCTATGCAAGTACTCTCTCTTTTTTACAACTGATAATTTTGGCGAGTCTCACGTATACTTATATGTTTTTTCATTTATTTAGCTTTAAATAAAAATAAACGTTCTTATTCGCGAATTTGTATACAAGATAACAAATGACATGTTTGATAATATTTATAATTGTAATAAAATTGCTTTCGCTATTTTGTTTTTTAGAACATTTTGCTCCGTTTTTTTTTGTCTTTTTCTTTCCTCCAAGGTTTGCCATAAAAGTATACGGCAATGGTACAATAGATATGATATATGAGTAACCTACCTCAGGATGTTTTGTGTATATCTCTCTCTGTAAACTTAATCCAGACTGATCAATCTAAAAATAGTTTTTGTTACGCTTTTTTTATTTTTAGGAATTTTTCTGATTTAACAATCGATTCAACAAAACTCCGCTTCGAATTAAACGTGTAGTTTCAAGAAACCGTAACATTACAGACTCAATCCAACTTAAAAGCGATTTATCAAAGACTAGTTTAAAAAATATTATCCGCTTGTTCAAAATGAAGACCGGGATAAAAATAAACCGATAGTGCAGAAGAATAGAAGAGAAAGTTCCTTCTGAGGTGTCATTTGATGGTACTGAATATTGAATGATTACCTTGATCAAATGTCTTGTCGAATTTAAATGATCATTTGTAACTTCTACTGTAAAAAATGGCGGAGCTGGATAAAAATTTCTTTGTAGTTTTTTTAATACTTTATAAGGATCCCAGTCTTTCTCACCCTGCTCCCATTCCTTTCTTTTACATAGCGACCAACCCCCTATATACTTAATAAAATCTAAAGCAGGCTCGGCACCTAACTTCTCAATAGTATCAGTATCCATACAAGAAGCGAAAAATTTTCTTGCTTTTACCAAAGCGTCACTCTCGCCTTCTTTAGGCTCTTCCTTGAGTAAGTCATGTATGGCGTTTTCAATTTCTTTTGTTAAAACTGTGAACGATGTGATTTCGTTCTCACTGGCCGGTATATCATGTTTTTCTTTCCAGCCGCCACAGGAAAAAGCGTAAAAATCCTCACACGGATCTGCGCTAGTGTTCAGTGCTTCTTTTATTTTCTCTGCTACTTCTACGCATTTTTCACTAGTACATACTTCATCACTGGTTGTTTTAGAAGAGCGAGTGTTAGGTTTAGAATCTACAACATTTTTATGCTTCGTATTCGATACACGAGTCCTGGTATCTGCAACTGAGTTACTAGCTGTGTCTATCTTGGTGGTAAACGCTGTACCTTGCTTAGTTTCTTCCACATGATTATCTGCAGCGATACTTTTACCATTGCATCTACTAACAAAAAGCACTGCGGCAAGTAGAATTAATTTTCTGGATAGTTTTGTCATGGTTAATTAAACAGTAATATAAGCGTGGGAGCTTAATTAAATTAAATCTAATTTCTTTCTTGTCTTCATGTAGAACATACAGCTAAACGACACTTCACGCTTTGCGGCTTGTCTCGGCTCTGTTCGTATCACTTAACCTGAGCTATCAACAGAAGTTTAAACAGTTCGCCATTCACGCCTCAGTGCACATGAAATGCTACAATTTCAATATGATTATTCGGTATGGTGTGAATATCATGTACAGGTGTTTGTAACGCAACAAGTTTAGGTCTATCTAAACAATGTTTTTTTATTTAAAACGACAGCAGGACTGCAGCAGCGCTCCTTACCGCTGTGGCGTTCTCACTTTATTCTCGTTGTCATTTACTGTGAATGAAAAAAACATCTCGCGATGTATGCGTTTTATGCTTTGAGATACAAAGCACGGGAAAATTCGTTAATTTCGCAAGCCGTGTCGAGATAATTATAAACTTGTTAACCATAATGGAAAAATCTTACTTTATAATATATTTCAAGTGAACAAAGTTATTTTTTTAACGATTTTGTAAACGTGTTTCTTAAAAAAGCACAGAAATCGAAAGGTTACTGTGTAAAACAGTGGGCAGTGGGTTAAAAAGGGTTAAGATAAGGTATTAAAGGTATTAAGTTAACCACTGTGAGAAACCGGTTTTCAGAAAATTAAAAATGTTAAGAAGGAATATTACAAAGTTTTAGCTCTTGCATCTCAGATGATTTAACAGTCAGCACTTAGGTTCCTTAACTGAAAGTTTCAACATTTTCACATGTTCTTCTGCTTCTTTTGTCAACTTGTGTTTACTCCCCAGCATTGATTTGTACATCTGCATTGTTTTTGTCACAATCATCAACGCTTCTTCGTTAATTATAATCTCTAGAGGGCGGGGAACTTCTATTTTTAACCTGTCTACGGCATCATCTAAATATTTTTGATGAATTGGATTTACAGCGATGGTTTCCCGCGGTGCTTCAACACTTTTCATTAATTTCCATTTTTTGATGGACATTTGTAACGTATTTGCTTTTCTTGCTACTTTAGAAAGGTTCTTTCCTTGAGGCATTACAGTTTGTTCTTTTACTTCTTTTTCAAATATTTCAGCTTTTCTTCGACCACTTGGTAATGCATTTAACACCATTTCGTTGCCATTTTCATCTATCTTTCCATCTTCATTTTCATCATCTTCAGGTGCAACCGAATCTGTTTTTTTCTTAAAGGTTAAAAAGTTCTTTAGTTCACCAAAAAAGGATTTTCTGTTGCTGTGCTGAGCCACACTTAGAGATCCGGATCTTGCAGAGGATGGCAGTGTTACAGGGAATGATTTCTTATTGGAATTTAGATTATCGATGTTGATATGTGAGTGGTTCGTATTGCCATTAATATCTGTCCACGTTAAAAAAAAGAGAATTTTTAAATACAGAACCTTTTTTTTTAGAAACTGAAAATTTCTTTTTTTTTATTTATCCTACCTAAATTCTTGCTTCCACATGGTTGTGCATCGTCGTTCTGGATTTCACTTTTGTTTGTATCGCTATTATCCATGATGTGTTTTACAAACCACTGTGAGCGTTTGTTTTGATTTTTCACTAAAAGTTCGAAAATGTTATTCGAATGTTTACTTCCAAACTCTCCCGCTCCGGAAAACAGAGACAGTCAGGAAATTGCGTGCAGTAGTAACGTTCAAGAACCCACTCTATTTCTAAGTGTAAAATAAATAAGAGATTCAGAGTAGTAATGACAATGATGTCATATTACTTATTATTCCGCCCGGCTTCAATTCTCACACTATATATGCTTAAACGAGGAGACATATGCAATTTTGTTGTTTGCAATGTAATCGGAGTTTCTTTCTTTTTCGCTTTTTTAAGGATACAATATCCTTCTAATATGCGCAGTGCTAGCCACTTTATTGAAAAGGGAAATTTAATAGGCCAAAAGTGATTCAAGATATAAAATATTGTATTTACTTATAAAAATATATATTCGTTAAGATTGAGGGGGAAATGTCAACAACTGTAAAACTGGTCTCTTTAAGTGCGTGACACCCCGCCTCCCCAGCAGCCCTGAGCTTCCCCGCTACAAGAAAAGCAAAACAAATGGATGAAGCGCAGACCTTAACTGCCCAGAAAAAAAAATTAGATGTCTATTTTTGAATGGGGAGATAAACAAGTCAAGTTTCTGATTTGCCATCTCTGATAAATTTCGAAATCGAAGCTTTTGCAAAGCCTGAAAATAGATAACTACATTGTTTAGCTGGCTAGTTATTAAATGTGTGACTTACCTCTAATATCGTCTAATTTGATATAGGTCTGATAGTCAGTATATAAAAAGAACTAAAGATGGGAGAAAACCATACAAGCAGGATGATGCTTAAGCTCTTGGATCCTACTAATAATAACGTACTAGCTAGCTGCACTAAAATAAATGGCAGGACTTTGTAGAACATTCCATACAGTTCTTATATGAACCATTCTTTTGATCTCAAAAACCCTCTTTCTAGCTAACAGAGAGGGTAGTTCCAGGTCAAGTTCCTTTTTTGTTTGTTTTTTTTGCTTCAAAAAAGCTGTGCACATATGAAGAAGCTCTTCCCAAGATATAATCTACATTTATACACACTAAGTCTTTTTGTGTGCAAGCTAAGTCTAGTGCACAAGTTAGGAGATAAACCTCTAATTGTCAACAGCCCATAATAATAAGCATATTATATTTATAAAGAGATCTAGCTAGACTCTAGCAAGAATTAACCACCAGACTCATATTTAATAATTTATGATGTACCCCCATGTTACATAATTTGTAATCCCCCTATTTTATCATACAATGTAAAGATTGTTGTAAATAAGCTTTATGTATTAAACCATTCACCAAGTTTATTGCCATCACAGAAGCAAAATCTTCTAGCGAATGATGTTTATTACAGCATTAATACATGCATGTATAAAGGTATCTACATAAGTGATATTGTGACGAACAGTCGTAATGGTAATTACCAATGAACCAGGCCATCTCATGAGATAAGGGCACTGAAACACACACTCAAATTTTTTGTCATGTTGACAGTGTTTAAACTGGTTTGGTGAAATTGTGAAGGGGAATATCCTTCTCTATGTTTGCCTCATGCACAGATTTTACCTTTTGTATAGTATCCAATGTTGGTATAGTATGGCTGCAAGTATTTTTGTGCTAAAGAGAACTACATTCAAAAATCTGCAAAAATAAAATTTGATCTCTGCAATGTTATAAAGAACAACTAATGTGCTGAAAGGTAAAAAGATAAACAGATGCTTTATTTAGCACATATTAAATTTGTTGAGGTGATAATTCGATCTACATGATTTCCTAATAAAGTATATAATTAGCAGTAACCATGGATGTCTCCATAGGAACAGAGAGAGCTTGCTCTATGGGTGCCACCTTTAACCACAATTATCTTCTTATATTAAAAATTGCCAGAATAATTGTGTGTAAAATTTGTTTTTTATTGAAAAGTGATAGTAAAGTAGTGAGACGAAAACGATTTATTCAGTCAATCCTCTCCTTTAATAATCAAATGCTTATAAATCACTCATAAAGACAGACGTAAGAGGAGCACATATATAAAATATTTTGCATAGCGATATTGAATTTGTGATGATTCTTGTGGACAAGTGTGACATTCGTAAGATTTTGCTTGCCTTCATTGAACCAAAATTCCTGATGAACATTTATTCTTTTTAGTCAAATTATCAAAATGGAAAATTATGTAAAAGTGAAGAAAATCGGTGAAGGCTCCTTTGGAAAAGCACTTTTAGTTAAACGAAAACACGATGGAAAACAATGTGTTGTGAAAGAAATTGGAATTTCTAAGGTAATGTATACAAACTCTTTGAAAACAAAATTTGTGTTACTTTCTCACTATTGATTTGACTTCTTGATGCAGTAGTATTTCTCCAGTCTATGTTTAGCCAATCATTTTTTAGATGTCTTCAAAAGAAAGGGAAGAGTCTAAGAAGGAGGCAAGTGGTTATTTGTTTCACTTTATTTACTTATTGAATATGTACAAATGCATTTAAAATAAAGAGGTTAGAGTTTTTTTTCTCAAGAAAAGTTTCATTGCTGCGGATTCTTTTTCTTTGAAAGAATCTTCACAATTCATTTTAAAAGATATATTAATTGAGTGATGAAATTATTATTTTTTCTTTTATTGGAAAATATAAAAACAAGTAAGTAATATTTAACAATTAATTTGTGTCATTAATATGTGTTCTGTTTTTGCTATTTTTTGTCTTTTGACTTTATTGCCGTCAAACTGTTCTTCCCGCACAACATAACATGTACTACTCCTATTACTCACATTGGCACAAAGGCAAGGTTAATTTTTATTTATCTGTTGAGCCTGTGTACATAGTGTTTTGAATGAATTAATTGGTTTCCTCTCCTTTTTTACAATTTGTTTATTTCCAGTCTCCCCATTGTCCCATATTCTTATAATAAAAAAACATGTATTTTGCTGAACTGTAAGAACAACTTAAAAATAAACTTAGCCTCAACTAAAAAACATCCAAGCTTAGTGAAATTTTATGTACATAAAAAACAATGGGTAAAATATGTTTAAGATTTATGGTATTAAAAAATACTGTTGTGTTTAATATTCATTCAGCTTCAACAAACTCCTTGTAACCAGTATCTTTTTCATAGTGGGCAGCTGGAATTTCTTCTCTTATCCTGGCAACGTGCCAAGATGAAATAACCACCCTGTATCCTCTGCTATGTGATAGGCTGTAAAGCAAAAAATATTCTTTTCATTTCTTTAGTGCAATAAAAAAGTATGAGCTTAGAATGTCAAAAGTAAAGCCCCTTTATGAACAGAGAAAAGTGAATATTTTGTGTTAATTAATTTTAAAAATACGAAGAAGAGCTTGTTTCACAAAAGATAGCACATATTTCACATTATGAGAAACACATACTTTGTAAAAAAAAGGAAAAATTTAAAAATATAAAAGAAAGCATATATACAATGAAAAACGTCTAAACAAGTATAGAATATCAAAAGTGAAAGAAAAAGATTTAAACTACTTGTTATTCATCTTTTTAACAAATTGAAAATTTTTCTTATACCTTCAGAATGATATAAACGCAGATTTTTATTCTATTGCTAACGGCATAATAGAACAATTTTTGACACTACACCAGTCCAAATTTTCTAAATGACTTGTGTTGCATTTATTTTCCACTGTTATTTCCATTTTTGTTAGATCTTTTTTTAAATACTCAGGCTCACAAGTTATAACCTTTCTGATCTCTGTTCCCTCTGTTTTGATACTGAATTAAATTAACAGGGTTATAGAAAAATTAAATTTTTTACAGGACTCCTTTCACTCCTTTAACGATCAAGTACTTCGCTTAAAAAAACTTATAAAAAAAATTACTTTTAAGGCTAAAATACACGGTAAGTTTAAACGGGCTGTTTAAATGTAAGATAAAAAAACTTACCATGTAAACAGCAAAGATGTACAACTTTTTTTGGTTTTATAAGTTTTTTTAAAAGTTGGACATGTTCAAATTTTGCTAAGTTTTTTCTATTGAAATTAACAAAATGGTTAATGAGCTATTGTTTAAACTAAAGATTTGAGCATATTTTTTTTTAATTTCTAATCAAAATCGCTTTTTTTCTTTCAACATTTACTCTGCTGCTGCTATAACCATACTCGCAACGGAATATTTACGTGTTTTTCTTTGGTATTCATTGTGAAAGGAGAGTTTTTTTAAAAACTTATACATTTTATCTTAACGTGTAGACAGGTATATTACCTGCAACAAAACTAATAAGTTTTTTCTTACAACTAAACAGTCTGTTTAAATTTACTGTGTTTTTTACCCTTTAATGTATATATATAAGATCACATAATGTATATAAGATCACATAATACGAGCATAACACACACACTATAGTAATTATAACAATTTCTTTGAGAAATTATGTCTGGAACTGGATTTAGCTGGTTTTTGCTAAGCTATCAAGTTTGTTGCGACAGAAATATTTAAATCATTATGGATGAAAACAGTGTTGTGTATCTATCCCTTTTTTGTTTTTATCATCTAAAAAAATGTTGATATCAGTTTGCTCAATGGTAATTGATCCGTTAACCTTTGAAAAGCATGAAAAAAAAACTTCAGATGTAATTTTCGCTAAGGACTGTAACTTTTCATCTAGTTTTTAATCCATTCTAAACAGAACATACATCATACTGCCTCCGGGATTGTCCCAAATGCTGAAAAGTTAAGGACCCAAAGTGCAGATCTCAGGGAAAAATAAAGATCTTTTAGAACCATCACTGCAGACATGAGGGACTAAAAGGGCTAAAATATGAATACCCCAGACTTTACTAAAGAAAACTAATAGTCAACATAATATAAATGTTCTGTGTAACCCAGCATTAGATAAATTAGTTTAGATATAATATGTTTAGCACAAATAAAAATAAGCTTACTCTCCAAACAACTTTTTGCTGTATTTTTCTTACATTAGGTTAAAGTACTGTCACAGCTCAAACACCCAAATATTGTCAGCTATTTAGAATCTTTTCAAGGTAAACTTTTTTCTTCTTGAAATGCAAATAAAACCTATGAGAAAGTATTTAGAAAATATTCAACAATCTTTCCCCACATTTGTCATTTCTATAGGTGTTTATTGTTAATATTTTAGGTGATGGAAATCTTTACATTGTCATGGATTATTGTGAAGCAGGTAAATGCTAATATGTGTGACAATTGTAGTTTTAGTCTCCAGTTGACAAATAATTATTTTCCTTTAGTACATGCATTTTTTTTATTCATTGTATGTTTGTTAATTGGAACATACACAAAGACAAAACTCTGTGTATGTCTTACAATACGGTTTCTCAAAAATATTTAGCCTTTTTTGTGTGAGATACAATGTTTTTGGTAAAGGATTGTGTTCAGTTAAAATTAACGGATAATGTTCAAAATATTTTAAAATGAGTCTTCTCAGCAATCAAGTGAAACTTAACAGAGAAGAAAGTACAACAAGCTAACTGAAAAAATGTTATTTAGAAATATTTTATGGTTATTGTGGAGAAGTGTTTTTAAAATGTAAAATTGCAGTAAAAAAAGTATGCTCACAGAGCGAAAAACGGATAAAAGAAAAGTCAAAATACAAAATGCGTGATATCTATATCCATGACATATCCATGAAAAACATCCTGCCTTCAAAAATGGCTTCTTATACAAAACTGTTTCCAAAAATATATGTAAAAACTTAAACTTTCGTTTTTGGATGTAATATCTAGACAATAGTTCATTTTTTTGACAAAAAAAATCTTTTGGATAAGCATGCAACCTTTGGAACAGTAGTTTTAACGACCCCATAACTTGGGATTTGCATGTCGGTTTGCAATCAAATTTTTTGAGTAAACATATAGGGCCTATACAAGTTTACTCAGAAAATGCCAAGTTGCAGATCTTAAATTATTGAATCATTGAATCACTAAAAAAATTTAGAGGCCTGGGTCTAGCAAACGAATGTCATTTTGCAAAAAAAAATCATGTTAATCAATTTACCTTTATAATATCCTTGCATTGCTAAAGTTTTAATGCACACCCCTTAACAGGTCTAAAATTACTGACGACTGCAAATGTCAAAATTTGCTAGTACTTAAATATGACATCATAATTTATGCAGCATAATTAAATCCGAAATTCTTAAAATGTGAGCATCTTGAGAACGAAAAGAGCTTTTCAAAAATTTAAAAAGACTTGTTTACCAACTTTTTAAGGCCTATAATATAAGTCCAACATCATTTTATACCTCCAGTTCCCATTAACTTTGTAAACGTAAATCAATAGTTTTATCATTACTGTTGCATGAGGAAAGATCTATGCCCAATGAGCCAAAACTGTCTTGCTTCTAATGTCGTGTATAAGGCAACGATAACATCCAACCTCCCCAACTATGGCGAAAAAAAGTATATTGGTCTCTGTCAAACAGCATTCAAAAAACGCTACAAAACTCACAAGACTTCATTTGCATATCAAAAATACGAACGCACCACAACCTTGTCTATGGAGTTTTGGAGAATCAAGAAGCACAATGGAAACCCCAATATTAGTTGGAAAATCTTAAAGACATACAGATCATCCATGGAAAGTGTTTCATGTCACATCTGCTAGGAGGAAAAATACCAAATCTACCCTGATAACAATCTGCTCAATAAAAGAACAGAAATTGTGGCGAAATGCAGACACATGAACAAATTTTATCTGGCTACTTACGACTCATGCGACTGACGTCATTTTTACATCTTTTTTACGTCCATTTTTGATACCATTGTATTGCAACTTTTGTGGTTAGGTTTTATTACTACTGAATATTGTCGTCCGTGTGACGGCATGAAACTATTAGTTTAGAAAATACAAACTATTGTTTTCTTTACTTGTGTATTCGCTCTGTTGAAACAACATTGAGCACTTTATAAAGAAAGAACCTTCAACGCATAGTTTTATCATTAGAAAACTCATTGTTTTTTTAGTATAAATGTCTAATAAAAAATATGGATTTTTTGATACAAAAAGGTATACTGTAAACCTTAACTCTATTCATATCAGGTTTTTTTGAACATATTATGACTGGGAGTGGATTTTGCCCCCTCCCTTTTTCTATATAAACTTTAGGCCATTTATATTTGAAAGGTCGTTCATTGTAACACCCGCCTTTAGCAATTTGCAAGCGTCGTCACCGCGTTTTGTGTGGATAAAATACTCATTAAAAACATATTAATTTCACCTGTTTTGTAGACTGAGACTGAGTTTATTCTTCAACGAGCAGGAGATTTAAACCAGAAACCACTTTTTAAGACCAATACAACTTCCATGAACAGAAGACAGAGGGGAATAAGATATAAGAAACTTATTTTATTTGCAAAATATCCATGTATCTACTGCACCACACATTTCTGTTTGAAGCTATAAAATGATAACACACGAACTCTCAAATATAGATGACCTTATATAAATTTATTGAACACAATATTTTCTTTGACAAAATGCCAAAAGTTGTTTAAAAATTCAATATTTGGGTTGAATCTGAAAAAATTGTGAAATCAGGGTAATCACATGTCAAAACTGTCAAAATGACTCCTTTCAAAAAATATTTTACTTCCTAAGCATAATCCTACAAAAAACACTATCAACTTTTTTAAAATTTAAATTTGAACTATTATTTGCACAACATGTTTCATTTTTTAGGAGATTTATATCAACATATTGTTAAACAAAGAGGAATACATATGGACGAAACAAAGGTTCGAAATAGTTTTACTAAATTTTTTTAATGATATCTGTTTAATGCAGATTGTGGGGAATTCATTTCAATATTTTATAGGTGTTGGACATATTTGTACAATGTTGTCTTGCCATTAAACATATTCACGATAGAAAAATTTTACACAGAGATATAAAAACACAGGTAAGTTCTCCTCTGTTCCAATTTTTATCTGTTTACAAAATATTCTAAATCGCCTTGTTTCTTTCTCTTTTTAGAATATATTTTTGACTAAACATTTTATAGTTAAATTAGGAGATTTTGGAATTGCTCGTGTTCTAAAAAGGTGACCAATTGTTTTGTAAATTTGTTCAATACTATATATACTTGTTCAATACTATATATACTTGAAGGGTAAATATTTTACATTCCAATATGCTCAATTTCTAACTTACATTTAGTACAATGGAATTAGCACAAACTTGCATAGGAACACCTTATTATTTATCTCCCGAAATTGTGGAGAACAGACCCTATAATAATAAAAGGTAAGACCAATGTAACTTGGAAAACTTAAAAACTTAAAATTTTACGACAAATATATACTCATAACCACCTCGTAAGAAGAAACCCTGATCTAAATTTTAAAAATACCTTCTTACAAAATGTCAATTTTTGACCTATGTTTTGCAAGAAATTTCTAATGAAGATTAACATAAGTTTCCGAGACTCTCTTATTGAGTCTAATAAAACTGATTTTTGAAATTTTTAGATATTTATTTATAATTATTTTATCCATACAGGTATTTAAATTTTAGAGGAATTTCTTCTAAACATAAAACCATATTTTCTTTAATTTCCTTTTTTTAATTTTTGTTCTTTTTTATGCTTTAGTGATATTTGGAGTCTAGGGTGTGTTTTATATGAATTGGCGACGTTAAAGCATGCAGTAAGTTTACTTGTGATTTGCATTACAACGTTTAGGTGTTGTTCCAAGACGTACATTTTTTAATAACAATTTTTTTTTGTTATCTTATAGTTTGAAGCAGGAAACATGAAGAATCTAGTTATGAAAATTGTAAGGTGTGTATTATTACATCCAACTCATGGACAGATTATAAATGTTACACTGAACATAAAAAACATCAAGCTATTTTAAAATATCCTATTCAATTCTTATGCTCTCACATTTCTATTTAGAGGTTCATATCCGCCTGTACCCAACAGATATTCTTTTGAGTTGCGATCCTTGGTCGCTCAATGTTTTAAGAGAAGTCCTATGTAAGTTTATATCTGACATCTCTGTTCCAAACATTTTACTTTTTTAGACTACTCAGGCTAACAGAAAATTTAGGAAGTGTCAGGAAATGTTAGCAATATCATAGGATTTATCATAAGATATTATCAACATGCTTTTGTTAAATTTACATTTTAGAGTAATTCAAGCTTTGTTAGGAAATCTGTATCAGTCTAAAATGTCAGAAAATTTAAGTCAAAATGTAAGGAATGTAAGGAAAACAAAGAATTGATTTTGAGTTGACATCTTGCTATTTCTTCATGCGTTTTCCTTAGATATTTATTCTAATGTCTTTTTTTTCTTTTTCAGAGAACGACCTTCTATCAATTCCATATTAAAAAAACCAATCATTCAACAAAGAATTGCGAAATACCTCTCACCAGAGGTACTAAA
Source organism: Hydractinia symbiolongicarpus (assembly GCF_029227915.1). Lineage (NCBI taxonomy): Eukaryota > Metazoa > Cnidaria > Hydrozoa > Anthoathecata > Hydractiniidae > Hydractinia > Hydractinia symbiolongicarpus. The sequence continues at coordinate 11,657,440 of NC_079882.1, read as the reverse complement.
CATGAAAAAAAATTACTATGGAATTCTTGTCGATATATATACAATAAAATGCTGTGCTAATAAGTGCTTTTATTTTCTGTTTAGGAGTTGGAATCTGAATTTAGTCACACTGTGTTACATCGAGAAAAGTTTAACATGGCAAAGCCATATCCTTCATCACGACCTCTATCTGTAGCTGTATTAAAAAAACCACATGCAGGTGTAGATTTCGTCTGTTTATGTAACAACTTTACATGTAACTACTCTACGTATAAGTGTGAAGTTTGGATTATATAGAAAAAAAATGAAAACTCTTTAAACTGCCTATATCCTTTTGTATCTGAAAAATACTTCTAGAAATTTTTGGAATATTTATCTATAAAAACCTACAATGTGTTTCCGTGTTAGCAAAAAAGTTATTCAGTTTTCTTTTGAAATAATAATAACTTCAAATCCAATTAAATTCATAATGAAATTACAGCAAGCTTAAAGTGACCCACTCATCATTTATATCTATGAATTTCCAGGAAAAAGGTTAGCTGGTCCTGCAGCCGTTTATGGAGTTTCTGTTGCGAAAAAGCCTGTACCGGTTCGGTAAACATATTAATTGTTGTATATGGTAGTGCTTGCTGAAATGAATATTGATTTATTTAAAACCAGAATTTTTTTTTCATTTCAGAAAACCTCTCAGTGTACTACAAGCAGCTGCAAGACAGAAAAAAAGTTCAGAGCAGGTACGTTTGCTTTCATTTTTTTGTACTAGGCTATATATAGTTCAAGTCGTCGACAAGAAGTACTTAACACTATTGTAGGTTGTAAAAAATTCATCGGACAAGCGAAGGGAGATTGATGCACGCGAGAGACGCAGGAAACAATTACTTTCCCAAGAACAACAATATCAGGATTATATGGCGAAAATTCAAAAACAGCGATGGGACAAACAACAGGTAGTTAAAAGTTTATTTTCTATTGGTTTGCATTGCTTAAGTCAAACCTTGTTTTAAATGTGTTTATGTTTAAGGTAGCTCATATGAATAGAGCAAGAGAAGTTGGCTGGAAGAATGTCCTGAGCTCAGATGAAAAGGTGATAATATCTTAAATGAACTAACTTTTGTTCTTAGTTTCTACAAATATTTTTTTTCAAGCAACCGTCTTATCGTATAAATTATTTAGAAATTGAAAGTTGAAATACCCCAAGCTATCAATGCAGTAAGTAAAATCAATGCAGTATTTTTTTTCTAGTTCTATTTTACCTGATTAATATTTTTACAATTAGGCATTTCCAATGTCATACCTTTAATCTTTTCTCCTCTTGCATTTGTCAGGCGAAAAATAAAGATGTGATGAAGAAATATCAACCTCAAGCTAATATCGAAAAACATCTAAATAAACAACACCCTCAATATGAACAAAAACAACAGCAACAACAACATGCAGAGGAAAAACCAGTCGCAAAACCGATTAATGCATGGCAAGTGTCTGAAGAAGCTAAACATAACGCGTGTGTAATTTATTACGTCATTTTGGACTTTATCGTTTCATATCAAATGTTTTCTTCATTAAGTAGCTTTCGTTGATTAGTTTTTCAAAGACGATAACGCATAAACTTTTTTTCACAAATCAGATTGTAGGTTGCCAAAACTGAGAAAGTTTATAATGTATTAAAATTTTAAATGAACCTTCTTTAAGCAAAGCTAACATTAAATATTGTTGTTTAGTTTCAAAGCAGAAGATGCAGCTGAACGAGCAAGGGTGTTGGAAGAATTTTGGCAACGCAAGAAAGAAGCAGCAGCATATAAAGCTCGTGGTAACCAAGACATGTATGGGCGTGTGAACGTGGTAGTAAAACAAATTACCTTTATATAATTAATTCTTTTCCAATTATTTCATCAACTTTCTTGTTTTTCTTTGCACTAGGTGGCGAAAGAAGAAAATCCATTATTGCAATTCCACATTGAGCAAAGTAAGCAAACACTATAATTGCCCCCCTCTCTCTTCCTTCAGCTTTCTGAAGTAATGCTTATTTTAATTTAGTGGCTGCTCAAAAAAAAGGACACGGAAGAAACAAACTAGAAGTGGTATGTATGTGTTAAGTTACTCCATAAAATTGGGAATTGTTTTTTTTTTATTTATAACCGCGTTGTTTTGAAATAAAGGGAAGATGTTTGTTCCACTTTTTTGAATTTGACATTTTTAGTTTTGTCATTTTTGTCATTATTATCAATTTTTGCATACTCAAGTTATACTTTCTTTTAATTCGCGTTACACTTTAGAAACAACTTGCACCAGGTTTCCTAGTTTTGCTGCATTAATATAACATCCGCGCAATATTGTAATAAACACGATTTTGAAACCCCTTCCTTCTTTTGCTATGGAGAAAATAACCTAAAACGATTTTCTTGTATTGTTTTCTAGGACTATTTAAAACAGTTGGAAGCAATCCGTAAACAGAATTACATTGAAAGAAAGAATTTACAATGTGGTGGTGATGGTAAACTTTATGTACACAAAAATGAGAATATTCCCGATCCAAGGTATGATCCAGATGCAAGAAGGAGAAAGATAGAAGCATTAAAGGTACGCAACTTTTTCTTTCAATTTATTTTATCAGAATTGTTGTTGATGTTGTCGTCAGAATGCTTTGTTTGATTAATGTGTTTTATCCTGTAGGAACAAGCTGAACAGAGATCTGCAATGTTACGTCAGCAACTTGAATTGAGAAAGAAACAAGTTGAAGAGAGAATAGAGAAAGAACGACAGCAAAGATTGGTAACTTTATTTCGTGATATTTTTTGTACATTATTCTTTTTCCAGATTTTTATCCTGTTCAAAATGTAGCTAAAACTATATTCAACGTACATGAGCATAATTTTTTTATAATTTAGAAGGAGAGGAAAAATCAACCAATCGCAAAACAAGTTGCTAGGTTTGGTGTGAAGTTTTTTTCACATTGTCAAACCAATGAATAATTTCATTAATATTTTTGGTGTTTTACGTTTAGGCCACTGCCAAAATTGAATGAGAAAGAAATGAAGAAAGGTAGGAACCGTTCTTCATGTTGGCGTAGATTCTCAATTTTCTTGCTATGAAATCATTTTCAAGGTTTCTCTGAAAAAGAAATAGCAGGGTGGTCATGTGTCTGCACGAGTTCCGTTATTTTATTTTCTAGAAAAAATCGTTACTCCTGCTGTTGGTTTGGAAACAGCGATGAATCAAGTTGTAAAGCCTAAACTTTTTCGATCGTGCTCAGAGGTGACTGTTTATGGTAACTAGTGTGTCTGAGTGATGTATTGTGGTATTGGTGTGCAGGTCTTTTTATGAAACCCGAGTATAAGCAAAATTGCGTCACTTCGGACAAGTATTAATAAGAAAATAAAACGTTTAGGGTGACCTTGCTGATCTGGTGAAGCCAGTGGAGAAGGTGCAGCGTAAGAATTGGGGTGGGGTTGCTCCTGTTCAGTCGGCACTGGCTAATATGCCCTTGGAAATCACATCTTCTGCAATGGAAGGTAGGAAAAAAAGTATTCCTTTTTTAAGAAGTAGTCAAAAATCCAAAAATAAAATAATTATCTGAACGTGTTTTTGAACTAATTTTATTAGTTTATTAAATTTCCTGATTCTTGTAATAGCAACTACTGCTGGTAATGTTGAGCCTAATGCAAATCCTTCCAAAGATATGCCATCTCGAAGACAATGGCTACCAGATGGTAAAACACAATTTGTTTCCATGTTACATAATATTGAGCTGAGTGGAACTCAAATGCCTACCATGACCATAAAAGCTGATCAAGAACATCAATCATCAAATCTAAGAAATGGGCTTGGAAAGATTGGAGAAACTATAATATTATCGTCAAAACCTAACCATGTTGACACAAGCAAAACTATAACGATCTCCAATAAAAAGGAAGAACTAGTGGAGAAAATTGCAACCAGTGTGGCTGAGAATAAAACTATAGTTATTTCTAAAGACATGGAAATTGAAAATAACAGTGGCCTTTTGAAAAACGAATCGGATGATAAGACGACAGCACTGCAACAGAGTTTAGAACATGTCAATATTTCGCTGGAAGAAAAACCAGAAAGTGTAAAGGAAGATGAAGAATTAATTGATATATCGAAAAATGAAACGAAGAAGTTTGTTGGAAATCCTCCGAAAACTGCATGGGCTGGCGATGAAGATGAAAAGAAAGAGATAGATGCGAATGTTTCAAGAGAAAGCGATGAGTAAGTCATTTCAGAAAAGTGTATTTCAAAAGTTTATGGTAAATTACGACAATAAAGTCTGTGTTGTAGTTTTCGGTGAATGACTTTAATATCGTTTAATCTTTGCGTGCGTCGTAATTTTCGTATAAAATAAAAATCGTATAAAATAATCGTATAAAATAATCGTATAAAATAAAATATACTCGCAATTTTCAAGCATTTTGCCGTCATTTTCAAGAAGTGAGTTGGAATTTTTGAGTTAGTGAGTTGCATTTTTTATTATTAAACCTCCTTGTTAAACGTAGTAAAAAATTTCATCTTCATAATCTAGTTCCTTTCACACTCCAAACCGTATGGTTGGTTTGCAGACAGGTTGCTATGATATCGAAAAAAAGGTGAGGTGATACTGGAAACAGCATTCTTCTTTTAATTATTTTTACCTTATACTTTTTGTATATTGTATATTATTTTTTATATATTATAAAATAATTTGATTTAGCTTTTAAGAACATGCTCTTTACCAGACTTAAGGAACAATGCTGAATCTCCTGTTTCGTTGAGCATATCATTGGAAAGAGAAAAGTATGAGTAATTTGTAACTGTAATTGGGGAGGTAAACGTTTCCTTATATTGCAAAAACGTTTCTTTTAGGTAGGTAAAAAGTATATAGAAGAATATTTCCTTAACATCTTTATGAATTTTTAGCTCTTTCAAAATCCGTTTAATTTGGAAACCTGTTTGTAGATCTGTTGAAGCAAACGGGGAAAAACTTGCTTCGCTAGATGACAACAATGAAAATGACAGTAACGAATGTGTCATGACTGATATTAACAATGATGATGAAGAAGAGGAAGAAGAAGAAGAGGAGAAGGTAGGAGAAACAGATGACGGAGATGAAGAAGAAGAAAAGGAGAAGGTAGAAGAAACAGATGACGGAGATGAAGAAGAAGAAGAAGAAGAAGAAGAAGAAGAAGAAGATGAGGAGCTACAAAATGAAGAATGTTTTGAGAATGATGACGAAGAAGAAATTGAAGATTTTGAAAGCATGCTGGAATCCATGAGGGATGTTTTGAAAAGCACAGGTGCAGATACTTTTTCACTTTAAAATTGTATAATGAATACACTGAGAATTTTACATCTCTTATCCTTTTTCAAAAGTAATTACTTGGATAACGATATTTCCTTTCTAAATTTTTAGCACACTCACCTGTTTCGACAACAGTGGTTGATAAAGACGATGTGAAACAAGGTACAAATCAGTAACTGTCTATGTGTAAGTAACATGTACAATCATCGTGTGATATTAAAATATGTTTATCTTCAGATGACAAAAATTCTGAAGCAAACATCAATGCTGATGATGCCGAAGATGATAATGATGTTTGGGAATCAGGTACTGTTGCGATCTATTGCAATCTAAAAAGATTCGACTACTGACACAAGCAGAATGTATATTTAGGTCTGTGTCATTAAAAAGAATTGGTGAGGTGTAGTAAAAGTTGTAGTATATGAAAATAAAAATGGTTGATGAAAAATTTTAGAAAATGAGGATGATGAAAACAGTAAGATGACATTAAAACCAAAAGAAAAAGATGCAAAACTGAAAGAAACGTTGTTTTCAAGAATTGAAGAATCAAGAAAAGCACTTGAAGATGAACTAGGATTGGATTTGTTTGTTAAAATATATAAACATGTTCAGGTGAGTTGATGGAAATTCGTTCCTTTTTCCTTCTTCCTCTGGCAATTCTGTTATTATTTGCAATTTGACTGAATTTCTCTTTCCACAAACCATACTTAGCAAACTGAACATTCTTATATCACTAACATGTCGAACATGATAGTGATACAAGAATTTAGAATTTTGACACCTACTATAAAATACATCAATGTACATTTGAAATAATAAAAAAATGAATTAAAATATATTAAGCAGTATTTGCTTTCAATTCGACTTTTTTAAGCATGATAAACCTCCACGTGGTCACACACACGCAAAAAAACTAGCGTCAAATCTTTCCTTAAATTATTTCTTCTTCTTATACTAGTGTTTTCTTTAGACGATACAAGACAACGAGGATGACGAACTTCAGCTAGATACAGTAGAAGTATCCGAACTTCTTGGAGATAAAGAATTTCTATACCAAAAAATTGTCTACTTAGTCATGGCTGACAATGCTTATTGCGAAGGTTGGTGTTGGTGTTTTTTTTGTTTTCATGATTAAAGTTGCGAATTGGACAGTGGTTACAATGAACTTCTGCGATATTTAGGTAATGATGGCGTGTGTTAACCAAGGAAAGATATTCTTACTGGAAATTCGCAGTAACATACGACGAGAAGATGGAGATTCCAGCGAAAATGAGAAGACGTTACTTGTCCATGGAATTAATACTTTCTTTTTGTGAATTATACCTTTTTTGTAAATTTCGGTTAGGTGACAAACTACTCTTTTTGTTGCATCGCTTAACACAGTACGCTGTTTAACTCTCGGTAACTCGACTTAACGAATGTTCGAGTTAAACGTAGCCCCCGTTAAGTTAAATCTACTCGAAAATGAGAGAATAGTGTTCGAGTTAGCGATTTTTTCAAAAACAACATTTGCTAGTAAAAAGTTCAATCTTCCCTTTTAAATTAATTTTAATGCATATCATAAAAACTAAAGAAATTTAAAATCCGAGATTTATTCTTTTGATTTCTTTCTCTGAAGTAAACAGTTATCCAAAAAATTAGCTTCGGGGACTAAAAAATACTCCCGCGTTCGAGAATGGAGTTTTTTATAAAGAAAAATAAAGGAAAGTTCAAAGGACCCAAGAAGTATATAATATTGTTGTAGTAAAATCGCTTTTACGGCAAAAATATGATAATTTGTAACACATTAGAAAAAGCCAAATAAAAACGAATGCTTGTATATATGTAAATTGATTTAAGATAACAATGCCTGAACCTAGATGATCTCTTTTTTTTTTTCTCTGACTGATCTCCGTGTAAGTCACCAGCAGTCTATTTTGTAGACATGTTTTACTTTGTCCTTTCTTGAGGTAATACATTTTGTAAGAAATTAGGTTTCTAAACAGCGTTCAGAAAAAAAGGTGTTTTGGAGAAGCATTATTGTTTAGAACAAATTAATTCAAGCTACAGAAATTTAATTTTAAAAATTGAAACTGTGTAATTTATAACAACGCACGGCGGGATGGCCGAGTGGTCTAAGGCGCTGGTTTTAGGCACCAGTCACTTCGGTGGCGCGGGTTCGAATCCCGCTTCCGTCAATTTTGCCTTTTGTCTTTTGTCACGAAAGATGAAACAAAGCAAACCTCTTGATTCTTATCTTCAAAAGCAAATTTTGCACGTTTTTTTGCAATCTAAACCTTTAAAACTTAAACAATTCAGCTGTGACGATGTCTTGTATCTATGACCTCTTGCCAAGCATTAAATTTTTAACGTTTTATAATTTGCCGTGGCGAAATGTTTTCTTCGGTGTCTGCTAGTGGTACTAACTACTATTTACAATAAAAATATTTAAAAGTCATACGTTGTTATCGGTTCCGTAGTGTAGTGGTTATCACGTTCGCTTTACACGCGAAAGGTCCCCGGTTCGAGCCCGGGCGGAACCATGTTTTTTTATGCTTTAAACATTTTTCACAAACCCACATTGAAATTTTATCTTGATAAGTCCCTAAATACAATAAATCGATAAGGGTGACGGGACGGTAGCATTTTAATGCGTCTTTGCGTTCACAAGCAGCTGGTTTTGGAATTAAGTTTGTATTTTTTTACAAATCGTTGTTTTTCTGTTTTTGGTAATAATGTAGCTGAGTTATATAGCTATGTATAATGGATTCTCTCTATCTGGACTACTCTTTCTCTCTAACTTCTTTCTACCTCAGATAAATTTTTTGGCCACTTGAGTTCAAGGTAGAGGGTAGTAGCTAGCTTACAGCTACTTATTAGTTAATTTACAAAAAAATTTCTTTGTGGTTTCGTTGCAAATAATTTGCTGTGAATGAAGAATTTCATAGCACGAACTCAGGCTACAAATAGGCAGAGTAATTTTATGCATGGTGCAGCGCTTATAGCTAAATTATCATGGACCATCCCATCTTGAACATTAAACATAAATGGTGAAAAATTATATAGAAACGTCATGTGGTTTCACTGGTAGGATATTTTGGTCTAAGCACGTGGAAGCAGTGTTATTTGTTTCTCATTTATTTCATTTCATTTTAAAAGCTTCGTTTGCACCAACCTCTATTGCAGTTGCAAATTATCTATACCTTAGTTATGGTACCACAAAAAATTCAAGGATATGCATGTGGCAAAATGAGGTTATGTTTGAGCCATTGAAGAAAATGTTGTAGCAAACTATGATATCTGCGTTGCCTCTTGCGCACGCAGAGCTTACATGCCTTCCGACATCGCCTTTGCTTTTATATTTTGTTACGGATCTGTAGGTCATTGTTTGGGAGATGGTAAGATGGACCTGAAAAGTAAACATATGTTATGAATCATCACACTGGCGCTGCGAGTTTATCTTTGTTAATCCTGACGAATCTCCCTACATACAGGACAATTTTTTGTGATATCTAGAACGATATTATTCAATTATTTCTGCTTACCCACTTCGAGAGCTAGCCACAGAGACGTGTTGTGTTTACATTATGGCTAGGGCAGTGGACATCAGTTGTCCTCCACACTTTGATACAAATGGCGACGTTACTAGTCTAGGCACCCGCTGGAAGAGGTGGAGAAATGGGTTTGACCTGTATTTAGTAGCTGCAGGTATTACCGATAACACCCAGAAGAAAGCTCTTCTGTTACACTGTGCGGGTGAAGATTTACGTGAACTTTTTGACACGTTACCTGAGCCAGAGGCCGCAGATGGCCAAAATGATTATGTTAAAGCATGTACTGCATTAGATACATATTTTCTTCCGAAGAAAAACAAAAGCTACGAACGTCATGTATTTCGTACATGTGCCCAAAAGGAGTCAGAATCTATCTCACAATATGTCACACGTTTGCGAACACTGGCGAAAACATGTGAGTTCAGAGACATAGATGACGAGATAGTTGATCAAGTTATTGAAAAATGTACATCACGTAAACTCCGAAAACGCCTTTTAAAGGAGAGTGAGTTAACTTTGGTAAAACTATGCGACATTGCAACAATAATGGAAGCTGCTGATCACCAAGTGGCACAGTATACCAAATCGACCCTTAGTCGCAACCAAGAAGATGAAGATTCTGAGCAAGATGATGTAAATTTTATCTCAAGAAAGATAAAACGCACCGGTCTAAGAAAAAGTGGAATTGCTAAAACACCACCTACAATTCACACAGGACCGTTGCAGAATAATCAACCGTACTGTTACCGGTATGGTAAAAAAGATCATCGTGCAGACAAATGCATTGTTACAAAGGGAAAGTCTTGTCACAAATGCGGAATACAGGGACATTTTAGCAATGTATGTCGATCAACTAAGGCAACTGTTCGCTATGTCACTGCTGATGCCTCCTCCTCGGATGATGATTTTGTGTTAGCCATCGACAATGACCCTAACTGTCCCAACCATAAAAATTCCATGTACCCAGTAGATGTAGATGGACAACGTGTCAATGTGCTCATAGACAGTGGAAGTACCATCAATGTAATCAGCAAAAGCACCCTTAGTGCACTAAAATTAAAGTCACCTATCCTTCCATACCACAAGAAAGTTTTTGCTTTTGGTGCGTCGTCACCGCTCAAAGTTAATGGCTGCATATGGGTTGTCGTTGGTGCTGGAGAGAAAGTCTGTCTACCAGATTTGTTGTTGTACCACAATCTTCTGTCACCATATTGGGTGTGGAAACTGCTTGCAAATTGGACCTACTCCGAGTTGGCCCAGGTGGAACCATGAACGACAAGGTGAACCACATCTCTACCTCCGAGGACGGTGTATTAAAACAACTGCTTTGCAATTATGGTGACAAGTTTGAGGGCCTTGGAAAACTGAAAGATGTCAACCTCAAAATCCAAATAGATCCCACGGTAACTCCAGTCGCACAGAAAGCCAGACGTCTACCGATCCTAATGCAGCAACAACTGGACATGGAATTAAAAAAACTCTTAGAACTTGGTGTCATCGAGCCCATAGAATCACCACCATCATGGGTTAATCCCCTTGTGATCGTACCTAAGAAAACACCTTCTGATGGCATACGTATGTGTGTTGACATGCGTGTTGCAAACACCGCAGTCATAAGAGAACCGTATCAGATACCAACTCTGGAAGAAGTGCTGCATGAGTTCAACGGGTGCACAGTGTTCACAAAGCTGGACCTGAACAAGGGATACCACCAAATTGCTCTAGACGAGGCTAGCAGAGACCTTACGGCCTTTGCAACACACCGTGGTATATTCAGATTCACAAGGCTGATATATGGAATCGCCTCTGCCGCTGAACAGTATCAACGAGAATTGGAACTTGCACTATCAGGACTATCTAAAGTACGTAACATCTCAGATGATATCATTATTGGTGGCACTAGTAATCAAGATCTACTGGATCGCATGCAATGCGTATTTGAGCGTCTCCGAGAGAAAAATCTCACAGTAAACCTAAAGAAATGCGAGTTTCTGAAGACTAAGCTTATCTACATGGGTCACAAGTTGTCAAAAGATGGAATTGCACCGGATGAGAGGAAAGTACGAGCTATAGCTGACCTCAAACCACCAACTAATGTGAAAGAATTGCAATCCTTTCTCGGCATGGTGACATACTGCTCCAAATTCTTACCACACTTCTCAACGGTGACTGCACCATTGCGCCAACTACTCAGCAAAGACACCAAATGGAGCTGGGGTGATGCGCAACGACAAGCGTTCAATGATCTTAAGATCATGCTGTTATCCAGTGCGACACTTGCTTACTATCAACCTGACGCATACACCGAAATCTTTACTGATGCATCCCCTGTTGGGCTTGAAGCAGTTATAATGCAACGTCAGCCAGATGGTATCTTAAAACCAATTGGATATGCCAGTCGCTCACTACTAAATGCAGAAACAAGATATAGCCAGATTGAAAAGGAGTGCTTGGCTATCCTATTTGCAATAGAGCGGTTTCAAATCTATCTTTATGGTATAGAATTTGTTGTTAAAACCGACCACAAGCCGCTAGTGACAATGTTCTCCCCTCGTAGGAAACAGCTTCCACCACGCATTGAACGCTGGGTTATGAGACTCATGTCATACGCATTCAAGGTTGAGTATCACCCAGGCAGAACCAATGGAGCAGATTACCTGTCACGGTCAAACCCGATGCAAGACAATACACCATCGCACCGAATGACTGAGGAATTTGTCAACTTTATTCAAAGTAAACAACTACCAGTTGCCATACCAAAGAAAGACATTCGTGATGCACAGAATGATGATCCTGCCATTGCCCTCATTAAGAAACACCTTGCATCTGGAACCATTCCAAAATTGGATGTTATTAAAGAGTATTATCCCTCACGTTTGCAACTATCCATTGTCAATGACATTCTCATGTTTGCCAACAAAATTGTCATCCCGCCAACCCTGCGAGAAAGCATCATCTCCATTGCACATGAAGGACATCAGGGACAAGTACGCACAAAACAACGTCTGCGGAAAAAAGTATGGTGGCCACGCATGGGCTCCTCGGTTGAAGCCCACATTAAGTCATGTCATGGATGTCAAGTCACCGCTGGTACACAAATCAAAACTCCAGTAGTAATGACAGAAATACCTGATTCAGCTTGGTTGATGTTGGGTTGTGACCTTTGCGGTCCGTTCCCTACTGGTGAACACCTGCTAGTATGCATTGATTATTACAGCAGATATCCCGAGGTAGAGATTATCCGCCGAATAACTGCTGCTAATATCGTTGACAAACTTCGTAAAATGTTTTGTCGTTATGGTGCGCCAGAGATAATAGTGACCGACAATGGACCACAATTCCGGAGCAATACAGATTTCGCTACTTTGATGAAAGAATTTGGGGTGGAGCACCGCAAAGTTACCCCATACCATCCCGAGGCAAATGGTGAGGTTGAAAGGTTCAACAGAAATCTGAAGAAAACCATCCAAGCTGCAATTGCTGAAAATCAGAACTGGCGAACTGCCCTCCAGAATTACCTATTAGCATACCGTACCACACCGCACACAACCACTGGTGCCACTCCTGCAGAGGTTCTGTTTAACAGACCGGTTAAAGACAAGCTACCAGCCTCAACCACAAGTTCCAAAAACACCATGTCTGTCGTTAAAAACCGAGACCGCATCCAAAAAGAGAGAATCGCGAAATATGCAGACAAACGCAACAATGCTCGCAGTCATGTCATCCAACCTGGGCAAAAGGTTCTCGTGGCCAATCAGTCAACACATCGCAACAAATTTACCCCTAGATGGCGCGATGAACCTTGTACTGTTACTGCTGTAAAAGGAAATGCAATTTTCATTGAAGACGGTACAAAAACTATGATGCGCACTTCCTCTCACGTCAAACCCTACTTCATGCGAAATAACCAGCGGTCAAATAAACGACATCTTCAACAACCGACAGTGACAACCGATTCTGCAACAGAAAGCTCTGATGACGATTTTGACCTGCCACCAACTGTAAACGACCCTGGAAACGAAACCGACTTGACGTCATCTGATGATACCGTTGTCACAGAAAGCCCATCCAGTGACGAGACCATTGCGTATGGCGAGGAAGAGGTGAATGATGAAGAACTCTTCGTTCCAAATAGAAACACACGTACTCGAAACGTTAAACCACCACCTCGTTTCAAAGATTTCGTTACTGCGTAACTACGAACACATGAACTTTATTTTGGAACTGCAAGACTTTATGTTTGTAGCTTGGTGGTAGTTGGGCAGCGTCGCTATGCCTCAACTAGCCAGTTGTTGTGCTTTGCTGGTGCACATAGTCTTATGTTGATATTTAATTCTACTAGGAACCATTTTGTTAAGTTGGGAGAGATGTGATATCTGCGTTGCCTCTCGCGCACGCGGAGCTTACATGCCTTCCGACATCGCCTTTGCTTTTATATTTTGTTACGGATCTGTAGGTCATTGTTTGGGAGATCGTAAGATGGACCTGAAAAGTAAACATATGTTATGAATCATCACACAAACAGCCATAAGGATTGGAAGTTATGGGTTTTGAACAATCAATTCAATTCTAAATTATCTCTGCTATTAAAACTTTTAGAGGGTGCCGATAAGCCGCAAACGCCCGCATATATACGGGTGAGTTCGGGCGACTTTTCGAATATAATTGGTGGTTTTCCCCCGAAACCGCACGCACTTTCCCGAACTCGCCCGGAACATTCCTGAAATGCAATTCCTTGTAACAAACTATGCGGTCGATAGTTGGGAAGAAGCCGCTTGAAGAGAAAGGAGTTAATAAAGTTTATATTTAAGTTATTTATAAAGTAAACTTTATCAAAAACCATCAAAAACAGTTCTTTTAAGAACTTCGCTACCACATAGTATATAAATTTATTTTAATTTTAATAGTTATTTTGAATCACATTAGTGTCTGTTTTTTTTTCTTTTTCGGGCATTGTTTGGGCCTATGCGGGTTTTTCGGAAGAATACTTGAATTTTTTCAAAACGTTGAACTGGCCCGAAAACGCCCGCACTTTTTACGGCGTATGCGGCTTATCGGCACCCTCGTAAAATTTTACTTGGTAATTTATGCACCATCATTATCACCATGATCATCATAATCATCATCGTCATTGTCATCATCATCATTATTGGCTTAATGTTTGTTTTGCATGCTAGCATGGGTTGGACAGGGTATACTACTAATGACCTCTAGACTGTCTTAGTTCTAGATAAATGTGCATATTTTACGTGGGTAGCCTCAAAAGAATCGAGGGATATACCCTGTCTATTATTTTGTTTGTTGTTTGTTTCCACTGTCTATTATTTTCAGGAGGGACCATGGCTTTGACGGGGAGTCCTGGAGTATTTAATGCTCTCTTTGAGCTACACAAACTCAATTAGGGTCAGTGCTCTACCAGACAATTCCCTGCAACATCCAACGGCCCACATAGTGCGCCATCTCCCCAATTTGCCTCTTCATAATGCCTATATTAAATCACCGCTAAGGGGAATCGAATCCCTTTTCTCCCACACAAAGCATGACAGTGATAACCAATAAACTACAGCACCACTTAACTAACTCTGAACTCAAATTCCTCTGCATCCTGATTCACCCTGATTACCTCCTGCCAAATCTATCTTGGTCTACCTCTAGGCCAGGAAATATCAAGTATCTACATTTTCTTACCCAATTATCCCTCTCTATTCTTTCAAAATGTCCCAACCAACTCAATCTTCTTACAAAAACCTATAGTTAGTGGATTGTTTCCACTGGGGGCCACTAGAACAAAAAAGAAACAAAACATGATAAACCTTAGACTGCCTCAGCTCAATCAAACATAATAGCATTTATGCTCTGCGAAAATTGTAAAGAAAAAGAATAGAAAACAAAATCTAAAAAGTTAAAAAGTGAAAAATACATTAGAGATGGAAGTCTTAAACGAAAACAGACTTCCATCACAGGTCACTTGGTCTGGAAGATTATTCCACACTTTTGGGTGAAGGGTCTCCTTAAGAGACAAGAGAGGAGTTGAACGTCCTCCACCATACCTTAGTTTAAAGGGGCGATCGTGAAAGTCCCATGAAATGCCACATAGTGATGGTGTCACTTTAAAAAACACCCAGTCCGGTCTGTGAACGGTTGGCGCTAGGAAGGGCATCCAGCTGTAAAACAATGCCAAAACTTTTTATTAATGGCCGTAAGAATAGTTGATCAGACAAACTGCGTAAACGGGGCTGGAACTCTAAGGAGTGAAGGTGTCGCACACGGTAGGACAGATGTCAGGTGTGAGCATCGTCAGACCGTTACCCAGCTATCACATCACAAGGTAGATAACACTAGGTTGAGGATGGCTAGTGTAAATGTTGGTACTCTGAGAGGTAGAGCAGGTGAAGTAGTTGAAATGTTAGAACGTAGATCTGTTGATATGTGTTCTGTTCAGGAAGTCAGGTGGAGAGGAGCTTCAGTAAGATTTGTGGAAGGTAGGAGGGCAAGGTATAAGCTTTTTTGGATTGGTATTAGTGATGGATATGGAGGAGTTGGCATATTCGTTGCAGAGAAGTGGGTAGAAAAAGTAATAGATGTTATGCGTGTTAATAGTCGTATTATAGTGATAAAGTTTTTGATAGGTAATAGGATTGTCACTTTTTTGTCAGTTTATGCTCCACAGTGTGGACTCAGTGAGGAAGATAAAGATAAGTTTTATGATGAGTTAATAGCAGTCACATCAAAGTTTGGAGACACTAAACTTGTCATGGTGGGCGGCGACTTTAATGGTCATGTTGGGAAGTCATCTGAAGGCTATAGAGGTGTGCATAGAGGCTATGAATTTGGGAGCAGAAATAAGGAAGGGGAGAGATTGCTTGAGTTTGGAATGGCAACGGACATTGTGGTTTGCAACACATCATTCAGTAAGAGACAGAGTAGGCTGATAACATATGAGTCAGGTGGTTGTAAGACACAGATAGATTACTTCCTGGTTAGAAAGTCAGACAAGAAAGTGGTGAAGGACGTGAAAGTTTTATCGGGGGAAGAGTGTGTTTCCCAGCATAGGTTGCTGGTTTGTGATATTATCTTGAAGAGTGTTAAAGAAGCCAAGGAAAAGTACAGGCCCCGTCGAAAAGTCTGGAAGCTGAAGGAAGAGATTGTAGCAAGACAATTTAGTGCAAAAGTTCAGCAGTTAGCCTACAAAAGTACTTGGACTACTTTGAAGAATTGTCTTCTAGAAGCTTCTGATGATACCTGTGGGTGGACGAAAGGACCAGCTAGACATAGACAGACCTGGTGGTGGAATAATGAGGTTGACCAGTGTATAAAGGAAAAGAGGAAACTTTGGAAAGAGTGGAAGTCAGGTGGTAGTAAAAATATTTACTTAGAAGCTAAGCGTCGCGCTCGTACAGCAGTGTATAAGAGGGTGCCGATAAGCCGCAAACGCCCGCATATATACGGGTGAGTTCGGGCGACTTTTCGAATATAATTGGTGGTTTTCCCCCGAAACCGCACGCACTTTCCCGAACTCGCCCGGAACATTCCTGAAATGCAATTCCTTGTAACAAACTATGCGGTCGATAGTTGGGAAGAAGCCGCTTGAAGAGAAAGGAGTTAATAAAGTTTATATTTAAGTTATTTATAAAGTAAACTTTATCAAAAACCATCAAAAACAGTTCTTTTAAGAACTTCGCTACCACATAGTATATAAATTTATTTTAATTTTAATAGTTATTTTGAATCACATTAGTGTCTGTTTTTTTTTCTTTTTCGGGCATTGTTTGGGCCTATGCGGGTTTTTCGGAAGAATACTTGAATTTTTCAAAACGTTGAACTGGCCCGAAAACGCCCGCACTTTTTACGGCGTATGCGGCTTATCGGCACCCTCGTAAAATTTTACTTGGTAATTTATGCACCATCATTATCACCATGATCATCATAATCATCATCGTCATTGTCATCATCATCATTATTGGCTTAATGTTTGTTTTGCATGCTAGCATGGGTTGGACAGGGTATACTACTAATGACCTCTAGACTGTCTTAGTTCTAGATAAATGTGCATATTTTACGTGGGTAGCCTCAAAAGAATCGAGGGATATACCCTGTCTATTATTTTGTTTGTTGTTTGTTTCCACTGTCTATTATTTTCAGGAGGGACCATGGCTTTGACGGGGAGTCCTGGAGTATTTAATGCTCTCTTTGAGCTACACAAACTCAATTAGGGTCAGTGCTCTACCAGACAATTCCCTGCAACATCCAACGGCCCACATAGTGCGCCATCTCCCCAATTTGCCTCTTCATAATGCCTATATTAAATCACCGCTAAGGGGAATCGAATCCCTTTTCTCCTACACAAAGCATGACAGTGATAACCAATAAACTACAGCACCACTTAACTAACTCTGAACTCAAATTCCTCTGCATCCTGATTCACCCTGATTACCTCCTGCCAAATCTATCTTGGTCTACCTCTAGGCCAGGAAATATCAAGTATCTACATTTTCTTACCCAATTATCCCTCTCTATTCTTTCAAAATGTCCCAACCAACTCAATCTTCTTACAAAAACCTATAGTTGTGGATTGTTTCCACTGGGGGCCACTAGAACAAAAAAGAAACAAAACATGATAAACCTTAGACTGCCTCAGCTCAATCAAACATAATAACATTTATGCTCTGCGAAAATTGTAAAGAAAAAGAATAGAAAACAAAATCTAAAAAGTTAAAAAGTGAAAAATACATTAGAGATGGAAGTCTTAAACGAAAACAGACTTCCATCACAGGTCACTTGGTCTGGAAGATTATTCCACACTTTTGGGTGAAGGGTCTCCTTAAGAGACAAGAGAGGAGTTGAACGTCCTCCACCATACCTTAGTTTAAAGGGGCGATCGTGAAAGTCCCATGAAATGCCACATAGTGATGGTGTCACTTTAAAAAACACCCAGTCCGGTCTGTGAACGGTTGGCGCTAGGAAGGGCATCCAGCTGTAAAACAATGCCAAAACTTTTTATTAATGGCCGTAAGAATAGTTGATCAGACAAACTGCGTAAACGGGGCTGGAACTCTAAGGAGTGAAGGTGTCGCACACGGTAGGACAGATGTCAGGTGTGAGCATCGTCAGACCGTTACCCAGCTATCACATCACAAGGTAGATAACACTAGGTTGAGGATGGCTAGTGTAAATGTTGGTACTCTGAGAGGTAGAGCAGGTGAAGTAGTTGAAATGTTAGAACGTAGATCTGTTGATATGTGTTCTGTTCAGGAAGTCAGGTGGAGAGGAGCTTCAGTAAGATTTGTGGAAGGTAGGAGGGCAAGGTATAAGCTTTTTTGGATTGGTATTAGTGATGGATATGGAGGAGTTGGCATATTCGTTGCAGAGAAGTGGGTAGAAAAAGTAATAGATGTTATGCGTGTTAATAGTCGTATTATAGTGATAAAGTTTTTGATAGGTAATAGGATTGTCACTTTTCTGTCAGTTTATGCTCCACAGTGTGGACTCAGTGAGGAAGATAAAGATAAGTTTTATGATGAGTTAATAGCAGTCACATCAAAGTTTGGAGACACTAAACTTGTCATGGTGGGCGGCGACTTTAATGGTCATGTTGGGAAGTCATCTGAAGGCTATAGAGGTGTGCATAGAGGCTATGAATTTGGGAGCAGAAATAAGGAAGGGGAGAGATTGCTTGAGTTTGGAATGGCAACGGACATTGTGGTTTGCAACACATCATTCAGTAAGAGACAGAGTAGGCTGATAACATATGAGTCAGGTGGTTGTAAGACACAGATAGATTACTTCCTGGTTAGAAAGTCAGACAAGAAAGTGGTGAAGGACGTGAAAGTTTTATCGGGGGAAGAGTGTGTTTCCCAGCATAGGTTGCTGGTTTGTGATATTATCTTGAAGAGTGTTAAAGAAGCCAAGGAAAAGTACAGGCCCCGTCGAAAAGTCTGGAAGTTGAAGGAAGAGATTGTAGCAAGACAATTTAGTGCAAAAGTTCAGCAGTTAGCCTACAAAAGTACTTGGACTACTTTGAAGAATTGTCTTCTAGAAGCTTCTGATGATACCTGTGGGTGGACGAAAGGACCAGCTAGACATAGACAGACCTGGTGGTGGAATAATGAGGTTGACCAGTGTATAAAGGAAAAGAGGAAACTTTGGAAAGAGTGGAAGTCAGGTGGTAGTAAAAATATTTACTTAGAAGCTAAGCGTCGCGCTCGTACAGCAGTGTATAAGGCAAAATCAGAAGCAGAGAGAAACAGATTTGCAGATGTGTTAAGAAGGGAAGACCAATGCAATGAGGTATTCAAGATAGCAAAGCAAATGAAGAAGACTAATCAAGATGTTGTAGGTGAGAAGTGTATACTACGTAATGATAAAGGTGTTTTGGCTAGCACAGAGGAGGAGAAAAGGGTAGCTTGGAGGAATCATTATCAGAGGTTGCTTAACACTGAGTTTGATTGGGACGAGGATAGATTGTCTGATGATGATGTTGTAGAAGGGCCAGCTATGCAGATCAAGACAGAATGGGTAGTGGAGGCTATTAGGAAATTGAAGATTGGCAAGGCTGCAGGAGTATCAGGTATTGTTGCAGAGATGGTAAAAGCATCTGGATATATTGGAGTTGAGCTTATTACAAGTCTTGCTAACCAGATTATAAAGGATGGTGCTATTCCGAGTGAGTGGCAGTCGAGTGTAATAGTGAATTGTTTCAAGGGCAAGGGTGATGCATTAGAAAGGGGTAACTATAGAGGTTTGAAGTTGGTTGATCAAGTAATGAAAGTTATTGAAAGAGTGATTGATAAGTTACTTAGAAAACGAATTAATATAGATAAGATGCACTACAGATGCAATATTTTCTCAGACAGCTTCAGGAAAAGTATTTAGGAAAGAGAAAGAATCTCTATTTTGCCTTTGTAGATTTGAAGAAAGCTTTTGATAGAGTGCCACGTAAAGTTATTTGGTGGGCTATGAGAAAATTAGGTGTGGATGAGTGGCTAGTTACGATGGTACAGTCTATGTACAGCAATGCTAGAAGTCGTGTCAGGATTAACGATTCACTTAGTGATGAATTCAGTGTAAATGTTGGTGTACATCAGGGTTCTGTACTTAGTCCTTTGTTGTTTATTCTAGTCTTAGAAGCGCTGTCGATGGAGTTCAGAACAGGTTGTCCATGGGAGTTATTGTATGCAGATGATTTGGTTCTCATAGCAGAGTCGATGGAAGAATTAGTTAAAAAGTTTGAGAAGTGGAAGAAAGGACTAGAAGAGAAAGGGCTAAAGGTAAACACAGCAAAGTCTAAAGTCATGATTAGTAGCATTGCAGCCAAGTGTGACCTTGTAGTTGGAAAGTGGCCTTGTGGAGTTTGCAGGAAAGGGGTTGGTAGTAACTCAATTTTTTGTCAGACTTGCAAGCATTGCGTACATAAGAAGTGCAGTAGTATTAGTGGAAGGTTAAGAGCTGACATACAGTTTGTATGCAAGCGTTGCAAAGGTGAGATTATAGAGAATGAAGTATTTCCAGCTTTAATGATGTACAACAGTGGCTCGTTAGAGATAGTTGAGAACTTCTGTTACTTAGGTGATATGTTGGGCAGTGAAGGGGGTATTGGTAGAAGTGTTACTTGCAGGATAGGTTCTGCTTGGAAAAAGTTCAGAGAGTTACTTCCTTTGTTGACTAGCAGAGTCCTGTCAATTGAGGTAAAAGGTAGGTTGTATGAGGCCTGTGTAAAGGAAGATCTTGACCGTTTAGAAAGGAATGATATGAGAATGGTTAGGTGGATGTGTAATGCCAGTCTGAGAGACAGAAAGAGTTCGGATGAGCTAAGAAGCAGGCTAAGTCTCCGTAGAATTAAAGATGTTATCCAGATAAGAAGATTTAACTGGCTGGGGCACTTGGAAAGAATGGAGGAGGATAATTGGGTAAGAAAGTGTAGAGACTTGATAGTTCCTGGGGCAAAGCCCAGAGGCAGACCGAGAAAGACTTGGCAGGAGGTTATAAGGACAGACTTGATAGAGAGGAAGTTGAGTTTAGATCTAACACAGTCTAGATCAGATTTGAAGAGGGCCATTAATATACCCTGTCCAACCCATGCTAGCATGGAAAACGGACGTTAAGCCGAGAATGATGATGATGATTTGCAGCTCTAAATGGGAAGGCTTTTTTGCCAAATTCCTTGTTGACCAAGGAAAGTGTGAACCTGTTTTTGATTATGTTTGTTGTATGATTACTTGTTTAATGATTATGACAGTTTTTTGTCAAAATGAATTTTGAGCCCATGTAATCAGGAGCAATGTGATTCATGGCTTTGAAAACTAATATGGCATCGTATTTGATGAGTAAATTATTCATTGAATATTCCCTCTCTTTCCCAAGAAAGGTACAGACACATTTTAATCGTTTTTCTAGTTTTCCCAATCTACCTTGGGTGGCACAAGCCCATGCCGAGAAGCAGTAGTTGAAATATGGCATGACAAGTGCATTAATTAAAAGGTTTCTTGTGTGAGGTGTTAAACAGGATGCAATGGTTCTAATTTTAGAATATTTAATTAGTATTTTTCTATTTATGACATTAATGTGCTTTTCCCATTGCATTTTTTGATCAAATGTTACCCCAAGATATTTAACTTTAAATTACGAGCAAATTACAAGAAAGACAGGGACTGCAATAAGCCATAATAAATATGCCCATAAGCCACACTTGTCACAAGAAAGTGCTTTGTGTGTTTTTGCCACAGGTTTTAAGCATGAAGAACAGGGATACTTAACAGGACCTGGGTTGAGGCACATGTCCCCTGATAAGAGGATTAAAAAATAGAAATACTTGTGCCTGCTTGGCTTAAGTTTTGATAAAGCCATTAATTTTAATTGGAGAGTGAGCTGGCTTTCAGAAACTCTATTGCAGGCATGAAGTGAAGAGATAGAAAAGAAACTCCTATCTAGTCGACTCATTTTGTTGTTGTTGGGTGAGCTACTTTTGAATGAAGGTTTTGTATTGTTTGAAAATACAATGAACACAAAAATCAGTTTTAGCGTAAATGTGGGGTTTCCTACCTGAGTAAAGTTATTTTTAAGTTGTAGGGAGATCATTCTACGGTTATGTGCTCTTCCAAAACTATGTTTGAAGGATCTGAGACAAGTCCATTTCCTTACGATGTTACACGGAAGGAGCAGCAGGAACCCACAACACAGCAAAGCTACGATATTAGATGATAGATGGATAAAAAAACTGACTGGGGTAAAAACAATTTATTAACAAAAACAATAATTTAAAAACTAACAAAACAACAAATTAAAGAAATGAAAAGATATAAATGAAGGAAAGAAGGCAGTACAATATGTAAAAATCAAAAAGGACTTAGCTATCAAAGCAGGAGCTCTTCAAGCTTTAGTCTTCTTTTTTCTTTCTTCGACTTAGCGCGCCGGCCTCAATGAGCTCTTTTTGTGTCTCAAAGTGGTGTTCACATCCACCTGACCATTCTTAGATCTCATTTCTTTCTAAACAGTCAAGATCTTCCTGCTTCACTGCCCATTTCTCACTACCATGTAACATTAGCGCATCTTACACAGGCCTCATACAACCTGTTTTATTACCTCAACAAAGAAAGTACTTCTCTTAACCTTTTTTCAAAGAAAAAACTATCCTGTCATCCTGTAACACTTCTTACAGCACCCTCTTCACCTAACATATAACATTGGGTACATTGTTAGCAGGAAAGATACTTTGTTTTCTTTTATAATCTCAACTTCGCAACACTTTTTGCAAAACCACTGCACTTGAGCTCAATGCTTACAAGTCTGACAAAAAAATTGTTACAACTAACCCTTTTTCTTGCCTCACAAGGCTACATTCCAACTACAAGATCACCCTTCATTGCATTTCTGAATATTTAAAAAGTTGTAACACACAAAACGTAACATTATAGTACTGTATTTTTAAATCTCATTATCCTTGATAAACTTGTAATTGTATGAAATTTCTTTTTTTTTTGGGATATGTTTTTGCCTTTATTGAATTAATGACATTTGCAGTGATTTGAATTTATAATTTATAATTAGATAAAAAAACAGTATCAATTTTTGCTTTTGAAGGCTGGAAAGTAATATTCTTACATCAAAGCTGGGAAAAAGAGAATTCAGAAATTGCACCAGTCCTATGGTGATTTCTGTAACAACAATGTGTATGCAATATTTTTCAATTTTGCAACCAAAGACAGTTCTGTTTAGGTTTTAATTTTTTCTGCTATTTCACTTTTAATTATTTTGTTCTAATCTAATTTAAGATGAAATAATACACATAATTCAACTTACATATGGATGGCATCATCACTTGGTATTGCTCCTTTGTTGAGACCTGTGGAATCCTTAAACAAAAAATGGCTTGAAAGAGATCCATTGGTATTTATTATGTTCACAGATTTTTTACCTTTCATATTAGGCTAGGATATTGTTATCCTGATGTGCTAAAATTGAACTTATGTAATAAGGATATGGTATACGTTTTGAGCACAATTTTTAAATCAAGTTTTTCGGTGATAAAATGAGTTTAGGAAATAAAAGCTTATTGCTTATACATCAATCCTTAAAGAAATTTTTTAATATATTACTTATCAAATTATGAGAATCTGTATATATAGTATATACTATATATAATTATTTTGAAAGGCAGAAACTTTTTTGAAACACTCTCAGCCTTCTTAAAAAAATGAATTGCGGTTAACTGTTTTATGTCACCCAGATAAATTTGTCATTAGCCAATACACTGAATACATAGATAGCATAGAGAACAAAAACATCTTGAGTGAACTTGATTAACATATTCTTCTGTAAATTGCAACCTGATTCTTTTAAATGGAGTATATCAATGGCAACCAGACATTTTTGTGGAATATAATTTCATGAATCAAGATATATGTGTGAATTAAGGGTAGAAAAATAATTTGACGTAAAATGATTTCATGATTTTCCAATAGTAAGCAAAATTCTTCCCCAGCTTTCTGTTTAGGAACTTCCATGAAAAAAGAAAATTGCAGAATTTATTTTAGTGAATTGCTAATTCAACTTAAATTTTGTGGAAGATATTCTCACGAATTGCCAGCTTTGATTTTGAAATCGAAGTGAATTTGCGAAAATTAATTTGCGTAAATATCTTCGTCAAAAAATTTCTGTTGGCGAAAATTTCTCCCATTTAAGTTTAAACTGTTTTGTAACCATTTTTTAAAATATCATACCTAGTTTACTAGTTAAAATTTTTCTCTCTTTTTTTTGAAGTTTCAAGGCAATAGTATAAGTTTAGTTGGCTGTTTCCTATTTTTTAGAATACAGTAAGCGATGAATGTGTTTCTGAATGGTACAACGAATTGCTCTCTGAAAAAGAAATATACATTCGTCCAGAAAGTTTTTTAAATCGTAATGGAATAGCATCACACCAAAGTGCTAATGGACATTTCTATTGTGGTCAGGCTGCAATTAGTTGTCAATGCTGCAATGGTGTTTGTGGCCCATCACATGGATGTAACTGTGTATCTTGCCAAGAAATAGAGGAAGAATTAAAAGAAAACAAGGATGCAAAAAGTGTCCTCTCTGTAATAGATCATACTGAAGCTTGGGCTTGGGGAAGAATATCAACTATTGCTGAACTAAAAAATTTTACAAAGCTTGTTGCTCATAAGCAGTTGATGGTTTTTAAGTCATCTACTGATTCGTTATTATTCCTTCAAAGATTAAAAGCGCGCATTTATGTGTATGCAAGGTTCCTGTCAGCTTACTCAAAGACTTGTTTTGTCTCCAACAAAGATGTTCCACCCACAGCATGCTCAACAATACAAGATTCTAATGTTGTCAAAAGGTAAAGAACTTGTATTTCGTGATAAGGTGATCACCACATGTTTGCCACTCTAAATAAGATGTATATAACCATTGATAATGTGCTTAACAACTTTCAAGACATAATAATATTTGATCATCTTTTTGTTACTTAGTACACCTCATGTAATTGAAACAGAAACAGATTTTTTCCAGTCTGGTTTAAATATGTTGTTGAAGTATACATTTAAATTCATTGAAAAGACATGGGAAAGTGGTCAAAATATGGATTTGTGCTCCGAGATGTTACATGAAGCATTTGCCATGTTTCAAAATATGCCTAAAGCCTTATTATTTGATGATACTGAAGACTCTAAAGATTTAGTTGCAATGGTGCAGAAAACAATAATATTTCTGAAAAGAATTGTTATTTTGTAAGTTTAATGAATGTTTTAGTGTATAAGGTGAAATCACTAACTCATTGTATATCCTTTTTTAAATTGTTTCGAGAAATCATTAAAACTTTTTTTATTGTTTTTGTTTAGAAACTATAAAGATTCACATTTACCAATTGCTGAGCGCAAAATAGCGTTATCCTTGCTGTTTGAGTTAGTGTTTCAACGCGCTACTCTAAATGACATTCTTAACATCATCTTAGTCTGTTTAGACTTGTCTGAAACTGGAATTTTAGAATATGTTAATATGAATTCTTTCTTGAGGAAACTTTTAACTCAATCAACACAAATGGATTATGACTCAGAAATATTACAAAATGTAAGTATAATATTATGTATATTAAAAGATTAAGTATAACGCTGATATTGAATTATGTGTTTCATTTTTTTATCAAAAGCGTAAAATTGATGTTTTTTTTATTTATCCAGTATTATGAGGGGTTTTCTGTTACGAAAACTCTTGGTTTCCAAGAATTCCCTCTTCTGCCAGAAATAACTCTTCATGATCAGGAAGAGCGGATAACCGAGGTTGTTATGAAACTGATGAAAATATTTGCTCACATGATTCATCCATATTCATCAACCGATGAACAGGTAGAATTTTTGTAAAAATCTGTGATGAGTTAATTTAGAAAGTACAGCATTCTATTTAGGAATTACAAATTATTTCATGAAAAAAAATGAAAAATTACCAGGGAAAGCCAATAAACAACTGGATTGTTAAAGATGTTTAGATTTTAAATAAATATAAAACGTACCAATAAAATTCTTATTGAGCCTGACTTGTCCCTTGAGATAAAAAGGCTTTCTTAAGCCTGTAATAATTATTAATAGCCAACCTGAGATAGAGAAATCATTAATAACAGCTTATGGTCACACTGTAAAAGATGATCCAACATAGCTGTTCTTTGACAAGATGGAACAGATCGAACAAGATCAAGCTTTACCTGTTCAGGAAGAAATTCCCGAATGTTTGCAAATCCTAACTTAATAATGCCATTTAAAATTACCATAATATGTTGAATTGCATTGACGACATCTAAATTTGTAAACAATGAATGAACGCAACTTTTTGGGATTTTTGTCCTTGAAATGAAAAATGCTACTAAGTTTATTATTAGACCTAGGCTTTATGCTTGCATATACTTAAATTAGTCTTATTGATAAGTCTACAGCGAAGTTCTAATGACTTGTGCCACAAAGCAGACAAATATAAAGTTTTTTCTTAGGAACCCTTTAGTTTGATAATGATCTTACTTTTCTTACTTAAGTATATGCTAATTAAACATTTGATCAAAAGGTGAAAATATAAATTCTAAACTAAACACTAAGGTATTGACAGTATAATATTATTTCGACATGTTTAGAAAATCAAACCATGCTGTGATGACATTTTAGTTTGGGGCAACTTAAAGTTGTTGAGCTCCCTGAAAGAAGAAAAGGTGGAATTTAAAATAGCTACAATCTGTTGCACTGATATGTTTGTGATTGTGTTGACATTAGAAGGAAAGGTGCTTCGATGTGAACATAACAATGAAATTATGGTATGGCACACAAGTTATTATTCACCCTCTCTGTAAATTTTTCATTGTTTGTTACAGATCTTTAAATTATGTCAAGGTTTAAAAAAATGTGTTGATGTAGAATTATATCTGTTTATTGCTATTATTCTAATGCTAATGCTGTGTTTCATGTTTTGGTTGTTTATGGTACAAATGTATCAGGCTCCTAAATGGCGTTTAAAACGTGTTTGCAGGGTTTACAACTTTTTAATCATTACTGTTGTTCTTTCATATTGCCATGTTCTTTTATTTTTAGAAACTGCAGCCGTATGAACAAGTAGAAAGTCTTGATCTTATACAAATCTCTTGTTCATATGATGGTCATTTCATAGCTTTATCAAAACAGAAAGAAATTTTTACTTGGCAAGATAATGGGTAATTTTATTGGAACAATTTCTTCATCACTTTATGCCACAGTGTTTTTGCAATAGATCAAAGTGTAATGCTAGAATAATATTTGTTTGTGTCTTCAATACTTACTTGCGGCGCAATAATTAACCTGTGGAAAGTGCTGACATTGATTTCTTTTTTCCTTTTAGTGCATTCGATTTTTTTTCATCAGTGCCTCTTCAAATACAGTCCATTCCTGCGAAAATATATGCTGGCTTTGGCTACTATTCTGTTTTATCAAAGACATCAGAATTGTTCCTTTGGGAGAGTACATTGTTAGGGAGAGCCACTCATGGTAAGATAATAGTTTTGATAGATTTGGCTCTAATTAGAAGATAAGAGAATGCACCAAGCATAGAAAGAACAAGGATCATTTTTTTCTTAATTTAGTTAATTCCAATAATTTTTGTGAATTATGATGCAAATCCTTAAGACTTGTGTGAATGATATGATTATTATGGTGCAAAACTGTTAGGACTTGGTACGAGAGACAATCATTCTTAGGAATCTTCTCCAAGATCATTTCATTTTTTATATAAATTAAAACGATTTTTATCATATGGAAATTGTTTCTTTAATATTTTACATTCCTTCATAATCGTATCATGAACCGAGTTTAATGTTTTATATTATTTTAAGAAACGATTTTAAAGTAAGTTAAGAAAAATGAAGTGATTGACTATTTTTTAACAATTTTAAAATGAATTAGAGAAAGTTCTTAAATGTTATGATTGTTAAAATATCATTTGTGATGGTGTAAAGGTGTTATGACATTATTGATAGAAATTTGGAAACGTAAATTATTATTTCAGACAAAGCAGCCGAATTTCAATCTGAAATAATGAGAAAGCATCCTTTGCCGTATTTCGTTCTAAAATAACAAGAAAAAGTCCATATAAAGCTTAAATACCACCTTAATTTGTTCGTATAAAAAATAGGGCAACTGAAACTACTATTTTAATCACAACAATTGCTTCGTTAATCTCTGTGTCTAAAATTTTGTTTGATTAGGCAAGCGGTGGTGTAGATGCGTTATTATCCATCTTGTATGACCAGACCTAATAAGCAATATGTTGAGCAACAAAAAAGCATGTCGTATTAGCCTACATTATTATCAGATTTTAAGTCTTTAAGACCAGTGAAAATCGTAAAATCTGCTTACTTTTAAATTTGCTAAATCTGGAAGACAAAAAAGGAAGATTGATTCATTAGTCTGAATTTTTCACTGTTGTTGAGCAGTATTTGCATAATTTGTACGCGTGTAGCAAAAAGTACATGACAAGTATTTTTAGGTGCATTTTGAGGTACATTGATCAACTTTCTTTAAAATTCTGCTTGTGCTATCAAATGACTAAATCATTTCCTATTTCATTTAAAAAATAGTATTGCCTTAAGAATGAATCCCTTTTTTTTATACCTCTGCTAATCTAAACTCACTATTTCATTTATTGTTTAGACTCTCGAAACAAGCAGTTTAATGCAAGAGAATTTACTGAAATCAGTAGTGCAGATATCATTGACATTGCATTTTCTCAATATCATGCCGAAGTTATCATTATCACTGTAGGAGGTACTTGTTGTTGCAATATTTTTTCTCCCACATGTTTGGAAGAAACACTGTAAATTAAATTAGAGTGGTCTTATATTACTTTTGTTATAACATTATCAACTTTGCTATTATAAATGTTGTATTTTGCAAATATTTAGGTAAACTGTGGTCATGGAAGAACGATAAATTGACGTTGTTGTCTGATGAGTCATCAGATATAGTGAAAGTTTATATTGCCAAATATTTTTATGTTGCTTTGACAACTAAGGGACAAGTATACCGATGGTAAGAATTTTCAAAATGAATTTTTAACAAAGAGTAATTCTGTTATTTATGTTAAAATTTACTCTCTTTTAACTCTCAGGGGAAGAGATCGATTCAGCAAAGTTCAATCTGGAAACTTTATATGTTTACAGTCTGTTGAAAAACTGAACAAACAAAATGTTCTAGC
This sequence comes from Hydractinia symbiolongicarpus, assembly GCF_029227915.1. Taxonomy (NCBI): domain Eukaryota; kingdom Metazoa; phylum Cnidaria; class Hydrozoa; order Anthoathecata; family Hydractiniidae; genus Hydractinia; species Hydractinia symbiolongicarpus. Next base: position 11,628,439 of record NC_079882.1, on the reverse strand, counting down.
AATAAGTGTAGGTGCATATCATTGTGTTGCTTTAACTGACTCTTATAATGTGTTTTGTTGGGGTGGTCTTGGAGGTAAAGAGGAAGAAGAAAGTTTGATTCGGGAACCAGTACTACTTAAAGCAGTTAGTGAAATTGGTGTATCTCATGTGACGGCTGGACCACATCAGGTATGTGTTTGGACTGGTTAAGTATGCATACTTGATAACTTAATGCAATGTTGTAATTGTGGACAAACTGATTAAATTCAAGTATTCTTATATAATTTTTTGCTTTAGATTTTTTGTTGGTCTGCATCGTTTTTGAAAAAAATTGACAAGAAGGTCCCATTTTGCATTGATGTTAAGAAAGAAACATTCGAGACTTTGGAATTGCTATTACAAAAAGCGCAAGCATCTGCTGATGAAAAGTTAAAACATTGTCTACTCAGATCATGCTTCCTTCTTCTAAAACTGCAGGTAACTTTTTATCTTAGGGACCAATGACAAAATAGGTTCATCATGCTTTGCGGATATTGTCCGCTAAGGGGATGGGGGGTTAAGTTTGCTGAACCTTAATATTTTTTTTAAAAAAAAAAATGAGTGAATACAGGCTTCAGAAAAACAATAATTAATTTATTGAAAAATGATAGTGTATTTCATCCTGGGTGAAATTGTTTGGCGTTTTGGCTTTGACGTATGCACACAAAAGTAATCAGCGAGAAAAAAATCCGCTAATAATGGTAGGTGGGAAAGGCAACTGTTAAATGACAAAATCTGCTAATTGTGACAAACCTCTGTTGTCACCAGCCCTTTAGTCTTTTTCATAATGGAAATTTTGTGTATTATTACCTTTTTACATTTAATTTAGTTTCAAGCTGCAAAGAAAATGGATGTTTCTCCACAGGATATTGGTTTTAATGGTGAAGAAGCATTCTCTACTCGCCTGAAAGATTTAGTGATACATCTTGTTTTACAAGAACCACAGCAATCTGAGTTACGGAAGATTTGTGAAGATGTGTTAGAATGTGGCTGGTTGTATTTGCTACCAGCTGCTTCGGATCGAGCAAAAACGCTGACAGAATTTCTGAAAGTTGCTACTAGTAATTTTGTTTATTTTTATAATTTATACTTTCTGAAATTATTACATGTTTTAAATTAGCCAATCACAATATTGTTAAAGGTAAAAATCTGTTATTGAACCTAAATTTTGCTCTATAAGGTTAAATTGCACCCATGTATTCTTTGTGACAAAATTTTCCTTTATCTCAACTATTTATGTCACATTTTCTGCAGTTTTTCTGGTAATTTTTTAAAAAATTAAAGCTCACTCTTAGCCTCATGTAAAAGCCATGGCATATTTTCGATGTAGTTGAAATTTCAAAATTTTAGTGCATAATCTCTACATGTGTCTTTTAGCTGCTTGCAATGAAAACCATGTGTTTATGCTGAATCTTCTCATCAACTGCTTGGTGCAAAAAAATGGTCTGGAATTACTTTTAGAGGATACTTTGGATGCAATGATATCAGTGAAAAAGGAGGACAGTGTACCAAGCAACACTTTATATGTGCTGCTTAAGGAATTATTTTTAGCTAATGTTATAACTGTGTTAAGTACATTAGATGTTAACCCGCCAAAATTAAATGCTGGCATTGGAAGAGAGATACTGACTGTTTTGTTAAAATTTCAACGCTTACTATTTGCACGCATATTTATTGTTAGCGAGAAGGATGTGTGTTGGCCAGCAAGATGTAAGTAAATATGTTTAGAAATTTGAATTTTTAATTCTAATTCTTCTCATCAAAGTCAACATTAGATAAGTGGTTTATGTTTAGGTTATGTGTATGAACCCACATCTATCATAAAATGTTTAACAGCCATCATTAACTTTTATATGGCCTTACTCCAGAGCAGTTGTAAACAACTATTGACATGCGAAGCTGACGACAAAATAAAATGTGAAGCACTCATGTTCAGTCCAATTGGTGTACTTTTTCGAGAATTCATTCATTTTATGATCATGCTGCAGAACTATGCACCTGTAATTACAAGTAATTGCGATGGGTTGTCACAGCTTGCTGAAATATTAGATTTATATAGTGGTTTGAACAAAGAAATGGAATCTTCTAGATATATGGGTAAAAATGACATGAACTGGCCATTGCAACCAGGCAAGTCTCCATTTTACAAATATTGTGCTCTAAATATTAAGTGTTTGACTTCTTGCCCCTGAAATGTTTTTGTTTGTTTTTAACTTACTTCTTTTTAAATGGTGGGAGGGGGACCCAATTGAAAAACAGAAATTTGTGTATAGTGCAAATATTGTACTTATTTTTGAATGGTTATCCTCTTAAATTATCCGTGAATAATAATAATAATGAAATAATAATAATTGCTTTGTTTAATAACTTAGTTGTTTTTAGTTTGTAGCTCAAAGCGACAAATACGTTGTACATACATTGAAAAATAAGGTTTTGAAGAGTTTTTTATATGACTTGAGAATAATTTATAACATTTTTTCAATCTTTCCATTGTGTTGTTTCCCTCTTAATTTACTGATAGTTTTTTTTTGCTTTTGACAGGTGAATGCCCTTTGGCTGACTCGGATAGTGACGGTGAAGAAAATGTTGAAGGTTTTAACAATGAAGACTTTAACAATGCTTTAAAAAGTGATCAACAGCTTGTAAGGGTTGATGGCCAGCTATTTGATCTAAGTATCTTGAAAGCAGACATACCTTCTATTGAAAACTCTCTAGATGATTTTGTTGGTAAGTTTGACATTTTGAATCTTAGTTTAACTTTAACTGTAACTATCACCTGGTATCTGAGGTCAAGGTGACCACTCCTCCTTAAATTCCTTAAATAACCTTAGAAAATCTCCTTAAAAGTACTTAAATATACTTAAAAAAATTGAAATTTTAGCTATTCTCCTTAATTACTCCTTATTTCTTAATTTTTCTGATCGTAATTTTTTTGGAAATGTGTTCATGGATTGTTCATCACCAGTAATATAAGACATTTTCTCTGTTACCTAAAATCCTATATTTTCTATCTTTCAGGGCACAATTTATATGTATATTTGTATAATATGTATTATTTTCTTATTATAGAACATAGTTGTAACATTAAAGATAGAGAACTAAAATTGGTTTTCTCCTTAATTATCCTTATTTTTTTAGTTTTTTATTCTCGTTTGCAGCAAAATATCCTTAATTTTGTTCTCACTTTATTAGTGGTCACCCTGGAGGTCCTTCAAAACATTCAAACTATGCCCTGTGATGGTTTCTACCACTTGATGCTTTAGTTTGTTTGTTTTATTTTAAAAATCTTTAAAATAGGAAAAGAAGTAGCCAGTGCTTTTGCTGATGTATTTATGACAGAAAAAGGAAAAGGTGCGATGAAGCGAGCGTTAGTTGGTGATTTAAAAAAGGTTTGTAGCCCACCATTTGTTAGCTGCATTACATTTAAAATTTATGTTACATTTTACTCAAGTGACTTATGGCATGGACCTATGAAGTTCACATAGAACATAATGTCATCGTCATTGCAGCCTTAGGCGTTGTTTTGTTTGTGTTCGTAGTAGTATTAAAAAAGTTGTAAGATACAGAAAAATACTATTTACCACATTTTTAATTCTAAAAAATTGCCAAAACAAGCATTTCCTGCACTTTTATAAATCATGTATTTCTCACTATGCACACTGACGCTAGTGTTATAATCTGTGGGTAGTATAATAAAAACGGTGTTTTGTGTCTCAGAAATATTTATCTCTATAATATTAAGAGCCATATTTTTGTTCACAATGGCAAGGATACATAAAATAGTGATATCAGGGATAGTACGACTTGCAATGATCTGAGGAGAGTTGCCCCTGTGGATTTTTTCACAGGCTAACAGTTAGTAGCTCTAATTGGAAAAGACCTCATAGGAGATGCAACCATTTTCAAATCACTATAAAACAGTTTTTCTTGATGAGAGTAAGACCTAAGACATTGTAAGGGTTTCTGTGGTCACACCATAAGTTTCTGTGGTCACACCATAATTCACCTGACCAAATAGACCCAGGTGAGATTGGCATGAACGAAGAAAATTTGTGTAGAAAATGAAAACATTGTTATCACAGTCTTGATTCCTGATGTCAGTTCCCACATTTCAAGTTGTATGAAATTGGCAAAACGTGCTTTACCTGCACTTTTAATAATTAAGGATTTTTCATTAATATTTTTTTCACAAATAACTGACCCTAGGAAGTGTTATAAGAGCACCGTAAGTCCCATAAGGAGTTAGACTAATTCTGTTCCATTTGTGCATTGGTGAGAAAGTCTTCTTTTTTTCTTTTTGCATACTATCAACACCTTTTAAATAGTTTCCTTAATACCTCTAGGAAGCCTCTTATTCTGTACATGATTTTCAACAAGTGGTATACGACATTGAAGTAGGTATATCTTTTTTGCTTGGACTTCATTGTTGCTACCTGGCTCATGGCATGTATCCCTCGCAAGATGAAACAAACAATAAAAGATGGTTACAATCTAAGTTATTCTCAGCTGGAATCGATAAAGACACTGTTTTGAGAGATATGTAAGTATATTACATTTATTTCTATATCTTTATAAGGACTTCAGGATTTTTGCCGTTATTTGCAATCACATGAAATCAATTGCAATCACATATGTGATGCTCTCTGGGAAAGTTGACCACTTCTCTTTCCGTATTTAAAAATACGAAATAAGGGAATTTCGTATGAAAAAATACGGATTTTGTATTTTAAAATATGCATATTTTTAAAAAAACGAAATACAAAATTTCGTATTTTTAAAAATACGAAATTCTATTTTTAAAAAATACGAAATACAAATTAAATTTTACGTGTATCAACTGAGTTATTAAATAAATTGAATAGAACAATTACTCAATTTTACAAGTTTGTTTTTAATAGGTTTTTAATTGGCTCAATGATTTCATAGGGACATTTTCTCGTTATTTTAGAATGAAATACGGCAACTTTAAAGCTTCACAGCGACGTTTTCTCGTCATTTTAGAATGGAATACGGCAACTTTCGATTTGTATAAAAAAATGAGACGAACCCTAACCAAACATTTTTATGTCTTTGTATTTTAAGTCTACAGCGTATTTTTAGAAATGCCTATTTTTAGAAATGTACATATTTTTTAATACAAATTTCGTATTTTTAAAAATACGAAATACGGTTTTTTAAAAAAATACGCATATTTTTAAATACGCAATTCGTATTTTTGAAAATACGAAATACGGAATTCTATTGTTTTAAAAATACGAATTAAAAATAGTAGCGTTTGATTTTCTCAGAGAGCATCACATATGTATATACATCCTAAAATGTACTTTCCTGGGGCAAAGGTTAAAAAATAATCCTTTTAAACTAGACATTCATACACTAAACTAATAAGACAAGAAAAATATGGGAAGATTGAAGCAAAAAAAGCGAAGGTATAAAATCCTTGAAAAAATAATTCACAAAAATCCCATTTAAAAATTGAATTTAAACTTCTGGAAAACCTTAATTATGCCAAACACAATATGTCTAAAACATTTTCAAATTATTTTAAAAGATATGCATAAATTATTAGACTAAAGTTAAAAATAAAACTTAGAATTTGCTCAAATTGATGAAAAATAAAATTGAAGTGCACAACAAGATAATGTTGATTGAAGGTTTATTATCATTTATCCTATTAGTCATTCTTGAACAAAAATGGTTCCCCTGAACTAGAACTCCAATCACAACAGTATAGTGCAATTGGTATGATAAAATTGAAACAGTGCTCAGCGATCGAATTAACATAAAATAAATGGTTCGCAACTTTTTTTGACATTGCGACCTGTTTTTGCATCTTTGGGACCCATTTTTCATCAATTTGTGAATCAATTAATATATTATAAATTGGAGCAAAAAGTGAATCAAAATATCCTTTCCTTGAAACAACCCTTGTGTGATTATGACTTCAATGTACCATATTTAAAAGTAAAAATTTTTTGTGCTGAATGCTTTGCAGAACGACTGAACAAAAATTTGCATTTACATATTTGCTTGAATTTACGTTGCAGATGTATTTTAGAGAAAAGGGTAAACTTTGTTTCCAATGCTTCTCCACGTTTCACTTTCAAGTTGAAAAAGAAGCAGTGAAAACCAGGTTAAAAAAGACAATGCCCTGGTCCTAATTAATTTAGGACCGCATCAATGCTACGTTTATTTCTCAAAAGAAAAAAATGGGCCGTCCAAATAGTAAGCAAAAACAAACATGGTGCATTAAAGTTGTGGCATGCACACTGTGTCTTGACTGCTCACTAGTCGTTAACTGTTGTGTTGTTTTTTTTCTTTTGAGAAAATATTGAAATTTTGATTCGCATTTTTGATAATAATTTGTGTAAATTGGGTCACAGTATTCAAAAAACGATTCGCATTAAGTGAACTGTGAACCCTTTTTTGATCGTTGGTGCTATTAACCAAAATGAAAGCATTTGCACAATTTAATGAAAATAAATTATATGAATACTGATGTTCTCTTTCAAAAGTTTAAAGAATATTTTCTTTTTAAAGCCCTTAAATTAATATTCACCTATTTTATTACGTGAAATATTTTAGAAAACGCCAAAGTTCACCGTGTTTGTCAGCTGAAGATTTAATTAAAGACATACTCGAGAAAAACACATCCATTTTTGTGGATTATGTTTACATGCAAGCAAAGTGTAAAGGGATTCCAATTATCCCAAATACTGACAATGAAACACCAGCATTGGATCATGTAACACGGGCAATTCTTGCTGTTATGATATGGCATGCTGGATTAGGTTTGTTTATTTTTTTATGATACAGAAAAAAAAACATTGGTTTCTGTATTTTCGTACTATGGATTTAATTTCAATCATCATCTCATCATCATCATCCTCGGCTTGACGTCCCGTTTCCATGCTAGCATGGGTTGGATGGGATATAGTAATGACCTTTTTCCAATCTGATCTAGACTGTGTTAGATCTAAACTCAAATTCCTTTGCATCAAGTCTGTCTTTATTTACTCCTGCCAAGTCTTTTGGTCTACGTCTGGACTTTGCCCCAGGAACTATCAAGTCTCCACAATTTCACCAATTATCCTCCTCCATTCTTTCCAAGTGTCCCAACCCAGTCAATGTTCTTATCTGGATAACATCTTTAATGCAATGGATACCTAGCCTGCTTCTTAGCTTATCTGAACTTTTTCTATCCCTCAGACTTATGTTACACATCTACCTAACCATTCTCATATCATTATTTTCTAACAGTCAAAATCTTCAAGCTTCACTACCCATGTCTCATTACCGTACAATATAACACTTCTTGCACAGGCCTTATACAACCTACCTTTCACCTCAATTGACAAGACTCTTCTAGTCAACAAAGGAAGTAACTCTTAAAACCTTTTCTAAACAGAGCTTATCCTGCAAGTTACACTTCTTTCAAACACCCCTTCACTACTCAGCATATCACACAAGTAGCAGAAACTCTCAACTATCTCTAATGAGCCACTGTTGTACATCATAAAACTAGAAATACTTCATTGTCTATAATGTCACCTTTGCAATGCTTGCATACAAACTGAATGTCAGCTCCTAACCTTCCTTCAATACCACTGCACTTTTTATTAGGAAAAATTATTATTGTTTTTTAGTTAATTTTAAATATATGGTATATTTAAGATAACTAAAACACAATATTAATTTTCCTATTTTTTATGTTGTTTCTTTAAAAAATATGCACAATTGACTTTTTTAGAAAAAGAACTTAGCATCATCCAAAAATGTCTTCTTGCATCTGAAACCAATAAACAAGCTATGGAATCATCTGACATAATGTCTGATGCATTGTTTACAGCAGTCAAAATGGCTCTTAAAGAAAGGACATCTATATTTCAGGTATTTGTATTTTTATTATATACTTTATAATCAAGATTCTGTCTTATGTATCAGATATTATATTCGTTATTTTTGTTATGCCATATTTCTCTTAATTATTTTTTCAATAAAAAATTACACAGGTCTTACCTGGGTCGATTCCTGATGTAAAATTCATTTCTCAACATTTTTTTAGAGACATCAAGAAAGTCAGTTAGGCTATGATTTGTTGTGTGCACCAATACTTCAGAAGTGCAAGTTTTTGCTTTCATGTTTAAATCCTTCTTGTGATCCCTCTCTGTATAAAAAGACAAATAAATGGTATGAAGTTTTGTCATCAATACAGATAAAGTATAAATTTGGATGGAATTTATCAAAGTGGGGTATAAAACTGTACAAGCAACATCATAAACATGAACATCTTGTTGATGTTATGCAACAAGCTAGAGAATTTGTTGTTGATACAAGTATAAACACAGATATATTACGGAAATGTTTTCTTACTCAGGTGACTGTTTTTTAAATTAACATTGCTGGTTAATTAAATTCTGCTTTCTTCAACTTTAAAATTAAATTTTAGATTAAGCGAGCAAAACAACGGTTGATATCTGGTTATTTAATGCAATCTTTATGCCTTCGTAAACATTTCAGACCTAGTGTGAAGGCTTCGCTCTTGTTGGGCTGGCTTGGTTTACTTGTACCAGGAGGCTCAGTCAGGTGTGTTTTTTCTGTTTTTATAAAACAGAATACCGTTTTTTCCCCAGGGTGTTTATAAAATTTGTAAGATTTCAATAAGAAATAGGTGTTCATTACAAAAAATCTTTTTTATATGTGAGATATTTTTTATATATCCTCAATATTTAAAAGGCCTATTTTTTTCATTAAAGTCAATTAAATTCTTTTTATTATTGGCATCTGAATTAGAATTAATAACAACAAGACTTTTTTTCGAATTTTCTAATAAACATCCCCCTTTTAAACACCCCTCTCTTTTAATGGAGAGGGGTGTTTAAAAGAGAGGGACTTATTTTTTTGTTTACATTCCATGTCTTTGGGTTTCTATGATGTTTCTATTTTGTATTAGTTACTCAAAACCTGGTATCTTGTATAATGTTGAATTGGTGTCACAGGATGATATTGTCAAATTGAAAGAGGTTTTTAAAGGATTTGAAAATTTTTCTTTGAAAATGGTTTTTGATGAACTGGAACAGATTTTCCATGCAACATGTTATAAAACCAATGGTGCAAAAAAGCAAATTTACAAATCTTCAAGAGCTTTGTTATTGTCAATGACAGTCCTAACATCCTCGCTTATGTCAGGTAGGTTTTTGTGTGATTACAACAAAACGAAAATTGTGTAAACATGACCTGAAGCAACTCAAAAAATGATTGACCTTAAACCTCTTGTTTTAAAAATAGTACATCAGCTGTAGACTAATCTACATTTTGTATGCAATCATGTTGATTTTACCTGCCTAATGTAAATTGACTAAAAACAATGATAAATTAAACATTTGATGGTGGTGTTTTAATAGTTTTTAGATAAAATATGACTTTTGATTAATACTTACATTTTGATATTGAAAAGATTATGGCATTCTATATGAAATGAAACAACCTTTTCTATGCTTTTTCTATTTTACTTAGGAGATGTTGATTTCTTACTTCAATGTGATGTTCTTGATAAAATTCAAACAATATTGAAATATTGTGGAGAAATAACTGATGCCAAAGACACTTCAGTTCCATTTATCGATGAACGTAAACACAAGCAAGCGCATTTGCTGCAACTGAAGGGTGTTGAAATGATTAAGTTGATGAAGATTGGAACTCGAGTTGGGAGAGGAATTGACTGGAAATGGGATGATCAGGTTAGTTCACAAGGTCTAAATCAAACTTCTTGAATAAGCTACAAAACACTTCAGGGTTTGGGAAATTAATCACCTTTTTATTATTTTTTATCATTAACCACTTTCTATAAACATTTCAGAATTACCACTTTTCCAGTCATTCTAATTCAAGATTATTCAAATTAGAATTTATAATTCAAAAAATGTATACTAAACATCAACCTGATAAACCCTCCTTACGTCAGAACCAAAAAACATACTAAGTCTTAAACCTTGAATTTTCATGTACTTGCCCATCATATTTCCATAAAATGGCTTATAATCTCGTTTTTAGAAGATGGCTCATAAAAAAACAGTTCAAAATACTTTCTATTCTCTAAAAGATTGATGCTTACAGTATAAAATATTTAAACATGAAAATAAAATCCCCCTCCTAACATCAGATTGAGGTTTATCGATAAATTTCGAGTCACCTCTAAATAAGTGGCTCAGTTTAGAAATAATTGACTAGTACATAGATACATGCGCATGACAAAAGTATTCTAACAGCATAAAAAAGCCGAAAGAAAAACGCCTTAAATATACTGTAAAGAAATTTTCACAAATACGACATGCAAAATTATGCTTTGTGATCATATCCCTAAATTTTGTCTGTTTTGTTCTTCTGTTTTGCAAAAATATTTTTGTTGAAATTTTTATCAACATAAACTTTTACTTGGTTAAATTTTGTTTTAGGATGGTCCACCTCCCAGTCAAGGTCGACTGGTCAGTGAAATAGGTGAGGATGGCTGGGTAAGGGTAGAATGGGACACAGGCTCCAGAAATTCCTATAGGATGGGCAAAAATGGAAAATATGATTTAAGGATAGCAGATAGTGCAGAAAAGAGTGATGATATTGATAAGGATGATAACGGAGGGGAAAAAGGTGAAAACATTTTTAAAGAAAAGTTTCAACAGGTAGCAATTTTTTTTTATATACAGGATGTTTTAGCATTGTAATTTAATTAAATCGTTTTTATTTAGACTCAAAGGTTGTATCACAAAATGACATAAAAAATCCGTTTACATTTCTTAGTCATACCATAAGCTCATTAATTTTTCATTCATTATCTGTTATGGCTTGTGGCAAGGACAATCCATCACAACTAGCTAAAAATGTTGTTATGAAGTTTTTGGTTAAAACACTAAGAGAATTTGCTGATGATGCCAAATCATTATGGGGTGAGCTATTTTGGTATTGATGATTATTTACATAATTAAAAATGGTAAATGCTTATTAGGGGTTTTTACATTTAGGTCCAAGCATTAGTGTTTCTGCCACTTTTGGTTTCATCAGAGCACTTTGTTCATCAGAAGATTTTAAAAACATGCTATCATCTGAAGATTTTATAACACTTTTGATAAAATTGCTCAATCTAGCTTTGCTAAAGCATGATGAACCTTCAGATGGAAATTCATTATTTGTGAAGGTAAATTTTTATTGGTAAATGTGGAGTAAAACTTAAAAACTCTTATTTAAAGATGTCTACCACAGTGTAATTCCCTTTAGGTCCAATTTGTCAAGCTAATTAAGTATTCAATGATGATGAAAGAAAAAGAAAAAGTAGTTTATGCACCAGTTTGGAAAAGATGGCTGATCAGAAATCTGTTTAAATTGCTGACACGGATTTTATCTGGCAATAAATTGTACACAACAGGTTGGTGTGGAAAGTAGTTTTTCAATAGTGACGTAATTATTGTCGATATCGACATAACCATCGTCTATTTTGACGTAACCATTGTCCATAGTGAAATATCTTAGAATCAAATTAAACCTGGAAGTGCAGTCTTATATTTCATTTTCTTACGAGATGAATTGCGTATAATTTTTTTATTTGTACCTGAATATAGAGCAACTTTGTGATGATGCTGTGAAGACCGCAATGACAGCTTCTGTGTACACAACAGTCGCTGATGAACTTATTCTTCTTATTCGATATTTGCATACAACTGACAACTGGAAAGACATGATTAATCTACATCTTTGGAAGTCATTAAAACTGCTGAAAGTAGAAAATGGATTAAGCCTGAAATATTCCGTGAGTTTGTGCAACTTTTGTGACATAGCACAAACAAACAATAGTTATGTGCGTAGCCAATTACCACACTTTTGATAAAAACCCAAAGTTGTAGAAAATCTGCATTTTTTTCATTCTGCTGTCTTTTAATGTAAGAAAGGATCTACGTTATTTTCTTTAGGATCAAATAAAATTGTTCTCATCTCTGTGTGTGATTGGTGGAGTTGAATCAAGAGTTCGTATTGGTGGAACTGCACGTTCTACGGAACACGGTCTGGGAACTATTGCAAACATTTTACCTGATGGGAAGATTCTGTTGTATTTTGGAAATTCTGTCAAATTTAAATCATGTCACCTTTTAAAGTTGGATATTGTATGTTTTGTTTTTTAATTCCTGTCTTAACATTAATTTATCAATCGCATTTAAGAAAAGATATAAAAAAAACATTTTTAATATTTTCTTTCAGATTCCAGAACTTTCTTTTGATATGTTCTCATTGACGAGTAACATGGTAGAATCATTGTTTGCACTTTTAAAAGCTGTGCTGAATGGACCAAATGTCCACTGGGATTCCAATTTAAACGAGGGTATGGATTAAAAATTAGAAAACAATGGAAATTGAAGTCATTTGTTCTATGTTATATTTTTCAATGTTTTAGACGCGGGTCAATCAATGAAGATTTGTTTATATATTACCAGTTTGCATTGTTTAAGAGAAATTTGTGAGAACAATCATTTACTATATAAATTCTTTAAATCCCAGAACAGCGATAACCACATATTATTTTTGAATATTTTAAAAAAATCAATGATATCATCACCAGTAAAACCAGTATATGAAGCAAATGAATTAGAGGTACAAATTCGTTATAAAATAGAAATTTTTAAAATTTTATTTAAAGAGATGTTTTTGGTTAAATTCTTTTTTTTAGCTGGCTGCTGCATCACTGTCGCAAGAATTAAACTCTAAAAACAACTCACAAAAGGATGCAGCACAATTATTTTCCACTGTAAACACATCAAAAAATACAATAGAACAAAAACCAGAGGGACAATCGAAACATTTGCTACAGCTGTTATGCACAATGGGTTTTCCGTTGGATTATGTTAAATGTGCTATTCGAGAACTGGGCAATACTGCCAGACCTGAGCAAGTTGTTTCTTGGTTGCTGGAGCATCCTGATGTAACGGTAGGATTTTTAGTGTATATATATATTTATCAGTAACAGAAAACTTGATAATTATGCAGCAGAACCAGAGTTGAAAAACTTTTTTTTATAATAAAGGTGATTTGTATTTCAACTTAACCATACAGAACATGTTGGAGGGATGTTAGGATGTTGAAACTTGATATGAGCTACAAAACAGCTGTTTATAATCTTTCTAATTTAAATTTGTTTGCGTGATATTTTATTTGCCTGCTTGGTTAACATGTTGGTGGGAATTAGAAAGGCTTATTAATTATTATTGATATTTCTTTGTATTTAAAACATCATTTTAATTTAAGGTCACTGACAATGAAAGAGAACATTCTGAAAATAATGACAGTAATCCCGCATCAGTCGATATCACAGCGCCTCAATCTGAGTCAATGTTAATTCATTCTGATGACTCAATATTTATTGATTCAGATTCTGAGGAATCAATATGTGAGAATGATAAGCAAGAGTTGCTGAAGATTGGAAGTCTTGTTCAATGTGTTCAAACTACAGTTAACATATCTGTTGGTGACATTGGAACCATAGAAAAAGTAAGAAATCCTTAAGAACCTGTGTTGCAATGTTAAAAGTAGTATGACTCTTAATTTAACTATATCATTTTTTAAGTTTCTAAGTGATAGTGGTAACGTTTTGGTGCATTGGGAAAAGTTGGATAAAGCATTATGGATTACAACAGATCAGATTGCTCCTGTTAAACCTTCAGTGGATAATAGTGCAAGTGAGTAACAACAAACTTATAATCAGGCTTGCCACGCCTTTTCTAAACTTCTCAATTCTCCGCAATTTTGAGAGTCTTCTCAAAACAACTCTCTTCTACAACATCTTGCATGTTGTTATTTTCAAAGTCCTAAATTGGTATAGAAATAATATGTTCTTTACTCATGGCATCAGCTTTAAAATGTCTTCAGATATTTTTAATTTCTTTTGAAAAATATGAAAATGTCCTCAAACCTCCTCAATTTTTTTTAATGGAAAAGGTTCAAAATTCTCGTCAAAAGGCCTCAAATATATAAAAACAGTGGCAATTCTGATAATATTTATAGAAATTTATGTGTCAAATTTATGTTATTTTACCCTGTTGAGTTATCATAATAAATTTATCATGATTTAAATGATGATCGTAAGAATCATTTCTGTCAATAATGTTTACAATAACATGCTACACAAAAAACCCTAGGGCTATCTAGTCTGTGCACATACATGGGTTGTTTTTGTTACATTGAAAAGTGGAAGGTATTTTTAGAACTGTACTAATAACATATTTATATAGAGCTATGATCAATACAAGGTTTGTTTAGTATTTTCCTTCTTCCATTCTAAAGGTTTAAAAGTTGGTTCACAAGTGCAACTGAAAGAAAACACAAATATTCATAACTATAACATGAATCCAAGCTCAAAAAATGAAGTTGGCACTCTTATTAATGTCGCTGGAAAAAAGGCTATTGTTTTGTTCCCAAATCAGCGTAACCCATGGGAAGGAGATATCACTGATTTGGAATTGGTGCCATCCACCCAAGAAAAAATACTGTATGTATTTGCTAATTTTCTATTTCTTTATGGTATGTAAGAAACTGGCAAGGGTGATAACATCCGTAGAAATGTGCTTGGCATGTTGAAAGCTACTAGTATCAAATGGATATTACATATTTTGTTTAAACTTTATGTTTAACATAAGGAAATACAATTTTTTGTGACCCTTACCCCCACAACTCTAGACCTTATCACCATATATTGATTTCTGGTTTTCTAAATGTGCAGTTTTTAAAAAGAGATATTCAAAAATTTCAACCAGTAAAACATTGACAGCGATTGTCAGTCATGCACAAAATGTGGTAAGGCTTTAGACTGTGTCAAAAATTTTTTAAGCTGATGGTAAACATTAATTTCTGATCATTTTAGACACTCCTTCACTAGAGAGAATGTGAGTTGCAAAACTTCAAAACATCCTTGTATAAAAGAACTTACGGTCTCTTCAAATATGCATATAGCTGCTCGGATCATCAACAAAGAAATGCACATGGCATGGATTAGTGAAAACACATCACAGTCGGTAAGATTGTTTTATGAGATTTTGTCCATATTTAGGTTTTCTAGGCTTCCAGAAAATTTGAGATCATAAGATGCACAAGAGTCAACCATCTCAATAGACTTGTGTACAGATTGGATTTTAGAATAATTTAAGTCAGTGATATCACTGACTTGAATTATTCTAAAACTGGAGTTTCTATGCATCAAACTATACATCACTATCACATAATTATATAGTGGTGTAGAGATATATATTTCAATATTTCATTATATTATTCATTCATTATATTTCAACACTTATAAATTACTTACATTGCAGATATAATATTTACATATCATCACCTAAATTTTTGACTTATTATTTTGTTTTAATTTATATTCGATATTAGAACATGGTGAAAAGTATTATGACATTTTCAAAAATGGTGTGACATTAGATACTATACTGTATGCAAAATGAAGTTAATGCTAAAAGTTTGTAAAAAGCACACCATGCACACCAGAATATGTGTAATTTACAGACCAGGTTGATAATTATTAAAACCACTAACCTTTTGTCTTCTATAAGACTTTCTAATATTCTTCTTCCTCAGTAATCTTTTGTTCTGATATTCTATAATCTTTTTGATGGAATCCAACAGCCTCTCTTGCTTTCTAATATTCTTCCTTGCTCAATAATACTTTCATCCAATACTCGTATGCAATCTTTCTTGTGTAACCCAACACCTTCTTAGCTACATTTACGGGGTCAGTGATATTGTCTTACTCTTTGTTCTATATGACAATAAATACATGTTAACACAGATTTTTTGCAATTCTGTGGTATACTGATCAATCTCTGCTAACATTAAGATATTTGTTTTTTTTTTCTACATGTCAGAGAGACATGTATAGCATTAGGATATATTACCAATATAATTCTTTTGTGTTTCTAACTGCTATTAGAATAAGCTGAATATTCTCACATACTCTTGCTGATCAAATCCATTTTCTTTGAACCATAAAATCAAAAAATATGTGCTGCTATTGGCTATTGTTATTATTTACACCATTTTGAAAACATTACAACAAATAATTTTTACCAAAACAATTCTTATTTGAACACAAATAAAAATTTCAAGTAAATGATCCATAGTTATCAAATGTTGTCTTAGATCAGTCACTTGACTAAAATACCAATAATTTTTATGTTTAAATTTTGCGTAGTATGAGATTTTAAGGGAGAGGTAGACATAATGCCCTCCCCTTCCCATTTAAAAGATCAGAAAAGCTTATGGTTTTAGTGAATACTTTTTTACACAAGCATCAAAAACTTTTAAAAAAGATCGAATGTACTGAACATGTGTGTGAACCATTACAGTAACCTAAAGGCTGTTTTCCATTTAACAGAAAAAGTTCATGTAACAAAACATTTTCAATGAAATTTGTTACATGTCGTTTGAACAACCCTTTTCACTTGTCACTTATTTTGCTGTGTAGTTTAAAATAAATCAAAACAAATATGTCTGCCAAACTTAGTAGGCGAACAAATATAATTTTACTGATATGAAGACATCTTATTGCCAAAAACAAATACAAAAGAGGTTTTGGCTTCGAAGATTATTAAAGAACGAAAGCAGAAAGGCCAATACCATCTTTCAGTAAAAGAACTCAGATTGCACAGCTAGGAGTAATTATTTAAATATTTCAGAATGACTCCATCAAAATTTGAATTGTTGCTAAGATAGTTTTTATAAAACAAAATTATTGCTCATACGCAAGGCTATTTGCCCAAGTGACACCATGCTATTTATTGACTGGCGATAGCTAAACATTGCATTGCACTACCGAATTGGTATCACAACTGTTGGTAAACACAGGATGTTGCCATGAACTTTAAAAAACAATGGCATTTAAATAATGGCGCTTAAATGGCAAGCACGTTGTATTTCAATCTCCAACGCGTTTTTTACAATTATTAAAACACACATTCTATAGTTCTTTTGAATGGCACCGACTTTTATTTCCATATTTCAGCTAAAAAATCACATCATGAAACCTGGTTTAAAAGAGAGGATCTTTAATTATCCACTGTGCAGAACTAGAAGATTTATCGAAAACACATTTGGCACAGCTTCTGCACCTTTTAGAATATTCCAGTGCCCTATTATAGCCAATATTAACTTTTTTCTCAACTTTTTTTTTATATATCATTCATCGATGATCTTGCCAAGAGGGCAAACCTATATGTAGACTATGAATCAGTTTCACCAGAAATTATATTATGTGAGGCAGGTGAATGAAGGAATTTTATATTATGAATTAATAATATGAAGGAATCTACTTTACCTGTAGATGATATTGATCAGTGTGGTTGATACTGATACTGGAGATGTAAGAGATGCTAAGCTAATGACTATTGATAGATTTACGTTACTAGTAGTTTCTCTCAGTGACAATATCTTGTTAAAGATAATACTCTTGCAGCTAAATCTGATTCAGTTTCTCTTTCTCTTTGTTTTATGCAACGGTGGTAGTTGCTTTTCATTCTATTTCAATTTTTCTCACACTTCTTACAACACAGCAAAATTCTTCAAAGTTTTATCTGTACCTAGCTATTTGTATATTTTCATTGTTGGTATCCTACTCTCACTTTTCAGAATTTCCATAAAAAAATTACATTTAAATTTACATGTTAAAGCAAGCTACCCAGATTTTAATCATAATTATGTGCTCATAAAACTTTGTAATACTTACTCTATATTTCAAGAACTAGGCAAATCTGCTTCATCCTTCTTATAATTTTCCTAAAATCCTCTTCATGTTTTGTCCCACAAACAAAGATAATCTCTGACAAGGTCAATCAAAGTTGTTAACATAGTTTCTTAGCTTTGTGATTCCGCAGGCCTACCAATATCTCTTGCATTACCAACTTCCAACTGTTGTAAACAATTTCGAAGTTCAGCTACTTAATCAAAGTTTCTTGTTATCATTTCAACCTCTCCTTTTGGTTAAATATTTCTGTTCTTCCACGGATACGAAATCTGACTCGTCCTCAATTTTTAACAGTTGTGTACGAGGTGAGGGGAAGCATAGAGCCTCTAAGTGTTTTAATAGTCTGACAAGAAATTTGGGGGAAAAAATCCGATTGGCTACTACTACTACTAAAACACAAATCTATATTGTTTTGGAATTTTAATTTATTGAAATAAGGTACCCTTTAATTGAACTTGTATACATATATGGCTGATCATTACTTTTATCAACTACAAAAAAAGAAAATTTACCTAGAAAAACTGAAGAAATACAAACAAAGAAAACATTGCAAATATGGATAAAATGTGCAAAATTTCCGCAAATTATTCAACTAAGCATTAATAAAACTACTTATTTTCATATACATGCACATAAGAAGACACTATTATAATGTAAATTCTGATGTAAAAAATATTGTTCATTGCAAAGAATGTTTGTGATAATTATTGAGAATGTTCGTCTTCTGTTTCCCCATCTACATCCTGTGTTTCCATATATGCACCTATTGTTTCATTCAAAGCATCTCTTGCTTGTTTCCCATCATCTTTTCTTCGTCGTTTGCTACATAGTTTCTTGGCTTTCCCTTTAGTCTTTCCTGCAATTTCTTTTTGACGAGGACTCATTTTGGCTGATCTGTTGGATCATTTTTTTGTTCTATATTTTTTTGGTGGTATTTAGGTGGTGCCATTTTAACACCCTTTTTTTGTTAGTGTTATGTTACCGTTATGTTTTTACTTGATATGTGAACATCAAAATTGAAAGTTGTCTTCTTTATAACTCATCATAATGAATAGACATGTTTAATCTATTTTAACACAAGCGCCTATTCATTCCCGGTTCAGTTGTCACAAAACAGTTTTAATTTTTTATTTGTGGAAAGTTTAGGAAGTTTGTGGGTTACCACAAACACAGACACAAAAAAAATCAAATAAAAACTTATGTGTGTCCTTGTAATAATTATTTTAGGCATATTTAACTGAACTTCATCCATCAAATTTTTAATATTTGCACAATAGCTACCACATTTTTATAGTTGGTTTTATCTGTGAGCAGAACTTGTAATGTTCACGATCCCTTCATGTAATTTCGTATTTCTTTTGTGCAACATACTACTCCTTACTTTGAGGTTTATTTCATTATTACTCTTTCTTTATTAATGTTAGCTGATAACATTGCATCAACCTTATCTTCTCCTTTCTTTATTTGCAATTCTTCACAACAAAATTTGAAACGTTATCATTAAGATTAATTAAGCACTAGTTTTAACTGTTGTATTTTAACTGTATCGATTTCTAAATCTTTCCCATCATACCTATTCGACCACGCTGCTTAGGAAGCTTTAGTGGTGATTGCATTTTTTCAACAATTTATGAATAGGTCAATAGCCTTAAGTTGAGGAAATTTAATTCTAGATTGTCCATGTGGGAGAAGATAATTTCTCCTATCCATTATCAAGCTGTTTGGCATCAAAGACATGTAAAGTAATTTTATCTTCGTTTTTGACCTAATATTGTGTCGGCATTTACAATGAGCAACAATCAGTCATAAAAACATTCCTTTGCTTCTTTTTCATACAGAAATAAATAGTTATTACTATTATTAAATTTTTATCATTGTTAAACATTATTATTAAACATTTATTTTTATTAGACTTTTAATATTATCAAACATTTATTATTTTTCTGTTCGTTCAGTTATGGTTTTTTTTGCACACTAGGTGACAAACCTTAATGTTGAAAATTTAATTTCTATTTCAGTTTATTGAGATTTATTTTTTTTAACAGATGTTTGCATAATACGAAGAGTATTTTTTTCATTGCTACTAATAAAACAATTTTTAATTTCAACACAAAGTAGTACTTTGTGTCAAAAAAAAAAATTATTTTCATATTCAAAATATATTTGTCATTATTCTGCATAAAAACTTTTGTAATGCGAAAAAGGAAAGAGGGTTATTTACAATACAGACCCTAGCATTTTTTATGAGGTTTCTATGTAGCATTTTGTCCATTTAATTTATAAAGTCATCCCAATTGTTATTGACGTTAACATAAGAGGACTTTAATAATTCTTTAAATAATTTTCTTCAAAAGTAATTTGTACATTCACAGACTGATTTTTTAGGGTATTCTCTCACTAAAGAAGCCAATTCTTAACTATGTTCCAAGATTGCATAATGTTTAGGTAGCCCAAATACCTTGTAGTAGTAACTTTTATGGTAGAAAGAAAATTTAAGGGTTAATCACAGATTATCTTTCCTTGAATCTTTAAAAAACTTTTTGAATACACAAATTCAAACAAAAAACAACTATTTAAAGATTTTAAAATATTTTTAGTACGTAATTTATTTTTTAGCATTGGATTGAGTTAAGATTGCGACGTAATGTTGTCTTATCGAATTTATCAGTCACTCTTGATCAATCTGATGTGAACACATGTCCGACATACTTCATTGTGTATGGGGTAAAAGCGTCAGAAAAAGTAGTCTTAAATAGTATTGCTGTCAGCAAGGGTCAGAATGTTGTACAATTGTTGGGACAGCAAGACAAGGTAAAATTACTAATCACATGCTTACTTTTACTAGGCTGTGGGCAATCCTTTTGTTAACAAATGCTAATGTTTGTGATTAAATAATGAATTCGAAAGTTTGTTTTTAGGTGTATACATACATTAATATCAGTATAAAAGTTGGAGATGAAAATGGACCTTGCAAGATTTGCCATTTAGAAGTGTTTGGCGAAAAGCAGAATGAAGATTATGATCAACAAATAATGAAACTGTTTTGTTGTCAGGAGAGACCTGATGATATGAGACAAAAAACAAACCAAGTGAAAATTAAAGAACAAGGGTTTTTGAAACAAAAATCAGCAAATAAACAAGTAAAAGTGTTTTGCTGGGGTTTAAATGACAAAGACCAGCTTGGAGGAATGAAAGGCTCGAAGGTAAGTTTACTATTGCTGTATTCTTTATCAGTCAGATGGTGAGGATTGATTTGACTTGTATGCATATGGTGGAAGATTTTAGTCTTCCATTTCCTAGTGCATTTTAAATGCACTGTTAATGTCTAATTTGGACAGGGTTCTCACATCCCAGAACTTCACAAATCGGAAATCCTTCCTAAATCTCCTCCCGAAACACAAAAAAATCGATATTTCTCATTTCTTGAAAAATATCAACATTTCTTTAAATAATATTACAATTTAGTTTTTTTTGTGTATTGTAGTATTGCATAGATGGTGTTCTTGTAGATTGTAGGATGACATAGATTTTGTTGTTGTTTATTGTAGTATTCCATAGGTTCTGTTGTTGTGTATTGTAGTATTGTATAGGATATTTGTTGTGTATGGAGTATTGTAGTATTGCATAGGTTGTGTTTTAGAGTTTTAAAAAGGTAACTTTTATTTGAGTAAGATGCAAAAGAAAAAATGCTTAAAATTTCAAGATCTCGAATTTTTACCATAAAAATTGCCTACTAAGAAAACCTGAAATCTTTTGCAGTTGGAACTCTATTGGAGCAATGCATTGACCTGCGACTGACTTGTGTTGTAGGCAAGCAAGTTAAAGCCAGGTTATACTTATATCTAACAGGTGAAATAAATTTATGTCCTTCAGTCAGAAGATATCAGTTTTGATTGTATTGTATTGTATTGTTTAACTTAGATCAAATGTCCATCTGTTTCGGAGAAACTGTCTTCGATTCAGCCATGCAACTTTGCTGGTGGATCTAAAACTTTATTTTGTGTCACATATGATGGAAAAGTTTATGCGTGTGGTGAGTCCACCTGTGGCAGGTTGGGTGTTGGTTCAGTGACTGGCAATATTCCAGTTCCACGAATTATAGATGGCTTAAGTCATGTGTTCGTCAAGAAAGTCTCCGTCCATTCTGGTGGTCGGCATGCTATTGCATTGACACTGACTGGTGAAGCATATTCTTGGGGAGATGGTGATGATGGAAAACTTGGTCACGGAAATACTCTGTTAGTCTCTTTAAATATGTTCTACCTGTAGGCAATTAATTTTCGAGAATTTCCAAGTTTTTGTTTCGTAAAAATTAATTTCAGCGGGAATTATTCGGAAATTCGCCATATTTTTAATGATTTTTAATGCTATTTGGACAGTTTAAAAAGGGAATTGTCTTTAAAGTTTAAACATATTTTTAACAAGTTTAAATATACGAATAACTAAACAAGAAGATTAAGTTAATTTCTACTTAATTTGTTTTTTTAATTTTAATTAATTTCTAATTTTAGGACATTTGAAACTCCACAAAAAATTGAAGCCTTAGTTGGGAGTTTTATAACGGATGTTGCTTGTGGAAGTTCACACAGCGCTGCGATTGTGAATAATCAAGAGCTATATACATGGGGACTTGGTGACTATGGAAGGCTTGGTCATGGAGATGAAGTCACTCAACTGAAACCAAAACTGGTGAGAAAACAAAATGTCGAAATCTTGATGTAAACCCCCAAACGCCACCTAGTTTCATAACACTCAGCTGATTATTAGTTCATTATCATTAACGTCTGTCTTACCTTCCATTTCCATTGTTAGCATGTGGGTTAAACAGGGTATATTCATGATCTCCCAATCTGATCTAGACTGTGTTAATTCTAGACGCAAATTCCTGTGCGCTACCTTTTGTCAAGTCTTTTTCGGTCTAACACTGGGCTTTGTCCCAGTCTCTGCACTTTCTTACCCATCCCACTCTATTCTTTTCAAATGTAACAACCTGCAGTATGACGTAGACTTTCAAAAATATTTGTGTTTAAAATAATGTGAAGATTTTAAGATTGTGTTTTTAGGTTCGAAGTCTACTTGGTTATAATGTAATTGATGTCTCATGTGGAAGTCGAGATGCACAAACTGTATGCTTGACAGATGATAGCAAAGTGTGGTCATGGGGTGATGGTGACTTCGGTAAATTAGGAAGAGGTGGTAGTGATGGCTGCTTTTCTCCTCTTGTGATTGATTCAGTCAGTAATATTAGTGTCTGTAAAGTTCTTTGTGGGGCACAGTTCAACCTTGCTATGACAAACTGTGGAAATGTTTGGACTTGGTATGTGAACTTCACTCCTAATTCTTAAATGTTAAATTTGTAATTTTTGGTGATGATATTTCTATGTTTTTTTGCACACTATATTTGTTATTTATTATTTGTGGCTTAGCTAAAAAAGCATCCATTTTTGTAAGGTAGGGATTTATTTTTAATTTAACAATTCTATCTTTTAGGGGTAAAGGTGATTTCTTTCGTCTTGGTCACAACAGTAATGCACATGTACGAGAACCAAAAATGGTGGATTTTTTAAAAGATAAACACATTGTTGATGTCGCTGTTGGTGCGCTTCACTGTCTTGCTGTCACAGAAGATGGTGAAGTAAGACAAAGTTTACAGTGCGTTATGTAGTCTGTCTGTTTCCGAGTCGAAACGGTGGTCTGAGTTACTGTGTAACTTGTCAAAGAATAAAGACTAGGCTTGAAGAAGTAAAAATAAAAAATAGATATTTAGTCACTTGCTAATAATTTAGTTTTCTCCAATAAATTTAAGCCTGTAATAAAATTTAACTAATTAATTAACAGTATAATTTTTTAAACCTAACCAATAACTGTTGCACCCTGATTTTTAAACACCATATTTTTGAATGCCCTGATTTTGGAAGTGTGTATTTGATTTTGTGAACAAAGTCTTAATCTAGGATGTTTCAAACTTCTAATTCCCTGATTTCTCAAAAATTTTATTTCGCTTCTGTTGTTTTGTATTTTGAACCTCCCAATAAAGTAAAAGGATACAATCTTTCCCAATTTTTATAGGTATATGCTTGGGGTGACAATGATCATGGACAACAAGGAACTGGAACGACCACTGTCAATAAAATACCAACACTTGTATTAGGAACTGAAGATCATCGGATAAAACATGTTGCTTGTGGTTCTTCACATAGTATTGCCTGGGCTGAAACTAATCATGTGTCCTGTTTTTTAAATGAAGTTGTCTCATTTCCAATGAATCGTGATCCACTTGGTGCTAATCTGATTCTACCAAAAGTGTTTAACGAAACATCCGTAGCAAACATCGCTAAGTTTGTAAAGGATCAAGGACCATCTTTAATTCGTTTAGTTTTACAAATTAGTTCAAGATCTGTACGACAGGATGCGTTAACAAAGATCATGCAAGCTAACGAAATAAAATTCGCTCAACGTCTTCTCATATGCTTCATGAAATTCTACATTGATTTCGCAAAAAGCAATAAGAGTTTGATACAACTGGACTTCATTAGAAATTTTCATCAGGAATATATAATCGATGTTGTGAACTTATTGAAGTTGGGTTTGTGTGGCCATCTTTGTACACAAGACACAGATGTAGTGTATAACTTTTTGAGAGAGATTTCAACCCAGAATGTGCAGGTAAATCTTGTTACATTGTAAATAAGTGTGCTTTTTAAATAGGAATCTCCAGATGAACGCAAATTCACGAGTAGTTTTCTATGGTCCAAGAAATCGTGCCAGAGCAAATCACAGAAATTTTACATATTTTACTTAATATTATTTTTCTATTCATGCTTCTATTAAAGAACATTTTGTGTGAACATAATTTGTTTCTGCTGACATGGTGTTATTTTAGACATGTGACACTCTCGTCAACATCTGTCTAAACGAACTTGAAGAGAAGATAGCACGTGATTTTGTAATGCAAGATATATACAAACCATGTATTCAAGAAAGCCCACACCCTTATCATGGTGCACGTGGCGTAAAACTAAGTGGTTCTGTAAAATATCCTGGTGCGACATTACTGGTGGTTGAATTCGACGAACTGTCTCAAACAGAACCTTTACAAGACGTGTTGACATTTTTTGATGGGAAAGATCGTACATTGGCAATAAGAACAGGCTCCCAACCGAGTGATTGGAATACAAAGTTGAAAATATCTGGGGAAGAATTAAGTTGGTGTTTCACAACTAACAGTCAGGGTGGGTTGTGGGGGTTTCGTTTCACTGTAACGCCCATCCCACCCACTGATGATTTGGATATGGACATAATGTCAAGTGATTCTGTTCTTAAAATACCATGTTTGGAGTTAGTAAGAAGACTACTAGGTAAATCGAATTGTTTGAATGTGGCGGATGGTTTACAAAAGGATTAAGCCTTAAAATGTTCCAAAAATATCAGAAACATATAACTGCTTGGCAAAAATTATAAAAGTGTAAAAATTTCTAGACCAAAAATAAAGGATATTTCGCGTGTTTCCCCAAATGTTCGATATAATTTTTTTGTAAATGCAAAGATATTTTTGAGTTTTAATGTATTTTACGCCTATTAACGTCATTGCAAACAATTTACTGAACTCTACTGAACATTAATGCCGACTCACAACGGAGAGTTCTAAAACAAACTGAGCATAATTCGCGTAATTGTTCTCGTCGTTAATGATAAAATTACATAGCGACTACCTTAATGGTAAGAAAAGTTTGCGCAAAACAAAGATTGCGAATTCATGGTCGAAAAAATCTGTGGCATTAAAGAGTGCGAATCTGATGTTATTTCAAGAAATTGCGGAATTTAAAATTGCAAATTAAAGCAATGATCCATGAATTTTTCTACAAAATTGATTTAACACATTGGATAGAACAAGGGTTTGAAGATATTCAGTAAAAGAAAAATTAGCCTTACCTCTTGCCTGCTACATGCCAAAAAGCACCATTTAAATTATTAATATTTTTATTATTTGTTAGCTTGTGGAGTTGCGAAACGATTGAGAGATGAAGCTGTGATATTAAAGTTGTCTTCGCTGCTTTCAATGTGCATTAGAATTCAAAGTTTAACAACAGAAGAGAAGAAATGGATGCTGGATAATTTGCATGCCCTGTTGCTGTCCCACAATGCACCTCCAATTGACGTTCCTTTTATTTTAAATTGCAGTCGGTATCGAGATCCATCTGCATGTAAACTTCGTCTTGGAGGAAATCAACGAGTAAGAGAAGTAAGAAATCTTTAATCAATTCACTAAAGATTGGTTTTATTCAGCATTTGTTTTCTCTTCAATTTCACTCACTTATTACTGAATATTTATAGATGGTTCTTTCGTCTACATTGTCAAGTTTTATCAATGGAATACCTCTAGCACTCTTGAAGCAATATGAATTTGAAGAACAGTACATTAGACGTGGTGATCAAATGACGTTCAGTCCATTTCTAAGGGTACAATGTTTTCAATTTTTTACAATACATTACAATAGTTTTCTTAAAAGATTTATTTTCTATAGTTTCCTTAAAAAATTAGTTTTTATAAATTTCTTTAAAAATTATTTTTATTTTTTCCTTTAAAACTTATTTTATATTATTTCCTTAAAAATCTTTTTTTCCTCAAAAAATTATTCATTTGTTTACAGAGTTTAGCTTTGCTTGGTTGCTCTCTTGGTTTGGACACATTGCCCTGCTGCTCGAATAAACATCAGTGGGCATGGTTCGGGAAATATTGCAATGCTATCAGAGTAGCCCAAAGCTTTATACAGAGTTCTGTATTGCCTAAAGTATTTCAGATGGATGTGCGTGAAAAGTTACAAGAGATTTTACCTGAGAATGAAATCCTGACTTTCGAGTATGAGAACAACAATTTGTTCTCTAAGGCAGAAGATGAACAACTACTGATGTGGTTAAACAGGTAGATGATGTATTAATCAACCGATTTAAATTTTTCGTGAAAATTAGCCTTTTCATGCAAAAAATGAAAAAATGAACTATGTATTGTTTCACACTTTTTAAAGAAAATATGGTCAAATCGCAAGTGAAGTTCCAAGTTTCAAATGCATCGATTGAATGAATCTATCTAGAAACTAAATCGTCCAAAACTATTTGCTAAGCTGCATGTCCTTCACCCTGCAAATAAGACAAACTGTTTATCCTTGTGTGATTTATAACAACATGGTAATATGTTTCGCACGAGGTCTCACCAGGTTTCTTTTTTCTTTTTCTCTTTTTTTCTGCTTTTTTTTTGTTTTGTTTTTGCAAGAATAAAGAAAAAGCTTTCGCAAATTGTGATAACAAATATTTCACGATTGAGAGAAATCAAATTTTTAGTGGAACTACACTTTTGCAATTTTTAAAAATTTCTACCTTGAAAGCAATTTCCTTTTTATATCTCTTAAATTAAAACCTGTGTTTTTTCTGTCTGTGTAAGAGAGAAAATTAGTGCAAATGTGAATTTTTTTTTAATTTGTTGCAACAGGAAAATTTTCCGTTAATTTTCAACGGGACAACCTCTAAATATTATAAATCTTTAAAGCTTTCTGACATAGAAAACCTTTTGGTTTTGAGGGATAAAAAGTGTATTGTTTTTAGACGTGCCCAGGATTGGTCTGTTATATGGGGTGGAAACGGTACTGTATATGGTTGGGGTCATAATCACCGTGGACAGTTGGGTGGTATAGAGGGAGCAAAAATCAAAACACCTGTGAGTTGTGACTCACTAGCTGCATTGAAGCCTGTACAAATGATTGGTGGCGAACAGACATTGTTTTGTGTATCTGTGGATGGAAAGGTAAAACTTTAATATGTAAGTGTACAGTATATAATGTAGAGATAACGATAACATATGTTCTTTTTTATTCAGGTGTACGCCAGTGGTTATGGTAATAGTTCACGTCTTGGTTTGGGAAATGTTGAATCGATCAGTACACCAAGAATGATTGAATCGTTGCAGCATATCACTATCAAGAAAGTAGCTGTTCATTCTGGGGGAAGACACTGTATTGCTCTCTCTTCCGACGGAGAAGTATTTTCATGGGGGGAAGGCGATGATGGGAAGTTGGGACACGGAAATAGAAAGTAAGATGTTGATAAAAATTTTAAAAATATATATCAAATGAGAAATTCTTTATGAAATAATATTTTGGTTGGTTAACTTTTTAGTTCATGTAGTCATCCGAAGCTAATTGAAAGTTTTCGTGGTAAACTCATAACAGACATTTCAGCTGGTGGTTCACACAGTGGAGCTATTGGTGAGCATGGCGAATTGTACACCTGGGGTAAAGGACGATATGGACGATTGGGTAAGATTTACTGTTCAAATTAGGCATTAATTTTTAACGCTACACTACGTTTTGCTATTTAGCTTTGAAGTTACAGTCAGAAAAGAAAGTAAGCAAACAAATTCGATGATTTGTAGATTTTAAATAAATTAGTTACATCACAAAATTTGTAGGTCATGGAGACGGCGAAGATCAGTTACGACCCAAAGTTGTTGAAGCGCTTCAAGCATTTTGTGTTGTAGACCTGGCTTGCGGTAGTGGAGATGCACAAACGTTGTGCATAACAAGTGACGACGCCGTTTGGTCGTGGGGTGATGGAGATTATGGAAAGTTAGGGAGAGGTAACTTTTTGTGGTAGTTATAACTTGATTAAATCGCAGAAAACAACATTGTGTGAATTCCAGGTCACGTCAGATCTTTCAAAAGTATAATTTGCTCCATATATATTGCAGGTGGTAGTGATGGATGTAAAATCCCGATGGTCATTGATGATTTGATAGGAAAATCTGTCGTTAAAGTAGAATGTGGATCTCAATTCTCAATGGCTTTGACAAGACATGGAGCTCTGTATACTTGGTAAGAAAAGAACAACCATTTCGTATATATTCTCAAAGGAGACATCCTTATTCCTTCATGTACGTACATGTTACATCGTTAATTTGAAACTAGTAATCCTTCTGCCCTCTCCTTATAATGCTAAAAGATTTTTATTCGTTTAAGTAGGATGTTGATATTTTGGTTGCGAGAGTTTATATAGGGAGCTCTAGTATATCATAATTCTCTTGCAGGGGCAAAGGTGATTATTTTCGACTAGGTCATGGTTTGGAAGAACACGTTCGACGACCAAAGCGTGTAATTGCCTTAGAATCCAAAGTCATTACAGCTATATGTTGTGGTTCGTTACATTGCGTGGTATGTACTGAAGAGGGAGATGTCTATTGCTGGGGTGACAATGATGAGGGACAATTAGGTGATGGAACAACTAATGCTGGACAATTACCAAAGTTGTCTTCTGTTCTACAGGTATATCAGAACATAGTTATGCGTGTCGTACAAATAACGATTTTAATTAGTTTCTTACCTTGCTTCGTCAGCGAAAAAGTAAGAAAAATCTGGGTAACCTAATTATATACATTGGAATTGCAGTCTCATTAGGCCGATTATTTTTTATTGTAGAATAAAAAGATTGATTGCATTGCGAGTGGTTCTGCACACACAATCGCATGGTCAACATGTGAAAGTATTGGTCACACTCTCCCCGCTAAAATACCGCTAGAATACAACCACCTGCAAGATATACCTATGACCACTTTACGAAACCGAGCGTTTTTATTGCATTATTTTTCAAAGTTGTTTTGTTCTTGTATCTCACTAATGGAATTAGTACCAGCCAAAGAAGCTGGTGGTCTGTCAGGAGATTTAATGATCAATACTTTGAAAGGTTTGCTGCTGTGTTCTTTTAAGGTAAATCCTCTCTCACTATCTTCAACTAAATAAATATTGTTACCTAAAATTCTTTTTAAAGCAGTTGCGTGGATGCCACTGGTAATTTCTAAATTCTTATTCTGTTTTGTGTTTTCGTTAATAGGAAAATTCGTTTCGCAAAATTATCGACATAACGATGATAAGAGATCGCCAACATGGTCCAGTCATCGAGCTGAACAGAGTATGTCACAGATTACTCTTAAATCATGTTGAAAAAGTTTCTCCAAACGATTCTAATTTATTAGTCGCTTTTTGTTTTTCTAGGTTAAAAATCATCGTATCGATCAAGGATTGGCTGGTCCTGACGGCAGCATGTCCGTATTTGGTCAAATTACATCAAAGATTACAGAGTTCTATGTCGAAAGCTTTTGTCTACCGCATCGAACATGGAAAGTGAAGTTTATTGGAGAATCTGTTGACGACTGCGGTGGAGGTTTTTCGGAATCCATCGCAGAGATTTGTGAAGAGTTACAGAATGGGTCACTACCTTTGCTTATTTTAACACCAAACAGCAGAGAGGAAAGTTCTGATTCAAATGATTGCATGATCATAAATCCTGACTCTAGATCTGAGAAACATGCGGAAATGTTTCGTTTCCTTGGTAACGAAATTTTTATATTTTAGCCTTATTCATGTTGACATTAAGATCAGAAAGAAATCAGGTACAGGATAGGAGATCGCCTTTTTGATAATAACAAAGTTTGTTAGGAAAAGTCGTGTTACTCACATCTTTTCCTTTTTTAAATAATACAATATTTTTTCTTTTTTAAATAATACAATATTTGGGTCGTAGAAAAAAATAGTCTACTAATGATAACAATTTTTTTCAGGCATTATTTTAGGCATTGCCATCCGATCAGGTTCTCCACTAAGCTTAAGTCTAGCTGAGCCCGTTTGGAAATTATTGGTTGGTTTGCGTTTAAACTTGGAGGATATAGAAGACATTGATAGAGGGTTTGTTGCCAAATACTCATATTTATCTTCGTTGTCTAATGAAAATAGTGAAAAAAAATGTGATGGTGTAGAAAAACATTCAAATGAAGTAGACGATGTGGCCATATTGGAATTGCCATACTCTGTTCGAAGCTCGTCATCCAGTGAAGTGTGTTTATCTCAAACTGAAACCTTGGTGACAAATCAAAACAAGCAGGAGTACCTAAAGTCTGCGTTACATTACAAACTTCATGAATGGGATAAACAAATTGAATGGATTCGAAATGGAATGTCACAAGTTGTTCCTGTCCCCTTAATATCGTTATTTACAGGACCAGAATTGGAGAATATGGTCTGCGGAAATCCTGAAATACATGTCGACGCATTGAGAACAATTACTACATACAGAGGGATTGAACCTTCTTCATCTCTGGCTGAGTGGTTTTGGCAAGTGCTTGAAGAGTTTAGCAACCATGAAAGGTCGCTTTTTCTGCGTTTCGTATGGGGAAGGACAAGACTGCCACGCACAGCAATGGATTTCAAAGGGAAAGATTTTATCTTCCAGGTAAATACCTTTTCTATTTCAAGATTACTCTTCTTTAAATATTAATTTTTGTTGCACTTACATGCTAAGTATTTTTGTAATGTCTTGAAAACATGTACGGAATAATGTTATAAGAAAAAGCAAAATTGTAAGAAAATATTAAGTAAAAAAGGTTGTTCAATTTTCTACATAACTTAAGGAACTTTTTTGCTACTCTGACAAATGACCACTGTTGAGAACATTGTCAAAAAATATTAAACTATTTTTAGGTGTTAGAGAAATACCACCCAGCGGACGAATACTTACCGGAGTCGTATACGTGTTTCTTTCTGCTGAAGATGCCAAAATACACTAATATTCATGTGTTGAGAGAAAAACTAAAATATGCTATTTATTTTTGTAAGTCTATCGATTCAGATGACTATGCCAGAATCGATTTAACAAATTCTTAAAATTTATCAGCGCATTCTCTTCAATGTATGCATCTTTTGTGAATCCCTTTTTCAGCTGAAGTGTTTTAAAACCATTGTTTCAATGAGAACAACTAGGCTTCGAACCGCACAAAAAACACAAACACTACTCATGCTAAGTTTGAACGGAGGTAGGACTTTTTTTCCTCTATCACTTGTCACTTACTTAAAAAAGACAAATGATCTTGTGTTTATAGATTTTTTTTAGAAATTTAGTTTATATAAAAAAAACGTGTTAATAATTTCTTGTTTTCAATAGTCCCTTTATAATTGCTGACGGCCTCGAGTTTTTTGTAGTAGGTACTTATCCTATTGCAAATCAACGCCCGTCATTTCCAAGCCAACGCCCGTCAATTCTAAACCAACGCCCGTCAATTCTAAACCAACGCCCGTCAATTCTAACGCAACGGCAGTTTTTATCTGCCAAACGCTACTATTTGTTGCACCTTTTTTTCCTCACAATAATCACTTTCGTAATTTACTTTTTAAACTTTTTAAACTCAAACGAGTGTAGTTGTATTAAGTGGTGTCAATTTGCACATGTGCGATAAATTTTTTACCTTTCCTTGTTTTATCGACATTGATTGAGTTCAAACACTTCGAATCAAAACATCGCGAAAGCTTTTTTTTTTTGCTAAATTACAGTTAATTCTCGACTCAAGAAACTTTTTATTCCTCCCTTTTTTTCCCTGTCACATAAACACCTATAATCCTTCGCAACTTAAAAATGGTAAAAAAGGTTGTGAAGTTTTTGTATCGTGAGCTAGTGAGATTTAAGTTGTAATTGTGATGTTTCAAATTTGAATCATAGTCATAAGATATGTTTAAATGCAATGTTTTTTTTCAATTAGCATTTTTTGAGCTTGATCATATGTTTTTCATAAGCATATTTCAATAAACTTTTTGCCATTAAGCATAACCTAAGCATATTTTTAGCCTGAAAAAGTACTTTTCATCAGCATCCACAAATCTCATTTTGGAAATTGCTTATTAAAAAAAACATGTACTGTGCGTACCAATTTAATGACACGACCATGGAATATTTTTGGAAAACAGAAAACCGCTAAAAATAAAAAATTCTATCGGGAATCATTTTGTATTACTGTTCCAAGTTTAATGAGTTCGGCATTTTAAAATTGTGTCAAAATCCAATTATCACTACAGTTAAAGTAAATGTGCAAATCTAGTAAATTATTTTTTCTATTAATAATGTTGCTTCACCACGGCCTGTTGGTCTAGTGGCATGATTCTCGCTTAGGGTGCGAGAGGTCCCGGGTTCAACTCCCGGACAGGCCCATTTTTTTATTTAACTTTATTTTATTAAATTTTTTTGGTAGGCATGTTTTGTGCGAATAATTATGCCGCTGAGAAAGTTATTTGCAGGTTTAGCCACGTTAAAAAAAGCAGTAAAAGATTTAAAATTTGATGGGGGCGGGATTCGAACCCGCGCCATCGAAATGACTGGTGCCTTAAACCAGCGCCTTAGACCGCTCGGCCACCCCACCTGAAGCTTCAGTATCTACTACATGTCTGTATCACTTTCTCCCGCTATACTGTTACGAGCTTTGTTTTAAAATGTTATACTTTTCAGCGAACTAACTAGAAATTCCTCAAGTATATGTTACTAGAAGCAAACTGTAGTAAGCAAATAATAGCTTACACTTTTCAACTAAAAAAACAGTAAAAGTATATGGTTGTTTGCTAATGTACAAACGGATAAATATATTAGCGAATGTACCGTTTTAATTTGGTGGATAATGCAACAGAAAATTAAATGACAGGAGCGGGATTCGAACCCGCGCCACCGTAGTGACTGGTGCCTAAAACCAGCGCCTTAGACCACTCGGCCATCCTGCCTTGCAAAGGTTTAACTTTATTTTGAATTTAAATTTAATTATTTTGGCATGAAACGAATTGTGTAAATAAGGTCGCTCATAATAAGAAGGCTTATAAGTACTCAGTAAAAGAACCAATCGAAACGCTTTTTTATATTAGATGAAAATTTTTCTGGGCGGTATTTTTTTAACTCTCGGGTTCCCCAAATTTAATCTTGTGACACGATCCCTGTGAAAAGTGAAAAATAAAACAAACTAAGAAAAGCTTCAAGCTCTAATCATTGTTTCTCAAAACTAAAAACAAATGGATTTTGTATTTTATTTTTCCATAAATAATTGCTCAATTCAGTCAATGACTGAAAAAGGTTTAAAAAATAAGAATAGCCATTGTCGAGTCAAATTTTACTGGTTCTTAAGCCAGGTAACACACGACGTAATATTTTCAGGCGATAATATTATTTTTTTACTGCACTGTTGTGGAAAGTGGCGACACGAAGAGATTCCAGTAATCTGTCAACAAAATTAATGTGGCGAGTAACAGAAATAATTTTGAGAGCAACAAAAAGCTACCCTGGCAACGAGTTTACTTTTGACAGTAATTAACATAAACTTGTGTTTATCGCTTAAAAAATTTGTGTGCGCTGAAGAAGGCCCAAATTTTCAATATACAGTATTCTCTCCAATTACCGGAGACTCTAAAAGGCGGACACCTCTGATTAGCGGACACTTTCCATGCACAGGCTGTTTTCTGGTCAAAGTCACATAAAAAACTTTTTAATTAGCGGATACTCAATTAGTGGACACTCTGATTAGCGGACAAATTTTTTTGCACGAAATGGCAACTATAGGCTTTTTTCTCTCCAATTAGCGGACAGTCCAAAAAATTAAGGAGCAGCATACAAAAATAATGAAAAATTGAATAATTTTAAAACATATATTTTAAACGCTTTGAAAATTTAGAAGCAATGTCGGCTTTTACAGCCTCAATTTTCTTCGCAAACCAGTCAATCAACTCTTGTTGTCCATAAAACTTATATAAAACTGGTAACTCCAGACCATATCCACCTCCACGATTAACCCTCTTTATACAAACCTCGGCTGTAATCGAATTGTTCGGGACTTTCAAGAGCATGAAACATATTTTTGATATGTTTTGTGGCATGTGCCCAACAATGCTTTCGTTTTGTAAAGAATCAGTTCTTATTATTGGTATTGCATTTCCGTCCACCTCGTGAGATGGCTAATGCCTGCATTGTAACAATTCCCCCCACCAAGGGGCTCCAGATGTTAATGTAGACATGATATCCTCCAGCAAAATATTTGTACTGGTACTCATTCCAATCTTTTTCGAAGAGTATGGGTATGTCGACCTCGTACATTTCCTCAGTAATCATAATTGTGTTTTGTTACCATGGTGTTACCGTATAATTATTTTTATGGACAATGAACTAAGATTTTTGAATGAATAAATGATCGATCGATAGTTTTTCAAAAAAATCCTTCGAATGCTAATTCTCGAATATCGAATGAAAAGCGCATTAACTTTTTTCTATCCTTAGATTTAAAACATATCCCAGCATCGAGAGGTTGCAAGCAAGATGTGGTATTTTTTGGCAAAAATACGATCTTTATGTTGCTAAACTTGTCTACCAATAAAGAACATCTTTATCCTCGCTTAAAGACAGACTTGAAATTATTCGAGTCAGGAATTTAAAACAACAATCTATTAAAAAAACTCCTCGTTCATATACTGTATGACAATACCGTGTTTTCTTTTTTCCGTGTCTAAGTGCAGCACGGTACTCGCTAATTTTTTAAGTTACACATTTCGTATACAAAATCGCATTTCCTTTAAATTTTGAGTTTACATTGCAAAACTTTCCAAAAGGCGGACACCTTTAATTAACGGACACTTTGCTCATGCACCAACGGTGTGCGCTAATTAGAGAGAATACTGTATGACAATACCGTGAACAGAAGCTCGCGCAACAAAAATCTTTAATTTTTTGGACTTTTAACAATACAACTGTTGAAAGACCAAAAATGGGTCCAATGGCTTTTATGAACTATTGGACTTAAAACCGGGACGAGTTTCGCATCGTTACCAGAGTGGGAAAAAAATATTCAAACAAACGTCCCGATATCTGCAAAGTGTCAATTTCTTTAAATGTTGTTACACTCTATACCCACTGCTGGAATAGTGTTTCGAGCTTCGACATAAAAACGTTATTTCCTCGAGTTTTCGTCCCAAGAGGACTTAGAGAATAATTGAATTTAATTTCGTATGTATGGCCAAGGCCGGTCACGTGGTTTTTTAAGTGTTTAAAGCGCGTACAAGGCATGGAAGCGCTCACATGTCAATTAGTTCTTGAACCGTACACGTTAAAACTGTTTGATTACCTATAAGATAAGCAGTTTTATTTTGAATAGTTTATAATGTTGTTGTTAATAACAGTGTAATTTTTTAATGATACCCTTAACCTTGGAGGGTTAGTGGCTGTAGCACTGGGGTCTAAGGATATGTTTCCCCATAGAATGGGGTTTTTCGCATTTAAATCAGTTAGGTCAATAGCTATGACGTCATCAAGACATCAAATTTTATCGTACGGGATTTTAAAAAAATTTGCGCATGCGCACCCTTTATTTCTAGGTTTCCTCCGATTTAAATGGCCGTGCCGGCTTAGCCACGATTTCGGAAACATTTCGATTGTAAATTAGTGGTTGTAATTTAGTTCGTAGGAGATATAGATGTATTATATTGTGTTATGACTACCGATAGCACACGGTTCCTAAATAACTACTACTACTAGTCGAAGTTCTTTGAGTCTTCCCTGTCGCAAAAATAAGAAAATAAATAAGGTTATTTTCGGTTGAGCGCAGCAAATTAGAAAATAACCTTAGTTTTTCAAGGGGGGGGGGGGGGGGGGGTTAAAAAAAGCCTACACTTTCTTTCGGGAAAATGCATTATCGTAGAACTAATTTTTGCGGTTCACAAGTTCCGTGCGTTTCGCGAATAATGAACACTTGATTTTAAAATCTAAAGCGAACGATCATAAAACGGACAGTTCTTGCTTCACCATCTTTAATGCAGATAATGCAAAATAATGACAAAAAATATATAATTAGATCATTTTTCTCTCACACATTTTCTCCTATTTCCTAAGATTGAAGACCTTTAACTGAAAAAACGAAAACTAAGTTGTCTATACAGCGGCATTCGTTGAAGCAGACAATTTTTTGCACCGATGGCTTTTGCTTTAGGGAGTTAAAATTAGGCTTATAATTTCGCAGTCCAAACTTTCAAAAATTCGCGGAATTTACTTTCGCCGTTTGCAAAAAAAAAACAAGATATTTTGCGAATTTTTAAGAAACTGAAAACAGTTAAATCTTCGTTCGGGATTATTTTTTGCAATTCATGCTCATCTGTTAAAAAACGCAAACACTAAATTCACGCAAAATGCTGGAAGTTTTTCATAGTGTAGTGTTTACTCTGAAAAAAACGTTTTGGCAAACAAAGAAAAAACAAAATATGTGATGCCGAAATTATTCTCATTTAAAACTGGATCATTTGTCCCTAAAAAGAAGAAAAACGCACATTAGTTAAAATTTCGTTATACGAATTCAGTTCAAAAACTTACTTATCAAGACAAAAGTTTTACAAATACATGAAAATTATATAATGAAAATTTCTCTAAATGAGAAATTTCAAGGCATTGTTGTTTTGAATTAGGTTAATGAAAGTTTTGGTGGTCCTCTAATAAAAAAATTCTTCCCTTATGAGGTATTTTCTGTGAAATAGTCGAGATTTTAGAAACTTATTTTGCACATACTGTAATTAAAAAGATTTTTAGTTTTCATACTTAATTTAGTATCACTAACTTTTGATCAACTTCCTCTTTCGAAACAAAATCAGTGTTGCGAAATTTTGTAATATTGACCTCTTTATAGAATGAAATATATGCACATACCTTTCTCTTCTTATCTCCTCCCAATTCAAAATGTTTACACCGTTTTAAAGGAACTTGTTTTCTATATTTACATTCTGTGCACTCCATACGAAGCACAATCTTTTTTGTTGTTTTAGCCTACAAAAAAGTATGTCCTTAAATGTCACTTCAGGAAGCAGCAATCACAAAGAATACTTTTTCTTAAAATCTTGCAATAAAAATGTATATTTTTCAACTCTTATATTTCTTGCCAATGGTGTATATCAAGTGTTATAGGCTTAATACAGATGGCATACCTTTTTGTGAAACACAGGCTTGGTTTGACCACCATATCCTGCCTGCTTGCGATCATAACGTCTTTTACCTATTGGTAAAATAAAACAGTGAGATTAGACTAAATGCAACAATTAAGAAATAATGTGAAATAATTAGGAAAATACAAATATTTGATGTCAGTTTATTGGTGACTAAAAACCAAGACTAAATTAGGTCCATTTCCTTGAGCTGGGACAAACTACCTATTTCAAGACTGATGAGTTAATGATATCATCAAAAAACCTTAAGAGAACACAAGGTATAAAATAATTTTGGACTTTATTAACTTTTACAACAACTTTTTAAGCTCTGTAATAAAAATCCAACACCATTTTGTACCTTGGGTTCCCTTTAATATTTCTGTAACCAATCATCAAAGGCACCTGATATAATTTGATTAGTGTTTAATAAGCTCTAAAGTAGTAATTATTTCTGATGTAGAAATTAAAAGATTTCCCGATTAGGAATTTTTTTAGAGGTTAGAAATTGCTGAACCCATGCAAACACCGCTGGGAAAATTCAAAATCTAAAAAACCAAAACTGTGTTTTTACGTTAACATTACTTTAACCATCAACAATATTTGCACGGGGTAAACATTTTCTAGTGACAGGAGCGTTCATTAATAGTTAATAAGGGATTTTAAGGTACTTTTACAATTTGGACTTACCTAAAAGTTTTGCATGAGAAATTCCAATGGTATATCTCATAACATACGTTTTTATGTGGTAAAACATTCTTAATATCACAAAAACAACAGCACAAATTTTAATATTTTTGAATTTTTTAATGTAAAAGCTATAAATACATCACCAGTCCCCGCCATTATTGAACAAAAGCCAACTTAGTTAATATATGCTTTGTTGATTTGTGACGTAACACAGCATATATAGCTCAAGTTTGGTAAGATGATAAATAGATGACTTGGTATCTTGGTAAATTTTTTGTTTTTATTTTTTTTGGCAGGCAAAATAAAGCAATTTAGATGGCTAATACTTTTTTTCAAAAAATCAGATTGGTTGAAAAACTATTTGCCTGCCAAAAAAAATGTAAACAAAGTTTATTCGGTGATTCAGTTCGACGTCATAACAATTTTATTGGAGGTGAAAAGTTTCTGTATTTTAGGTGAAGAGAGTGCAGAGCTAAACACATTTTTGACTTTTAAGAACAATGTTAGGAAGTTTGACCAATTTTTTTGAGCAAAATCTGGATAGCTAAGCATCATTTCCAGTCAGATTTTTATTGTGGTTACCTTTCTTAAGTAACTTTTCTTTCATTTCCACACTTTCTAGCATTCTTCCCCCAACAAACTAGGTTTATTTTCACCCAGCAAAATTTTAAAAATGGCGGATGTAGCACAAATGCGATTCACCAATTAAGTAAAACTAGTCGTTAGCCCCGTGAAAAAATCCACGGGTTCGCCGTACTTTTTATACCGCATTGCGTCTCGCTACCTGCGCAGCTAAGCTACCATTTTGCGCGACAGATGGTAGGACAGACGTATACTGCTATTATAATATATATGTCAAACATCACTACGGCAACAAAGCTGAAGCGAATCGCGGAATAGCAAGTCATCTATAAAGTTTCACTCATGCAGAGTGAAGAGACTGTTTCTTATGCTCACAAACCAGACCTTGTCCTGACCTTTCGCAAGTATAAATCATGGAAGCAATTTAAAAAGTTGGAAGGTACAATGCCAACACGAAAATGTTTACAAAACATGCTTAAACAAGCTGATGTACAATACGGCACTTTTCCCTGAGCGGGTGAGTCTCCCCCGATCGGGGGTAATCACCCGATCAGGGGAGTCCGCAACTTTCAAATTAGTTGAGACTTACCCGGATCGGGTGAGTACTTTTTGTGAAAAAAAATTGTTTTGTAAAAGGGCAAGCCGCTGGACAGAAGTGCGGGCCAATTTTGTTTATATTAAGTCACATACGCATTTCGCGCTGATTCACCAATTAAAAAAAAAATTCACAATGCCGTTCTGGCGCTATTAATGTTTATTTACGTTGGATCAACAACATGGTAAAATACTATTTGTTTCTGGCTAACATGCTAAAGTGATTTTATTGTTTTGATGTCCTGAAGCAAGCAAGGGAATAATAAGTATATTTGAGTCTTTTATTACGTGTACAGATGACAGCTACTGCATACTTACAGGATACACAAACACGGCTAGGTGACAAACAGCTTAGGTGACAAACGGCTTAGGTGACAAATAAGATTAATTAGGCTAGCCAAAGCAAAAAACTAACGTAAAAATATATTCATGAAAGAAATAATGATTGATACCCTATAGCGCTAGCTAGCTAAAGACATAAGAAACATGGTATTGGTGTAATGGCTTTACAAAAATATAATAAACTCTGAGCAGGCGAACTTATTTATAATGTAGAAAGATAGGCAAAAACTTTTGTGAAATATGTCGTAACATTGATTGGGGAAGAGACACTTGATTGACTGATTACAAGCTCCAAAGCGCCACTCACTTGATCGGGGTATTAAAAAGTTAGGCTCCCCCGACTCGCCCAATCGGGTGATTACCCCCAGATCGGGGGAGACTCACACAATCAGGGAAAAGTGCTGTACTGATTAATTTCCAAAAATCTAATAACATAGCAGAATTTTTAGGCCACTTTAAGCTTTTGACACGTACCTTGAGCATAAAGAGATGCTTTTCCAGCCTTGTATTGTGTTACTTTATGAAGTGTATGTTTTCTGCATTTTTTACCTTTACAAAAGGTTTTTCTCGTCTTAGGGACGTTCACCTAAAAAATAACATAAATTTGACGCTCAGTTATTCATCAATGACCTATAACGGAGTATAAAGATTAAGCAAACTAAAAGATGCCAAGGATGTTATATGATACAAATCAACAGTGTATTCTATTTCGTCTCTTGTATTCACCCACCATTTTGATTTCGGCTGTAAGAGGGTCACTTTGTTTTCGGTGGCC
Organism: Hydractinia symbiolongicarpus; assembly: GCF_029227915.1. Lineage (NCBI taxonomy): Eukaryota > Metazoa > Cnidaria > Hydrozoa > Anthoathecata > Hydractiniidae > Hydractinia > Hydractinia symbiolongicarpus. The sequence goes on along the minus strand of NC_079882.1, from coordinate 11,587,862 downwards.
GTATTTACTTGTCCTTTCTTTAAAATGCCGAGACCGACATTTTGTAAACAAAAGTAAGATCATGAGCCAAGATGGCTGCGAGAAAAACTAACAGAATGTTTCTACTTTCACTTTTACTCTTACAATTATCTTTTATTTTTGCGTTTGATTGCAATTCAAAAGATCTGAAATTACAAATTCACATTGTTCCGCATACACATGATGATGTTGGTTGGCTAAAAACCGTTGATGAATATTATTATGGAGCAAATCGTACGATACAGGCTGGTGCTGTCCAATACATTTTGGATACAGCAATTGTTTCATTGCAGCAAAATCCAAATAGGACTTTTATCTATGTGGAGATGGCATTTTTTAAAAGGTGGTGGGATGAGCAGGAGGATAGTGTCAAATCAGCTGTAAAGAAGTTGTTAGCAAACAAGCAACTGGAATTTATTAATGGTGGATGGTGCATGAATGATGAAGGTAAACCGTACATGAAAATCTGGATTAGGGTATAATTTATACCTCATTGGGGTACCCATAACCCAATGGAGTATGCAGATTTTATCTTCGGTCTGGAAAGCTGCTTCGTTTCTTTTTTGCAAATTCTAGCTAATGGAGATTGCTCCTTAATTTTTGTTTTAGATACTTCTCTTTTTTAGTTTTCACAGGTAATTTAATAGGTTTGACTGATCTAAGACAGTCTATAAAGGTTATCATTGTTTGTTACAAGCTCGTGAGCTTGTATTAAAACGCAAATGTGTCCTACAAGAATGGAAATTTTTGCCTCTCTGAGCACCGACACGGGAGTCGTCGTGTGTTCGAATCTCATCTTGGTATCTATTTTTACTTTTTTTTTCTTTTTACTTTTTTAAAAAGATAAGACAAGTGTTCAAAACACTTGTTTAACTAACTAGTAAATAAAGGTGTTTCCACCAAACTTTTTAAAAGTGAATGTAGGCAGAATTAACTGAATTAATGAATTTCGCAAATTTTGGGGTTTGTGGGTTTGTGGTCTTTCTTCTTCCTGTCAGTCGGTTCACCCAAGACGGACCCATCGAAAATTAAAAGTTCGAGGAATTTTCCGTTCAGGAAGGTCTCACAAATCAATTTTGAAAAATAAGTGTGTAACAAATATTATTGCGTATCTGAATAGTAAAATATGTCGTGTCTAACTTCGTAACAAAAATCCCAATTTGATAGACAGCGTTTTGTAAACTTTATTCGCGAGGTTGTTTGCGTATATCATACGTCTTGTTCTTTTTGTTTTTAGTGACCTCTAGTAAAAATAATCTATATATATATGTTTAAATATTCACTATCAGGGAGGTAGCCAGAAAGTATTAACCTTCAATCTTTATCAGCAAGGCTATAAACCAGCAATAAGACAGCACAAAACCATCATAATTTTTTTTACAGATTAAAAGTTATTGAATTAATAACTAAAATATTCATTTTTCTTTCTTCATATTTGTACTGTCTACATGGCAGTCACAAGTGGAAACTAGGTGAGAAGAATAACATGTGCGTTACAGTCATGGGCATCTAGCGAAGAGAGATAGACTCGTTTATTCAGTCTATGTATATACAAAAAAGTACTATATTCAGCACCAAAATAACTAATTTTTTTAAAAATTGGAGGTTATGGAAATAAACAAATCAAAATCTTCTTTTTTTCATAAATATATAAACAAAAATTTCTTAAATAAATCTTATGTTGTGTTTGTGGTGATAAGTAAGTTGCTGTTAATAGGCTTTTAAATGATTAACCATAGCTACTCTCAAGTGCCAAATAAACGGGGCTCTTAATAGTTAGGAGGGTTGGAAAAATACCAGAATTTTGATAAGCCAGTGGAGGGAGGAAAAATTAACAAAGATTAATAATTTGAATGTTTTGATTCAAATAAAATAATTCAAAAATTCAATCCAAATCACGACACAGAATGATGGATTTTGGTATAGAGATGAGTGACAATGTTTATCAAAAATTAGTATATTAATATATTAATAAGGGGGGAGGGGGAGTTCCTGATAAGCATTGGAGGGGTTGGAAAATTAACAATTAGGAGGTGATGTTTATTTGGCACTTGAGAGTATATCACCCCCTCTTACTCTATAATTTAAAAGATTGAGAAAATTGCAGACAGAATAAGGAGCATAGCCACTAACTTTAGGAAGATCCTTTGAGTTGTCTCTGTAACCTCTCCAGGCAAAGCATAAACAGCCACAAAGAATAATTGTATTAATCATGCCTGCTGGAAAAGCTCTATTGGCTAATCACTGAGATGTGGAGCTAACTTCTAGTAAGTGCCTGCATCATATTTTATTTCAATATAGGAAAGATTAAGGTGAGATTATAGAGAATGAAGTATTTCCAGCTTCAATGATGTACAACAGTGGCTTGTTAGAGATAGTTAAGAACTTCTGTTACTTAGGTGATATGTTGGGCAGTGAAGGGGGTGTTGGAAGAAGTGTTACTTGCAGGATAGGTTCTGCTTGGAAAATGTTCAGAGAGTTACTTCCTTTGTTGACTAGCAGAGTCTTGTCAATTGAGGTAAAAGGTAGGTTGTGTGAGGCCCGTGTAAGAAGTGTTATGTTGTACGGTAGTGAGACATGGGCAGTGAGGCAGGAAGATCTTGACTGTTTAGAAAGGAATGATATGAGAATGGTTAGGTGGATGTGTAAAGCCAGTCTGAGAGACAGAAAGAGTTCAGATGAGTTAAGAAGCAGGCAAAGCATCCATAGAATTAAAGATGTTATCCAGATAGAAGATTGAATTGGCTGGGGCACTTGGAAAGAATGGAGGGGGATAATTGGGTAAGGAAGTGTAGAGACTTAATAGTTCCTGGGGCAAAGCCCAGAGGCAGACTGAGAAAGGAGGTTATAAGGACAGACTTGATACAGAGGAAGTTGAGTTTAGATCTAACACAGTCTAGATCAGATTGGAAGTAGGTCATTAATATACCGTATCCAATCCATGCTAGCATGGAAAACGGACGTTAAGCCAAGTATGATGATGATGAAAGAAAGAATCTAATGAAGGTTCTGCAAATAAAACTTTTTCAGGTTTAATAGGTTTGGATTTAGAATTTCCTTTGACGAAAATGTTTCTAAAGTTTAAGGTTTGCTTTTTACAAGTAATCATTAGTGCTAAAGGTACCACATTCATTAACTAACATTTGGGCTAATAAAGAGGTGCAATTATTGCAAAACGAAATAGATACAGGCTGTAGATTTTTATTTGAAGGTACAAGGAAAAATATTCTAATTGAAAAGCGTATTGAATTGTAGCTGACCACAATTTCTTTTTAATACACTGGTAAGGGCAAGTATACAGATAAAGGATGACTATATATTTTTACTGCACATAAGAATAGTTTATTCTGTACAAGATCTGCTGCCGAAAGACCTTTGTCTACAGAGGAATGGCTAACTAAAAACTTTATGTGCTTTCTAAACAGGAAAACAAATCTGAAGATTGGTATACAGATACAAAAATTGGATGGCTCAAGTAGAACAGGGAATTTATGCACTATGTACTTTTACTTTATCCAAGTTAAAGCTCTAAGCTCATCTGTTAATTTCATTCAAACCTGGGACAGCCAAAAAAGCACTGCTGTATAAACAACCACTGTCTGTCACTACCCTGAAGTAAGAATAACGCTCTCACAACCATAACATACAAAATAAGTTTACTTCACATTTACACCATTATTGTTAAGTGATTCTGTGTGTCGAATGATACAAATTTAATCATTTTATTGTTTAAAAAATATATTGACAAAGGGTTATAGATCTTATAAACTACCCTAAGGACACAAATATAATTGTCTTTTTGCTAATGGCGAGCAGATCATCTTTAAGGATAAAACTTTTAGCTTCTTTGTGTCGTTTAACAGCACCTTCATCAATTAAAACTGCAAAATCGGTATCTCGCATTTTATCTGCATAATAGGCTATTCACGAAACAAGTTGAGATTTAACACATGCAGCCTGCAAAACAAAGTGAATACTGTTAAATTCTGCGAAAGCGATGTGCAAAGCGTGTGTGCACGTATGCGCCACCCTGCAGAATATTTGCTTGCAAATACACAATTTGTGTGCCCATTCGTGTATTGGTGGGGGTGGTGGAAAAAGCAAGAGGTTGGAATGGGAAAAGTAAGTAAGACGATCGCAGAGCCAACTAACGCTGGCCCACCCCTGACTATTGTCATTATCATCATTATTATTATTATACCCGATTGGGGTGATCCTGATAAATATTCTTAACATTATCAATATTAGCTAAATATAAGGTCTAGTTGTGTATTCCTCGCAGTCTAATTTGACTGGCATCTCCTGTAAGTATATCAACTTTTTCGATAAGCCCTTTTTGGCTTGAATTTTTGGTTTTGTTTTGACAATTGCATGGCAAGAAAAAGATATGATAATTAAGTGAGGTGAGGCCTTTCTCAGTCTATTTCTTTGTACAAAGGTATAAATTATGTGAATCAAAAATATCCATATATTCTTGATAGTAGTTGAAGCTTTATTAACAATTTATTAATGAGAATATATCAACTAAAAAGAACTCTTTTTAGCAAGCTTTGTCATCTTTTCTATGACATTCAGTTGTCAGTGCCAAAGGGTTTACTACAAAAAATGTAAACATTCAAATTGGTCAGCAAGTAATTCAGATAGCACTCTATATTTCTTAACTTGTTGTCACTTTGCTTTATTAAAATTATTATGACATACTTTTAATTTGTATCCTTCTCTTTCTTTCCAGGGCCCGTCTTTGTCATTTATTATAAGTAGTAGTGAAACTCTAATTTTCTCTCTCTCTTGATCCTATGTGTGTGGGATAGAGATATGAATATATTGTTTCTACCCCTAATGGGTTTTACACCATTTTTAATAGTGCATACCTGGTCGTGGTTATATATTATTTACTGTAGTGAATTGAGACCTAGTTGCAAGGGTGGTATAAGTCCATGCTTGAGTATCTTTTTATTTTTAAATATCTTAGGATATATTTAAAGGGTTCGAATTAGAAATATAAAGTCAGTTTGCAAAAACTTGCTGACTGTAGAAAAGACAACTTTTATGTACTTTGTGGTCTCGGAGTACTGCAGGTCACTTGCCATTAAAAGTTTTTTTGTTGCGATTGATGCAAAAATTGGGTTGGCAATTTTAACGTTTTCTTTGTGAAATGATTCACAAAGACAGCACTTTGATTCGCTAATTGCGACCTGCTAATTCGAACCCTGATTAAAAAGCAGACAATATATGTGTTTTCCATTCATCTTTTTAAAATATGAACTTATCCACATTGTTTTTGCATGGAAAAATCCTTTAATTCTACCACCCGCATACTTTTTTAGCTGCAGCCCATTACAATGCAATAATTGATCAAATGACACTGGGCTTACGTTTTATCGAAGACACATTTGGAGCAGATGCAAGACCCACAGTTGCTTGGCACATCGACCCTTTCGGTCATTCAGCAGAACAGGCGTCTTTATTTTCTTTGATGTCTTTTGATGGTTTTTTCTTTGGAAGAATTGATGAGGCTGATAAGGTAAATTATAATTATCAGGTACAAAACGAATGCATCATTTTTTTTAGTTAATTGTATGTACTATATAAATAAAATAATAAATTTTTTAAAAAAACTAAACGTTAAATTTAAATTTAAATTATATATTGTATTGTTTTATGAAATCACATAATTTCAAACTAAACTAAGTGCTCTATTGGTCGGTATGTTTTCTAATTATAGCAAAAACGGCTTAAAGAGCAACGAATGGAGATGGTTTGGAGGGGAAGTAGTAACTATAAAAACGCATCCCAAATATTTACTGGGGTTTTATATAATGGTTATAATCCTCCGCCAGGTTTTTGTTATGATGAATTTTGTGCTGATCCTCCGATTCAAGACAACCCAACTTTGTTTGATATGAATGTCCAGGAGCGTGTAGATGCTTTTGTCGAAGAAACGTGTGACCAGGCTAAAAGCTACAAAACTAACCACATAATACTTACCATGGGATCTGATTTTCAGTATGAAAATGCGCATCGCTGGTTTAAAAATTTAGACAAATTAATCCATTATGTTAACGAGGTAATTCTCTATTTATTTTTGCGTTTGTTGATAATGACTCCACGAAAAACCTTTCTGGACATGTTTTTTGTACCTAGGATGGACGTGTCAATGTGTTTTATTCCACGCCCTCTCGCTACTTGAAAGCTCTCCATGACGCAGGAAAAGATTGGGAAGTAAAAACAGACGACTTCTTTCCATATGCACATTGTCCACATTGTTATTGGACTGGTTATTTTACAAGCAGACCAACTCAAAAAGGTTACATTAGAGAGTCGAACAATTTATTACAGGTAAAACAATAAAAATAAATGATAATTGATATGTTTTTCTCTCTGTATTTATTTTTAAAAAACGACCTGCAGACGTAAATTTTACACATATTCAAACTTATTTTTGATAATAGTAGACACTTTATTTCATATTTATTTATAGGACTTTTTTTTATTTAGGCATGCAAGCAACTAGAGTCTATCCATGGTCCTTTTGCGAACTTTCCATCTTCTCAGAATCTCCGTAACGCAATGGCAGTTAATCAACATCATGATGCAATAACAGGAACCGAGAAACAGCATGTCACTTATGATTATGAGAAACGTCTTTACATAGGCAGAGAGGAATGTCAGGTCAGCATTTTTATGCTTTTTGGATAATGTTTTCGAAAAATCTCTACTTTCTTTAATGCCGAGAAATTTAGATCAATCATAATTTTATTTTCAGGATTTAATGGGAAAGGTACTGAAAGGAATGTACGAGAGACAAAATGCAACTTCTTCACTTCTTCAATTCCAGTATTGTGATTACCTAAATATAAGTGTATGTCGTATCACCGAAACAGAGAATTCTATTGTCATTAACGTGTACAACCCGATTGGTCGTCCGGTTGAAACTTACGTCCGTATACCTGTTGATTCAAAGAATCTCGTTGTAATTAGTTCAAAAGGACAGCCGATCAAATCACAAGTTGTTCCATTGTCTAGGGAAACAGCACAGCTACGTAGGAGCCATAGAGGCTTTGCAGCTTACGAGATTGTGTTTTTAGCTGCAGCTCCAGCCTTGGGGTTTGACACATATTTTGTCAACAAAACTGGAGAAAAGAAATTTGACGAATTTCAACCAAAACATTCACACCTTGCCAAATTAAAATTTCAAAATGACTTTATAGAAAATGATAAACTTAGACTCGAGTTTTCGATCGAATCAGGACGATTGGTTAGAATCGTTAGAAAAGATCGTGAATTAAGTCTAAGTGTCGATCAGCAATTCTTTTGGTATAACGGAAGTACAGGAGATGAGGAGAGTCGTCAAACTTCTGGCGCTTACATATTCAGACCAAATAAAACTGAACCGTACGATCTTAATAAAGCTAAAGTACAAATCATAAAAGGCCCACTTGTTGAAGAAGTGAGACAAACATTTGGTCCTTTTGTCAGCCAGGTCATTCGTTTGTATCGCAACGTCCCCTATGCAGAGTTTGAACATACGGTTGGACCAATCCCCGTCAAAGATGGTCTCGGTAAGGAGATCATCACACGATTTGACACCAACATTGAGTCAGGAGGTTTATTTTACACAGATGCAAATGGACGCGAGATGAAGGAGAGAAAACGTGATTACAGAGCAACATGGAAGTTGAACATTACTGAGCCTGTGTCTGAGAATTATTATCCCATAAACAGCCGCATTTACATTAAAGATTCTTCTGCCCAGTTGACTGTTATGTCAGACAGATCACAAGGTGGAAGTAGCATTCGCGACGGACAAATTGAAATAATGTTGCATCGTAGATTACTTGTGGATGATTTCCTTGGTGTAGGTGAACCTCTAAACGAGCCAGGAATTGATGGAAGAGGACTTATAACAAGGGGTAAACATCGTGTATTGTTAACCACACCAGACGAGGCTGGTCATCTTCATAGACAACAGGGAGAACTGATGCTACTGCAACCCATCTTAAGGTAAGCTGTACGTGCAGAATTATTATGCGTGGATATGAATAACTCGATTGGCTAAAAATTGATGATATTATATTTAATTTATTTATTTTTTGGCATTTATAGTTTCGCTGTTAATCCTTTCTCAATGCAAGAATGGTTATCTAAGTTGATTCCAACTTATTCTGGTTTATCGAGATCTTTACCTGAAAACGTTCATTTGCTGACAATGGAGACAATCAAAAGCGATGAAATGATTTTAAGATTTGAACATTTTTACGAAAAAGATGAAGACCACAAACTATCGAATCCTGTCAACTTTAAATTGGACGGCTTGTTTACAGATTTTAACATTGTCAACATCACAGAAACCAATTTGTCTGCCAATCAGCTATTAAAAAATAAGAAAATGATGAAATGGAATACAGACGAAAAAGTCGCTGAAAACTCGTTTGATGGTTTTAACATTGAGTTGAATCCAATGCAAATTCGAACATTTATTGCCAAAATTAAACATGTTTGATGAAAATATCATCCTGAAAACCCTTTTTTAATAACTTTGTTACAAATTGTGTTTTTTAATGTTCTTTATTGCGATTAGTAACATCAAAATAAATATTTTTTTATATAATTTGAGGTCGTATACAAGATTTATATGTACTTTTTATATCTTCTTTTTTTATAAAAACTCTAATTTTGTGAATGTAACTTTTTTTTTTTTATATTTTGTTGTATTAATAAAAATCTTCAGAAGAAACATTGTGTTTTTGTGACAAGTAATCACTTAAATGGATGCAAGGAAAGTAGGCAAGTATGATCCATGGCAGAGGCTGGGATGGCAGAGGATGTAAAAAACAAGGTATGATTGCGCAAGTGAGCTTTCTTTGGTGAGATGAAGGTAAAGAAGCTGTTCAGCAGGACGCTGTCAAGCTATATATATATATATTTAATTTGCTCAATACTTCAAAAGTTAACAGCTAAAAGTACCTTTAGCATCATGCGACTTCCTAAAAAACAAACTTCTCCGCTTAGTTTTTATTAAGTTCAAAACGACGATCAAAGCCAATTTTGCATTAGCGATAGCAGCGATAATGGTAAACTGCATACAGATCATAACAGGTAATCGTTCACATATTGTAATCGTTAACTATCGTTGAGAAGCTATAAAAAGGGTGAACGATAAAACCTGGATACGTCGTGCATCTGAGCCTTCTAAAATACAACTCGTGAACACTAATTGTAATTGTTGTTTTAAATGTAAAGAAAGAAAAACTGAAGCAGACAAAAATTTAAACATTAAATTAATATTTGTTTTAAAAAAAGTATTTTAAAAGTGTATACTCTCAATGGAAGAAATTGACAGCAAAGTTAAAAATGCGACTGTTTTGAGGGAAAATAATTTCGCATACATTGAAGTTCTTAATTTTTCTACTGGCTCTTGTTTCTTTCTTTAAATTAAAATTCCTAAAGAAATTTAATCTTAAATTTATTAAAAAAATATTTGCTCCTTACTTAATATATTTTTTAAAAGCGGATATTTCAATTTGCCAAAAAAAATTAAATAACATTGTGATATTCTAGATAAAACGACTTAAGGAGCAAAGAATGGAAATGATTTGGAGAGGAAGCCGAAATTATGAAACCAAGTCACAAATTTTTACTGGTGTAACGTACAACGTTTACGCTCCACCACGGGGCTTTTGTTTTGACGACAATTGCCACGATCCTCCAATTCAAGACAACGATCGGTTGTTTGACAACAACGTTGAAGAACGCGTTCAAGCTTTTGTTGATATCACATGTCAGCAAGCAAGCAGTTACAAAACAAACCATATTATGTTGACCATGGGTGAAGATTTTCAATATGAAAATGCGCATCGCTGGTTTAAAAATTTAGACAAGCTTATACACTATGTTAATAAGGTGAGCTGTTTGTTTTGTTTTAATCTAAAAAATATGTCAATTCTCTCTTGAAAATATCAGTATATTGTAAGATCTTAGGCCATGTTCACACGCTACGAATGGAGTTCGTGTCGAAACGATTTTCGTACTGAGTGGTTATTATTATATTAAAGATTTCGCTCTGATGCTGCAATGACGTATAAATAAAAGAAGCAAAAAAATGTCGACCATAAAAGTTACACAAGAATTATGAATTAGCTGGCTACCTATCGCAGCCGGTCTCTTTACTTTGCCTGTACGCATTAAATACCACAATATAAAATGATTTTTATCTTTTTATCTATGTGAACATAATCTAAAAGAAAGATATGTCGGTTAATCCATTTCCCCGAAAATAAAGACTCTGGTCTTTGATAGCTCCTTACATGAGTGGAAATTCCCCTTTATTTATGTTAGTCGAATATTTTTTTCTTTGAAGAAGTTAAAATAATTGACGAGATGGAACGTACTTTTGATTCCTTTATTAAAATAATGACAATTTCTCTAGATACGCAAAAATTCAGTATTACATTTAGTTCACTATTACATTTAGTTCACTCTTTTAGGATGGACGTGTCAATGTGTTTTATTCCACGCCCTCTCGCTACTTGAAAGCTCTTCATGACGCAGGAAAAGATTGGGAAGTAAAAACAGACGACTTCTTTCCATATGCACATTGTCCACATTGTTATTGGACTGGTTATTTTACAAGCAGACCAACTCAAAAAGGTTACATTAGAGAGTCCAACAATTTATTACAGGTAAAACCCTTTCCCGAAGGTATTTTTAAAGTCGGAGAGTTTGAAGGTTAAATTTTATTTTTCCTTACATACACTTCTTTATGATACCCATAAAATCTAAGGTTAAACTTTGCAAAATTACGACATTTTTGTTTTACTTTTCAGCAGAACATAAAATAAATTGTTTTCTTATTTTTATTTTTATTTTTCAGCTATACTGCCAGCCTCATTGCTGTTATAAAATTTGTTACAACGTTGTTTAGTGATCACCTTCGTTCCCAGGGTTTTATTGCCTTTTTTGATCTTCTCTCATATGAAAGGCAAACATTCTTAGGGAAGAGGGTGGTTTAATAATATACATACGACAAAGATATATTTTTATTATAGGCATGCAAGCAGTTGGAAGTCCTTTACACAGGAAAAGTCAGCTCATCTTCGACTCTTCGAAGAGCAATGGCTGTTAACCAACACCATGATGCTGTGACAGGCACAGAGAAACAGCACGTTGCGTATGATTACGCGAAACGTCTTTACATAGGAAGGGAGGAATGCAAAGTAATTATATTTTATTAAAATGAGTTGCAACTTAGTTAAAATAATTCGGGTATAATTTTTCATGTTTTGCTAAAGCTAGCATTTTTTTGACACGTTAATGGCGCGTGGCCAGGTGGTTATGAAGTTCGCTTCGTAAGTACAAGGTCCGTGGTTAGCAAGTTTCTTTACCGCAGCTGCGGATCAACCTAAACCATGTGAGAAAAATTCGGTAGGCAATGCCGGTATTGATTTGTTGAGTTCATGTTTTTGAAAGTAGTAACCGGGAAATTTTCTTCGCTAAATTTAAATGTAATAGAAAAATCAATTTTTTTAGAAATTAATGTCTGACGTCATTAAAGTTAAGACTGGATCCACAATGCAATTCAAATATTGTGATTTTCTGAACATCAGTGTTTGTTCGGTGAGTGAGGCCACGGAACCGTTTGCTGTGAACGTTTACAATCCCATTGCACGACCTATTGAAACATATATTCGAATACCCGTAACTACAAAAAATCTGCTTGTACTAGGACTTAAAGGTCAACCAATAAAATCTCAAATTGTTTCACTTTCAAGAAAAGGTCATAAGTTGAGACGACATTTTAAAGGACAAGCTATGTTTGAGCTTGTGTTTCACGTATGCGCACCAGCTCTTGGATTTAATACTTATTTTGTAAAGCACACCATAGCGAAAAAGTATGCTGAATTTCTACCACGGCTTTCACACATCGCTATACTAAAAACAGAGTATGACTTCATAGAGAACAATCTACTAAGACTGGAATTTTCTCTTGAAACAGGAAGATTGGTGCGTATGATCAGAAAAGATCGTAAATTAAGTCTAAGTGTCGATCAGCAATTCTTTTGGTATAACGGAAATACAGGAGATGAGGAGAGTCGTCAGACTTCTGGCGCTTACATATTCAGACCAAATAATACTGAACCCTACGAAGTTTGCGATCTTAATAAAGCTAAAGTACAAATCATAAAAGGCCCTCTTGTTGAAGAAGTGAGACAAACATTTGGTCCTTTTATCAGTCAAGTCATTCGTTTGTACCGCAACGTCCCCTATGCAGAGTTTGAACATACGGTTGGACCAATCCCCATCAAAGATGGTCTCGGTAAGGAGATCATCACACGATTTGACACCAACATTGAGTCAGGAGGTTTATTTTACACAGATGCAAATGGACGCGAGATGAAGGAGAGAAAACGTGATTACAGAGCAACATGGAAGTTGAACATTACTGAGCCTGTGTCTGAAAATTATTACCCCATAAACAGCCGCATTTACATTAAAGATTCTTCTGCCCAGTTGACTGTTATGTCAGACAGATCACAAGGTGGAAGTAGCATTCGCGACGGACAAATTGAAATAATGTTGCATCGTAGATTACTTGTGGATGATTTCCTTGGTGTAGGTGAACCTCTAAACGAGCCAGGAATTGATGGAAGAGGACTTATAACAAGGGGTAAACATCGTGTATTGTTAACCACACCAGACGAGGCTGGTCATCTTCATAGACAACAGGGAGAACTGATGCTACTGCAACCCATATTAAGGTATATTCTTTTCAAACTTTTTTGTCTGCGATTCTTTTACTAATGCAAATAGTAATTAGTAGGGGGGATCTGTATTTTCAGATAAACGGGTACTAGCTCCTAGTCAGGGCGCTGGGGGCAAAAAAATATTGCAAAATGGTGGAAATTTGTGAAAACCACATAAATCCTTCGTCATGATATTCCAGCAGCGACAGTTTTTTCCTCGAGGAAAACAACAACAAAATTAGAAACATTCGAAGGTTGTTAATTTCTTTATAGAGCAAATGTTTTTTAATATTCGAAATATTTTAATACAGCGGGAAATTTAAAAATAATTGCATTGACAACGCCAAATATATTTCATTAAAAAGTGTGTTTTATAACTACAGTTCTTTCGCGCACTTTTTTTATCAGCAACACAAACCTGATATGGTTTAAAAAGTACAATCTGAATTTTAATTGAAGCAGTATTTTCCAATATATCTAACTCTAAGAATTATCCAAACCCTAACCATAAACGTTTAAACTGACATGTGATTTCAATAGGCGCCCCAGTCTACCGAGCAAGAAAGTGAATTTGATCTTCTTAAATCAACAAGTAAGCAAACATTGAGATTGGTAAAAGACAGGAACTTTAGCATCATTGAGTTCCAGTGAGATTTTTGTTTTGTGTAAAAAAGCGTGTATGTGACTTTCCGGAACAGACGTAAACATCGTTCCACACAGCGAGTAAAATTTTTTGGAGAGTAGTCTAGTAATTTTTGTTGTGTGCATTGTATATTTAGAAAGAGCGACAAGTTAGTATTTATTTTGTTCTTTGTATACTTTAGCTTTGCTTCAAATGTTTCATTTGATATTAAATCTCTTTCAAAACTTATCCCAACCTATTCTGGTTTATCGAGATCTTTACCTGAAAACGTTCATTTGCTGACAATGGAGACAATCAAAAGCGATGAAATGATTTTAAGATTTGAGCATTTTTACGAAAAAGATGAAGACCACAAACTATCGAATCCTGTTAACTTTCAATTGGACGGCTTGTTTACAGATTTTAACATTGTCAACATCACGGAAACCAATTTGTCTGCCAATCAGCTATTAAAAGATAAGAAGATGATGAAATGGAATACAGACGAAGAAGTCGCTGAAAACTCGTTTGATGGTTTTAACATTGAGTTGAATCCAATGCAAATTCGAACATTTATTGCCAAATTTAAACATGTCTAAAGTATCATCATTTAGACGGGAATAATTTGAAAGGAATGAATGAAATAAGAACTTTAACGTGAAATTAAAATATAATTAAAATAATTCTTGAGGTGTTCTTAAATTAGGATAAGATAATGACGTGTAAGAGCAAACTTTAATTTTCAAAATTGTATTTTGATGTTAAATTTTTTTGGTTGTTTTTTGCAGCGATATCATTTAGCTTAATTTTAACGGACTATGCGATCAAAAGTATGCTAATTATTTTTGTATTCTATTTTTCAGCCCTACGTAATAAATTTGTATTGTGAGTTGAAGGGGAATGTTCTTCTATGGGTGCGAACTATACACAGTAGCAGTCATGCACAGATTTTGCTGTATTGGGACATATCTAACTACAAAACATAGAGTTTTAGTTCAGTTTAAGATTAAAATTAAGATTCGCACATAATTTTTAACTTTGATTTACTTAATGTATTCTTATAACCATCTATTTTTCTTTTCCTGAAATATATTATGTTGCTAAGTTTTTTACAGGCTCGACTGTCGCTTACTGCTTGCTCGTTGACTGGCTTGTTGGCGATGTGGGCGGAAAAGCAAAATTTGGTTCGTCAGTTTGTGTATTAATTTAAAATCAACCTTTTAAGCACATTTGTAACGATCAGTTATAATAAGACAACCAAATGGGACTACAAATGTCTACAAGTACTACGAGTGACTACGAATGTGACAACGAGTGACTACGGATGACTACGAGTGATTACGAGTCCATGCTACGAGTACTACGAGTGACTACGAGTGACTACGGATGACTACGAGTGATTACGAGTCATGCTACGAGTACTACGAGTGACTACCAGTGATTACGAGTCATGCTACGAGTACTACGAGTGACTACGAGTGAATGACTACAAGTGACTACGAGTTGTATTACGAGTACTATGATTGGAAATCAATTTACCAACAGCAACTATGTTTTCTTGTAACATGTATCATGTACATGCATACAAAAACAAATCAAAGAGGGTAAATGAAAAAAATAAAATAATAAAAAAAAATATGGAAAATACTCTCAGTGTTCTCAACATCCCAAAAAATCTAACGAAAAGGGAGAAATAAAAAATACAGAAAATGTTCTCATTTTTGTCAATATCTATTCCAATAGCTAAATTATGTGTTCCAACGCAGCATCCGTAAGCCATCGCATTTTTTACCCGATTGGGTTCAAAAACAAAACCATGTGTGAATTTTTTTGGATCATGAGGAAAGAGCTTGATTTAACACAACTGTAAAAAAATATCTAAAAAAATATGACCTGTAAAATAAATATTTCAAAACTACGAAAATGTTATTGTATTAAGGTGATTAATCCACTTGTTGCTGATTGCAATATTCTCTCCAAATTTCTGGGCAAGATCATTTAAGATATATACATTCCCATCAAAATACGGATTTTTTCTAGTAATATGTTTATGGATGGATGATAGTACGTTGGCGTGAAGTCAGCGTTATAAAGTAAATATCCATCAAGTTTTCTTGCCTCTTATCCTTCTATCGATTTGCCCGGCTATAAAATTATTTGAATACTGGTTATACTTATCAGCAAATCTCAACAACCATAACATTTCGATACATTGCTCGACTCTTCAATAAAATAATATTTGTAAGGGCTCATATCAGAATGCCATTGCTGATCCATAGGCAATAAAACTGAAGTTTGGCGGAGTATACAGAGTGGCTGTTATTGGTTGCATTGGAGTAATTAAGTTGTGTGTTAATAAGAGCGGGTTGCGATACCAGTATAGTCGATTGACAAGAAAAATGATCTGCAATGGATCTTCAAAATCAGGACGGTAGGGGGTTACTACGTTTTGAAGTCCTAAAACATTCTCCACAACTGATGTCGTACACTTTTCTTTTTTTCGCTTTTTGCTGCTTTCGAAACTTTCTCGTGGTATTGATTGCTTCTGTCATGGATGCTTTACCTTGCATTATTTTTCTATGTGCTTCTACTAATTATTCGAAACAATTACCAATGTTGATACTGACAGCCAGAGCATGTTGAGAGATCTTGTACCAATTAAAGATACGGTAATTTTTATTTTTTCCTTTTGGTTAAATGATGTGGTGTATATCATACAAGCTCTTAATGGTCAAAAATTATAATTTCATAATCAATATTCATAAAACAAAAACAAAAACAAATAAGATAATTCTTTTTAAGTAAAACCCTCTTTTTTCTGCAATAATCTGTGTTAATCACGCGTAAGAACATCTCCGTATATTGACCCCTTTACATTTTTACGAAGGCTGGGTCGAGTTTGAATTATGACATTTAACAGTTTAAAAAGCTGTTTGGTGTTAGGGATTAGATGTAATCACATGAAGAAGTATTTACTTTTAATACTTTAATATGCCAAACTGTGCTGCCATCGGCTTTACAATTCGAAGGAGCGATAATAAAAAAGACAGAAAAAGATAAAAGGAGAAAAAAATAAGGAGGTAGATAAAGAAAAGCTAACGACGAAAGACGAAGATAATAATAAAAGAAAAATTCGGGTAGTATTTTATCAGATTCCCAGTGTGAAAAAAAATAAAGAGCTTCGAAAAAAATGTCGGCTTCAGTCTTACATTGTTTTCCTAAAAAGAAAAACCTTGAAAACCCCCGTCTTGATTTCCTAGCACACGTTCTCATTTGATTTATCTAAATAAAATAAAACAACCACCGTTGTGTTTTTTGTGATATTGTTTTGGCAGTAGCAAATGGTGTCATGATTTTCATCATCGTTAGAACTTGAATCGCTTCAAATTGGTTCCATACACAACTAACACTGTATTTTCAAAGAAGTAATTTGTTACAGATATGAAATGAAATATAGCTAGAAAAAAAGTAGATTCATCTAGCAAACCGGTGTAGCCTGTGTTGTGAATCTTTCACGGGATGCATGTTTTTAACTGTGAAACGTCATACTTGAGTTAGAACCCAACTTTCTTTTTCCGACGCGCTTTTTCAAAAACGGAGCATTTTCAAAAAGTTTGTGTCAACATTACAGGCATGTCCAAAACTCTAAGTTTAACGAATTAGTTTTTCTGTTTTTATAAATACAAACACGTGAAATTATAAAATAAAATGAAAAATCCCTTTAACTGTCCGCATTTTAGGCTCAGTAGATGCAGCTTTTGTTATTGCAAATCATAGTCATAAGAAAGAGAGATAGTCTGGGTACCGCCGTGATTGAGCTCCGCTCCGGTACCTGACTCGCGTTCAAAAATTTGCTAGTGCCCAGTCTACTTTTAGGGGGACCGAAAAATCAAAAACAGACGGGAAGCTTTGTATGCGCTAGGTACTTTGCTGAACTTCCCATGTCCCATTGAATGTCCCATTAGATAGCTTGTTCTAGCCACATTCCTCCAATCTTAGACCAAGGCAGCAAAAGTACATTAGCTACTAAATATATCTACAGACAGTACTTCCCTTCCCACTTACGACCAATGTTTTATAGTAAGTAAATAAATAAGTAAAGTAAGTAAATATGTTTTTTGTCAATTGTATGTTAAAAAAGTTACAAAGATTAATTAAAATGTGGGAATGTGGGAATATGACATTGTGGGAACATCACAAAAGAAGCGGTGTAGTAGACATTGCCACCTTGTAGTTCAGGAAATCAACTTTTTTAACCCTGTTGGTGAGCATACCCCAGCGTGTATTAATTGAAATTATTTCTATATTGACATCTATATTTTTTATCAAAGCGTTTTAAATTCTGACAAGCAGTTCTTGTGCAATCGTCAACACGTATATACTGAAAATTTTATATATAATTTCCCTTTCCCTTGCTTGACCCGATGCCGGATACCATTCTTGCTTCTTCTTTTGCTCAACGGTTTCTAATAAATGCATCAGGTTCTAAAAAAATATATGTTACTGGTCCATGGGATATTGCTACACCTTTTATTACTGTTATGAAAACTTATTCTATAAAATAAAATTGCTGAGTGATTGTTTTAGCTGGACAGTGTAACAACGGGCTCTTTCCAGTATTTTTATTTAAACGGAAGTTAGGATAGTTTTTTTAAAACAGGGCATAATGACTAAGGCTATTAAACTTATATGGTTGTACGGCATTGTTTATCTGTACTAAGCGCTCATCCTGGATTAAAAGTCATTCTCCTGTGACTGTGCGCAAATAGAGCATTTAAACTGTAAACATTATATTGTCCAATATGCAAAATGCTTCACGGTTTATTGGAAGGCTTTTCTTCACTTGAACATTAATGGCTGTGATGGGAAATCATCAAAAAACTGTTTTGTAACCTAATTCTTTCCTACTCATTCTCTGTCATCCACACACCGTAAGGCACAAGAAGGTGGGAATATTCTTGCGAAAGTCTATAATTTCCTTCGCCATATATTGCTTTCGCAGCATTCGTATACATGCCAAGATGCCGCTGTTTCAGTATTTTTAAGGCTTCAACGAGGGAGACATTTTTATGCGCAACTTTCTCACCCGCGTCAATTTCAGCTGCGTCCAATCGATGCAGTTTTGAAAGTAATCCCCCTGAAATGATATTTTTCACGGTTGAATTTTGTCATTTTGCTTTTCATTTTCTCGGCTTTAACCTTTTTGGCTGCTGTGAAAACACGTACCTACGTGGCTTTTCTCCTCTCCCTGGGTGCGTGGGCCTTTAGAACTTTAAACGGACTGAAAAAAATCACTCTAAATTAACGTATCCCCTTGCTCCTAGTTCCTTGTGTGTGGGATTTAAAAAAAAAGAGGTAAAATTGTCCCATTTCTTGAGAGTCTTTGAAGTTAATTTGTTTTTAGGACCAACCTGAAGTTTCCTGCTAACGTCCTGCGATCAACGCAAAAATAATTTTTTACGCAATATAGGTAAAAAAATAACTTTGTAATAGAAAAGGACGAGTCAAAAAATAAAAATAGAAAATTACAAAAAAAAACATTCTTCATTTTTTTCCAAATTAAGTGATTACCTTTGAATATAATATACAAAATTTACATATATTAAACATTTTCAAATTATAAATTTTCTAAAAAAACCCAACCCTGAAAGACCTTGCAAAAGTAGTCTACAGGGCTCGCGACCGAATAATTCACATTACACATTTAAATATGTTTGCGTTTTGATAGCAGATTAGAAATGTCAAAACAATCACAGTCCAACAATAAAGTCCAGGGCCGTTAAGCAGACAGAATTACTGACCGATATCTCGCTTTCATACGTCCAATATGACTTAGTCTGTTATATGGACAAGCGGCCTGTCTCAATGACAAGATGATGAAAAGAAAGTTTCTCATACAAATACAGCCTCTTGTTGGCAATAATTTTAATGTAAAATGTAATAAACTCTATTGGTTAATATTTTTTGCTCACGATAAAAAAAAA
Source organism: Hydractinia symbiolongicarpus (assembly GCF_029227915.1). Taxonomy (NCBI): domain Eukaryota; kingdom Metazoa; phylum Cnidaria; class Hydrozoa; order Anthoathecata; family Hydractiniidae; genus Hydractinia; species Hydractinia symbiolongicarpus. The sequence continues at coordinate 11,568,495 of NC_079882.1, read as the reverse complement.
AAAATTGCGGATAAAATACCAGAATAAAAAGACCGAAGACTAGGGATCGGTTGAATCAAAATCTGCAGAATAATTTTTGTGAACTTCGGTGCATCCAATATGTTATGAGTTGCAAAAAAAACTATTCACATAAAGCGTATTTGCGACCGATAGTACTCGATCCCTTTTTTTTTCATGAAAAAAAAAATGCGATTTTAATTTAGTTGGTTAGCAATCTTTGAGACCAGAAGCTCACCATTGTATAAATATATATAAATAGCGAGGCACACATGCATTAATTTAAAAATATGATATTTTCTAAAGTTCTCTAAAATTCATCCATGTCATTTAAAAGACCCTCTTCACTGTCAGACCACGTCCGTCTAGGTTTCTTTCTCAGTTTGCCTTGCAGTTTGTCAAGAATTGAATTATATTTTTTTGTTTTACGCTGTTCAGGTTTAAGCTCACCATCTTCAGTATATGAAGGCTTCTTGTACCTAAATACAATTAAATTTAGTAGAAAAAAATTACAATTCGTTTAAATAAACAAATACAGACAGATATACATTCACTACTTGTATTGATATTATAAAGAGACACACTTTATTTTAATAATCCAGTCATTTTAGCTTAAGTATCCCTCTACCCCGAAACAAATATAAACTTCAATTTAGCATATGCTCTATAATGTAAAAACATCGAAGAAAAACTCTGGTAACAAGTTTACATCTTGCTTTACTGGTCACATGCGATTATCAAATATGAGTGTAAACAATGAAACCATAAAATTTTTTAGACAATCATGAAAACCTTATATTTTCTTAGAATATTACATAAAAAAAATCCCTATTAATAAGTCTTAGGAAAAATGACTTGACTAGTTTAGCCTTATAAAGAAAATTTTAACTAAAAAAGGTCACGAACATTTTTCAATACAAAGTATTTAGAAACGAAAAACTTGCACACAGAAACAAAAACAGGGAAATACACTTAGTGAGAAACAAACTTACGTTTTTAGAAATAGCGAGGAGCAAACAACAGAAACAGACGACATTGCCATCGCCAAAGCAGCCATCCATGGTTGTAATACGAAATGAATTGGTAGGAATATCCCAGCCGCAACTGGGATTCCGATTAAGTTATAAACAAGAGCAAATATAAAGTTGATTTTTATTCTATTGACAGTTTTTCGTGAAAGATCAATAGCTGCTACAACGTCCATCAGATCATTCTAAAAAAAATAATTTTTTTTACGATGAATGTATACAAAATAATTGTATTTTAGCGGAAATTTATTTTTACGAATTGACTAGATTTCAATTTTTCGTGGCAATCCATTTGCAAAGATTACTTTTGCGATCTGATAGCATAAGTTGAATTTTTAGTTTTGGCGGATTAAAATCTCTATAATTTTTTATCGGACATTATATTTTACGAAATGGACGAAAAAAGTCAAATTTTCCGAAAAAAATCATCTCGCGAAAATTCATTCCTTTAGGTAGCAAAGATTTACAGGAACAATTAAAAAATACGTATTTCTCACTTTAATAAGAACAACACTAGCTGCTTCAACTGCAACATCTGTTCCTGTTCCTATCGCTATTCCGACATCTGCTTGCGCCAGCGCAGGCGAGTCGTTGATCCCATCACCCACCATCGCGACAGTACAACCACGCTTCTGTAGCATTCTAATCTTATCAACTTTGTGAGATGGTAGAACCCCAGCATAAATTTTGTCAATATTTACCTAAAGAATAATACTGTTATTTATAACAGATGGTTGTACTACTTCACAAGTTGCATAACCTAAAAGCATGCTATTAACCTCAACCTTTCGTCGATATTATCGGGTTGAAACGTAACACTCTCGAACAATCAGCTAGCCTGCTAGATGATGTTTAAAAAATATTTTGGTGCTAATGACGATTGGTGTTCCTCGCTCGGATACTGGGTTGTAGAGGGAGAGAAAAAGACTAGTAAAAATGAACACCAACAAGTATAAAAAAGCAGGAGGGTCATCAGTTTTCTTACGAAACTGAGTATAACTTACCTGTCTTGCGATGACTTCAGCAGTCTTTTGGTTATCGCCTGTCAGAAGAATAACAGTAGTTCCCATCTTTCGTAAAATACCGACAGCCTTGCATGCATCATCTTTGACAGAGTCAGCAAACGCAACAAGGCCAGCCAACTTCCCTAAGCGTAGAAACATTGTTACAGAAATTTTTTTTCTGAGTTAGCATAGATGTTATAAATTCTGTACTCAAAGTTAGCTTTCGTTGGTAAAATAATAGTGAACCATGAATCTAATTTTTAATCGAATTAAGTTAGAACAACTATTTGTAAAAACATAGCAAGTAGTGAGTGATATTACCATTAACAGCTATAAGTACCGCAGTTCGTCCTTTTACTTCGTACGAATTCATAACAATTTCAACGTCCGATTCAACGTGTATACCATTCTTGTTCATAAAAGTCGGTGTACCAATCAGAACTTCATATGTAGTTGAAGCGTCTGACACGCGTCTACCTAAAGCGCAAGAGAGAAAGTGATGCAACATTGTGTTAACTAGCAGGGGTCACACTGGTGCAATATGCGCATTGTATCATTGCAAGGCAAGCAGATTTAATATTATTCACATGATTTCATGAATCAATTTATGAATTTCATAATTTTTTTTTTTACGTAGAACTTTTTGTTTGTTGTTTGAACGTTTTCTTTCAAATTGTTTTTATTTTTTTTATGTCAAGCTTTTATATAAATGCATGCAGGTCATTTTTCTAGTAAAAATTGAAAATATGCGAAAAAACTTCGCGAATAACGTATTTGCCTTGATGCGAACCTTTACAAAGCCCCTATGAAATATGTCTCACAACATAAAAACACAACATCATTTCATAATATACCTTCAATTGCAGCAAATTCGACTTCATCTAATCTGTATCCATCCGCTTGCACAGACACTGGTAATTCATCATGACCACTCTCGTTGAAATTATGCTCATCAATATTTCTCACGTTGCATTTGACCCCATGACCTGCATAGGCTTTGAAATTAAATGCCTCTCCCAAAGCATCTTTTCCAAGAATCTAAAAATACACAGCAAAAATGACGTAAAGCACTAAAATTAAAACGACACCAAGAAAATAGGTAGTCAACTTACATCTAACACGTACTGTTTTAGTGCAGCACCCAGTGGGTGCTCGCTGTTGGATTCGGCCGTCCCAATAATAGCTAGAAAAAACTTCCATTGCATTTGAATGAATAACTTCGATGCGATCACTTGTGGTTTGCCGTGAGTCAATGTACCAGTTTTATCAAACACAACTGTATTCACCTATATAATAGTAGCGAAAAAAAATAAAATCATACAGAATGGAAGAAGCAATGTCAACTAAATAAAGGTTTTTATATAGAAATTTGTAATTACCCTATGGGCTCGCTCCAACGGTTCTCCTCCTTTGATTAAAATACCATTCAATGCTCCAATACCTGTACCCACCATAACAGCAGTTGGTGTAGCAAGCCCAAGGGCACATGGACAAGCAATACACAAAACAGATATCGCGCAACGGAAAGCAAACTGGACGACGATTTCGGTATGGCCAGTAAGCGAAGACTGAAGTATAAGAAAAAATATAAATCTAATCATCATATTATTATAATCATCATAACTAATTTTCGTGGAAAGATTTGTCCATTTCGCGAAAATATTTCAAGATATATACTGGCAAAAATTACCTTCCGCGAAAAATCGAAATCTGCAAAAATTAATTTTAACTTTTTTTTGACTCTTAAAAAAATCCTTTCCGCGAGACGAGTTTTCTAAAGGTACATCGCTAAAAAATTGTGTCATAAGTTTTACAAACACACAAGTTTCAGCAAAACTGAGTAAATTAAAATAAAAAAAATAACATTTCCGGACCTGGTTGTGTTTTAGAACAACATCGTAATGTTTCTCGCCAACCACAACCCAAATCACCAACGTCAATGTTGCCAAAAGGACTATTCCAGGTACAAATACTCCAGCGATACGATCAGCAAATCGTTGAATAGGAGCCTACAGTGCAACAAAAATTTAACATAAAATATCTGTCGGAAAAGGTCTTGTGGGAAAATAGCTATCATAATATAAGGAAACAACTACATTTGTCTAGCACACAATTTCTGCATAACAGTCACTGAAAGGTGCCCAACAAAATTTCGTTAGGCCACTGAATTAGGTGTAATTTAATATCTTCCCATCTGTAAATATATACTCTTCAGGAAAATTATCCATCGGGCAAACCTTCCGTCACTTTTCCACGATGGTTTCCACGATTAGATTTATCTAGTAAACATCACGAAAAACATTCCTACCTTTGACGTCTGTGCGTCCTCCACTAATTTCACTATTTGTGACAAAGCACTGTCCTGTCCGACATTTGTCGCCTTAATTAACATCGCACCAGATTGATTGACAGAGCCTCCAATGACAGTGTCATCAATCTTTTTCGTGACAGGCATTGATTCACCCGTTATTAACGACTCATTTACTGTTGAAGAACCATACACCACACGGCCATCACAAGGGATTTTACCTCCTGGTTTTACCTAAATAACAAACGTCTTTTCTTAACACTTGCGGTGGGGCTGTCGCTTTCAACGTAGAAAGTCGCGTGCTTAAAAACTGGCAAATTAGCGCGAGGCTTGATATTTCAGAAGTTTGTCCAGTTGAACGGTTGCTGTGCTTGCAGGGCTTATGTAGTTAATAACGGCAGTACCAATAGAAACTTTACGGTTATCCTAGGTAGGGTACTACTGAAGAAACCTACCAATAAAATATCATCAGTCTGCACCAGTTCCACTTCAATAACTTCCTCTCTAAAAAAACCAGAAGAAGCTCCGTTAAACTCAATAAAAACTAAAGGACCCTGCTGTATAAAATTAGAGCTCGTAAGAGAAGACAAAAATTTCAACTTATATTTTTGTCCAGTACTTGCGCATTTCACAAAGACTACTTTTGGCATATTTTCCAGACTTACTTTTCAACATGGAAAGTTCTTTCTGTTACTGTTACCAGCACAGCTTCAGCAGGTTGAAGAGATAGTAATCTACTAAGAGCTTCGGATGTTTTTCTTTTAGCAATATGCTCGAGCCAACGTCCCAATGATACAAACGTGAACAGCATGGGTGGTGTCTCAAAAAATGTCTTCGGACTCGTCTTCGGTTTTTCAAATAAAGCAACAACCAAGACTGTTACCTAAATTGAAATGTAATTCAAAATAAAAGAAGCATATTAACAATACTGCTATGCTTTGAAAGTAACTTTTTCTTTCAAATAATATGCTATATGCAATACTCACTGAGTAGATATAAGAAACGCCAGTAGCTAATACAATCAGAACATCCATATTCGCACTTCCATGTTTCACCGATTTCCAAGCTGATACGTAAAAGTACGTTCCACCAAAAAGCTAAAAATATAATAATCTTATTCGTTATTATAACACGAGAGATTTTTTATCAGGTATAAAAGAACATTTATTTCTTGTCAAAAAATTGAACACATATTTGGGCTGTACTTTATAGCAAACACCACTGCACATTAGCTTCCCACATGTAACAAAGATAATAGTTTGAGTGGGCCTTAAACCTCTTACTTGCAGTATCAACTGTGACAACAACTTGATACTGTTATCCCAGCACATAACTCATTTGTTTTACCAAGATGTTACCTGCACGATTGAACATAGAACACACAGAATTGTATTCTCTAATGATAATCCTGCTACCAGAGTGACATCTTTCACATCATGTTTTATCAACACCATGTATGTCATTGTTATTATGAAGACTGGAACTCCAAAACAAAGAGAAAAGAGAAAGGATCGTTTCCAGCTAAGAGGAAATGGAGAAATAATTTTATTGCATGCCACAAGCCAACAACTTTAAATGTTGGAAACATTAGTGGCATTGATAAACATTGAACAATAACAATAAAAATAGCACTATATAAGTACTGTAACCAATGTGCATATTTTATATCGCTAGCCTTACAAATATTGAAGGATATACCCTGTCTATTATTTCCAGAAGGGGCAATGGCTTCAATTGGGAGTCCTAGGGTATTTAATGCTCATTTTGAGCTACACAGCAACTTCCAACGGCCCACACAGTGTGCCATCTCCCTAATTTCCCTCACATGGCTTAGGTTAACCTGTGGCTATGGTAACATTTACTCGCCCATATTGAATCGCCGCCAAGGGGAATCAAACCCCAATCTCCCGCACAAAATGCAAGAGTTATAATCACTCCATATTAAAACATATGTTCACTTAGTCAATTACATAAGTCATAAATTTCTTACTGTTTTATCTCATAAGCGTGACTCAACATTTCTTCTTTTTTTTTAACATTGTGCAATCTAGCTGTAAAACCAAGATCTTCGATGGCCCTTTTGATGTCTCTGGAGCCACATATAGTTACATCATGTATACACTTGACATAACCAAGACTCACATCCACATTTAGCACACCATTTTTCTTTTGCAGACTGCTTTCAATTAAGTAACAGGAACTTGGTCCAGAAGTCATTCCAAATACCTATGACAGATTTTTGGAAACAAAACAATACAACTTGATTTATCCATAAAAACAGAAAAGATTTTTAGAACGAAGTCTCACCTTAAATTCAACAAGCTTTTCTTTTATATTTTCAGTCTCAAGAAATTCTGCACCAAACCCAATATCTTTGATGTATTTTTCTATCTCATTGTGATTAATTAAGTCGGCATAATACAATATGTCTGCTTTCTGTGCCATCAATGAGATCATGATGCTATCGATACCTACAAAACATGTTTTTTATACTCAACAATCTATTTGTGTTCCTTCTGAATCAGCATGCAAAAATTAATAAGACATAAATAAAGGAGCAGAAGTAAGGCTTTTACACAAATTTAATATCGGGAAGAAAAGCTCTTTCTTTTGAATAAGAAATAATACTTTGAAATTGAAACCATGCTAGTCTTGAGGGTCACATGGTACAAACGTTTCTTAAAATAGAGCTGCTTGAGATAACAGAACTAAATATATATACAGTTGTGCAAATAGTGGTTTTGTTTGGGATATTACGGGCATTTAATTTATCTGTTTGGTGTAGTGATAACCACATAGTTACATGCAGGTCAATATTTATGTAAATAAATCAGTAACCAATCAAGCTTGAAAATAAGGGTGTGTGTCAGTGAGCTCAGGACCTAATTTTTACGCCCAAGATCTGATTTAAGACAGGATAACATCCGCACACACCAACAGTGTACGAAACTTGTTTTTAGATTTTTCACTGCTTGTACTTAATCTTAGATTAACAATGCTGATCTGTCCAAAATAACAAATCACTTATGTTTCACTAATTACTTAAGTTAACTTTGTCATCCTGCTGGTCAAAATTATTTTGTTTGTGTAGCAAACAGGTGTATAATTTAATTACAGTGGCACAATACAGGACCAAAATTCAGTTGGGTGAAGTAAAAGTTACCTATCATTTAAGGATAATGCTAAATGTTTCTTTATTTATTTTTAGCAAAAAAATCTCAAATTTCTTTAGAAAAGGTTGTAAAATGAAAATAAAAAAAATCTAGGACAAAGGGTAGAATCATCCTTATGGCAATATAACACTAGTGATAAGGCTGGGAAAAATTCCTTGAAAGTTGGACTGTCATTACAAACAGCTACCATCTTTGGCTGACAGCAGGTATGATAATATAGATACGCTAGTCGGTGGCCTGTGGATAAATACAGAGAGTCGTCCATCCCTTAACACAATGTTTTGTGTGTCTTGCTACTTGCAGTACCATTTTGCACAAAGACAGACAGCTAGTATTGTAGAGATATTCAATTTGCTAACAAGGTAAAGAATAAACTATATTGGAGCAACAAGTTTAGGAATTCAATGGTTTAGGCTATTTAAAAAAAAAGCGTAGAAAAAAAAGGCAATCAGAATAGTAAAAACAAATAAATTATTTACCTATTTTCTTTTTCATTTCCCTTTCAATTTTACCAACACATGAAGCACATGTCATTCCAGTTACATGGAAATACGACCGTGTTAGTTTTCCACTTTGAACTTTGCCATTCAGCAGATCATCTGTGGTTTTGTTTAGTGGCAACTTCACTTCCATATACTCACCCTGCTTTGTGAAAACTACAGGAGCATCTTTTGAGATATTTTGACTTCCTTTATTAAAAAACATACATTTAAGTAAGACTGCCTTTTTTCTACTTATTACCCGTGCAGTGAACAGAAAAAATATTTTGTGCATAAAAAATTTTTGTGGAATAACAATGTTAACATATGTCAAGTGCATTAATTTTAGCATAAGTTCAAAATTCCCTCACAAATTACAAAGAAAAGAAACAGTGTCTTCATTTTGCATGTAACTTTAGTACTAACATTCATGCACAAACAAAAATTAGTGAACAGAAAGGAAACAATTTTTTACAAGCAGAAACTTGTGCGAGTTTCTGTTTATGATTTTATTTATTTTATAAATTATAATGATTCTGACGGTACTCGCAAATAAATTATTTCCTCCCTTTAATTATTTCCTGATTTTTTTTGGAAAATTAAACATTTGCTCCTTAATCTTAACTCACCTTGTTCATTTTTACTAAATGATGCTTCAAAGCCCATATCTTCAATTTGCTCACACAATATTTTAACATTAGTATTTTTCCTAATAAATTTAATTTCAGCATTTTTACTTTCTAATGACACGTTTATACTTTTAACGCCATCTTGTTTCAACATCATTTCTGTGATGGTATTTACACAAGATTGGCAAGTCATGCCTTCTATATTAACAGTCGCTGATTCCACAGCTGAATCAAATGCATCAAATCCCATGTCACAGATGGCTTCAACCAATGAATCTTCCGTTTCTTGTGTATTATTATATTCAATTGCAGCAGTTTTATCATTCAATGATACAGATATATTTTTTACACCTGCTCTTTCACCAATCATGCTTTCAATGCTATCGACACATGATGTGCAAGTCATACCTTCTATGTGTATTGTAACAGACGTGAAATTATTATCCAACTTTTTTTCTGTGACATCAAATCCCATATCCTCTATGGCTGAACATAACTCCTTCACAGAAGTGTTTTCATTGTTGTATTCAATAACTGCTTGTTCGTCCTCAAGACTAACTTTAATGTTAACAACACCATCATGTTTTGACATTACACTTTCAATGCTGTTCACACAAGACATGCAAACCATGCCAGTGATTGATAATGTGACTGTCTTTTGCATCATTGTAAGCACAATACATCCATAAACTTTTTTTATAGTATTTTCCTTTCTAAATAAGAGTAATTAAATGCATATACTTGAAGAAACCACAACTGCAGAAAAAACTGGGCAAAGATCTTCATTAAAACCAGCACAAAAATAAAAAAAAGAGAACAAAAACAGTATTGTTTAATTAGTTGTTTTATTTGTATTATTGTTTTAATAATGATTATCCATATTTATTTATTTATTTTTTTTACGTAAGGAGCATTCGCAATCTTCACAATGTGTGGTATGTTTTAGTTACACAACTAACGGAGATGCACCATGGAAGGACTTGCATAAAACCTTGCTAATCCTACAAGATGTACATTATTATTAAAACTAATCTGGTTTATTCAAGTTCTTAAAGCTGATATAAAAAAGTAATATATACATGTATTTATTTAATATATTTGTTTAAATGGTAATCCATTTCTATATCAACACTTTTATGTAATCAGCTGATTACATAAGGTTAGAAAAACTTTTACAAACCACATAAATAAACTAAAAGAAATGAAAACAACAATCAACAAAAATAAAATCATATTTGATCAACACGTTTACATAGTTATGTAATATACACTGATATTGGGAAAAGGCAGCTAAGTTTATCACCACAAGTAATTACATAGACTCTTCCTATATAAATTTAAACATTTTAAATTTGGCAAAGTACACTTGTCCACGTTTAGAGTGGACTTAGAACTTGTAGGCAATGTGGAAATTGTTGAAATAATCACGATCATTACCCCTGGCTCCTTTTAGTGCAAAAGTAGTGATCTTTATAATCATTATCAGAATGACAAAAATAGATATATATATATATATATAGATTTATATATAGACCAGGTAACTACGGTCGTAAAATAGCGGGCAGCTACATTCACTTAAACACATTACAACCTGCAATACGTAACGTGTTGCAGGCGCAGACATTCGTATCTACAATCCTCAATGTAAAATCGTAGCCAATTCTTTAGAAATAGCTGCAATTCATACGCTTCAGTGTTACTATTCACTGTCTATCCTCATTACATAATGTACAACAAAAATAAACCAAAAAAAACTAATCCCAATAACAGACTTATACCCTGTAAATAAAGGGGTTCCTATTGGCAGAAATTGTTTCTGCAGAAAAATTTTTTTTCAAAAAAATCTCTTTTTAGCACCATTTATATATCAGGGATTTCTGAATAAAACAACACAGTGTGCCATCATCTCAATTTCCCTCACATGGCTTGGGTTAACCCAAGGCTGTAGTGACATTCATTCGCCCATATTGAATTGCCAGCAAAGGGAAACTAAGAACCCTGAAATTATTTTTAATTTATTATTTTTAAATCATAACTAATATTTTCCTCAAAAATTATTTTTATGCAAACTTTAACTACCTGGCCTTAAAGGAGAACTAAAGAAAAAAACTTAGCTTATTGGTAAAAAAAGACAACATAAAAAAGTCAGTAAAATTTTTTCTAATTTTTACAGACTAAATTTTATATACATAGTCCCTTTTCACTAACTAATTTTTTAAAATACTTGTTGGGTTTATAAAATATAAAGTATACAAAATGAAGTTGTTACAACTTCACCTTTTAACACCATAATTTTAACTAAAAATATGTTTGTATCCTAATTTTTAAATCATTTGTGTTTTAACATACCAAAAAATGAAAAGCAATAATTGGGGAAAACTTAACTGGCAAAAAATAAAGTCAGTAAAAATGAGCAAAAAGTTGATAAAAAACATTTAGTTGACACAAAATATCGGCCTCTTTTTTTAATGATAAGGTATATATGTCAATCTAAGCATAACAGGTATCCATCAGGTAAGTAAGTTTTTTTAATTTTCATTACTTTTTTATGTATATATATACCATTACTTTGAATAAAAATTAACTAAAAAATTTTTGTCAAATACTTTCTCTGGATTATCCATTGTAACTAAAGAATTATTGAGATTGTTTCTCACGAATTTTTAAAGAACCTCTGAAGTTTTTAGTGGTCTTGTTAGGGTACAAATCAAATACAATAGGGTATAAAAGTCTATAATGTGTATTCTACCTGCGTGGTGGGCCACCATATGATGGATGTCAAAAAAATATATTGCATGTTGAGTGAGTTGGTGGGTCCAAAAAAATTTCTTTATCTAACCTTTTAGCCTTTTCCTGTGTGCCAATAAACATTGTTGTTTTATTAATTGTTGGCAACGAGCACATAATATCTTTGTCATTCTAGCTGTATATAAAAAACTTGAATAACAAAATAGGGTTTAGGTGACTCTAAAAATAATTTTAACATCCAGCTAACTTAATTATGTGTTTAGCCTGCCTGACTTAAAGATAACAGTTCATGTTCTCAAGCCAAGATGTTAGCTAGCTACAAATCATCCTAGTCTATTCTTGGATATCCAGATGATAAACATAATCAAATTTCAAAACAGGAAACAAGAAACTTTTCAGGGAATTAAGTAGCATATTTGGATTTAACAGCAAAAATTATATCAGATAAAAAATTGAAAGATCCTGCAATTACTACAATATGATTTATTATAATTTAAAGTTTCACCACAATAATCAACTGCAGTGAAACATTTTGGAAATGATTCACTAGTTATTTCTTCATGGAACATCAAAAATTTGGCTACTAATAGAGGCAGGTGTACTTAGTGTACAAACTTGAAAATTTGCATGTTACAAAAAATTTTGATGATGAACTTAAATATTTTGGTTATTTTTTAAAAAAACAATCAATAAATTTTAAGCATGTTAACTAGGATCAGAGAATAGCTTAACTAGGCAATATGACAGCTACCCTGGCTTAACTTGATGTCTACTCTAAGTTAAACTCATTGAATCTAGATAACAAATTTTATATAAAATGTTTATTTTTATATAAAATTTGTTATCTATTATTTTTAGTTCAGCACCATCTAATTGGTATGATTCAGAAGTAAAAATGACACAAAATAGCTGTCTGTTACAATGTCAGTAATGTGTCAATTGTCTAATTGAATTTCCGCGCCTGAAGGCGTAGGAAATTCTTTAAAACCGTTGTTTTTTCTCTCTCGGAGCATTTTTTGAGAAAAAATCGACCCTGGGATTTCACGTTCCTCTGAGAGGAGGATAGTATTGGTATAACTGACTAACTAACTAACCCTGGTCAATTGCAACTTCACAGATTTAAACCTCGTACCCAAACTCTCTAAGTACTGGGAGGTCATTTAAATGACGTTTCAGGCCAAAATTGGTATTTGTTTTCGACAAAATTTAGCACAGTTAACAAATAAAGTATGCTGAACATAATTGTGACATCATAATTTTGATTTTTGTCACCTAAATGTCATTATAGGCGAAAATTGGTCCAAGAATTAAAACTACTTCATTTTCAACAAAAATTTGCAAAGTTAAAAAAAAAAGTATGCTGAACATAATGGTGACATTAAAATTTTGATTTTTGTCACCTAAATGCCATTTTAGGCCAAAATTGGTCCAAAAATTAAAACCACTTCATTTTCGGCCAAATTTGGCACAGTTAACAGATAAAGTATGCTGAAAATGATGGTGATACAAAAGTTTGATTTTTTGTCACCTAAATGTCATTTCAGGCCAAAATTTGTCCAAAAATTAAAATACTTTATTTTCGACAAAAATTGGCACAGTTAATAAAAAAAGTGTCCTGAACATGATGGTCACATCAAAATTTAGATTTTTTGTCAACTAAATGCCGTTTAAGACCATAAACGTTTCAATCGCAAGACTTTCAACCATGAATGATAGGCTGTATTTTTTGTTAGCAATTTCTTTTAAAATGTGAATTTATTATGACACGTTTCGTTTTGTTTGCGTTTGTTGCAAGATATAATGTCACTTGTGTACTTTATCTTCAGAGCTTCATGCACCAAACCTCTTCGAATGTTTGACACGTTAACACAACGAATTAGCAAGTTGTCATCAAATATTTTTGTAGCGAGCGGAAATTCTTAGAGCCCCCAGGGCTTCTTGTTAAGTAATTTATTTCAGCACAAAAACAAAACTTTAGAATGGTAGTCCTTTGTCTTTAGTTTAGCATCAGGAGCTCTTTATCAAAAGTCAGTTGCAGTGTGCCATCCTGCGATGTCTTTCGACCCATGTTGTCCGATATTTTGAACTGTGGAAAAAAGACAACATGGGCAGCTTTCCGACAATATGGGTAAACAGGTAATTTCGCGCAGTGTGGATTAGCTAGCTGGCTAGTTTGATTTTGAAGGCGAAACTCGTATTTAACTATTCATTCTCTCTAGGTGCAATTTAGATTGAGTTTGGTATATGTTGTATCTGAACGAGACACGTATCACACTATTTCGGACGCCATTATTTATTTCCCGTCCATCATGTATACAACTCTAATATTACGGCAGACGACATACACATAAACTGGTAGACCAGCTACCGGGACAGACGATACTCACGAAACACAACATCCCTTTTCAACATAAATAAAGTTTCGTCAACATAAATAAACGTCCGTGAACATTAATAGACTTTCAGCGTTCCGTTACCGTTATTAGTCCATCACGAAATCATCAAGTCTTCGTGGTTTGTTTCGAGTTCGTTTTTTCATTTCGTTGTCAGTCTTCGCCTCGTCATCGGGCTTATCGTTGCTTCCTCTGTCGTTGTACTTTTCTGTATCGGATTCGTCGTATGCTACCGTTGCATCGCTGTCAGTATCAGCGTCGTAACTGTTATCTATAATATTTTCGTTGTGTATATCATTGTCGATTGATGGTAGCTCTAGTTCGAAGTCGCTGTCACTATCCTCAGAGCTCGTCATTTGGTTTGCACGATTTTGTATGGTGAATCGTGGTGTGTGATACGTCTTAACCTGTCCAGAGTTTCTTAGTGTATCCTTGCCATCTCGCTTTAAGAATATAGCACTCCCTTTTACCCCAGTGACGACGAAAGGTCTTGGGTCCCAGCGACTGGTGTACTTATTTTTGTGTTTCCAGCTGTTGGTGGCCAAAGCTGGTGTGCCAACCTTGATTTGGTGCGGTTTGGCACGTCTGGATTTGTCCATTAAGATCTTGGCTTGCGTCTTTTTTGTAGTATCTAGACGACGAATATCTGGTCGACTTGTTTTTCCATCGCATTCACTGGGACTGGGAAGTTTGTCCCTGAGTGTCCTATTGAACAACAGTTCGGCTGGCGTGACTCCTGTGGTGGCGTGTGGCGTGTTGCGATAATTAAGCAAAAAGTTTTGCATTACAACACGCCAGTCTTTAGCTTCTGCTATCGCCGTCTGAACGACCTTTTTCAGGTTGCGATTAAAACGCTCTACTTCGCCATTGGCCTGTGGGTGGTATGGTGTTACTCTTCTGTGGTGGATGTTGAATTCGTTCATTAGTTTTTTAAATGTGTTGCTGACAAATTGAGGTCCATTGTCGCTCACCAGTTCTTCGGGTGCCCCGTATCGGCTGAAAAGTTTTCGTAGTTTTGTGACGATGGCGGTCGATGTGATTTTATGCAGAATCTCTACTTCCGGAAATCTACTGAAGTAGTCGATACACACGAGAAGATTTTCTCCTGTCGGAAACGGGCCACACAGGTCGCAGCCTAACATTAGCCATGCTCCCCGGGGGATCGGAGTTATTTCCATTGGTGATGGAGTCTGTGCAGGACCAACCACTTGGCAAGTGTGACAATGACGTATGAAATTTTCAACGTCTGCGTTCATTGCCGGCCACCAGACCTTTGTGCGCAGACGTTGCTTAGTGCGCACTATTCCCTGGTGTCCCTCATGTGCAAGGTCGATCACGCGGTGCTTCAATTCCTCTGGCACGACAATTTTGTTGTCACACATGACAATTTCTTTCGAGACGGACAAATGCAGTCGTTGACGCTTGAAAGTGGTGACTGCTCCTTTGTCAGGAAAGTGCCCTTTGCGTAGGCACTCCTTCAGCTTCACGAGGACTGGGTCACGGTGAGTTGCTTCTTGTATGGTAGTAAGGGACAGCGCTACTGGCAGACTGGTGTTGCAAACCATGTGTATGTATCGGTCTGCCATTTTGCTGTCTTCTCTGAGTGTTTGTACGGGGTTCGATCGAGAGAGGTAATCTGCTGGGTTGTTGACTCCGGGTCGAAATTGAACAATGAAATCATACGGAAGCAGTTTCATTACCCAGCGTTCTATCCTTGGTGGTGGGTTAGATTTCTTCCCGAACAGTGCCACCAACGGTTTGTGATCGGTGTTGACGATAAACGTGATGCCGTACAGATAGATCTTGAATCGTTCAATGGCAAATAATATGGCTAGAGCTTCACGTTCAATCTGACTGTATCTTTGTTCGGCAGCAGACAGCGATCTGCTTGCATAGCTGATAGGTCGATAGGTTCCACAAGGTTGTTTCTGTGAGATAACTGCGCCTAGACCGATGGGTGATGCATCAACGGTGATCTCTGTTTCCGACCCTGGGTTGTAGTAGGCTAGACTTTCTGCTGATGTCAGCATGGATTTTAGCTTTATAAATCTTTCTTGATGTTCATTGGTCCATTCCCAAGATACGTTTTTCTTGGTGAGAACACGTAGTGGTGCTGTCAGGTCTGCTAAGTTTGGTAGGAACTTTGCACAGTAGTTGATCATGCCCAGGAATGAACGCAGTTCCTTGATGTTGGAAGGGGGTTTCAGTGTGTTCACCGCTTCGATCTTGCGGTTGTCTGGCGATAATCCTTTATCCGACAGTGTGTGTCCCATGTATGTTAGCTCTTTCTGGTTAAATTTGCATTTGTCTTTGTTGACAGTGATGTTATGTCTTCTAAGTCGTTTTAGTGCGGCTTCGGTCCGTTTTAGCAGCTCCTTTTCTGACTCTGCTCCAATGATTATATCATCGGAGATATTGCGGACGCGTTTCAATCCCTGTAGTACATGTTCAATTTCTCGTTGGTATATTTCTGCAGCTGGAGAGATGCCATATATCAACCTGGTGTACCTCAAAATCCCTTTGCTGGATGCGAATGCGGTGAGATCTCGTGATTCGTCATCCAAAGTTATTTGGTGATATCCTTGATTTAAATCCAGGGTGGTGAATATGGTACAACCATTAAATTCGTGAAGAACTTCTTCCAACGTGGGTATTTGGTAAGGTTCACGGATGATTGCAGAGTTTGCAACTCGCATGTCGATGCATAGTCGTATTCCTTTTTTTTTGGGGACAACAATGAGAGGATTTACCCAAGTAGGTGGTGTATCTACTTTCTCTAGCACCTTTAATTTCAGCAGCTTGCTTATCTCCTGATCGACTTCTTTCTGTAGCATTATCGGTAACCGTCGTGGTTTCTGGGCAACTGGTACAACAGTATTGTCTACTTGAATTTTGATCTTGACATCTTTGAGTTGCCCAAGTCCTTTGAAGCGGTCAGAGTATTTGTTGAGGAGGGTATGTAGTTGTTCCTCTGCAGACAGGATGTTGTTGACATGGTTTGTGAGTGGTCCAAAGTGAAGCAGTTGGAGTGCCATAGCAGTTTGGTACCCCATGATGTTGGTGCGTGGATTTTCCATGATGAGCCACTTCACCTGTTTGGTTATGGTATTAGCTTTGACTGTTGTCCATATGTAGCCAGTGATTGGTATTGGTTGTCCATTATAAGCAAGTACCCTTTTTGAGTATGGGTGGATATCCGGGATGATGTGCATTTGTTTGATAATCCTGCTGTCCAGGATGTTAACAGAACTGCCGCTATCAATCATTACTTCACATTCAGCATCGTTGATGTTTATCGTTGTGATGGTTGGATTTGTGTCTTTCTCTAGTGTCGACAGGTGGAAGACAAAATCATCATTGTCGGATGAGCTTGTGTCCGGCTTGACATAACGCACCTGTTTTGACTGGGTCAAACAAACTTTACTGAAATGTCCAATTTTCCCGCACTTATTACACTTCTTTCCTTGTGTTATCTCGCATTTGTTGGCTAGATGAGTAGAGCTGCCGCACCGGTAGCATTGCTGATTTTTACGGTTGATGCCTGATTTCAGTGGCTTGTTGAACGTTCGAGTAGTTCGGCTGATGTAGTTGTTGTTCTGGGTTTCCTCTCCGTCACTGTCACTGTATTTGCTATCTAAAGTAAGAGGTGTGGCAGCTTGAGCACTGCTTTCATACTGCTTTGCTTGGTGGGATGTAACTTCACTGATTCTAGCAAGAGAAAGCAACTTTTCTAGCGTGAGATCTGGCTCCCTGAGAATTCGTTTGCGTAGTTTGTTTGAGTGGCACTTTTCAATAATCTGGTCAACTAGCTCTTCGTCGGTGTTATGAAAGACACATGTTTTGGCTAATATGCGTAAGCGGGTAACATATGCATCAATATTCTCACCATCGTTTTGTTTACAGCACCGGAACACATGTCGTTCAAAGTGTTTGTTTTGTTTTGGTTCGAAAAATATTTTTAATGCCGCAGCAGCATCAGCATATGTAGTTCCCACATTTGGTAATGTTTCAAAAACTTCTTGTACATCATCCCCTGCACAATGGAGGATTAGAGCCCTTTTCCGGACGTCATCAGTAATGCCAGCAGCTATAACGTAGATGTTGAAAGAGTTCTGCCATTTTTTCCATCTGATTCCAAGGCTTGTACTGTCCCCTTGGACGTTAAACGGTTTGGGACAAGAAATGTCAACAGATTGAGCCATTCTTGTAGTAAATAACGTCTACTGTTTGTGTCCAGCAGTAAATTAAAACGTAAGTAATTTCTTTTGACGTAGGATAAGACCAACTCGCAGCGCCAAATGTTGTATCTGAACGAGACACGTATCACACTATTTCGGACGCCATTATTTATTTCCCGTCCATCATGTATACAACTCTAATATTACGGCAGACGACATACACATAAACTGGTAGACCAGCTACCGGGACAGACGATACTCACGAAACACAACAGTATACAGAATTTAATAACTGAAAATGATCAGAGAGAACACAAAAATCAGTTCCAGGCCAGGTGTAGGTAAGGAATAGGTAGCTAACTTGTGTTGAAGACTTATACCCTGGGGGCTGGTGTGGATTTTTTATGTGTTCTCACTACTAGCACTGCAGTTGATGTAAAGTTTTTTCGTCTTTGAAATGTATATATACAATCATATAAATATACCTATGTATATATATTATTAGCTAACTATTAGTTATTGAATAACTATTAGTTATTGGATAATATAGATGTTATCATGTAATGAAAAAGCGAGTTTAGTCTAGGTTACATTTCAACAGCTACAGCTGTCATCGATGGGCTGTAACTGTCAAATCGTTTAGGCTTTTGTCAGAATTTTTTAAACACATGTTCCCTTCATCTTCATCTTTTTTATTGGCTCAA
Source organism: Hydractinia symbiolongicarpus (assembly GCF_029227915.1). Taxonomy (NCBI): domain Eukaryota; kingdom Metazoa; phylum Cnidaria; class Hydrozoa; order Anthoathecata; family Hydractiniidae; genus Hydractinia; species Hydractinia symbiolongicarpus. The sequence continues at coordinate 11,549,854 of NC_079882.1, read as the reverse complement.
AATAACTGTAGTTGGTCCACACATTCTTGCTTCTAAAAGAAGATGCAAATTTCAGCTTAGTGTGTACATTTTGGAATATTTTGCTTTTACCAGTTTAAATAAGCAACTTGCTGCTTCAGCAGGATGTAACAGACGTCTAATTAACAAGTACAGTTAATTTATACTGTAACAGCATATTTAAAAGTTTTCCCTGACTGGTATGAAGGAGGGGCCATCCATAAAGTAAGTACACTTTCAGGGGTCATCACCAAAAGATTTTGGTTAATGCCGTAACAAATAAAAAAAAATTATATATATAATAAACAAAAAATCTTTTCAGAGTTATTTTCCACCAAGTAATCACAAAAATGTAAGTTTAGTTTGTATGTCTAATAATTTTGACTTACGATTCAGTCATCCAATTGGTAGGATGCCCTGTTAACAGGGAAATGCAGGTTCGAATCCTGTCTGAATCAATTTGATTGTTTGATGGCTATTATAGAGATGTTTTTTAAGTACATATTATGTTTTGTCCAGCAAAGAAAAGATATATAACACAATTTAATTTTTTGACATTGAGCTTAAATGCCAAGTAGAAATTGCTAAACAAAGGCAATCTTTTTACAACGTTTAGTATTGGTTAATTTCATTGGACTGCATTTTAATCTTTATTTGAAACCAATTTTGAATTCAACAATTAAAAATATATATATACCTGACTTTTCTTTTAAAAATTTGTACTGTTTTGTGTTTTTTTATTGGATTTGTGCCTGCCCATGTTCAGCTAGAAGGTTTAGGACAATATGGGTAAAGGCTATATGCCTGCCAATGTTGCCTGAAAAGGTTTAGATGAGGATGAGATGTGTTTCACTTTCTAAACTTCATTAAATGGCCTTATTCAGGGTCCAACAGTCCGCACTAACACAAGTAAGTAAGTAAGTAATAATTTATTCATCAATAGAAAAAAAGTGATTATATATTTTCTGAAAATTAATCAAGCGATAAAAATGTATTTACTTTATCTTGACAATATGGGTTGGACTCGGACAATATGGGTTGTTGCCATTTTTCGGGCAACATGGGTCGACTGGACAATATGGGTTGAAACAGCAGCATTGGAATTTCCTTAGAGAGTCATTTTCAGTACCGAAACGCAAAGTTTAGCTAGACTTAGATTAATTAATTTCTAACAAAGCCCCAGCACCTAAAACCCATACCCCAAATATAACTGCAAACTATTTAAGAATACATTTATCCTTTAGACAATTGACACTCTTGTCAGTCTATTATTTATGGTGATTGTATTGTTTATCATCGTAACAATTGGCTGATGGGGCTTCGTTTTACTGCACAGCCAGTTAACAAAACAGTAAGGTTATTACTTATAGTGCTTGTTAACAAGACTTGATTTTTTTACAGAATAGATCTACAAAACAGAAAATAACCATAAATCCAATATTCTTCAAAAGACAGTCATAATTTCTTTGTTTTCCGGCCTTTCTGTACTGAAGGGTTTAAATTATGACCAAAAAAGCATAAAGTTTGCTTTTCGTCATAGTGTAGTAATTTATGGGGCGCTGTACTGCTTTTTATTAAATTCTCTCTACCTTATCTCCTGTTATATTTCTCCGCCCTACCCCCCTCCTGGACATAAAGTAGAAAAAGGCAAAATTCCCTGTATGAGAGGTCAGGGGCGGATCCAGACTTTTTCAAGACTTAGTCAAGACTGAGTCTTGAATTTAGCAGCTGGGGGCTAAATTTTAAGCTTTGCGGGTACAAAAATCGCCGAAAAATTGTCTTCCGATTTATCTAGTTATTAATAAAATTGACCAAAAGAAACGCTAAGCTATAACAAAATCTCCTAAGAACATCTTTTATAAGAATCAAATCTCCGTCTTACACGTCTTATTTTAGATAGATAAAACCACTAAAATTAACAGGGATTAACTACAATAAAGTGAGACAATTGTGAATATATTTCATTATTTATAAACTCCTGCTGTTTCTGCCAATATCAGGCTTCATCAGCATGACTAGGTGAATCAAATGATCACACCAGCCATGGACAGCAAAATAAAACACAATAATAACAAAAACAATAAGAATATGGAAAGATCAGGATAATGAAAATGAAATATACATACATGTGATATGATACAAACACACCTCAACCCACGTATTTGTTCAGATATATTTGTTTATTCATACGGCTAAACTCAAGTTTCGTTTGAACTTTAAAAGAAGAATTAAGAAGGGCTTTTTACTGCTTTTTGCATGCTGAAATAGGAAAATGCAACTTTCAGTTAAGAAAGTTGCAACCTGGAAAAAGGGGAACGTAATGATTTGGCTTGAAGTCTACACCAGACTTAACAATATCTTCATAACAAAATAAAATTTTTAACTGATCTTCATCAGGTAAAATAGATGGGTGTGGCGATATACACTGTGTAAAAAAAGTTGTAACAAACTGTAACAAACCGAATTGTGGGTAAAATGTGTTAATTTTTCTCTTTATTACTGTTGACAAGGCAAGTATTGATAGAAAAGGAAACCAAGTCTTGGGGGTACAGTTGTTGATTGCTTCTGCTTTAACTGCCTCCTCAGGAGAAAGAGTCATATCACAAACAATATGGGAAAGGGAAAATCTTAATAAACTTTTCTCAGATATTAAAATATTTGCCTTTTGGTTTTTAAAAGCAAATTGAAAACAAAGATGATTGGAATAAAAGGAAGGATGCAAGAAAAGTTCTATGGATGTCAGGATTCTCAAAACATCAACAAGAGAATTATCACCTATACCTATACCAACGATGCTGAGCTGTATAGACAGTCTCCTGATGGATTGGATCTAAAAATAATATATTTTACCATGACCTTTTACTCAACAAACTTTGTTTCTTAATAGTCATTCGAAGAGTTGTTTTTTTTCATCACCAACCTTACTTATCCAGATGTCAAGTTCTTGCTTCTAATAACAACACAAATATTAATTGAGAAAGAATTCCTCCGCAATGCTGAAAATTCTGTTCAAAGCTCATATTACAAAAACAATACACCTTTATGATAATTCAATTGTACATCCGTTCCTACGGCTCTCCATCGTTTTACAATATCGGAAAAAAGGAGGTAAAACTCGTGTTTTTATGAGTTTGTTAGAGACGAAAGCGTGTTTTCTCCAGTTTTTTAACTTCTGTCATATCAATTTCTTTCAAATTTTCAGGAAACGTTAATAATAATAAGATACAACTTATGTGTACTTTTCATTAAAAAGAAAACGTGGCAAGAAAAGTTATCACGAAAAAACGTGTTTTCTCCTTAATAAACTCTTATAAAAGTGTAATGTTTACCTCCTTCGATTGCAAAATAAGCTGCGATGGAGTGTTATTTTTTCCGAATTATCGTAAAGGTGTATTAGCCCTAGCTATTAGCTAATTAAATCTTTTTGTATTTGGTTTTAATAGTCTGTTGTATAAAGCTCTCCCCAACTAGCTTTTCGTAGCAGATATACTGAAAACCTTTAAATAAATGCAAGGTGTGTTGGAGAGTAAAAAACATACTTCTCACCTTAAAGCAATAATTCCTTTATCTTCACACCTCGCCTCAGATGGAAGGTATATATCTGGACCTAAATTCCGATGAAGACTTTTACCAACCAAGGGATAAATATCCCCAGACAACAAAAATGCTCGAGAATAAACACTTTCTAAAAGTTCTTTTTGCATTTTACGAACAGATTCAAAATTATCACACTTTAAATCAGTAAGCACCCGCGCCAACATATCTGCTGCAGCCATAATCAATAATAGTACGGAAAGAATCCAAGCCAAAAGGCGTGAGTCTTCGACTAATCCTGACGGATGGGAGTTAAAACTATAGCCTAACAGGTTATCAGTAACCACGCAGTACGGAACCTAAATTTCCTTCGCCGGCTGCGGGCCACATATTGTTGGACTACGCATAGAGTGTGAAAATTACGTCACGATTTTGACGTCACAGGCCCCTTGGGTGAGATGGGGAGGGTTGCGGGCCATAGCTATTTGATTTTTGACTGACTGAGTGACTGATTAGTCAAAATGAATCAGTCAAAATCTGTAAGCTATAATTTGCAACCCTCTCAGTCTATATGGTAGCGACGTCACAACTTTGACGTCAACATCGCTATAGGCGAATTGGAGAGGGCTGTGAACCATGGCTTTTCGCCGTAAAAAAATTACAATTTTTAACGCCCTCCGTTTGCAACGCCTGGATCGTCGACATCTTCGCTTGGCTAACATTTTTCGTCAAATTTACACTTAGTCACGCGACTTATCTGACTAACCCTGGATCCGCACATGGAGGTTTAAATTTTGATATACAAGACCTCAGATAAAACATACAGTTTGTCATTAATATAAAAGAAATATCGTTTTTTTACTATGTTATCATTCTTTTTAGCAAAAATAGCACTGAGGATACAACAATATTTCGAATTAGCGCCCATTCTAAACAGGCGCCCATGGTAGTAAATGTCTGCCAAAAGTTCAATATGCGCCTATATTTTAACAAGCGCACATTAATAACGCTCTTTTTGGCATAAATATTTTTGTGGTAGAAAATCTGTTTCGTTTCATTTGTTTTATATCAATTTAAGCTATTAAAACAATGTACCCCAACAATAGTATTGTTTTGTAATTTGTTCTTCCTTCGTCATAAGAAAGTATATTTTCAGACTTTACAATATAACAGCCACAATTTTGAATTTATTTTTACGAGAAAATGTAAATTCTTTATCGGCGAAATAAAAATAATAAAAAATGTATGAAAACCCGTATAAAACGGTCGCAACCTCATTCACAAGACTTTTTGTCGCTTGACAGGTCTGAAAAAATGTTCGTCTCGCCGTTAGATGTATACCGAGGTTGATACAGCAGTCGTTTTGTTCTATGTTCTATGTACTATAAAATTTCTTTTTCCGTTGTATCATTCATTAACTTTGGTTTTTTGTTGTACATCATTGCGCAGTGTGTAATGTGCGCCCAGGAGAGGGCGTGCTTATTTGGAACTGTGGTATTAAAAACCACCTCCGCGCGCCATCGCGTTGTGTTTGGTTTTAGAGATCTAAAACTGAGCACAACACATCGATGATCTTATAGAAAAGTCTAAACTCATTTTGTGTGGTTTGCAGCACGTGCAGTATTACATATGTAGTTCAGATTTAAAACATATATCAGTGAAACGATTATATATTCAGATTTTTTAAAAACCTTCTAGGCTAAGGTTTTTGTCTTCTAGCTAGCTTCCTCATTCCTTTTTCTGTTATTTTTGGGTGTGTTTTGTTACACAGACAACAGACCCTTAAGCAGTACGGTATTGTTCTGCCCAGATACATGAAATCACAGTATCGATATTTACTTGCGCACGCATCTAAGTGATTACGTAATGCCCAATGCGCACGCAGAAATGAGGTAAAAATGTAAACAAACTAAGCAGAAAAGTTAGGACGTGGCTAGTGCACCAGTACCGGTTCTTTAAGCTCAGAATGCTTAAAGAACCTGTAAATTTAAAAATGGCATTTGCGCAACAATATTTAAGAAATTGACATGATATTTGTTAACCGAATGAAGTATTACACCTTCTGGATCTCAGCAATGCAGTTTTTTTGCTAACTAATCAACGTGGATGGCGTATAGGAGCTACGGGTGCTTTAAGCTGAGAGCGTTTTGAAGCTTAAAGTGCCTGGTTTTTTTGTAAAAATTAGAGTGCCGGTTTTTTAGCAGTGATACTTAGAGAACCGGGTTTTTTTTGTAAAAATTAGAGTGCCAGTTTTTTGCAGTGATACTTAGAGAACTGTTTTTTTCATAAAGTAATAGTGCTGTTTTTTTGTAAGATGCTCATCAGACTTGGAGTACTGGGTTTTTTGTAGGAGACAAGGTTACCTTAAAGTGCCGGTTGTTTTTTTGTAGAAATATTAGAGTGCATTTTTTTTCTTAAGAGACAAGGTTACCTTAAAGCGCCAGTTTTTTTCGTAAAAGACAGTGGACTTACAGTGCCGGTCTTTTCGTGAGATTTATTAGACTTAAAGCACCATTTTTTTTGTAGAAATATTAGAGTGCTGGTTTTCTTCGTAGGAGACAAGGTTACCTTGAAGGGCCGCTTTTTTCTAAGAGACAGTGGACTTAAAGCACCATTTTTTTTTCAGAAATACTTAGAGTGCCAGTTTTTTTTGCAGTGATATTAAGAGAACCAGATTTTTTCGTAAAAATTAGAGAACCGGTTTTTTTCGTAAAAGTTAGAGCGCCATTTTTTATAGGATAAGGTGCCGGTTTTTTTTCATGAGAAATTAGAATTACAGTGCCAGTTTTTTGCAGAGATATATAGAAAGTTTTTTAAAGGGCAAAAGGAATCAGTAACTTATAAAATAAATATATATTTATTCACAAAATTAAAAAAGTATATTACAAAGATATAAAAAGTATATTTACAAAAATAACCAAAGTATATTTTAAAAATAACAAAAGTTTATTTACAAAAATATGTATAAAACATTCACAGAAAGCAAAAGCATATTTACAAATACTTTCGTCTTGAAAAAACAGACCTGGAAAATTTTTTTCATTGTCATGACTGATTTCTACATCACATCCTAAACCACAAATTACGTAACATATGTAGATGTTATATAGCAGTAGCAGAAAATTACCATATCTATTTCGCAGCATAGCAACAACATCATCCAAGTCATTTTTGATGGTATCGTTTGCCCATTTTTTTTTAGTGTAACAACTTTGCCACTTTTTATTGAAATTTTTTGTTGAATCAGTTTCTTATTTCCTTTTAGTTGCAACAGCTCTTTCACATCGATCTTTTCTTCGTTTGACAATCTTCTCTTACTTGGAAGATGACAATATAATGCCTGAAAAATGAAACATTGGAACTTGAGGTACTTATACAAAAGACCATTTACTACAGATGGACAATTCTTAAAGGCAAAGGTTCCAAGAAAAATCTAACAATTTGAATAGGTAGATGTGCATTAAAAAGGCATATTTACCTCACTGACAGGATGGTTGTGATCTTCCATAAATGAATTTACTTGCAAGTGTTTTCTATCCTTACTCTTACAGCTATGGTAAAGGGGCATCCTTGTTGCATAGTTCTATTGAAAACATTACAAAATAAAAGAGCTGGCAATTTAGGAGAATCTTCTCACAGATAAAAAAACTCACACTATTTCTAGTTCCCTGAGTTTAAGAAATAATAGACCATTTCGGAGATTCAAAAGAAGACTAAAGCTTGAAGAGCTCCTGCTTTGACAGCTAAGTCCTTTTTGATTTATTATATACTGTACTGCCTTCTTTACTTCATTTATATCTTTTCATTTCTTTAATTTGTTGTTTTGTAAGTTTTTTTTTAAATTATTGTTTTTGTTAATAAATTGTTTTTATCCCAGTCAGTTTTTTATCCATCTATCATCTAATATGGTAGCTTTGCTGTGTTGTGGGTTCCTGCTGCTCCTTCTGTGTAACATCGTAAGGAAATGGGCTTGCCTCAGATCCTTCAAACATAGTTTTGGAAGAGCACATAACCGTAGAATGATCTCTCTACGACTTAAAAATAACTTTACTCAGGTAGGAAACCCCACATTTACGCTAAAACTGATTTTTGTGTTCGTTGTATTTTTGAGCAATACAAAACCTTCGTTCAAAAGTAGCTCACCCAACAACAACGAAATGAGTCGACTAGATAGGAGTTTCTTTTCTATCTCTTCACTTGATGCCTGCAATAGAGTTTCTGAAAGCCAGCTCACTCTCCAATTAAAATTAATGGCTTTATCAAAACTTAAGCCAAGCAGGCACAAGTATTTCTATTTTTTAATCCTCTTGTCAGGGGACATCTGCCTCAACCCAGGTCCTGTTAAGTATCCCTGTTCTTCATGCTTAAAACCTGTGGCAAAAACACACAAAGCACTTTCTTGTGACAAGTGTGGATTATGGGCTCATAAAAAATGTGAGCGTATTTCTGATAAAAAATATCAACAATTTATGAAGACTCCTGAAGATAAACTGTTTTTCGTTTGCAGTCCCTGTCTTTCTCGTAATTTGCCCTTTGCTAATGAGGAGTCATTTGGTGACGAAATTCCGGACAACATCAATATTACTATTGATGAAAACTTTGATTTTGAGGCAATCAGAAATGGGAAGGGCTTAAAAATGGCCCATCTCAACATTAATGGTCTGTCATCCAAACTAGACTATGTTAAACTTCTGCTACATCAAACAAAACTTGATGTATTCTCCATCTGTGAAACCAAAATTGATGACACCATCACTGACAATGACGTTAAAATTGATGGCTATGTTTGTTATAGGAAAGATCGGAATAGACGAGGTGGAGGTGTTCTAATTTTTGTTAATGAAAACTTGGATAGCCACCTTTTGAAACACCTTTACTTCGAAAATGTTGAATCACTATGGGTGAAAGTGTGCCTGAAAAAAACTAAACCTATTTACGTGTGTGGGGTTTACAGGCCACCTGGAGGTAGTGATTTGCAGAGTACCGAAAACCTGTGTACTCATTTTAAACAGTGTTTTAACAAGCTCCCAGAAGAGAAAGAAGTTTTTATCTTGGGAGATTTTAACTGTAACATGCTTTCAAAATATGCTCTTTCCTCCAAAATAAAGGAATTATGCTCCACTCTTTTCCTAAAACAACATATTACGGAGCCAACTCGTGTTACTGAAAATAGTAGCACTCTTATAGACTTGATACTTTCTAACAGTTCTTGTATTTCTAAAACTGGTGTCATGGATTTAGGCATCAGTGATCACAATTTAGTTTATGTGATCAGAAAATTCAAAAGGCCAAAATTTGAACCTAAAACATGCAAGGTTCGTAGCTACAAGAACTTCAGTGAAGAGGCTTTTCTGAAGGACCTCAGGAATTTAGACTGGTCATATTTTAATAATTATGATGACCTTGATAAAGCATGTGAGAAACTGAATAAAAATGTTAAAACAGTGGCTGACAAACATGCCCCTTTCAAAACACATAGATTTTCTGGCCGTGTTGAAGCATGGGTCACTGATGAATTAATAATAGCCATCAAAGAAAGAGACTTCTTGAAACGGAAAGCATCAAAAACAAAATCCATCATAGACTGGGAAGCTTTCAAACAAAAAAGGAACCAGGTAATAGGTTTCAAAAATCGACTCAAAAACGAGTACTATAATGACGTTTTGCAGGACTTTCAAAAACGGCCAAAACAACTTTGGAAAACCCTAAAAAAACTGGTTCCTGATAAGTCAGGCAATACTACCTCGATAAAACGAGTAGTCCAAAACGATGGTACAGAAACTTCTCACCCAAAAGAAATTTCCAACACATTCAATTCATTTTTTGTCAGTGTTGGTGCCAAACTAGCCTCTAAATTTTCTTCTGACACTACTAATGTTAATCCACCTGTTAGCGGACACGATTTTCGGTGGGCTCGTATTGAGACCAAAAGTGTCGAAAAAATAATTAGATCACTAAAACTTAATAAAGCTACAGGCTTGGACGGAATTGGTTCACGACTGCTAAAAGCAGGTTCGTCAGTTTTAAGTATTTATTTATCAAGTCTTTTCAACAAATCTTTATTTACTGGTTATGTACCTAAATGTTGGAAGACTAAAAGGGTCTCGCCTATTTTTAAAAGTGGCAATAAAACAGATCCTACTAATTATCGGCCTATCTCCATTTTGCCAATTCCTATGAAAATTTTTGAAAAGTTAGTGCATGAGCAAATGTCTCATTTTATTTCTGAGCACAACTTCCTGAATGACAGACAGTCCGGATTTCGAAAACTCTTTTCCACAGAAACTGCAGTAGTCGATGTCTCTGATTTTATTCTTACTGAGCTCGACCAACATAACTTTGTTTGTGCTGTGCTCATTGACCTTAAAAAAGCTTTTGACACTGTTGATCATAAAATTTTGTTAAAAAAACTATGGTGTTTTGGCATCAGAGATGCTGCCTTTGACTGGTTCGAGTCCTACTTAACGGGCCGAATGCAGCTGACTCTTGTAAACGACACAGGATCAGATCTGCTTCATGAAGACGCTTTTGGGGTGCCGCAGGGATCTGTGTTGGGGCCCCTGCTCTTTCTTTTGTATATTGATGACTTAAAATCTGTCATCAATTCAAACTACCACCATCTATATGCGGATGATACAATAATTATTTCGTCTCATAAAAACTTGGATACCCTTGTCTCCCAGGTCGAGTTAGAACTTTCGCAAGTCGACCTCTGGCTGAATAATAACAAAATGACTATTAATACGGACAAAACTGAAACAATCTTTTTCGGCAACCACAGCCAGTTAAAAAAAGTTGAGAACAAAACTATCAACTATATGGGTATTCCTTTAAAGAGGAGCGAAAAAGTTAAATATCTTGGGGTAACATTTGATCAAAAAATGCAATGGGAAAAGCACAGTAATGACATAAATAGAAAAATACTAATTAAATATTCTAAAATTAGAACCATTGCATCCTGTTTAACACCTCACACCAAAAACCTTTTAATTAATGCACTTGTCATGCCATATTTCAACTACTGCTCCTCGGCATGGGCTTGTGCCACCCAAGGTAGATTGGGAAAACTAGAAAAACGATTAAAATGTGTCCGTACCTTTCTTGGGAAAGAGAGGGAATATTCAATGAATAATTTACTCATCAAAAACGATGCCATATTAGTTTTCAAAGCCATGAATCACATTGCTCCTGATTACATGCGCTCAAAATTCCTTTTGACAAAAAACTGTCATAATCATCAAACAAGAGGAGCTTCAAAAAACAGGTTCACACTTCCCTTGGTCAACACGGAATTTGGCAAAAAAGCCTTCCCATTTAGAGCTGCAAAAGTGTGGAATAATCTTCCAGACCAAGTGACCTGTGATGGAAGTCTGCTTTCGTTTAAGACTTCCATCTCTAATGTATTTGGCAAATTCTAATGGAGATCACTTTTGAATTTTTTAATTTTTGTTTTTTATTCTTTTTCTTTTCAATTTTCACAGATTATAAATGTTACTATGTTTGATTGAGCTGAGGCAGTCTAAGGTTTATCATTTTTTTGTTTCTTTTTTGTTCTAGTGGCCCCCAGTGGAAACAATCCACTAACTATAGGTTTTTGTGATTTTCTGGGCTAGCCACTTTAAATATTTATTATTATTATTATTATTATTCTCACAAAAAACCATAAATTAAAAAAAATAATACTTACGATGAAGTTTGCAATCCTGACCCACGAGATTTAAACGACCTTCCTCCGTTAACACATGCATACCTTAACTCGAATATTTCAAATCAGGATTTAATTCTTTTTTAACCCTTCCCTGTGCTGCTTTTATGGTTCTACAATCCCTTATCCATAAATCAGTAAAATTTCTCTGCTTATACAAGCTAATTTTTTGTTGTAGTTCTTCGAACGAAGAGTACAACTGACCTTCCGCAATGAGAGCCATTTTGGAAAGAGCGCGCATGAGGGAATGCACGCTGGATAGCATGGTGGTCTAGATGAATCACCTGACCTAAAAATTTACTGGTTCTTTAGTTACAGAGCCAGCTAAAAATTTAGAGCCGGTACCGGCTCTTTAGCCACGCCGGAAAAGTTACCTCCATTTCTGCGCGCGCAAGAAAAACATGGCACTATGATTGAGTGTATTGCAAACCTGGCCTGTTTATAAACAGAACAGCCAGATTATGTGCTCATTATGTTTTTTTGCGCTGATTTATGTCATGGTGACCGGATTATGAACGCTTTTATTATGGCTGGCCAGGCAAACTGTGATTGGCATTTTCTTCGAAATTGTAAGAGACTATAGATATCTAGACACCATTTTTCTCTGCAAGATAGAACACCATTGAAAACTAGGCATATAGCGAAAAAAAAGTCTTGACGTAAATCTTAGTATATATATACAAAACTACATTTTGCGGATAACTGGACTCATTTTATTTTTTGCAGAAATTGAATTCTGGGGATGACCTAAATTATCTGTTTTGATGGAATTAAGTTTGGTGAAAAGTTATTAAACTTATGAATCCCAAGTATTAGTTTCCACGAAATTTTGTTTCCTTTGAAAACAACAACAACTTTGCCACCACCACAACTTTGTCAAATGTGATGCTGGATGATATAAAAGCCAGTTAGCTACATTATGTCTGTTCTATAAGTGAGGAATAACGTAAAATGATTGCACATAGGCTGACCTTCCCCGATTATGTTTGTGCCAAATAGTATTGTACTGTTGTACATAAACCGGTCTGCCCTAATTAGGTTCGTTCTATAAGTGCTAATAATATTTTTTAAACATTCGTACATATGCCGGCCAGTTCTGATTATGTTACCCAGATTGTGTGTTTTCTGCCCTGAACAGTATTGTGTCCAATCAGGGTTTAATCACATTCAAGGGATTTGCACAGAAAAATCAACATCAAGTCTAATTTTAAAACAGGACTCCAATCTGGAGTCCTTTGAATTGACATTGAAATAGTACGAAAGGCTAGCGGTTATAACTGTTGCCTTTTGTGCACAGGAGACTCTGGTTTGTTTCCCCTTATTAGCAATTCAATATGGGCAAATGAATGTTACCATAACCCTGGGTTAACCACATAGTAAAAATGTTAACTACCTTCAGGAAAGAAATTTTTGCAGGAATTAAATTTCGTGAATCTGAAAAAATGGATTTTTTGTGAGAATTTAATTTTGAGAATTTCAAAAATTCAATCAGTAAAATCAACCTATTACATCTTCAAATATATATATTTCTATCAAAATCCTTTTCCCGGTCTCATTTAAATCTACTTTTATAATTGTAAATATTTTTCAACTAGTAATGATTCAGAGTTATAATTAGCAGGTTGCAATTCGCAATTTGCGAATCGAAATGCCTTTTTTGCAAATCACTTTGCTAAAAAAAAAATAATAAAATTGTGAATTAAATATTTTGTGTCACTTCGTTGTCTTTTTTTGTGATATTAAAAATTATGAATTTATGAATTTATTTTGTTCTTTGGCATGCCTTTATCACGTGTCCTAGTCTTTTTACGGGTGTAACGTCTTACGGCTCATCCCAAGTCAATAGAATTGACCCTCCCACCCACCCTTTGATTCGAATGATATCTGTAGGACACATATTGAGGAAAGGCTGACTTTACTATAAGTGATAAAGAAGTAAAAATAAAAATAAATATATATATTTTTTTTTTTTGATTGAGGTACAAATTAGAAAATTCTCATTGAAAAACAAGTCACTACTAATGAACAAGCCAATAGTAATTGATCTACGGTGTTCCCAGGCCACATCTAGATGGTGGTTTACTTCGTTACAAAGCGCCAAAATTTTTGCGATCCAACTTTACTTTTCTAATTCCAACCCTGTAAATGTTATTTTTTATTTGAAGCAAATATGAAGGTTTCTTATGTTAACTGTTTTCTTTTTCGTTTATGTAGCAAAACATGCAATAAGCATATACAGTGTACAAATCAGACTTTATTTTATATTTTATACATATTAGATGAATAAATTACAAATTTATCATTAATGGAAGCCATAGCAGTACTTCAAAAGTACTTCCCAATAAAAGAAGTTAATGATTTAGTCAAAATATTCAAGTATGAGGCTGAAAACGGTAATCCAAAATTAGCTTATCTTTCAATAATCCTTGGTTGGTTCGAACATCAACTGACTCAGCAAAAAAACAAGATTGCTTCTTACAACGACATATTCCCAATATACGAGTGGCACGATTTTAATAAACTATATGAAGAGTATCATGATCTTGTTGTATCAAAGTTCCCAAATCCAGACATTCTAAAAAAATTGGATGAACAAACTGCTATCAAGGAGGTATCAGATTTTATTTGGCATCACCTTTCAAAAGCATTTTTTAAGGACAAATTTCATATCCAAAGTGTTTTCAGTTTTTTGACAGGTTTGTAAGTTTCGCAGTCTAGGTTAAACAAATGTTGTGTTTTGTCAAAATATTACATTTGTGCGTTCCAAATTTCAGTAAAACAATTGGACTGTTTTGGAATTGCAATCGCTACTGTTGCTACATTGCAAGAGCTTGGATTCAATGATGTACATTTAGCATTATCAGAAGATCATGCCTGGCTGACATATGGCGAAAACAACACAGCTGAAGTGACATGGCATGGTAAAGGAAATGAAAAAAAACGTGGCAAACCAATTGAATATGGTTGTGATGTGGAAATAAAATATAACTGGTTATATTTAGGTTTGTATTGACTATCCATTTTTAGATTAATTATTTTCGAACGTTTTTTTAACCTCGTTAATTTTCGACGTTTCTATCAGGTCATAAAATTTATGAAACAAGGAAAAATCGAGTTGCATGCCATAAGAAAATTAGTTTGCAACATGTATATAATTTCTTTAACATTTTAAAAATGTTTAAAACCTCTTCAATATAATATAATGTGGAGATTATAGAAGCCAAAGATGAAAAACAAGAAAGTGATGCCAACAATGAATACGTTGTTTTCAATGACGATAATAGTCACAATGAAATTTATAACTAAAATTATTCCTAAACTTCGAAAATAAATTTGGTTTGTTTAAGTACATGAAAAATGATATGTATGATGTGATTTGTTGTTAATTTGTTTAGGAGGTCGATCTATCAACTGTACACGTCATATGGAGATGGTTGCAATCATTAATGCACTGAACCCTGGTATAAATTCAAAAATGGACAGTGAAATAATTGGTAACATTCAACAGGTATTGTTTTAATTTTTTATGTGAGTATTTTAAAGTAAATGTGAGTAGTGTCTAATCAATAAATGTATAATTCTAGAATTTACTTTGGCTTATGTTCAATGTTGGCTATTTAGACAAGTAAGTTAAAATCTGCAAACATATTTTACTCTATTCATAACAATATAAATTCATCTGTTTAGTCACCTTTTAATATGATAAAAAAAGTTTTTTTGTTTTCACAGTCTTTTTAGCCATACGTTATCATTAAAAAACTTAAAACAGCCTTGATTCGTCTTTTTGTGTTTGCGGTGTGAGAGCTTTGTTGCCACTTATTTCTTCTAACTTTTCACGTTATTGGACAAGAGAATGAGCTTACCCTGAATTTTAGCTAGAGAAGAGTACCAGTAATTTTTGTAATTTTTGCGTGCTTCGTAAAAGAATCGCTGGTTTTTTGGCAACTTTTTTTACATTGCTGGTGTGCACTTAACGCGAATTAGAAAGACTGCTGTGGTGATACTGTGGATACCTAAAGAATTTTTTTTGTGGAACTATAAAAAAATGAAAAAATGTTTTGTAACAAAATAATTTACTGTGAAAGTTGATATTGGCTGGATTTCTAATTTATAAAATTGATCTCGGCTATATTCTTTATTGATGGGTTTTTTTGTTCCAGATTTCCGATGGCAGTTTGCAATATAGCAGACCTAGAAGAGATATCACCATCAAAAGATAGAAAATACTCCATAGAACAGCTCTACACTAAAGCTATTCACACCAGTCAAACATGTTACCAGAATTGCCATGTGTACCCTTATACGTACTATGCTGGTTATTTATACAGGGTGAAAGAGTTTGAGAAAGCAATTGTGATATGGATGCAAGCCGCCGAAGTCATAAGCAGGTAACAGCAAGATAGTAAGCAATGTGTATTTCCGTCCTACCAGCCGTCGCACCTCCTTATTTGTCAAAGCAGACCAGTATCCAAAGTGCATGAGTTAAAAATATAACCTTGAAATTGAAATAAAAACAACCCTTTTTGTATACAACTCAATACAATTTCACTTACTGTGAATTTTATCAATTAATAAATTTCACTTACTGTGAATTTAATCAATTAATAAATCCATGAATTGTCTTCTTATTAAGACAAAAACATGAAAAATCAGGCTGAAAATTTTTTTAGAAAAGAACAGCCAGCCAAAAAAAAAGAGGAAATGTGCTTATTTTCTATGATAACCGATTGTGGTTTGTGGTGAAGTGTCCCTGTTATTCAGTTTAACATTATTATTTTTAGATACAATTATTCGAAAGAGGATGAAGAAATTTACAAAGAATTTTCTGAAATCACAAACACTTTTTTACCAAATATTGTCAAAATTAATCCAGAAATTTTTCACGAAGAAGAAACGCTCTCTTTAATTTTACAATATTTTGATTATTTATGCATTTGGGAGAGTGGAAGCAAAACTCCAGTTTTCCACGAAGATTGGGCTAAATCTTTTATCAAAATCTGTTCAGCTGTGCCGACAAACGTAAAAATGGATTGTTTAAAACGGTTAAAGCATTGTGCGGAAGAGGAGGAAAAAGAAACTGCACAAACAGGTGAAGTGGGTGACATCCAAAACACTGCTTCTTTCAACGCTGTTGGAGGATTGAATAACGATTCGTTTGATAGAATAAAAAACGAAGAATTCGTGAAATTGAAAATTATTAAAAGTGGGAAAATGCTTGAAATAGTCAAAATTTTAGCGCAGTCCAAATTGAACAGTAGTGCGATTCGTTTACAGTTTTGTGCTCAAACCAATATACAATTTGTTAAAAAAGGTAAACGGTCTGTGGAAGAGAGTGTTGACGCTCCGTTTATTAAAAAGAGACGAATGGTTAGATAAAGAGAGAGGTTTTGCGAAGAAACATTAAAAATATAGTGATTAAATAGTAATTTCGTTTTTTTATAAATTAGTAAGCTGGGTTTTTTTTAACTTTCAGGATTTGTATTTTATTGTAAATATGTATGTTAATTCAATTACTATTCAAGAAAAGTGATTTTGCGGTAATATATGCGTGGCCCAAAACTGTCGTAAACTCAAATAATGGAGGTAAATTTCAGAAATAAATTGATTAATTGTGCATGTACGAGGTGGAATCTAATATGTTAACTTCAGCAGTTCTGTGGTCATCAGAATACGTTATTTTTTGTCCTTCAAAAGAAAAGCCTTTTGATGAGTTATATTTAATGTTTCAGATTTTTTTCCTCTCATTCCTTCTAAAAATAGTTTAACAATCGTTCTGTCTCTTTTGCTTTTTGTGTATTTCAACTTACCCTATAAGTCAATGATATACGAGTAGTTTTACGAAAAACGCAAATCCACAACGGTGACATAACAACTGAATATATCAGACAACAATAAGAACAATATAAAATTATCAATCCACTAATAACTTAAATAGAAAGATATTAAACAGTTGTAGAATTCGGCGGATGATGTTTTCTTTCAATTGTTCATCTTTGACAATATTTTCACAACACTAAGGTATATTCGTTGCGTTATTTAGTAGAATGTGTAGATGTTTAATGAGAAACATCTGTCTAGCGTATTTCAAGGTTAATAAAAAAATATCGACTTTTGTTCATGGTGGACTGTACATGACCATTTTTCATATCTTGAGTCCAAGTCAATTGGATCGTTTTCTACCTTTTCATATTGGTGATGATTTTTTATTTTGACCAACATCGCTATGAGCCTATAACTACACGGAATTACAGACACATTTTATGTGCGCATCCATCGTTTCTACTAACAGGTGGTGAATAGAATACCCTCTCCTAGATGAAAGTAGATGTTTGTCAAAATGTTTTTTTACACGCTTGTCTATATGCTTAAAGATTAATGGTAATAATAATATAGTAAAACCCGAAACAACCTCTAAGGCTTTTTAATTACAGTGTTTTGATTCAGTAAGAAAGAAAATTATACATTGCACGTTGATTTCTTATGCATTCACATAGGAAGCCTACTTGCTAAGATTTTCTAAAATATCAAAATTATAAGACGCAAACGAATTTCTAAGAAAGTGTTCAAGTCGACGAATGAGCACAAGCTATCTACAAGCGTGTTTACAAACGTAGTCATGCCCTTCCCTTGAGAATTAGACCCTGTGTTTGGAACGAAAATCGTTTGCCGGCGTAAAGACTCAATTAAATTTTGTCCATCATACTTTTTATGGGTAAAAGAAAGTATCTTCAAAAGTTCGGATTTTGACTTTCACACCATGATAAAGAAAAACAACAGTTTGTGTAACAAGAAATAATGCGCAATTTAAATTACATACAGATAGTATAAAAAAAGAAACAAATGTGTCCCTGCGTTGACTGCATCAGTTTGAAAATATTTTAAATATATCACATTGTCCTCACAAGTAAAAGGAGAAAATTTGAGACAGTGTAAATTGCAAAAAGTATAAATGTATGCTTCCCCAAATCTAAGTATATCATTAAGTATATTTTAATGATTTGTATGAAATTTACATGACTTATTCTTGGAGGCATTTTTGAGTTTCACCTGCTACTTGCTGCATGATTACGATAAAATTGTCCTTCTGACAATTATGACCTCAATTTTCGGATTGTGACATTTCTATACACAATATATTTAGTACGTTTGAGACTAGTCCAACGTAAAAGAAGTTTTTCTTTCTTGCAAAAAATTATACTGCAGTCAGTCAGCAGAAAGCAAAAAAATCTATACTTTAATAAATAGAATGCTTTCATTTTTAAAATATTTAAGATGTTTTTGTATGTGTTCCCCTTTTAACAACAACAATGTATTCAAAATTGTCCGATAAATGGCAGCGATTGAAAGGCTCATAAAAGTTCTTTAAATCATCTGAAGATTTGTCAGGCAACGAACATTTCACGAAATCTTTTAGCCTGCATAAAAATGGTCAGTGCAGAAAGCACGCCAACAGAAACAGACAAAAACAGCATGATTCTGTCGACCACACGCGCGACTGTTCTCCAGTCTTCTCCCAGCTGTTTTTTTTCATCTGGTGTCAAGTCTTCTATAAGAGGCAACGAACTTTGCGACGAAAGATTGTTTTCGCTTGATTGACGACCACGTAATGTGCTTTTTCTGTTCATAAATGTCGACGTTCGTGTTTTTTTCATAGTTGATTCATCTCTTGACATTTTTGATCTTTGAAAAAATTCGTTATTGCTATTCTCGGAATCGTGGTTCTTCAAATTCATCTCACTTTCTGGAAGTGTTGAAAGCTGCTGCGCCAATTCGTTATTATTATTCTCAAAGAAGCCATACGCACGATCCTCTGGAACATGCACGCGTACCAATCGTGCTAATTTACCCAAAACTAATCTTCGAACCCATACTGGCATTTCGTAATTTCGGTAATACAAATTCAAAATAAAGCAATTCATGATTAGCGCGATTCCAATCTCAAACATTGATGTGGAGTAGTACACGCCTATTGGAAAAGATACAGAAAAAATTCATGTATTTACAAGAACTTTTACAATTCGAACAAATGCAACAAAGAAACATTGATGGTTATGTTGAAACCTCCTGGAATTTAAAAGATAGGAAACCTTAATTTTTAAGCTGCAAAAAAATATGTCTACGATCAATAAAGAATCAAGTGACAACAGCTCATGTATGCCCCTTCACTCCCTGTCCCCTCTCTCTCCATTTTAAATGTTTTTAGAAAGTTGTGAAGGAATTGAGACAAGGTTCTCAAAACGCCCTTTTCCTTCTCCTTTAAAAAAGCATTTGTCGTAAATTTATGCCATTAATTATATCTATAATTATTTTTGTACTTTTCAAACTTCCCATAGCTTTCTTGATCTTCAACATGGCTGTAAATAGTGACTTTTTTCAGGAATTAGTTGTAGTTTAATCGAATTTCTGGCAACACAGAAGGATACAATCAGATAAAATCAGATTCTTACCAAGCAAGGGATAATTGTCCGAGCTGCTTGGCAATTTCTCTGATGAGAGTTCTTGAAAGATTGCCATTGACAACATGACGGTGATACCCAATGATATTCTTTCTCCAGATTTCGGTGGCAACACGAACACCAAGAAAATCATGCACGCTATCAGAGCGCATGGAACGACTAAGTTCATGACAAAGAAGAAGTGTTTTCTTTCAATATGTAGTTCCAATCTTATTATACTGTGAAACTTTTCTTGAATTTCGTATTTATCCTAAACATATAGGTGATAAATTTATAAAAGCAAAGAAGAGTAATTTGTTGAAGTGGGATAGAATCAATTGATATACACAAAGTCCGCAAAATAAAGCGCGATTAAAAGATTTTTTACCTCTAGATCTCGCAATGTTGCTTTTGTCATTTCCCATTCACCATTTTGTTTATAATCCTTTCCTATCGCACTTCCGTTCAAGGCGGTCAATTTTAGTAAAGTGCTGTCCATGCTCCAAGAACCAAAATCAATGGTGCATGTTTGATCATCAAACGGGAACTTACTTACATCAATTTCACAGGTACTTTTGAAGAATTGAGAAAAATATAATAAGCAAGTCCCATCGTAAGTTAATTTGACCGTTTCTTCAAATTTTGGTTCTAATATTTCCCCATGAATTCGGCTTGCTCTAAAACAAATAAGTAACGCATTATTTAATAATTAATTTTTATGGCATACGCGATTTATTTATTATCAATTGCGACAGACATTTTAAAAATACATTTAAAATAAACCTACTCGTTAAGCAGTTGGACTGGTGGCGTCCATAACTTTGACTTTGGCATGATAACTTCTGTTACATTATTATAATCTTTACGTTTCCATGCTAAGTTAAGATTTTTCCATTGCTAAAAACGTAACGTTGGGTTATGTTTTTAAGTGTGAAGATGCAAAAAAAAGAAAGAAATAAAGAAAAAAACACAATTAGGTATGTTTAAACAAGCTTACATAGGAAATGTGTAGTTTCGTTCTCATTGATTGTTCTTTTTCACTCTAAACAACACGAATGAGGATTAACAAAAAAAACAACTACTGTGGGAAGAACAAACGCAACATTTAATGATGCCATACCACTGAATCGAGTCGCACAATATTTACTTGTATGTTCACATGAACTGGCTGCGTCAAGTGTTTGACTGGCCTTGAGTGAACGCTGTAGTTGCAAAATAAATGTCTTAAAAGATTCTGTTCTGATGTGTCCATGCTTTGGTATGCTGAATGGAAAGAAAAACTTTGAATAACAACGACAGCAACAACAACAACAAACACAACAATAAAAAGAACAACAACAACAACAACAACAACAGCAATTATATTTCAGCTAAAGTGGAAAAAACATTTAATGAATGTTTGAAACCGCTTTTGTTGTGTCAGTTTATAGTAAACATAGCTATCTAATGTTAATGTTAAAGATTCAGAAAATGAAAAAAATTTCCTAATGATTGAACGTAGATATAAATGGAAATCGTTGCTTATATCATTAAAAAGAAACTTTGGATAAAGGCTTTTCTACAATTTTATTTTTTGATATTTCTCAATGTCTAGAATCCAGCCAGGTAGAAAAACAAAACAACAAAGATAATACACTATTTGCGCAAACCAGCCTGGATAAATTTATAAAATCTGCTGCTCTGAACATATGTTCACATAAATAATAATGATATGTGTATGTCTATGTAAATAATTTTGAAAAAAAAATTTAGGAAATATATCTTTATATTTTTGTCTTAGTTCTATTCGTTTTTGTTTATTCTACCTCCAGTTTTTTCAGAATAAATAGCCAGATGGTTTTTATGGGGTTATCATTTTCCGTATTTATTTTTTGACATTCTGTCAAAGGCGAGTTACTGGTATACTCCATTTTCAAGGCTTTCCATACATTCTACTAGTTTCTACTAGTTTATAGTATTTTCGAGTAACTTTATATTATGCTTAGCACCAAAAACACAGTAAAAACGTTAACAATAAGTATCTCACTCGGATCCATACGATCTATAATACATATTCTTTCCTCTTCGCATAACTTCAAATTTGTTGAAATAAGATGAATTTTAAACAGAAGCACTGTTACTAAGATTTGCAATTTCATTTTTCTTGTCCACATCTGGTTCTTATAACATATTTTTTTATATCGTCTTTGACTGAAATTTTCTTCTCTTGCTATTCTGTGAGATTGTTTTTAACTTTTTTTCATCTGATTTTTGATTAATAATTTAACTGACTTGTAGCTACTTTTTTCTTGAAAAGTGTTTCAAGAAGACTAACTAACTCTACTTATTGTGACTAGGTTCCGTTTGTTAACACCGCGGCCTATCTCAATCAAGCTTTTTATGTTTAGTTAGACACCAATGAGCATACATTCTAATTTCCAATAATCTTGTCTGATTTATTTCACTGGATGTGTTGAGATAGACACATGTGATAGAGAATACGTAATAAAGAGTATCACTTACAATAATCAATCGTGCAGGCGAGGGTTATACAGATAAGGAGAGTTATCATCATTAACCGTTCCATAAACCAAGTGTTGCAGTTTCCCTAAAAAAAACAATTCACACTTTTTTGCTGCTTTTGATATATAATCGTTAATTATTTTTCTCCTTCAAATTTTTACTCAACAATTTTGTTGTAAACAAAGATTAATAATTTATATATTGAAGAAAGAAATATTTTGAAATTGTTTTCGGTGTAGTGGTCGATACTAACACACGGAGTATTAGTTATTAGATTTAGAATTTTTTTCTTGTGAGAAAAAAATACGGAATGCACAGGATTGTAAAAACGACCATAATTGGGAAACAGAATACTTAGAAAAAGGTCGGAAGTAAGGTTAAAGTTAAAAAGAGGGGATACTGTTTAATAGATAGTTGAGATTACATGAGGCGGATTTGATTGTCGAGAAAAAGGTTGGACGAGTTTTATAAGAATTAACTTAATATAACATCCAACGATAGAATCTTTTAGGTTTTAAAAAAATATATATAAATCCTCGACATTATCAACAGTCTGCCTAATGAGGCTTTCCGTACTGTCAAGTTCTTTTATTATGCCAACACACTCACACATATCCATGGAGAATTTGCTTAATGCGAGTATCTAAGTATCTAAAGTATCTATTTTATCAGCCAATAATATTAGATTTTATTTGTTTTTCCAAACAAACTAAATCTTACTTTATTTTCCACCCCCTGATTCGCGTTATCCTAATGCTTTTTGTAAGTCAGTTGAGCTAAATCGCAATAATTAATTTTTTTTATAAGTTGTTCATGGTATTCGCGTTAATTTCCGTCGTGTCAATTTCGTTATCGTTAATTTTGTACGTTGTTAATTTCTTGGAATAAGGTATGCCCCCTTCAGCTCTCTTCTTTATTTTGTGTTCTGTTAACCTTATTAACTCTATTAAGGCGTAAATAATGGAGTTCCAGGGGGGATGCTTTACCACCGTAACTTCTCTTGTGTTGGGTTACAAGTTGGTATACAATGATGTCCGTCACATGGCAATTAAAAATCATGCTCCAAATGCAATCGATTCTCTTGACGACAGCATTTTTATTAAAACTCCAATTTATTTTTTAGCACATATGTTAGAAATAATGAAATTAAATATTCTTTTAGTATTTTGAATATCCTATTATCCAGCTATTAATTCTTTGCAAGAGTAAGCATGGTCGCCTTCAAACACAAGCATCAATAGTCATTTTCTTGCAGCGTTATTCCAACAAACAGTTACGTGACGATAAAATTTATTAAAGTTAAAAAAATAGAGAAAAGGGTCACAGCAATACCTTAGAACCTTAGAAGTAAAGACAGGTTTACGAGAGAGGCGGGAATACCTGGACAGTAATACTAAATCAGAAATATAAAACTATATCAGGTGAAAAAAATATTATCTTCTTTAAAAATATACATGTTAAGAAAATCAAAAAATGATAGTATGTATTTACGAAATAATACTTCCTTGAAAATAACACTGTTGTAGAAAAAATACTTTAGTTTGTTGGCCAATCAGGTCAATCGGTCTATGTGTCACGTGACTGAGGCTTTTTTCATTTATATCTGCCGCCGAATACCATTCGTACCAACCCACATGTTTTTAGGAGTAGAAAAGGGACAAGAGCTGATGAAATCTTAATTATTTTAGTCAATGCAGCTCACACAGGTTGCCAGCACATCCACAGAACAGAAACAAGCAGCATGTCGATTGGTGATGAAATAAGAAATATATTTCTCAACACAACTGGGCCAAAGAGTTGTTGGCACTCATAACAGTAAGAAAACATCAAATAATATTTGGAATGTTGTATTTGATAATAAGTTAGTAAAAAGAAGTGGGATCAAGTAATAGATTGCCTAAAGAATGTTTTTCACTTGTGAAACGTAAATTAGATCGTAAATTTTATTAGGGGAATGGTCCGACAGATTGGCTGTAAGATTTAATAATGGAATGGACGGGGGAGAAATACGTAATACTTTCGAACTAAATTTTCCACAGCGCAACCAGTTAATGTTTATGGACTTGAACTTAAGCTGTTGGACATACCTTGTTTCACCAAATGTTAAAGAGATGAACTATCGTGCCGCGAAGCATGTTTATGGTCCAGGATCACGTGGATCACGTGGATCACTTTACATACGGACATTTTAAAAAGTGGGAAAACATTTAAGGTTGTAAAAAGCAGTTATATGGAAGATAATGGTTTATTTGATTAAGATGTTTTCAACTCATCTCTTAAACCAAAAAAATCGCGTGATATAGGTAATGTAACACCACTTCGTTACGAGGAGAAATCTGGATGTAGCCGTGGAAGAGGTATTATACAACAAGAAATAGAAAGCATGCAACTAAAATGACACTGTCAAAAATATTCAAAGTTTCTGTAAGTTTTTTCATCGCAATTTTTTGAAGAACATGCAATTTTTTACTAAAACTTGATCAAGAAACAGTTACCTAGAAAAATGAAGAAACTCACATTCTTGAATTTAAAACCAGTATAGAGAAAAACTCATGCAAAACTATCAGCAATGTTCTATATCTATTCTAACTAAATATATATATATACATATAATGTGTTTTATTCTATTTAAGTGTTTTTAAAGCTATAATTATGTAGTCTTAGGCCACCAACTTATTGAGGCGCCAAATAGAAAAAATCAGGCAGAAATTGATACGTCTTTTTAAGAAGATGTCGTGTTTATTAAATGCAATTTTCTTCCTTGGAAAGATACCTTTACTTCTTGAGAATAAATTAAACAATTTTGCAAAGAGCCAAACCAACAAAAACAAATCGAGTCAAAATGGACATTATTCTAGTAAAGTACTATAGCCATACGGCGTAAATGGGTATAGTAGTAGAAGACATAAAGTGTTTGAACTATCTATGACGTACAAACCCACAATTATAGAACAACAAGAAATTTAAACTGTGTGAGATAGTCCTATTGGAAATGGGCGCGGCATACCGCTTGCTTGAAATTCTTCCCAAAAAATGGGAAGCCGAATAGATCTCGTTTTACGTCCTTTTCACCTTGTGGGTATCAATGATTTGAGTGATATTATTAATTTAAATCGTTTCCAATAGGTTTTCTTATTTCAATTTTATGTTCCACAATTTTTAACCTTTCTTTAAGGTTCGAAATATACAATGATGTCATCTAAATCTTATCTTAATTGTCGTTCAATGTACTAACAAAAAAATGTATTGAGTTGATATTAAAATCTCAAAGCATTTTGCTCTAATGATAAACCATGATGAAGATAATATAAAACCAGGACCCAGCGTGTTTTAAGCCTTTTTAAACTTCAAGAAAAGAAATTGAACATCTTCAGGGCTTAGGATTGTTTGAAAGAATTAAGATTTCGAGAAATACCACTAAGTATTTTCCTTGCATCCTACTCGGGTTTTCTTGCTTCTCTCTTTCTTATAAAGTTTCTTCATCCTTATTATGTGTTTGCTAAATTTAGCAAAATTTGGTTAAATCTGGTTAAATTGGTTTTAAATATAACAAGGAATATAAAAATAATAGTAAAAACAAAAACAAGGAAATCACCATTTTTTCATTTGTCGATTTTATGAGTTACCACTTCAAACTTCAAAAATTACATCCTCTACCTTCGTCCTTTAACTTTATTTTTTAATGAAACAAATTACTTTATAGTTTATACTGTCAAACAAAACACGTTTAATGTAACTAAAGTGTGCAAAAATATATCGAGAATAATCAAATTTGCAAATTGTGAATAGACAAATTTCATTCACGCCATAAATTCTATTTATGTTCCTTGGCTTATATGTGGCATTATGAAATATGAATAATCATTTGTTAAAAATTGCCACCGTCACTGCGTGTTAAGATTCTCTTTAGGCCGCCACTTTTTCGATCTGATCAATAAAAGTTTCGTCAGAAAAAAATATTTGTCGAAGTTAAATTTTGTTGTATAGAATAAAAAAAATTCACTAGTTGAGATAAAATTGCTGACTTTAAAACCTCTACCGTACACTTTAAAAAGTCACAAAATTTGAAGGTTTAACTATAAACACATAAAAAGTTAGAGGGGCTACCCCCTTCCCCCCAACACAAATAGGGTTAAGGTGGAGTTCCACTTAAAAGCAAAACGAAGCAGAACAGAACAAGAAAAAAACTCAAATTTGATTGGCTGCTATCTGCTAATTATTCTTTTGTTTTTTCTATTTTTTTTCCGTCTTTACCGTTCCTGTCCGCAAGTAAAGTTGAAATGATTTCAAATTTCAGTTTGAGTCAAAACGGATGAACCAATCAGAATCTAGAAAATCACAATTATTTGTTCCGATCCGTTCTAAGTCGTTTATGAATAGAAATCCACTTTTAGTCTTAACTTAAAAACAAGTAAAATAAAAAAAAACAAGATCAAAAACAAAACAAAAAATCACCATTTATTACTTGCTTGTATAAATCCTGAACACTACACACCCACTTCAAGCTTTAAAAACTACATCCTCTACCTTCGTTCTTCAACTTATCTTCTCAAAAAAAACCATTTTATAATATATAATGTCGAAGGAAAAAAATTTAGAATGTTTAAAAAGTATATTAAAAAATAGATAACTTTTTATATATTTTTTTTATTGTAACAAAAAACTATATGATTAATAATTTTTTATTTTTTTCTCTACTGTAATATTGGGTTATATCACATTTAGTTTTCTTTGTTTCTTTTGTTTAAAAATTACCGTATTTTCTTGAAAGGATACCCCTGTGAAATAGAAGTCCATTGGGTAAAAATGCTTTCTAAAAATATATTTATCCTAAAACAGCATGTAACACCAGTTTAACATCGATCTGTGTTATCTGACGAAGCAAGATCATTTGCAGATAAAAAGGATGGAATCCAATTAACGAAAACGTTATTGACAGTGATGTGAACAAACAATGATATGCTATTGACAAAAACACTCTTATTATTGACTGAACGCTCTTCTATTTTGTATTATTTATAGGAATCATTATTTTTAGTTTGTTAAACCTTTTTCTTCTTGGATGTCTAAATCATACGAATAAATCTATTTAAGACTCCCAAACAAACCTTAATGTTTCAATACCTCGGCAGCCGGGATTTTCTCTTTTCTTGCGCCAAAACTAAGTTGTGCTGTGGAACGCGCGAAATATCGAAAATTCCCATGAATCTTTTCACGGGCTAACTACACTCTCATTTATTATATCTACTATACTAATACGCTAGTTGTTTATACTCTGATGATGTCCGTTTTTGAAATTAGTGAATCTATTAAATTTGACTTATAACGTGGAAACAGATGGGAATAACGAATGTCAATTCTTGCGTAGGTAAATAGGGACCAGCTAGGAACCGCAATAGGGTCAATTCTCTATCGCCTGCTTTGGAACCGGCGGGTTGATGATGTCATCAAAAAATCTTTAAACCCTAAGATCTCCTCGACAGTTCTTTAAGACATATGATCCTCACACATTATTTTCATGAGCCTTTAAAACAGTATAAGCAATAGGTTAACAAATCTTTTGTGAAAAAAAATATTTTGATGGGTCTCGATGACGTCATCAAAGTATAATTCCGTATAAATCTCCCTAACGGATTATTCCATGGGTTATGCAATCAGTTTAGAGCTGTTATTCCTGTAAATAAATATTTCAAATCCGCATCTGAACGAGTAAAGATTTAATGGAGAAACAGTTTGTTGTTAATTTTATTTAAAAAGCGGGGAAAACTGTAGTTAGAGATTTAAGGTTCTTTACCTTAAAGGAAATCAATTTTGCGAGTTTTTGCCAATTAAGTCAAAAAATTAGTTCTAAGGTTAACTAACCTAACGTTTTAAGAAAATTCACTGAAAACTGATTTACTTGTGTCATTATGTTTTAAACCAATACAAAGTAAAGTCTTTTTTTGTAGTCATAGGTTCAACAGAAGGTAGCTGTTTTTATAAGAAGGCTATCATATTCAGGTAAGTTTGAGTGATACGTTGTAATGTATATGTTTGACTTTTAATTCGAGATTTTAATTCGAAAATTTCTTACACTTTCCTCACCTTTTTAATGTCTTCAATTTCATAATGTAGGTTTATATAAAAATATTTTCAAATTATAAGCTCTTTTGCCAACCCGCTACTTATTCACTGAAAAATAATGTTGTTGTTTTTTTCTCCCACTTTGATTGTTCAAAGTAAAAGTTACAAAACTAATTTTAAAACTTCTTTTAATAAAAATTTTAGAACTCCTTAATGCGTGGAACACTTCCACAATATTGAGGATGTTTCATGTTAAATTTTGCCAATAAACCTCCTTTTTTGAACTCCATATGGTCCAGCATGTCATTTTAGTGGTTTTCAGACGTTTTGTTAAAATGAAAGCATTGTTACTGGTTTCAACGCACTAACTATGAAATCAAAACCTTATTTTGTTTCACGACAGAACAAGAACTATGTTTGCGAACAATATAAATTTTTAAATCATTTTTTAAAATTAACATATTATTATTGCTGTTAATTGATCAATTTAGGCTTGTTGTCAATTGCCCAGTCAGTCAAACACCATAGGTTTTAATCATATTTCCATGCTGAGTTCTCACCAGGAAGGAGGGACTTACTCTGGATTAGCTGCTGTGACTCAGTCGTAGAATGATGTCATCACCTTGTAAGGGTCCACCCAAGAAATATTTTTTTGTTCTCTGTTCTTCGAGAAATAGGAAAATTATAAAAGAATTCAAAAGAACATAGTTTCAGCATTCTCCACTACGAATCATTTTTCAGTCTCCTTGTAGCTAATCTTTTAGATAGTTCAGACTTTTTGTTTAGTAAAAGGATATTAAAGATTGCCCAAAAATTATATTTTCTGCTAAACCAGAAATAGGATATATTTAGTTAGGCATTAAACATATAAAAAAGTTATAATTATAAAAAAATCACGAGGCACAGCCTAAAATGTTTCTTACCAAAGAAGAAAACAACAAAGAATCTCTCTGAACCAAACATCACTTTTTCTTAAAGCAATTTATTTTGTGTTTTCAGAAATAAAAAAATGCGTTTGTGGATATTTACAAAATTCCCGCCTCGATTGTTTTAAAGTACTTTTAACCAATCAGGTATAGTAATTAAGTTTAAAACAAAAGAAATTAATGCTTGGACAATTTGAATGATTGAAATCAACATAAAATTGATTACTTCCATTGAATAATGTAGACGGGTATGGTGAATTATTCAATAGGCGGCTTTAACTACTGGTATATTATGATAAAATTTTACTAAATATATTTCTACTTACCATTTTGATTTTTGTGACAATACCGTGGTACACTTCGCACGTTAAAAGATAAGTCCAATATCCCCTTATTGCTTTTGGCAATTTAATCGTATTTTGGCTTTGTTTAAACTATAGAGTTTGTTAAAGGTCAACCAGGAGGTATAAAAATATTTTTATTGCAAATATATTATAATTTTACTTTACGTAAATATTTTATTTTGATAATAAAATTAAAATCATGTTACAAAGTTATAAAATAGAAAATATGAAGTTAAATAGATTTTCTGTGAAAGCTGTTTGGAAAATTTTTGAGTCACACTCTACCCCCGTAGATATAAAATGAAAACTGGAAAAACATTTTTTAACTTTAAAATCTACAGCACCTGCTTCTCAAAAAGAAATAAAAGGCCCTATAAAATTAGGATTAAAGTTGAATTAAACATTAGGATACGATAAAACACGACAACAAAAGATGCTAAAAAATCTGTTCATCTTTTGACGAAAAAAACTTATTTTTATATCTCACAGGGAGACAAAGCGAAACAATGCCTTATTTCATATTGCAGCCAGAAGCCAACCACCAAAAGTCGTGTTAAATTTGAAAAAATCCACCTTTCGGATTTTATTTATTTATTTATACTTATTATATTTATTAATTGTTTAGTATTCATTTTATTTATTCACCTGACTAACCCAACATGTAGTGATAAGATCCCTTATTCAATATCAACAAAAACAACAAACGTTCTGTTTTTGGGATTGTATCATTTTTTTTTCAATGTCGGTTTGTTTTAGGTCATTGGCCCTTTTTACACTCGAATATTTTCTCACTAAAAAATATTTGCCGAAATACACCGTTTTACGATGCCAACTCCGTTATTATTTCTTTCTATAAAATACCTAGGAAGATAGACATCTATTAAATCTATCTATTTTTATCCTCCCAGAAAATAGTAATTTTTAAAAAAGAAGCAACCGTGCCGTGGTAGGTATGCGCCTCCAACGTATGCGATATTGTCGGCTGAAACTTAAATCGTTGAAGATCTCAACAAGAAGCCGACACGGTTTGAAAAATTGTGCCTTTAATTACGACTTTTATAAAAACGGAATCTTTAAAAGGACCAATGCGATGTTGTAGCAAGGTCGATCCCAAACACTTTTACCGTTACAGCAAAACAATTCGGTTTCGTAAAACGTGCACCCCCGTTGAGAAGAAAAAAGCCCTGGGAACGAGGACGATGTTGTAGCTGCAGAAAAAATTACCAAAAATCAAATATAAGACTTAATCTTTGGCCAAATATGGAGAAAGAAATTGTATTGGGTGTATTTACCGATTTATTTCAAATTGGTATTTTTCACGTGACAAAAAATCAATTTATCACCTAAGTTGATGTTTATTATGCCAATTGTCATTGCAAACAAGACTTTGTTATTTTGAAACCAATTTTGATCTAAAAATGGTATTTGAATAAGGACAAAAAGAAAATTTTATTTGCACCATCATACTCAACATTCTTTGTTTGTTCAGTGTGCCAAATTTTATAGAAACTTTGTAGAAAATAAAGAACTTTCAATTTATGAAACGACTTTGGCCTAAACCGTATCAAGGTGACAACAAAAATTGGAGGTTTTGACGTCACCATCATTTTCAGCATGATTTTTTTGTTCACTGTTCTAAATTTTCTCGACAACGAGCCAGCAATTTAGATCTGGAAAAAAAAAACGCTCAGGGCACATGCTAGAAAAACAGCGCTTAAAAAAAGGGTCTTACCGTGACCGCAGGAGCCATTTTTAATAAACCAATCTTCTTCGGGGCGTGCTTTAATAATGCTACATAAAAGTTGTGCCAACCTCGTCTACAGGGTTTTTCTACGCCTATGATATTTTGATGTTCCGAGGAGCGAGGTTACGATATAAGTAAAAGAGCCATGAGGACGAGGTTCAAGTTGTGTTTTATACTTCAACATAATTTGCTGCGTATAAAGAGCCTGATCTAAGTTTTATTTTGATATAGCGATAATGAGAAGTTCTTATTCACGAAAACATTATCATGAATATCCCAAAAACAGCAAGCAGTTGCATCATTTTCAAACTCGGCACAATAAAACAACATCCTTGTAGCGGACATCTTTTATAGTGGACACCTCCCTACAACAGACAATTTCCAGAAACGAATGAAATCACTGTTAGACAGTCATGGTAAAACCTTTATGTCGGGGACACTTCTCTACAGAGGTCGACATGAAGTTCAGAGTCTGATTTACTTTTCTGAATGAAAGCTCCCGATGGTATCCGCCGTAGAAAGGTCACACTGTAGTCAAGGCAAATCTTGGAGATATATTGACAATCAAAAGTTGTAGTCAATGGTTGGTACTGTTGCTGCGATCCTAAAACTACATCATCTTTTTTAGACACCCTTTGCAAGACCCTCTTTATTAAGAGTACCAAAAATGACTAAAGAGGTTATCCTGGTTATAATAATGATTATATAGTTAATCTTTTAGTTACTCGTTACATGGAGGTTGAAAAAGATTAAGAGGATAAAAGTTCTCTTTTATACCTACATGGTCGTCAAAATACCACACCTACTTCAACAAATGCAGACACCATCACGTGGTCATATAGTAAATCATGCGTATGCCTAGAAAAACATGAGGACCACAGGTTTTTTGATGTCCAAGGTTGATTTTTCAGATGTCCAAGGTTGATTTTTTTGATGTCCAAGGTTGATTTTTCAGATGTCCAAGGTAGATTTTCAGATGTCCAAGGTTGATTTTTTTATGTCCAAGGTTGATTTTTTGATGTCCAAGGTTGATTTTTTTGATGTCCAAGGTTGATTTTTTGATGTCCAAGGTTGATTTTCAGATGTCCAAGGTTGATTTTTTTGATGTCCAAGGTTGATTTTTTTGATGGCCAAGGTTGATTTTTTTATGTCCAAGGTTGATTTTTTTGATGTCCAAGGTTGATTTTTTGATGTCCAAGGTTGATTTTTTTCTCTAAAATTTATTGCTATGGTTTTTTCTTCGTAAAGTATGTCTATGTATCTATGTATCTAGTCTACCATAGTGAAAAAAAGAAAAAGAGAGAGAGAAAAAAAGAGAGAACAAGAGAAAAAAAGAGAGAAAAAGATAGAGAAAAGAGAGAGATAAAGAGAGAAAAGAGAGAAAAAAAGAAAGAAAAGAGAGAGATAAAGAGAGAAAAAGAGAAAAAGAGAGAGAAAAAGAGAGATAAAGAGAAAAAAGAGAAAAAAAGAGAAAAAAAGAGAAAAAAGAGAGAAAAGAGAGAGAGAGATAATGTAGAAGTTATACTAAATTCATATTACAGTTTTTAGGATAAAAATGATTTATTCTTCTTTCATAATTTTTTTTACTTCCACGTTTCACGAACCAAACATTAAAAATTAAAAGGTTCTCTTTCGATGTTATATTTTATATGATAAATAATAAATCCAACAATTCACACTTACCGCTCCACATCTGTAAAATTCAAAACTTGATGACAAGAGATTCAATATAGAAATCATACTTCTAACTGAACATACTTTTTAAACGATCTCACTTACACCTCACAGCTCGTGTTGTTGTACAACTTTGACATGGGACGAAAATGCACCACTTGACGTAAAAAGAAATAATTCAATAGATTGCAAATAGCAATATTTTATAGAAAAGCCAACATATTGATTTTCAATTACCAGCGTATCTTAACCCACCTTGCAGCTTTAAAAAAATTATTTTTCTTTGGACAGGTGAAGAGCTTTCATATTTATTTGTTATTATTCTTTCGATTGATTAAAAACTATACTTTCAAATTTTTAATTTAAAATATATATGTTTTATATTGCATAATTTTGTCCTTAACACAACGGGAGGTAATTAAGGTAGGGAACTGAAACGAATACGTTAATTTTAATACCGTCCTAAATGTAACGACGTATGAACAGGGTTATTTTAGTGGTAAAAACAAAATTTTCCTAGCTTTTTTTCGAGCCCCCGAACCACCATCATGACTGCTTCAAAAAGAGGTTTGTGAACGAAATTGTTCGTCACCACTTGAAAGCGATAATTTTTTTATAATTCTAAATACAGGTTATGTTGTTGCTGTTTTCAGCCTTTATTTTGTTCTTTTTTTAATAAAACTAAGTCACAGTAAGAAGATAAATAATTTTATGATAATTTTTTATTATTATTATTACTGAACGTTACTTGCGTTTATAGAATTCAAAAAGGGCGCGATATCAGGATTCCGATACTGGACTCTCGATACTGGATTCTCCGAATCATTTCGCGTTACTAAATAAATACATTGTCATCCAGCAATCCCCAATCTCTTGGTCCATAAACCGTTATTTCGCAGCGAAAATAAAATTTGTCCTGGGAGCGAGGTTACGATATGTGGATGGTTTATTACTTGCTTGACCTTTAGTCATATCTTCAATAAGGTTAATATGACTCTCTGTCCTGTTTTCTGCAGATGTGTCGAAAAATTCAGCTAAACGATGATGATTGTTTGCAGTTGGGTTCCATGGTGAGTGGTTCTACATTCAATAGACTTTCTTGTTGAATGTATATACATTTTTAAGGTGAACATTCTTTCGAAATAGGTAACCTGTTCATCAGTAGCCGATGCTAATTGATCCCAATTAATATTATTAATTGTACATTGATGCAAAGCGGTAAAGTTCGTGCATCTAAAATTCATAGTAAGGAGTTTCAATTCGTGTTTGTAGTATAACATCACCACGTACAAAACAATAACGCAAACATTGAGATATGTTATTGAACTCGACATTTTTAACATGTCCAGTAATCATTAAAGTTTCTCCCTCATATAAAGCTTTGACATACAAGCTTTTCTGTGCCTACTGCAGAAGGCATTTGGTAGTGGTATTACTTGTGTGTACAACACACGTATTCACTCATTCATCCAGTGGTTATCTGTTCTGGAAAGGGTATTTTGATACGTTCGACAGTTAAATTAGACACACGTCGGTTTTAAATATCTTCTTGTTTTCTTTCCAACGTTGAAGATACAGAGACATTAAGCGATTCTGCTGCATACATTTTCTTGAATAAATGAGCTTTAAGTTTCTAACAAATAATTCTTCAATTTGTGAATATGCGATTCTTAGACAGTTTCTTACCAATGTTAACAATAAGTAACCTTCGCTGAAACTACCTAAGGTACCCTGATTTTCCCATACTGCATTGCGAATTCATAAGTTTAAAGATGGTAGCATTATCAGTAAAAAGATTAGTCGGCAAAAAGTAATTAAATAATGTCAAAATGACTAATTTTTTCCGACTTTTATTTTTTCCGGCTTTTTTTCACCGATAAGATATTCGAGATACGGATGTCGACAATGAATGTCCATAGTATTGGCTAGTGCTGAAATATGTGAAAAAACACAACTAACTAAAAGTTTCCATGGTAGAGAAGTGTCTGCTATAAAAAGGGTTCATTATATTTAATAAAAGGTTGCAACCTCGTCCCCAGGGTCTTGTGACCCCTGAGCCGTTATTACTTATCAACAAGGCAAAATGCCCTGGGAACGAGGTTGAAAAGGTTGTTGCACATTGAAGATTATTAGAAAAACTACAGAAAAAAAATTTGATATAATGCAGTAATAGGATTTGACTATATAAAAAAAGTCCAAAAGCGATAAATGTGGTCGATTATATCTATTTCACGGTTTATTGTGTAACAGAAAGAGAAAGTAATTATGACACATACCTCCAGCGGTGAAAGCACTAACAATGTACTTTTAAGGAAATGAAAAATGCTCAAAATTTAAAAACAATCAGGCTAAACTTTTGAAAAAAATGAATCTCATCCATCTCTGGTGACGAGAATGTTATGGGGACGAGAATGAATAAGAACATCTTAGGCTGAAGACAAATTTCTTATACAAAAGTGCATTATAATTATGCTATTGTTGAAATGGCGGGGCGGGGGCGTTAACACTCCCTTTCTCCGCTAAGTAATGATTTTTTTTGACAAAATTAGTAAAACAAGAAATTAGTTTAAACTCTCACTTGGCACTGTTCCTAAATGATTGTGTGATAATGGTTGTGTCTAGTACCTTATGATTATAATCTTGTGACTATGATGTGATGTATTATCATTGTGTTGAAATGATAGACAATTTAGTGACCACAAATGACTATAACACAGAAGACAGATAACTCATTACTTTTTCTATCAAAATGAACAATTGGTTTGTCATTAAATTTTAACACCAGTGTTTTTTAAGATTTTTTTTCGTAGTTTAAATCGAATTCTACGTATGAGAATATAAAACGATGATCATGCAAAAACACGCAACAGATAATATTATGTTTTTTGAGAGGTTTCTATTTGCTTAAGTGCTGTCACTACTTGACGTCATGTGTCTTAATGACATCTATTGTGGTCATGACATGGTCAAATAAAAAGGTTTTTTTTTAAAATCCTAGAAAATTTATCCGTTGCAAGATTTTATCCAGTAAACCAAAAGGAGTCTGTCCAGCCGGCACAAGACGTCTTCATGATGTTTTTAGATTTTTGTTTAAATCCAAAAACATCTTTTATACGTCTTTTTTTTGATAAAAATATGCTTTATAAGAATTTCAGGCTAAAAACAATAGGTCTATTGTTTAGAACAATAGAGGATTAATAATAATAATAATAATGTTTTCCAAGCTATTAAGAGCAAAATACAAATCAGGTTGGAAATGGCTCGAAAAATAAGAACAGCCAACCTGGGTCAGCTCTGCCTCTTATAAAAAGAACGTGTACATTACGACATAACGTTTTCATGGCAACGTTTTCTTGTTGAAAATAATGTTGTTATCAAACTCACAGTAACTACAACGAAAAAACTGAGCTTGTTATTTTCGACAAAATGACGTCAAAAGGCGGGAATAATGATGTTATTCAAAGAAACGAGAAGCACTGTGGCTTTGACACTGGCAAACAAAATTCTATGAAGGAATTTTATTCGATTACATATTAATTCAAACACGATGGGTCATTCAATAGTAATATCTCTTTACGATCATATCCGTTTAACTGGCATACGCTTTTTGCTTATCAAAACCAGAAAATTTGGTTAATTCTGAGATTATTCTTGTTTTATTCTTCTTAAATTTATTTTTTTTACAGGAAAAATAAAATATCAGTAAAATTTTAGTCAGGCCATTGTTTTTATTATGTTCTTTTTTTTCCATTCATATCCATTGTTCTTATAAAATTGTTTTTAAAAAAGCGTCATGATTTTATTTTATTTAACTTTCAGACATCCGAAGGCTATTGAAATAACTAGAAAATGGTATTTAAACTGACTTTGATACCTAATAGCTATGGCATACTAATGAAAAGAAAATTATTCAATCACCAAAGCTAGATCAAAGAAAGTTTTCCGATCCTAATTTTTGTAGTTCTGTTTATTTGCGTGAATTTCATGCGTTTCATTTACCGGCTGCAGGTCCTTTAGGAAGTGTTATTCTGGATTTCGTAGAGCCCAACAAATTATGCAACACAAAATTCAAAAGATAGTAGTCGCCGCCTAACTCGAATTCAGGATAACTCGGACTTTACGGTATCCTTAACTCGAACGTTTTTTAGTTCCTCAAGGAATTTGCTTAACAAACTTCTTCCAAATATGTTTACGTTTAGGTTGGAATTGTTTTTCAACTTGAATCATATTTTGTGTCCCAAATTTTTGTCAGATAACTCATTACAGAAAATTAGCTTTCTAGATTATTCCTAAAAAAATTCAATATCAGCATGGTAATATGTTGTCTCTGCCCCGCAATTTAGTTGCAAGAATTTATGCTTATGTAAGTAACAGTCCACTGAAAAATACTTCAAGTGTTCACTTCTGTTTTATGTTTGTTAAAGAACACGAAACACCTCTATAACGTTTGAAACTGTAGATCATTCATTATCCATTGTTTTTTGATTTTACTCGAACTTTTCTTAACTTGAACTTTTTTTTATCCCCCCTGAAGGTTCAAGTTAAGCGTTTCAACAAAAAGCTCTAGGGACGAGTTTGGCTGTTTTCATATTTGTCTTGCTTCTAATACCAACAAACAATTTTCGTTCTTTAGGGGTTTTTAACTTTTTTCAAAAAGCCTTTAGTCTGAGCCCAATACCTAGATAATCTTTTTTTTCTGTTTTAAGAAGTTAGCACACGTAATAAACTTTGGTATGAAGGTAAGCTATTTGTCATTTTGTTATCACACACATGCGCGCATGCGTGGGAAATGATAACAAATCAAGAAATGGTGGGTAAAGCTGTGTTTGTGAACGTTAAAACAAGTCACAGGTTCTGTGAAATCTTGTTTTGTTTATTTTTGTTTTTAGAGTATTAACCAAAAGAAGTTCCATCGTTGGTGTCATTACAACTGGCTTTGTTTATCGCTATTGCCTTATAAGGTCATTTGAATTAGAGAGTCTTTACATAAAGTTCATCGACATGTGACCACCAAAATTTATTTATAAAGCTTCTTATCAAGCGGGTTTCAGTTTACTGCTGAGATCATCTCCATTATCACGGTTTAGGCTTTTGTTAGAACAGAAGGCTAATTAAAAAAAAAAGTATTACTTCATAAAAAAAATAACCTCTGTCACAGAGAGCTCTGACGTAATTACGAAGTATTGATTCAGTAATAATTCTTTGTAGAAAGTAGAACCTCTTAAAAAAGCAGTCAAGAGTTGAAACGAAGCAGACGGTAAGAGACATTGCTAATTTTTTCACACTACACTAAACGTGTTTTTATTTCACAGGTATGCTTGGGTCTGGGGACCAAGTTTATTAACTATCACTATACAACCTCCCCTCCCTTTCATTCTTACATACAAAATAAATTTTCGAAATAACGTGTTTGTTACAAAGATGGATTTCTGTAAACAAACACAATACTACACGAGTATTTTTATTAGAAAGGGGGTTAAAAAAGGTAGCATCCAAAATAGTTTTTGTTTTTTTATATTTTCTTCGCAATTAGACAACCTAACACACTTTTGTAACAGAAAATTGTAAAAGAACAGTGAAGCAAATGTCTTTAGTTCTTTTAATAATAAACCGAAATAACCGGACTAAAACTGAAATTTTAGAGAAAATTTTAGCACTGGGGCCATTGACAACGTTTTTACGCATTATTTTTTATCACATATTTTTTATTTAATAAAAACAATTAAGATTAATGTATTGTCAGCATTTTTAAATCTCAACATAATGGAGTGATACATTTTCCGTGTCTAACAGCATCGGAAAATTACTTTTTGCACGCAATGTCTTCATATAGCAAAGTCAAGAAACAACAAAGAAAATTCGGGAAAAATGTTTTGAGAACCGGATGGTGTTTGCTATAGAAAGGTTTATGTAGAAAGACCATATGTGAGAACAACTATTGTTTCGAATCTGCGAAAGTTTGCATTCCGCTAGTTGTGATAAGGGCGTAATAAAAACAACGAATAATTTTGTGAGTTAATACATCTTCAAAATTTGTTATAACAGTTAAGTAAACAGTCTTCTTCGACGAGGAAAATTCTTAATCAGTAAGGTTTTTAATTCCCGCGAAGTTTTTTCTGGTAAACAAATTTTACTTATCACTCTCTTCTTATGAGGGGAAAAGTATAAAACAATGCCTTTTAACAATTAGCACCTTAAAATAATCACAACGAAAAGTAAAAATAATAATAAATGATAAAACATAAAGTGTGCTCAAAAACGATTTTACATTGTTTTTATGACTCATAAAAACAAATTTTTATTTTCATAACATTCCATCCATGCACGAAGTATTCCAGAGTATATATTGTCCTTTTTTGAGAAAATCCATAATGGCGATGACAGACTCTGACAGCGAGGAAGATACACGCATCAACTAATTTGTTTAATTTGAAAATACACGCAATAATCAGTCGAGCTGTTTGCAATTTCTTTTTTAAGAAGCTTCTCGTCTACACTACGGATAATAAAATATAAGTGAATATTGTGTGGTTTATTATAACGAAAATAATTTTAACTTAACTTCGTAAATTATTGGACAGAGAAATTAATTAACCCATGTGTCAAACATAAGCACTTCCTTGTCCTCAATTAACCATAATGTGTTAATTTACTACATAAAATTTGTTAGCCTGCTAATAAGTTACACCCTCGTCCCAAGGGTTTTGCCTTTTACCTTTTTCTCATATCTTGTTCGGCGCGTAAGGGTTAAAGTGTAACATTCTTGTCTTTTTTAGAAATGTTGACAATCACGCTATTGCTTACATTTGTCGTCCCTACACTCCACAATGAGTTATCGACTTCAAGCACGACATCTCCAGTGCTCAGTGTCACACCCTCGAACGTGAATAAAATTACGTGGTCAAACACGACCATAAAAACGGTTACCGTCGATTGGGCATCAACTGAAAGCACAACAAAGAAAAAGAAAAGAAAAAAGAAAAAGATTTCGATCGCAGGGAAATCGATGGCTGAAATATGTGCCATGTTCGGAAAATTTGGAAAAGATTGTACATGCGAAAAACTACCTCGAGGCCTGTGTAAATTTATCAAGACAAATAAATCCGCACGCAACAAAACGGATGTTACTTTCAGTTGCAATACAAACATAAATCGACTGGAAGCTGGTTTAGCTTTGTTTACTTCCATTGTTGGTATCATTGGTAATGGGATTGTTATGATTGTGACGGTAAAGTTTTGGAAATCGTCCACGAGGCATCAGAGATTAATTGGTGCTCTCGCATTTGCTGATTTCACCTTTGCTTTTCCACAAATTATGCTTCGTGTACCAAAAATAAATTCCTGCGTCTGGATATACAGAGAAGGATGGTGCAAATTTATTCAAGGCTTTAATAACTGGTGTGGTCACATTGCCTTGGGTTTTATTATGATTATTGCATTCGAAAGATATCTGGGTGTTGTGCGGCCATTTAGTCGTGGACTAACTAACGTAAATCTAGGTATGTTAATATTTTTAAACGCAGTCATGGCAACAGCATCAGTGGCACCAATGGTTGCAGTGCTTGGCCTGGACGAGTTTAAGTTGTGTATTGAAAAATGGCCAAAATCTTATAGCTCGCTTGTTTACTCGTGGTATTTGACAATATTCTATTTCATTATCCCAATGGTTATTATTGGATTTTTTTATTACTACATCATGAAAACACTTCGCACTGCGGCTTACAAAAATAAAAACTCGTCACCGATGGATGAGACATGGCGCATTAACAGACGGAAGGAGAACGAAAGGATTATGGTTATTTTAGCCGCCATCTTTGTTGCATTTTTTGTTTTGGTCCTACCTAATCGGTTGGTATGGTTACTCATTGATCATATTGGCGTCGACAATATGTCAGATGGATTTTACAACGCAATAAAACTAGTTGGGCTGATACCCTATTTTTGTCATGTGGCGATCAATCCGATTATCTATTCCGTAGTTGATCGGAAATTCCGAGAGAAAGTATCAAAGTTGTTTTCTTGTTTCCGAAGAGATATTTCGATTTCACATAGGATGAAAAATTTCAAGCCAGCGAAGAAAACCAATTCGACCTCAAGTTTGAAAGAAGGATCAATAACAGCAAGGGAAGGAGTTTTTCTTTAAAAATGACAATCTTGTGTTGTAAACAATAATAGGTGACTTCACTTTTGGTATAATTGGATGTTCCGACGAAAATTTTCGTGGAATTTTGCGCCCTAATTTACAAACACCAAATGCGACCGCATTGTAGACAGCACGGTTACAGTTCAAAGGTTATGAATCGAGTAATTCCTGTTAACAAGAGGAATGTTCAATTGTGCCAAACCTGACGAATTTCTGGCGAATGGTTGCCAGGAAAATGCAATTTGCTGTATTTTGTTTAAAGGATTATTTTCGAATGGGAAGCAAAATCACGAACATTAATTCCGTATTCATTTCGTCCACGTATTTTCATAAAAAAAATTAAATGAGAAAAAGGTCAAAAGTCTTCAAATTGAATACAGTTAGCAGACCATTAGCAGTCTATTTTTCTGGTTAATATGACGGAGACTTGTCAGTGGATGCGTTAAAATCTCAAACTTTTCCCTTACGCGATTACCACTTAAGCGTGGAATATTTCGTTAAATACATTTTATTAAGATATCTCAAATACAACATTTTGTAAATAAATTTCTTTACAACAGCTTAATG
The DNA here is from genome assembly GCF_029227915.1 of Hydractinia symbiolongicarpus. Taxonomy (NCBI): domain Eukaryota; kingdom Metazoa; phylum Cnidaria; class Hydrozoa; order Anthoathecata; family Hydractiniidae; genus Hydractinia; species Hydractinia symbiolongicarpus. The sequence continues at coordinate 11,508,220 of NC_079882.1, read as the reverse complement.
TACATGATATAATACAATTTATTTTATTTTTTGAATTATAAAAAGTTCTTATACGCGATAATTATTATTCATTCAATACTTTGATCTCTTCATTACCGTCCTGACTCGTTTTGAAATAGTAGAGCATTCTGCAAAATAAATGGAAAACCCGGGACCTCCGGTTGACCGAGATTCCGCCTTGTGGTATTTTTATATTCTGAGAGTCTCTCATTGTCAATACAGTGAGAAATATATCATTTAAAGCCAGTGAAATATGTATCGGCAGTTAAACTGACTTCACTAGGATCACGCTCATGTCTACGGAGAAAGTAACATATGTCATAAAAATATTCGTTAACAACCCCTTTGTTTTGAACACACCCTAACCCTTTTAAGTACAAAAGATTATTTTCATCTTGAGCGAATTTATTCTCATAATTTAACGGATGATGGTTCAATCCACTAACATAAATTCCGCGAAAAAGCCATTTTTTAATCTTGCGAAATGTTCTACGCATTACTGATCCGTTAAAATTAATTCCTAGGAATTAATTAATTTTGTCTTATCCGAAAAAAAAATCCCCGCGAAAATTAATTCACCCAGGGTACAATACATTAATCGCAAACATTCATTCTCCATAAAAACAAATAAAAATACAAGAAGAATAGAAAATGGAGTTATTAATGGAAGTTATTTTCCAACCTTTCGTTGCGCATAAAGTTACGAATAATATGGTCAGCATCCTCGTCCTCGTCGTCTTCTAAAGAAAAAAAAGTATCACGTGACTTCTTTAAAAACATAGAGAATTTTCTTCGGTGGTGAAAGATTTGTTGCTACTTCAACACTGGATGTTATCAAATTTCATAGATAAAAAATCATTTTTAAACGTTTATGAAAAATTACCTTTTTTCGCACGAAGCTTCTGCAATCTTTTTTCGTTTTTTCGAGCTAAATCCTCAACTTGAAATGTACGAATCGATGACGTGTCATCATTGGGCTGTGTACCGAAATAATCCTGTTTAGGAAATGACAAAATTTATATACAGAAAAGTTTATATGAGAAGGTCTATTTTAAAGTTTTTATACCTGTGTAACATCGCTATAATTCTTTTCCTTCATCCTTCTCCTAGCACGTGCATCGATATGACGGTTGTCATCGTGCGGCACGACGACGGCGTTGCTATGCATTGATATAAATTTGCTGTCGGAATCAAGTAACGATCTTTTGCTTTCGGCGGTCTGTATACGTATAACACAAAAATAAAAATTGAAAATATATAAACTTTATAAAAGCGTTCAGTTGTTTTGAGTGAATGAAGAACACTGTATTCCTTACTAAACTTACATATCAATTCTCACCTGAAGTTCTGGTCTGGTTTGAGGACATTTTTCTTCCACGTTTTTTCTCAACGCTTTCAAACGCATCTCTTGTTGTCTACGTGTAATAAAATACACGAAAGCTTTTAAAATTTACCATTTAACATATTAAAAAATAAACTAGATTAGGCTCGTACCTCATGTATTCCCGCTGTTGAGCATCAAATGTTTTGTGATCAGAGTCAGAAGAGTAGTCTAATAAGATAAACATAATTAATTAACTAAAGAAAATGGGAACATAAAGCACCAATTAGAAGTCGCGTAATCACTTTGAATAAAAATAAATAAATAGAGAAACCAGACCTGGTGATATATCTTCTAATTTCAACCTGTCAATTTCAACCTGAAAAATACGTAGTAACGTTTTAAAGTACAAGCCCAACTTTTTACGAAAAAAAAGTACAATCCAAGATTACCTGCATGAATGGCAACTGAAAATATCTTTACGACACGAATTGTAAATGGCGAAATCGGCGGCGAATTAGCTGCTAAATATATTTTTGATTTCCACGGGAAACAAAAAATTCAGCACTCTTTCGAATGTTAAAAACAAGACAGTCATTTTGAATTCTTTCACGTAATGAGTTTTTCTAAGAATAAACGCTTAAGTCCGCGTTTTAGTTGGTTAAAAGTTTAGAGCGAAATATTTCGCTGCAAAAAAAAAAAAAAAAGTTTGAAAACTACGCATGGTCAGATAAATTTTGCCGGCAAATTCGCGTCCAATTCGCTTTGTAAAAATCCCTCCTTTTTAACTATTTTCAGAACTTTAAAAAACTTGGATAAACCGTTAGCAATCGAATGAAACGTTACATTTGTGTATAATAAGTTTGCGTTTCCACATGAAAAGAGTCCCAACGTGTCAGTGTTCATAATTCATTATATTTTACTACTAACCGGCATTTTAGATTTCTCAAACAGATGGAGTAATGCAAAGAAGGAAGAATTGTGAGATAATAAAAAGAAGTCACAATACTTTTTTTTCTCTTCCAGGACTTTTGTTCACCAGTTTCTCAAATACATCCTTGGTATGTGGTTTTGAGTGATAACTTAAAGCAAAATGAATGAATAAATAAATAACAGCCAATTCCATTTTTTTTAGTAAACTAAAAAAGTTTCATCATACCTCTTTTCCTGGTTATTTGTGGCAAGCTCAGAATATTTGACCTAAAGAAGCAATTAAACAAACATTCGTACCCTCTGCTACAGAGAACCATAAGTACTTGAGCAAGTTTCATCTGCAGAATTAAGTCAATCACATACCTGATTTTTCTTCAACTCAGTTTCGATTTTCACCTCTTGTTTCTGCAACTGGTTTCGTAAAGCTGATAGCTGACGAATGAGATGTTTCTGCTGCTCCATGTTAGCTCGATTAATATCACCTAGATGAAAGAGATATTTGCCAAAACATCAACATTACGGTAAAGGATTTTAAACCATATACAAACGAGAACAAAAAGACATAAAAGTAATTGGATTTATACAACCACCTTGTTTCTCATGTTCCAGACTAGTTCGTACGGCTTGAAGATATTCCATTCCCTCTTGGTTCATATCTTGTTTTTTTCTTGAAGTACCAGATTTCTTTACACGATGCCGTTTATTCTTTCCCTGATTATAAAACAGGTGTTTCTTAAGTTACAGCGAAGGAAGTAAAAGGCGTCATAGAATTATAGATGTGACCTTTACCTTGGCTATCGCTGGTACGGGAGGAGAATTCGATCTTTCTTGTTGAAATATTTGTGGAGAATATTCTTCGTTTCTACTCGTCAGTTTTATCTCAGCTTCTTTTTGTACTTGTTTATCATATTCTTCCGCAATTTCTTTCTTCTCCTTTTCCTTTTCATACTTTTTTCGTTCTGCCAGTAGCCTGAGCTGGTCATTTTGCTCGCGAATCTGTATATGAATGAACATTTACTACAGAACTGAAAAACAGATTTGTCTCACTAAAAAAAATTACAAAATAGTAACCTCTTCTTCTTTCTTGCGCTGTTTTTCTTTTTCTATTTCATACTCTTCTTGTATTTTTCTTTGTTGCTCCGCAATTCTTCGATTCTAAGTTGAAATAAACGTGTATTTGATTAGGAATCTCTCATTAAAGACCACACCTGTATGTATCTTGAAGACTTACCTCCTTCTCTTCCTCTAAACGAGCCTGCTCTTTCAATTCCTCTTCTTTCCTCTTCTTTTCATCAATCTATAACATTTTAGCAAGTTTTTTACTACCCTGAAACTAGATATAAGACGTGAAACTACTTTTTGCCAAAACGTCCAAATGAATTAGTTACCTGTTGCTGCAAGAAACTTTTATATTCGTTTATTTCAAGTTTGTCTCTGGGACTCTAAAAAAAAAGAAGAGAAAATTAATTAAAAACACATCATTAAGTTGATAGCTGGAAGGTGTGACTATTTAATACCTTGTTTACACCCTGCAGTTCTTTTAGTGCAGCTCCTCTTGCATAAGAAGGTGAAAATTTATTGTTGAGATTACCACTGTTGTTAAGATTGCCACTCATATTACCACTGTTGTTGAGATTACCACCCATGTTACCACTGTTGTTGAGGATGCCATTCACGTTACCATTGTTGCTGAGACCACTAATCCCAGGTTGGTAATTACTCTGAGAGGCTTCCAACGCTTTCATCAAAGGACTTATTTCAAAACCATCATTTTCAAGGTTGGGAGCGACAACGCCCGAATTAACGCCCGCATGATCATGTGTTTGTGTAACATCGTTAGGGTTACGAAGCTTTCGCAGATCAGCTAATATATTACACAGTCAGTCAGTAAAACAGACGCATTCAGAATATGCATAATATAAAGTATAGATTAGTAGTGATATACATACCCATTATCTTTCCATCTTGCGTCCTCATTGGGGCACCACCACCGCCTTTACCCCAAGGATTGTACGTTGCAATTTCTTCTTCCATCTTTCTTTCGTACCTATTTGAAAAAAAAAAACATGGCGAAATTAATCATAAAAACATGCTTTCAAATCAACCGAAAAACAACAAAAATAAAACACTACGCACCTTTCCAGTGCGGCTTTCTCTTGATCAGCTTTTTGTCGCTTTTCTTCCATCTGCAAAACAATTAATTAAGCGGAGAGTAAATACAGCAAGCTGACATTCATTAAGACGAGTTATATTATAACATTTGTGTATAAAAACATGTGCAAAACTTTTTTACTTGTCTTTTCAACTCCTCTTGATACTCCTGCTGTTTCGCTTTTTTCAGTGACAAATCGCTAGGCCCTGTTGACTGACCAAACATTCCCACTGACACACCTCCTGGTGGTTGAACGTTTGGACGTTTAGGAATATTAACGGCATCTGTTGGTTTTTCACCTGCAAAAAATGTAAGGGTAGAATTGCACTGCAAAAGAATTACAGTACGAATGTAGGCTGATAATGAAAAAACAAACTTACTGATATGAGTTGGTGCTAAAAACTTTTCCTGGTCTTGTTTATACGCATCAACTTGTCCTGGTTGTGGAAAGAACCCCATCATTCCATTCCCGTTCATACCTGCCCCACCCATAGCACCGTAATTATTCCATCCAAATTGTGGCATATTAGTCATCATAGGAGTAAGCATTGGGTTTGTAGGGTAAGGATTAGGATTCATAAACATTGTATACGGGTTCAGAGGGGGCACATTTTGCGTAGGAGGATAGTTTGTTGATTGTGATGGTTGGTCAGCTTTGTCAGATCTTTCGTTGATCATCTTTTTAACCGGAAGACTATATTTTTTATCTTTTGTAATCTACAAGTAAAATCACGCATTTTAGTTTTCTGTAAAGCACATTAAATAAATTCAGGCTAAATCTAAGACAGTAGATCCACGCCAAGTGTTATTAAAAATCTGAGTTACTAAATTTTCCCAAACCTAATCCACGCAAACATTTTATTGAAGCAAAGCACCAAATTAATCTGACTCTACTGGACCGCAAAATATCTTTTGCTTTGGTAAATCTTAGATTAGGATCAAAGGTCTTTTAAATACCACTTATTAATATTTCAAGAATGCAAAACTTTGAGGGCAATGTTTTTATACTCCCGTTGCTAATTTTTTCAACAAAAGTCAAATTATTGATGAGATTTTTACATGAAACCAGCTCCTTGTATAAACCTTACATAGATACGTCTGCCGTGGCTATAAAAAACTAACCTCGATTTCGGTAATGTCGATATCTGAAGTTACTCTCCCCAGTCTTTTTAACTTCTCTCTTGAGAAACAAGGTAAAAACTGTACGAATTTTATACGTAAAATTATGATTTGGGCGTACGGCGCTGGCTGGACAGCAACCATAAAAATAATTATCATATATAATAAAAATATAGAGTATTTATTTACTTGGCTTTCAAAAGCTCCCTCTCTTTTATCTGTTCTTCAAGTTCTTTTTGATATTTTTTATTGCGTTCCTTTACTAAAGAGGTTCGGCTCGAACCTAAAAACAGTGACTATTGCATGTTATACCAGCGACGATTTTTCCAACTTAAGGATATTTTGTAACTCGTTCAAAACCGTTATAAACCGTGTTTTTTATGTTATTGTAACACGAAAAACATTAACATACCGCCAAACACTGCTGGCAGCTCAGGTGGCACAGAGTTGGAACGCTCTTTTAGAGATAAATCTTTTAAGATCGATGATTCATGTCTACAGAATAGAAATAAAATCATTAAACATTGCAGATGGGCTAAAGTTTTTCAAAATTATATACCCTTTTTTCTGATTATTTTAAGTGACACACAAAAGCCTGTACTTTATTTTTTTGTGCTTAAAAATCATTAACCAAAGGAAACATGTTTACTTTTAAAAAAGCGAGTAAATGAGTGTTATCAATTGCTTATTTTTGATATCGTCATTTTAACTTTTTTTATGGATTAAAAATAGTTTCCAAAAATAGTTTCGGCGAAAAATTCCACGACTTTTTCTTGATCATGTTTTTAGCTTTAATATTACCACTTGTTTAGTCATTGTCATTAAATGATATAAATATTATGTCCTGAACAAGCGAGTTTATTCTAGGCTATGTTTTGACACTTACAGCTGTCATCAAGGGGCAATGATCGTAATCATATTTGGCTATTTATTAGTTAAGGTTTATGTTTTTCAACACTTTTTCCTGACTGTTCCAATTTTATACCGAATTCATCACAAAATGCTTTTTTAAGTGGTAACCCGGTTAGGGTACAGGGTACATACACCTCATGCTACCCTACTTACGTTTTAAAAACACATAAATAAGTGTCATACTTTCGTGGCGCTGCATCTGCACTTTGTTGTCTCTTCTGCTTAGCACGTGTTACCTGAATAAAAAACACATTTTTGTAATACAGAAAACAACACAAATCACGACAACTAACATTGTACAAAAAAATATCCTCACAAACTTAAAGAGTTCTTCTTCGTCACTGTCGAATTCAATAACTTTCTTTTTCGAGCTAAACAGGTAAATCACAGATCAACAACAACCCACTCAAAATGTACACAGCATACGTAAAAGTAAAAACCTCACGTCTGATTGGTCGCTTCAAGGTCACTAAATTGAACTCTAAAAATATGTTCAGTAGGTACTTCAGTTAAAATCAAATTTACCAGCACAAATCAAATTACGTTTCATGCTCGCTACACGACAGTTTCATCATAACTATATAAAAGAAACTAACACATTAACTTTCTACGTTTCATAACTTCAATAAAACTAACCAAGCACATATACCATCCCTGATAGACTCATTAATATGTTACCTGCTTCCCTCATCACATATTGGTTCAGTTTTATTTTCTATGTAACATAAATTTTTTTACCAAAGTGATATGTTCAAAGAGTGAGGCCCACAATACATATTTTATGTGGTGATCACTTGATTAAAAGCTTCTAGACTTTAACTGAAGTTGATAGCAAAATTCTACTGCCATTTTTCTCATGATTATATAAAAAAAACAAATTCCTTAATGCCTTCTTGACGTTGGTCTGTAATTTTTTATGGAAACACTATGTGTGAAATAAAATGCGCAGTTTACATGTTTGCAATGTTGTTACAATCGTTACTACAATGTTGTGGTCAAGAAGAGAGCAGCAAAAATTAACTAATACAAAAATAACAAAAAAATCTTCATTTGTTTACAAATTATTCACATAAATAAATTACACACCTGTACGCCTTTTCCTCTTTCTGCTTTCTCTTTAAAAAATCGTCATATTCTTTATCAATATCAGATCTGTATTCTGAATAAGAGATCAAAGTTATTTAGTGAGAGATATTTTCAGAGAATCTGAGATTTTGAAATATTAAAGTCAATTCTATACAAATTATAAATAATTCATAAATGTATTTATGAAATAGGTTTAATATTTTTTAACAATTATTAATTTTATACAAATTCATAGGAATTCGAGATGACCAAAAAAGTATTCTAGGAGTGTAGAAAAAGAAATAAAAAGTTTTTTGACTGTTAACGCTTACAAAAATTTTTTTTTCAATCTCAAATATTTATAAAAAGGAAACAATAACGTTTTTTGTTTAGTCTTGCATGATTTAAAAACTGGAAAAATGAATTATATACTGACCCTTTCGTCTGTCATATCTCTAAAATATAAATACCAAAATTATTAATCAGATACAACTAAAAATGAATAAAAGCACTGCATGTTTAAAATAATGCAGGGCAACTATCAAGACTGACAAAATAGTTTACAAAGTTTTAGGGGAGGGGGTGTATTGACTAAAGAGGGACCCACCATGATTAAGGGTTTTCCTAAAAATGTTTTTAGGACTTAAGGCCCAGAATGGTAAAAATGCTATTCAAATTCTTAAATTTTGCGATATATTTAAATAAAAGCAATTAAAAGTGATAAATTATATATTTAGGGGTTGATAATAGACCTGAGATGGGCTGTCCGGGCTGACTATTTTTCACCATTACATTTCTATGTGAGCATAGGGACAACCACCTTATGAAATTACTGCACCAACAAGAAAACAAAAAACAAAAAAATTACATTGAGAACTTGTACTAACTTACTTCTGCTACCTGGTTTCTATTGTCATCAACCTGAATTTCATTCCTTGCCCGTGTCCTTAAGTTTTGCTAAACAAAATTAAGTAAAAAAAAAACAGTATTATTTAAAAGAAAAAATACAACAATATTATTTACAAAAGAAAAATGCAACATGCAGAAAAGATATCTACCTCTGCTAGGAAATCTCTGTATTCTTTTTGTCTTTCTGCACGTAATTTTTCTTGCTTGTTTTCATATCCACCAAAATTCAAGGATAAACCTTCTTAAAACAATACAAAAATATTTCATTGCAGGGAAGTAAAATAAAAAAAATGCAAAACAATTAATTAATAAATGTATATACCACTTTTTGACTGTAGTTTATTGACTTCATTTCTAAGAAAAGAAAACAATTAACTTTAAGATTTTACCTAATAACAAACTTAAAATCTATTTATGTTAACAACTTAACATACCTGTCAGCCCTCATGTTTACTATTGCCGATCTTTTATCAAATTCCTAACATAGCAAAACAAAGTAAGCTTGGTAAAAACATCTATCGTTTACATTTAGCATGTAGGACTTAATAAAGAGAAAAGGACCAACTTGTGAATTAAAAGCAATATCCAATAAAGGGGATTTTTTTTGAAGTTCAAGTCGATCTTTTACCAAATTTGCTTTCTTTGATTTTAGAAAAACAGATAAATCATTTTCAATATTTTTCAGGTCATTTTCCAGTTGCATCATTTGTAATTTCGTAATACATTAACATAGTAATATCTACTGTTTCTAAAAAATATATATTTTTTTATTTCTAAAAATAAAGAAGCATTAAAATATCTAGTAATGGTTTACCTGGTACAGATACATCATTCATGAAAAATAATGTCTATGTAAACATGTACTAACTAGTTATTATCTAAAAACGTCTTTGTCACATAATTTTTTTTACAAGTTCTAAAAACAAGTTTTATTGACATGGTACCCAAAACGAACATTCACATTTGATGAAAATCAATGCTATTACAAACTAAACTTCAATAAATCTATTACACATAAAATTAAAACTAGGTTGGATATTTATTGCCCAAAACTTTTATTAATATATACATATCTTACAAAGAGCTCCTTTTATAAATAAAAGTTATATAAATTAAATTTATAAAATCTAATCAAATTTATGTGTGAGGATGGAAGATAAAAAAGTGAAGTATTTTTTCTACAAGAATGAATACTGAATGAAATATTTTGCTGAGGTACCTTAATAATAAAAATAGTAATAAAATTCGTAATAACAAAAAAAAATTACAAAATGTTTTACAATATCTAGTTCATTCCAAATGTTAAATCAACAGTTTGACCATCTCTCACGTGTACGACATGTGTGTGTTGACGGTCAGAACCCCAGCTTCCTGCACTGACAGTATACGTTCCTGGTGCTACTTCAACTTGTACGCTCTCTGTTCTTTGTAACTACAATAAAAATAGTAAGAGAAAATTTGTTCTTATGGGAAATACACATAGGTTGCTTTTATATTACACAGAAAAAAAACATGCATTTGAACTCTTTTGTGCCTGGAGAAATCTATAAAAATAACAAGACTAGGTCTTTGCATATTTGATCTACTTATAAACAAATAATAATAAACTTTGGCAAAAAAATAAAACCAGGTGTTTACTGCTGGTATACTTTCTTATGATTAGTTTGGTTAAGTTCATTATCATTATCTTTCTTAGATTATTTTTTTCCTGATATATAACTAAAATAAATATTGGAGTTTGATAGTCTTGTGATGACACTACTCTTTGATTCCACAGTGTGAGGATAATGTCACACTCCTGATTTAATTATTCAGTGTTTACAATTGGAAATATTTATCTGGGTTCATAAGCCACATAACTAAAAGTAAAAATTTATACATTGTATACTTGGTTTTTGACAATGTATACCCATTCATCATGAAAACGATAAAAAAAATGGAAAAGTTCCCCCAAAATTTCTTTTTTGGATTCTGTTAAATCCATATTAATTGCTTGTATTTTGCTTATTTTTTCCGATGCAAACTGGTCGTCATGAAAATTCAGTGAATGTAAACAGATAAAACTATTTTCGAATTAATACGTTTTTGTTTGAATTCGGAGGCCTTTGAATTCATTTCAGTGTGAATGTGTAAGTGCAGTACAACATTGACCCAAATTAGCCTTCAGTTACTTTTTTCTATTGGTTGTCAAGTTAAAGCTAGAAGTGCACAATATTGGTAAATTATTAACATGTGTAATGTATTTTGGTTGAGATGTAAACAAAAATTGAATAGGGCAAAAACTATTATTGGTAGAATAAACATATAGTTGCATCCTTTATATATATTTAAAATTAATTTGTTTAGAAGGATATGTATATTGATTGTACAACAATATCAAGATATTTTGGTTTAACAATAATACTTCAAGTGATGTTGTGAAAACAGTTTGTATGTTATTGCTAGACCTCTTTAAATTTCTTTCAAAGACGGTGATAAGAGAACCTTGCCATCACCTACTAATGCTTGATGTACAAATGCTGCATGACATTACGAAACAAGAAAATACTCACAAACCAGGTTGTTGTTTTTTCGATAATGTGAAAACTGTTAGTAAAACTAATGCTTATAGAGAATAAAATTTGGACATGAAAACAGTAAATTGTAAAAGTAATTATACATGTAGTTATTGTGACATGCAAGAATGATTTAATTACAAAAAACATAGAATATTTTTTTTGTCAGTTCTAGAATTTAAAAATGTAATAGAAATACTCGAAACTTGTTTTTAATGTTATCCTTGGAAAATATAAATTTTTTGTCACAGGCTCTAAAGGTTTATTCATCAAATTGTAATTTTTTATAAGAACCAAAAAGGTAAAAACATTTGTTTTAATAGTGAAATTGAAAACTATATATCATCAAATATTGAACCCTTTTAACACCAGGCTTTTTTAGACTTTGCAGCACAAAATGCAATGATCCCTGCAAAGTATGCAAAAAAATTTATTTCCTTACTAGCCCCAATAAAAGTTAAGAAAATTCATAAAATTTAAGCACTCAACTACATGTCAAACAAAAGTTATGCCAACAGGTACTCCCCCGCTCCCTGTGCTAATAGAGTTAAAATTAGTCCAACAACTTACAGGATTTTTATTCTGATGTTTTTGTTGTGGCTCGCAGTGAAACCTCTTCACATGAAGAATATCACTGTCACTTATGTGCTTCTTCAACATGGATTTGTGAAAACGCTGGAAAAATAATATGTAATTAACAATCAATTATTACACCATTAATTTTACCCTGTTTAAACTTATTGACATAGTAGCAATTTAAATGTGGGTTTTTCAGTACTTTTAAAAAAGGCTGACTGCTCAGCTGGCCAATAAGCTTCACAATACATATGCAAAAGACAGGTTAATGGTCTTAAAACGTGCAAGCTGCACTTCTTTCTAAATATTGACATTTCATACCAACAATTCATACCAGGGCACGTAAAGTCCTGTAATCTGAAGTAGTTCAGCCACAACAATTAGTATATTCAAACAATTGGGATCTAATAAAATAATCTACGACCTTACAAGTCCACTGTGCACATTGAAAAGTGCACTTTGACAGATTTGAAACATGGAATATATTATACCAATAGTATACATAATTGCTTGCAGAATTAACTGAAATTAATCACCCTGTCAAGTATCTTGACCAAAGTAAAGTAGAATTATCACCAAACAGCTCGAAGTAGATTTAATTTTTACATATGCAAATAGTTACTTTTCTTAAAGGTACTGGATTGGGAAGACAAACTATTAAAAATGCAAATAGTAGTAACGTATTATGTTCTGAATTTTTTAAGCTTTACGTAAATCTAGGCCTCGTCAGGAATGGCGTGCGATCGCACGCGCACACGCCCACACACGCCATGTTTGAATGTTCCTGTGCAATCTTCGCACGCCAAAAAAAACACTAAATACCTCAGTCGTGCGCTAATCGCACACCAAATTAAATAATGTTCTGTTCAATGAAGGCCTACGGGAATAATATAAAGTGCCGATCGCGAGTAAAGCTACACATCTTTGAGAGTAGAAGTACAAATAAATGTGAGTAAAATAATTCAGAGTGAGAGTACAATGCGAGTGAGAGTAAAATAAATAAGAGTAATCAATAATTAAACTACTCGCAAGTAAATCTTTAAAAAAATATATCATGTTCCTCGCGAGTTATATTAAAGAAAAAAAAAGAAAGACATTAATTTTAATTCACCATTTAATTTTTTTTTAATTTAGTTCCTCTTTTGAAATTAATAAATAAATTTTAAAGTTCAACTTTTTCGTCTTTTACTTCTTTAAATGCTTTCGCTACCTTCGTTATATGAAATCACTTCCAGCATGTTTTTTCGCAGAAATCACTTCCAGCATGTTCTTTCGCAAGCACAGAGTCAGCATGATATCTAATTATAGTTATGGTGATCAATTGCCAGATGCAGACTTTGCTTTCTGAATATTTTTCAACAATCATTGCTTTATAACTCAGACAACAATCTGTATAGTTATAAAACATCGGCATAGAAACAGGACGTCACAAAGCTTGTTATTGTTTTGTTTAGGGGGGGAATGTTTTAAGATCGTAGCAACAATAATAACGTTAGGGATTTTTTTATAAAAAAATAGTTTAATGTTTAATGATATATTTTTTTTAAAAATATAAAAATAAAAAATATTTACCTCTAAAAAAATATTTACAAAAAAGTTATTAACTGAAAGAGTTTTATGACTTTAACTTGCATGTTTTATAATTTTTCTTCGTTCTGTTGCTACGTCGTATACTTTTTTTTTTACAAAAAAATGAAAAATGAACGCATCTCACATTTTAGTTTCGTCGCAACAAATTACCTGCTTTTCATAACATGACAAAATTAGTGTTGCTGTATGCGAGTTCTATGATTATTCGAAAAAAAAATGGAACAAAAATGAGCACACGCCATCTCACGCCATTGAAAATTATGCCGTGCGAACAACGCACACCTCAAAATCATTAAGAAGTACCATGACGTGCGAAGCTCGCACGCCAGCATTTTTCTTCCTGACGAGGCCTGTAAATCTGTAATAACTTGGTCTCTGTGTACATACAATGTTAGTGAACAATAAAAAGAATTGTCAATACCGTCCCATATAATGGGCAAAGGGGTTTTTTCTGATGTAAAAAGACTGTTGTTTAATATAATCGGCACAAGTATCTGGATACAATTTATGTTTCAGTTTTGCAAATGCAAGATTTTAAAACCTTTAATAATAAATAAGTAATAAAGTCTTTATAATTGTTAAAGTTATCACCATCACAATTCAATAATTAACAAATGTGTACAGACCTTGCATTGTCTTGTTGTCACTGACATGTATTGTTGCACAGAATCAAATGCATCATCTATTGATGTGAATATAGTTGGTGTCTATAACAAAGAAATTAAGTTGCTAAGGAATTACTTCTCGACTATGTTGACATGCTGACAGCCTTTAAATTTCACTTCAGCAATTTACCAAGGATTCACTTTGGTAAAAGAATTGCTGAAAAATAAACTTAATTTCCCACTATTATATGGTTTCACAATTCACAATAACACAAACAAGGAAATTCATTTCAGAATGATTGGTATGGTGCTAATTATATGCTGAATATATATGCTTATATGCTTATTTTGCTCCAGCTGTACAACCCTTTCCTTCAGATGACTTTTTGTGCTTTAAATCATGTGTACCACAGGGCCTTACTTGAAAAAATACTAAATATTGCTCTAGGAAGAGTGGTTGTAAAAAGGATTTGCATGAGCATTAAATTTCATATAGATTATAGACATTGCATACTTGCTGTTCACATGGTGGTTGCTGCTGAGATACTGGAAAATCAACACTACGACGAGATGCTCTATGCAAAGTAGATAATGACTGTCGGCCTGATCGACACAATGTGCATGTCATCCAATCACAACTGTGCCTTCCACAACTCATTATAGGTTTTCACTAAATTTAAAGATTTATAATTCTTATATTTCACACTTTTTTAAAAAAGTTATATACATATTTTTCTGGTTGTCAAGCAACCTTAATCTTGCATCTCTATAATAATACGTCAGCTCCGTGTCTCTGTAACAAGCAAAGTGGATGTGTTTATTTTCCTTTGAAGTCCCTGAAAAAGATATGTCTGAAATGTTAAATTTTCTGATGTTATGACCATGCCCAGATTTTATTTGGGTGAATTTTTTGAAATTTGAGCATTCCAGATCGTCAGAAAATGCATTTCCCAGTATATGAGCAAAGTCTGCTTGCACGTAAAAACATGGTTCTATGGCACTCGAAATCATGAACTCGTGAAAACAACCACACAAATTCATCTAGGCTCAATCACACGACCTTAAAAAAATTACGCAGCTATTTGATTAGTTGAAAACGAGGTCGTGTATGCAAATAAATCAATCAAGCTAATCGACTTTGGCTCAAAATTAAATATGGCATAGTGAACAAGAAAATTCGTGAGTGGAAATTTTTAAAAAAATTCTGTTCATTGAAGGTTAGTTTGGGCAGATTAATTTGGCCGCCCACACTGTTCTAACGATATGTGCTGGTCAATAACAATTATAACGCCAATATCCTATATTAAATTAATGAAGCCATTACAGCGCACTTAAACTTTAGGCCAAATAACTTGGAAACAAGGTGGTGATGTAAACAAATTTCTAAAAAAAATTTGTGGGTTTTAACATGTCTTTGCTGATGTCAGCAAAATTTTTATACCCTTATATCTCCTTAGCTGTTCTCCATTTGATCAGCGTTTCAACCTCTACCAATAATAGACAAAAAATAAAGTAAATTTTACTTTATCTTTTAATTTCTCTTTATCCCCACTGCACTGCTGACATCAGCAAAAAACTCAAACAATCTATTTTTTCATTGTTCTACCTAAGTGGATTTTTCCACAGGCCTTATCGACAATATTAACAAAGTAAAATCACAACTTTAGTCATTAGATTAAATTTGACTTGGTACTTGAATTATATTTACACCAGAACATGAGTTTTAATGAATTCCCGTAAGATGACATAGCATTTAAAAGGCACACCTTAAAAAAATAAAATTATCACTTATTGGTTAAAAAAAATTGAGCAAGAATATGTTGTTCTTTTACACTTTTATCCCTTATGTTTGGATTATTTTTCTTGCTTTTTTATATTTATCAGCAAGAAAATACCCTTGAGACTCAGGTCTAAGACTTGTTTTTTAAAGTTATGCAGCAAAAGATATTCTCCCAAGAAATACGAAGATAATTAATTATAAACTTGTGCAAAATCCTTTATTTAAAAAAGAATAGAGTACAGTCTGAATGTAATCAAATGCGGACATGGAACTTGCATGAATGGTTAAACAGAACAATAACATAGCAATAGACAATAGCTTATCCAAAATATAATCACAATAAATTGAAAGATTAATTTTAGTAATGTACTTTGCAAGAATAATTTTAACATTATTAATTCCAGTAATTAAATATGAAGTCATTAACATTAGGTTTTTGAAAATTAGGTATCTTCAGCTACTTTTACAAGTGAGACACACCTGAAAGATTTTAAGAAATTACCAATGATACTTCACTTTTGTTAAATTTTTGTGAGAATCTAAATATAACTTTTGAAATATATATTTGTTTGGTTTTTGTCGCCTCGGCCGCCAGTACAAACATTTTTTTCATTAAAATTTTCAAACTAGCCCCAGTTTTATTGTGGCACATGACCCTGTTACATGGCAGGCTCACTTCAATTTATTACCCACTGTTATAGCCAAAACAAATGACTTCCCACAGAGATGTGAAACAAAAGTTCTCTATGAACGATTATTTTTTTAAAAAATTTAAAGCAAGTCTGCATCAAGCTAACCCATCAAACGAAGGATTTGTTTGAAAGGCAAGTTGTGAAATTTATTGATGGTACAACTGCGCTGCACATAACTGCTCAAATAAGTATAAAAAAACATATCAATATTTATCATAAATTACCTAGCGATAAGTCCATTTTTTAACATTCAGATCTCATAAATCTGATCAAAACGGCCTATAGAACCAAGGTTGCCCTAAAATGAACTGCCTTTTTAAATTATTACAGAGCACTTGCTAGAAAATATTCCCAAAAATCTTAGTTACCAATAGCAGTGGCCTAGATGGCACACTTTTGTTGTGTGTAGCTATGTAAGCCTTATGACATATATAAATATATAACGTCATGAGCAAAAATGGTATTTCGTGTTTTGTTTGAACATCAGTGTATTACACTCGCTGAGAATAAGAGTGTACAGTACTGGAAAAAGGTTGTTTAACATTGCGCTTCGTGTATCGCGACAGTATTCTCGATCCGTGATAGACATTTTTTTACTTTCAAATTGTATCTAGAGAGCTTCGCGATGCATCCGTCTCAATATCATTCTCGAAGCTATCGAGGCCATTAACACTTTTTCATATTAGAACTATTTTAAAAAAAAGAGTGTATTCAACAATGATCGCGGATGTTTAAATATAATTATACTTTCTTTGTGTTATATTTTTTTAACTTATGCATAACAATCTAGGGTATACAGCTAGCGTTAATCTTTCTTTTTTAGATCACATTTTAAAAATTTAAGAACTAAGAATGGCGATAGAAAAGCTTTGTTAGATCGCATTTTAAAAATTTAAGAACAAAGAACGGCGATAGAAAAGTTTTTTAGATCGAATTTTAAAAGCTTAAGAACGAAATGCGGCGATAGAAATGTTTTTTTAGATCAAATTTTAAAAGTTTTTATAAAGGAAAAGCAACAATAAAAATGTTTTTTTAGATCAAATTTTAAAAGTTTTTATAAAGGAAAAGCGACAATAGAAATGTTTTTTTAGATCGCGTTTTAAAAGTTTAAGAACGAAGAAAGGCGATAGAAAAGCTTGTTAGATCGCATTTTAAAAATTTACGAATAAAGAACGGCGATAGAAAAGTTTTTTAGGTCGCATTTTAAAAGTTTAAGAACAAAATCCGGCGACAAAAAAAGCTTCGTAAAAGATCGCATTTTCAAAGTTTAAGAACGAAAAAGCAGCATTAGAAAAAAAACGTTGTAATGCGCTAGAATTACTTTAATAAATACGAAAGGTAAAAATTTTCTTATAATATACACCTATTTAAAATAAAAAAAGAGATAAAGCAGAGATGTGTTTTAATAAAAAAACGTTCTCTCTATTCTCATTAAAAAAAACTTTCTGTTTATTCTCATTATCACCTACCATTGCGACACATCGAGACGGATTTTGTCATGATACTAGATTGTCGATAGATCGTGACAATTTATTTGAATTGTTTCTTATTATTATAAAAGCGGTATATTGCGTATTTAGGGAGTCCGCACACATTGCGCGCTCGATATGTTAAACAACCTTTTTCCAGTACTGTAGTATCAAGGGGAGTGGACATTAATGTCCTATGTAACTCTAATCATGGAAGTGCAGTGCAGTTGAGAAGCAAAAGGCCTGGGGGAAAGGTTGGCATACACTAAATTCAAAACTGGTTACCTTACATTTTTGTATTTAAACATTGTTACAATGAAGTACGCAATGTAGATGTTTGTTCTACATATTGAAAAAATATCAGAAGAAAAGATAGTTTAATCAGGCTGTAATTTCTGTATCTGCAAGGACAGCCAAATTGATTTCAAATATCAGTTTGTACAGAACAAAAAATTTCAATTCTCCTATCCGTCTGTTCTTGGGTGGAGATTTATGATTTTACAAAAGTTGGTCGTTGGTTAAAATTTAATTTACTATTGGAAGAGGGTATTCTAAAGTTTAGCAGTTTTTTTTATTAGATGAGTTGCGAATATTAACAAAGTTCTGTATATGTATATATATGAGGATACAGACATAATCATACTCATTTGAGTAATCATACCCAGTCCAGTATAGCAGGTTATAGATCAGTGCATTTCACCTGAAATCGTAGAAAACTAGACTGGATGGAAAAATGTCTTGTTTGGTCGAGGGGACGGCACAGTCAAAAAACTGTAAGTATACAACAAGTGAGGGAAATATGT
Organism: Hydractinia symbiolongicarpus; assembly: GCF_029227915.1. Classification (NCBI taxonomy): domain Eukaryota; kingdom Metazoa; phylum Cnidaria; class Hydrozoa; order Anthoathecata; family Hydractiniidae; genus Hydractinia; species Hydractinia symbiolongicarpus. Next base: position 11,489,739 of record NC_079882.1, on the reverse strand, counting down.
ATTGAAGGACCACTTAGTTATTCGTTTTCCCTGACTGTTGTAGCTAGGTTGAGCTAAACTTGAAGACATTCAGTGCAGACTGCAGAAAAAAGGCTGTTTTTTTTGGGTACCTTCAAAGTAATTAAGCATTTTAATGCTTTACGTTGAATATGTTTTATTACAAGTGGTATGGTAAAATTGCTCCAATAAGTTCATAATTTCTATTAGCTATAGAAAAAAAGGAATAGAAAGCAATCCTTCAAAAAGAACATATCACATTTGTAGTTGTACTGAACTATACTGTTGCGATCAACTTTTTGCGCCATATTTATTCAAAACAATCGTTTCTTGCTGACGTATGTTTTTTTCTTGATATTACACCGAATATTTTTGAGCAAATTATAAGGTTTTGAGAAGAGCGCAGGGTATGGCAGAGGGCAACGTCAATCCCAAGGGTTTTATCTTCTCGCCGTCCTTCTCTCTTATATCAAAAAGGCAAAAATCTTTGGAAAAGACGGTGAGCTAGAAGAGAGCACAAGTTGCGCAGTTTGTAATGTTAAGAAGAATGCAGAGAATTTGCCCCTCCTGATTCGAACCAATACTTGTTTGAATGTCCCCTTAATTCGAAGGACTCTGTTGGAACCTTCATGAGAAGTGACACTTGCGTTGCCAATATTATGTGTGGCTGGATTTGTGGTGATCATTTTGTCTTTCCGATATAAAAAAAGACAACACAGTTAACAAATTTTTTTAGTAAAGTATATTTCAAAGTAAAAAAGAAGCTGCTTTAGGGGTCTCCTCAGGGTGTTTGTAAAAGTAACCCCCCCCCCCCCCCCTCCCAGATAAAATCTCGCGACGCGATCTCTGGAACTGGGAACGAAGTGAAACAATGCGAGTTATCTCTCATGTTATTGATGGCGGCTCTGTCACAAGGACAACTTCCCTATATTAATGACCAATAAAGTTGGTCTCGACTATAAACTCTCACATTCAAAGTATCACATTTTTTGAATTTTTTAGGCTGTCGTAAATGCAAAGTTAATTTTCTCCTTGAACACCGCGACGACGATAAATTTAGAAATAAGAACCTCGTTAAGAATTAGATCTTGCTCGACAGAAAATGTAAAACAAAAGAAAACAAAATATACATTTGACGATATCTTGGTTATCTCCAGCATGGAGCTAGAAATAAATCTTTATTTTTACCTCCATGTCTCCAGTAACTCAATTACATTTGTTGGTCCCTCGAACCTCGAACGTGGTAACCCTTTCACGGGAGAAAGAAACAAACTCTATATTAATTACTTTGATATTTGACAATCTTAAGTTCTTCAATAACAAACTTGATACCACGACAGTAAAAAGTGAGATTTCTAATTTTTCTGAACAGTAGAAATTATGTTCAACAAATTTGTGTTGCTTTTAATTTTTTTATTCAGGTGGTTACCAAAGAACGCCCCAAAAGCAGGGCGGTGTTTTTAAAAGACTAAGGGACACCCAAATTCGTCATTTTTTTTACCACCCACCCACCTCTTGTAACGTATTGATAGGGATTTAATGTTGTTTTTGAGATCCTGTCGTGTATATTTTGATTTTATGCTAACGGCCACTTTTTTTAAAAAATGCCCTTAGCTACAGCATGAAAATGCAGCTACGGAGACTATATTTTTTTCCTTGTGACTAGGGGTTAAACAACGTCGTTAACAGGGTATTTAAGTTTTTTTACATTAGGCTTAATGTAAAAGAATAAAAAATCCCGGAGGATGAGGTTGTTATAAATTTGAGTGCTAAATTACTTAACCAGTTTTGTCACTCTATTTGGTGCCGACGACATCATTGGCAAATATACGCATGCTGACGCAAAAGAAATTAAAACCTATGAAATGAACAGCTCCGATTTTTTGTATTAGAAAAACAGGGAATGTAAAACACAGACACTAAGTTATCTTTGCTATTTCTGGTTTATCTAAAACTTCCTAAAGGAAATGACTGTCTAAATATGTTACAACACCAATAATTACGTTGGTTGTGGCTACTTTTGCATCAACAGGAAAAAATGTCTTTTCTTAGTAGGAAACTTAATTTGAAATGATGATGCATATTTATCGAAATCGTAAAGTGAGTAAAGCTTAACTGTTTTTGCTTAAGTTCAGTTTGCAAGTTTTCTTCTTGTTATCACCGAGTTTTTAATGAAAGTATATTTAACCCAAAATCACGAACTCCCGCTACAACACCCAACAAGTGGATCATACCAGGCCGATGTGTTGATTAAGAAGTCCCTACATCAATTGGAACATCCCTACAAAACTTTTGTAATTGAACATCTTCAGATTGACTAAAATGCCATTCGAATTACTATGTTGGAATGGAGAAAATAGTTTTTTCAAAGCTAATAAAGGTATCTTTAAAAAAGAATGCAGAGGGAGAGGGGTTTAAATGCGTTTCTTGACTGGGAATGTATTTCATCACTGTCCAAATATTTTACTGTCATTCTTGTGCTATTTAGGGGTTATTACGTATTCCATTTGGCAAACCTGACCGTACAATTTAATACAATTCTAGCTGTCATAGCAACGAAATCTTTAAGTACTGTCACACAACAAAATTATGACTTTCCAGTTATTTAGGTTATTAATAATTCCACAAAAAGATTCAACCCATACAAAGATGCTGAAATGAGAAGTTGGTTTTCGCAGATAAGAGAATATGTTTAGAATGCGGCTTATAAAAAGAGCCAAAACCATCCCGCTTTGTTGCGAGCCTGGCAAATTCAATCAAAGATTTTATATGAACACGTTTTTTTAGAAAAGATTTTATAGAGTAGCTAATAGATCGGACAGCCGAGCCAAGTTGTCCTATGTAATCTAAGCTATAATCTTTTAAAGGTTAGGCACTGTAAAACACCATAAAGGTAGAAATAGAGATCGGAAACTACTTTAAAGGGAGCAAAAAAATGTCCCGCAAGTGTCTGTTTTAGAGAACCAGCTGGAACGTTAAAGTCGCAGCTCATTTCAGGCAGAAATTCTTTTCGCGTATTTGAGTTTTTATTAGTCTGTGCAAAATTATTTGTTAGGCATATCCTCCCTCTTGGACTCCCTAGTTTTTCCAGCCCTGATTAGTTTAAAGTTTTTAAATTTCTCCCTCTATTTAACCTTATCCCTCTTTTTTAAATTTTGTAGTTTCCATGCACTAAGAACGCGGAAAGTGATAATTTTGTAGACATCCTTATTATGTTTAGAGAGGTTGTTACCACTACTGAATTTGTTCTTTAAGCTTTTAACCCTACGTTTAAGTGAGTTAAGTAGAGTGTGTTTACCTATTTCGTTAACCATTCTCAACCAAAGATGGAATCGGTTTGTGTTTATTCACAATAAACAGCTTTGAAGTATTTTTAGCTCCTACTGAAAACAGTCATAAACCGCTAAACTTTAAATTTTTAATTTTTATGATCTTCGTAATTATTATTGTTTCGTTGACGTAAAGAAAACGGACACCCTTTTGTAAGCAAAGAGGTGTAGGGAATGGGTTATAAATAAACAATAAACCACTGGGAAAAACAAACTGTGTGTCATCACATAAAACGTAAAACATGGCCTTTGGATTAGCTACTTATATTTTATGTAAACCCAGAACTTTTTTTTATCATATTTCTAAGTAGGCATAAAAAAAACTTGAATGAAGTTCTTCGGCTATAGAGTTCCGTGAAAATATTATTCGTTTCTTGACACATGAGTGTGCGTGAGTATAACACTGCATATTGAACATGTCAACTTAAAACTCAATGAACCGTTAAATTGAAACGTTTTTAACATTGTGTATTTTTAAACTGCACAGTTCACTGAGCCTTTGCTAAAGCATTTGACAATTTCCTCACACTTTCTAACTTAACTCAGGCAACTTAATATGTATTAAATATTATGAAGGCCTGAAAGATGAAAGTTTCTTTCTCCTATGGAAAATGATCAACTTTATCATAATCTGTATAATTCTGCACTATGCAAAGGGAGAAGGCAAAGATACAATACAAGCAGGACAACCTACACATTTTCATATGGAAGACAGAGGACCAGAAATTCAAGTTACAGCTGACGCCATGGGCGTTAAAATTAATGCAAAACCAGCTGGATTAAATGTAGTTGCAAAACCAGGGCAAGTCCCTGGACCTATTCCTATTGATGTTTCCAATCGTATACAGCGCATCATCCACGCTCCTCTTATTCATTCAGATTTAATACGCCACTCTGACGAACTATTAGGTTACAACAATGGCGGTCTGATAAATGGTTTGGCGGTAAGAGGCGGCGGAAGTCTTGCATATGGTCAAGATTCAACAATAGGTGAATGGAATCATAGAACATTTCCTTTGATTGAACATCATCTTAATGATGCTCCACAAATAGGGGGTGGTGATTTTCCTGAAGACTATATCGAATACATGCATTGGAAACATCATCATCATCACCACCACCCTCATTTTCACCATGGTCACCATGGTGGACGCAGTGTCAACAACTTTTATTATCCACATATTAACTGGGTACATGAAAATGTTGATGATGACTATTACGATTAGAGAAGGGAGGAAACAAAAACCTTCTGGCTTTGTTACGCTATTCCCAATGTTAGCGAGGATGGCTGTTAGTTTAACTAAAATATGGAGGTATGTTTTTAGCGACAAGGTATTTCGACGAGATTTTTGTTACCAGGCATGTTGGCGTAGTTACCGAAAAGTGGGCGGAGATTGTTACTCGTAAAAACAATAACACTCAAATAAGACCACACGCACGAACAATATGTTTTGTTGTAAAAATATACACTTGACGCAAAAATTATTTAAGGAGCGCAGAAATAAAGAAAAAGAGAGAAAATCACGTTATAATAAAACGCGAAATATGCATTACAACTTTTTTAACGTTTGAAAGAGAGAATCAGGAATGCGAAAATATTTTGATTCATTTCTTATGTGATAAAACCATTTGTATACTTTTATGTGTTTTCCATGAGATTAAAATATTGACCAAATTTTGTTTCTCCTTAACGTATTAACTCCGTTCGTACGCATCGCATAATTTGGTGCGTCATTTGATGCAACTGTTGCAGCCAGACCCGCGTTGCAATTATTTGATCGTCATTGTTCGAAATATAACTACATTGATGGAAATTAAGCTGGTTTTCCTGTTTTATTATTGGTAAAGTTGCTAACAACGTTGATGAAGTATAACAAAGTTTTGAGCAATTACAGGGTGCGGCGATCATCATTCTCAAGTGAAAAGCATGAATTATGGAGATGTATGACAAAAATGGCATATAAAACATTGTTTATTAACAAGTTTGCGTATTTGAAATTATTTGTCATTACATTGTCATGTAAACAAATCAGAAGTGTCTGGAATATAAACGAATTGATGTTTGCAACGAAGTGATGTGTGTTGAAATTGGTGACCAAGAATACAAAATGTCGCTTTGCTATGATCTTGTTCCTCATATGTGTTTATTGATATTATCTCGCCACCAAATCCTTTTCTTATAAGTTTTTGTTATTTTAAAGTTGTACATATTTTTTCTTTAAAGGGAAACTAAGGTCAAAAAAAATGTTTTTAAAAAATTTAAGAACGTTGTATAACATCTAAATAAGTTGGTGAGACTCCTTCACCCTCATTCCTCACTTAGAAAAATGACTAAAAAAGAAATAAAACTCCCCAATTTTATTCCGAACGTTACAATCAAGAAAAAATGTAAATCTAAATTTTAGCAATACTCGTAAAGACAGTTATTAAAACTTTTATTTGAAAAATAAGTTTTTGACAGAAAGCAACTTAAAAATTTATTGTCGTATATTTTTACTTGGCGTAGTGCCAACACTCTTTGCTGGAAGGGGCCTACCTCGCTGATAAGGTCCTGGAATGAATGAATAAATGAATAATGAAGCTAGATGCTATGGTTAAAGAGGAGAGGTTAAAAATGTTAAAGGGAAAGGATATGTATGCGTTCTCCACACAATTGCTCCAAGTAGCGTTTTTCCAGTAAAAGCATAGATTCCCTCCATAAATTGTTATAGGCTTTTACAAATGGAATATCAAACTTGGCAGAATTGTAGTACGTTGTAAGGAGAATAAAATGGCGGCCCTTTGTGTATGTCGTCATCAGAAGCTTTGTTAAAAATACTACTGTCTGCTCAGAATGTAGCGTTACTGGTAGAAAAATAAAACATATTAAACATTTACTTTATCGGGAAGAAGTTGAGTCTTGTGTTAGAACTTTTTGCATTGATACCCTCCGATTGAATAAATGTACGGTGTAGGTTCTAAGGGTATAATCAAAACTGAGGCTATAACGTTATGCTGACCATAAGGATTTCAGATTTAAGTGAGCGTTTCGAGCTAATATCTCAGGAGATATGGGAATTATAAAAATTATTATAATGTAGTAAGCGATAAAATGCGCTTTCTAACTATTGCACAATATGAGTCACTTCTATTCACGCGCTTTTAGTTGATGTGCAAAAAGATCAAAATAAACTTTCGTCTAACTGTCGAAGAGAGAATTCAAGGCTTTTGTAAACATTTATCTTTTCTTGTGAACATTTGGGGAAAACATTTGCATTCCCTACTCCACAGCTTCAAAAAAACGTGAAGATATGTGTTGTGTAACCATTGCAAGAACTTCCTACATACGTGATCCAAATGTGTTTATTTCTCTTTGGACAATCGAGCGTCCAACATGAGCAAACACGTGATCTGAAAAACAAACCAGTTGTTATTTTTTTTCTTTTTTTCAATAAATAATATTTTAAGAGACACAAATTTAGGTTGTCATGGTGTCTATGGTTTGTGGTGTTTAAAGAGAAAGACGTATTTTGATAAGAGGTGGGAAAAAAAACAAGATTATATAAGTGAAAGGGAAGATTTGGTGCGTGCAGTGAAAACCAATTTTAACTGAATAAGGCTTTGATTTCTGTCATGTATAAAATATAAATCAATTCAGCAAAATATGTATGACGTAGAGCATCATTTTTTTCATCATAACAAAAAACATGGACACTTAATAAGCACATTTTACAGTACCGTAGTTGCTACGGAGACGCCATATTTAAGTCATAATTATATTTAATTATTCAGAAATGACGTCACAAGAATATTTCAATATAAAGCTGACTGCTTATAAATCACTTCACACCGCAATATACTCCACATGAGGAGGTAACAGAACTTGAACAAGCAAAGATGTTGTTATTGTTGCTATCAGGTGCCCTGATAAATTTCATTGGTTACTCAACTAGTACCGAGACTCCTTGTAATTGCATGCCATTACATCCGCAACGGGCCTACTGCGATTCGGACTTTGGTAAGTTTATTTTTTAAAAATTTTCCGGGATCATGTTTTTGTTTCTCTTCGTAGCTCTTGAAATAGTGTTTTTTTAAGGCATGGAATTTTTGAACGAGGAATTTTTTGAATATTCTATTGAGTAATATCCTTGAAAAATATCTCACTATCCTTGACCTACCTCGCATATATTTCAATCTGTGTTGACCAATAAAAGTAGTATTAAAGAGTAAATTTTTTGTATTTTACCATCTAAAATGAACGTGTTATCTTTTAACAACCCCCCTTTACTCAGTTTACTTTAGACAATTGTACACGTAAAAGTTATACTTTGTCTACCAGGAAAGAGTGGCCTAAATGTGTAAAGAAGTAACTTAAAGATGGCAAGATCTAAATATACAAAAAACTAACAACAAGAAACTATATAATAGTTACGTTCAAACACTAGGTTGTCATTCCTGATTAATTTTCAAATTAAATTTTATTTAGCGAATCAAGATTGTGTTTTTAAAAAGGTGTATTGTCTCGAAGCCTTTTATTTTGTATAAACAAAACTTCAAAGTGCTTTTTCTTGTGTACAGATTTCACGTTAGAAACAAGTTTAAAAAAGGGCTGGCCATGTTGTCAATCACACTAGATTTGATTAGATAGATAGTCACAAGTGTTGAATAGCTTGACATTCCTTGTGTAGGCTTCAGAAGTGTTCTAGATAAAAAATATTTGTTATGTTAAGTTTCACTAAAATAGATCAAAATATTTACACACACACAAAAAAAACACTTTTAACCTTCTCCGAAATTTCAGTGAGTTATTTTGCGTGCCAGAGTGAAGACAATTTCGCACAAACCGACCAACTGATAATTAACAAGTAATTAGTTTAATTAAAAATGTTTCATGATTTATATATTCGCCCTGTGAGGCTAATGAGGTAGCTAAAAGAGAAAGTGACTTTTTAACTTGATTGCTTTGTTTACCAAAAAAATCAGGCGGAGATTTACCACGCGATCGAGCTTATTTCATGAAAAAATACAGTGTTTTCTTCCGGCAGAGGCAGGAGATATTTGGTAAGGTGTAATAAGTATTTAAAAGTAAAAAATAAAGGTAATTAGATCCAGAGAGAAAACTAGGCGTATAAATGTGGTTTAGGGAGATTAAAATTAAAAATATTTTACTTTATTTTTAGCATCATTTTTAATAACTTTGTTAATTAAAGAACCTCTAATTGTCTGCTAATTGATACAAAACGATTACATCTGACTTTCCTCTTTGGGAAATGACTTGTGAATTCTTGATTGGAAACGTAAGTCGAAGCAAGGCTTGTTTTGTGAAAAAACAAAATGTCAAGTCCAGTGTATCATAAACTAATAAATTCTTCTAAAAATAAAGAAATAGAAGGCCATGTAACATTTGGGATGTGGACTTTATCCCAATCTTGAACTCACAAGGTAATAAAACATTCATTCTATCGAAAAAAAACAGGTAACAAAAAAATACGTAAACTTTTTTGTGATTCTTATTTGTCCACTTAAACTTTCTTCGACTTACTGAAGTAAAAGTACTTTAATAATAACATTTTTGAAGGTAAATGAACAAAATTTTAAAATGTTAATAAGATGGAGATTCTGTTAGACGTACATGATACAATCCCATACACAAGTGTAGACCACATCTGTCTGAAGTATTATTAGATTCGTTCTAATTGCCGTCCGCCATTATGACATTGTTTACATACCATCTTCTTAAAAAAAACATCCTTATTAACAGAAACGGTCAACCATATTGATATATTGCAAAATTGTCTAATTTCAGCCTCAATTTAGGTTAAAATAAATGGCACATTACCACTACAGCCTTGACAACTAGGTACTCAGTCAAAGGTTTAGGTAAGGGGTTTATATTGTGGCAGAAAGAGGGAGTGTTGTTAGGGCGGGCAAATAAGCAAAGGTGTCCGAATAAATAAATGAATAAATAAATAAATAAATAAATATATAAATACCAAGCATTTCAAACAATTGCTCCTGTTTACATTTCCCTTGTTTATATTTCAGAGCGTCACTTGTATTTGATTCTATAAATATGATGTTAAAAACTGGGGAAAAACAGCCCTCCCCCCCAAGTTGGACCGCCGTAACTTCTAAGGATTAGGGTTTCATGAGATGTTCTCCCCATGTTTGCGCTACCCAACAGTACTAAGCACGAACCATCTTTGGCATCTCAAATTTTCAAAAACTTATTATTTTTTGGCAAAAAAAGTCTTCGGTTGATGAATGCATTTGTTCTTCTGCTGACAAGCTACCCATACACATTCATTGTCCCACCTGTAATCGCAACATTATTTTTAACTTAATTCTTAAAACGCTAGTCAACTATTTGCCCTAAAATATGTATATGACGTTTGTGACTAAAGTATGACAACATAATGAAACAATAACTTGAATTTCGTAGACTTTAATATGAATGATAAATTACCCCTTCTTTTACAGTGATAAGAGCTAAAATTTTAAAAGACAGATGGATCGGAAAGACACAAAACGAACGTCGTAAGAACCAACCAAGGTACGACATTTTGGTGACAATGATATGGAAAGGTGAAGATGTACTTATAAAATCTTTGAATAAAATCAAAAAAATACAACCTACGAAAGAGCACCACGATCATTATCTTGCAGAAGTCTACACCAGTCCCTTAGAATGTAATGCTACTTTGAAAGTAGGTAAGAGGTATATTTTGACTGGTAGTGTGGTGAGCAATAGACTCTACACAACACTATGTTATTGGAATGTGCTATGGCACGACGTAGATAAAACGACGAGAAAACATTTTAAGACTGGCATAAGCTGTATGTGCTCTATAGAGCCATGTTTTGGTGGTGCATGTAACCATGGAACGAAATCATGTCAATGGGATATCAGCCTTTATCCGCCGCCATGTTCGTACAGATTTTGCAAAAAACATTTTGGTGTGTGCACTTGGAGTAAAACAATTGAAATTAATATGTGTAAAAAAGCATAAGTAGATTTGGACAAAAAATCTTTTGGGAGAATTAATTTAGTAATTTTTCTGACAAGGGTGCTGTTTGCCTCATTATTGTGTCTGCATATAAAACTGAAGAAATATTATATTATATATATATCTTTTAATTATTTAATATTGTACATATATTTAATGATAGTAATTTGCCGCATTTATGTTTTTTATCTATTTTATAATACCCGTGGATTTTTTTTACGGACCATCGACTAGTATATTTTATTGCGATACAACGTTACAATAAAACTACCCTTCCCTCAGATAATTTTGAAAAATTGAAAATTAATTCTTTTCTCGACAGCATTTTTTATAAATACATAATATCCATTGTTTTAATATACCCGCAAACCATGGTAGCCCCTCGGGTAGACACAATATCATTGCGCCCCCCTCATCCTCCCGCCCTTCATGAAGTGATTTGAGTTGATAGAGGCCTGTACATTCGCAAGAGAACGTGAAAACAGCTGAGGGTTGTCAATTCTTTTGATGACAAACGGAAAATGTTATTTTTGAGTGACGCGAAATACAATACAAAACAATAATAACGGCCTAGGGTATATCCTGCTATGTGCAATATTTTGCCACTTTTCTTAATTTTGTTTCCTAAAATAGCACAAGAGATTGTTATTCTGGCAAAACTCCTCCCTGTTGTCATGAATGTATTTGACAACAAGCCAAATTTTATGAACAGAAGAAAACAAGGTAAATATAGAATGGTCGTTAAGTAAGATATGCTAAACTATACACAAGCATTCATTAGGGCAGAATTAAAGAGTCAATAATCCTGTTTCTAAACAAATTTTCTACCGACAATTTTGAGGTTCCGCAAAAGAATTAAAACTTCACCGCAAATTTTTTTAAAGCAAAGAAAGACATCCAACTGCTGACAAACATCCTACTTAAATTTCGCGGATGTTTAGAAAAGCGGAAAAATTTCGCGGAGGTTTAAAAAATCGGAAGAATTTCGGTCACTTCAATTAGTCAAAAAAGTAAATGAATTAAGTGAAGGAAATACGAACACACTTTAGACTAAACATACACGTTACGCAATTTATTGACATATTTTCAATTTTGATATAATTTTGTACTGTAGTCCTAATATTTTGACTGCATTTTAGCAAATCTAGAGAGTTGAAATTTTGTAAATATTTTGCTTAGTAAGACCTAAACATGTTTGGGTCTTACTCAGCAGAATTACCCAAACATGCATGGCCCAAACACTCAAAAAGATCGAAATTTACAAGCTCGCTCCTTCCTCAAATGAAAACAATGTGGCTATGCCTCGTTAACTTTGATAAAAACTGGAAAGCATCTGACTTTTATAACTTGTGTAAAATTATTTGTTCAGTACTGGCTTGGTACTGGCTATAACAATGTAGGTAGAACTATAATTGCTAATCACAGGATACAAGCATTTATTCAGGTAATTGGTAAAAGAGGAAGGCAACCTCGTCCCCAGGGCTCTTCTACGCTTATGATATTCTAACTTGATGGCTCCGTCAAGTCCTACAGAGCGGTCCAGTTAGAATATCATGGGCGTAGAAGAGCCCTTGGACGAGGTTTGGGGTACCTGGCATATTTTTCTGGTATATTTTCCTGATATATTTTCTTTAATAACAATAAAACCCAATGTGCCTGAAACTTTGTGTAGTTGCATCTTTATCATTTTGGTATGAAAGACCAGAAAATTTTTTTCTAGGTAATGTGCTGTACCCATTGTCAAAAGCTCTTACGCCTCTTGGTAAAATTACACATTTTCAACCCTTGACCTTAATGTTTTGGGACGGACATCATACCACGTTTTGTGACTTTTGCCTAACGCACAGAAAGTTAAGGGGTAGGGAATTTTTGACCCCGCCTCTTGGCACTTTACTCGCCCCCTATACCCAGACATAGATTATAATACATTAAGTATACTTTATTTTAATTTTTTCCCTTGCCTTCTACGTTTTGTCTGAGAGGGCTTGTCTTTTGACCGTGTATTTTCGCCTGAACGAGTCAGAGTTAAATTGGATTTATCTAAACCGAGGTCGGCTTGAAATATCAAAATACTCGACATAAAGTTTTAGAAATCACCGAAAATCAATTTTTTCACGCAGTTTTTGTAAAAAGGCCTTCGCAAAATTTGAAAAAAATTCAACTTTCATTGCTGCCGTAATTAGACTAGAAAGTTTATTTTTGCTATGTGTTTTTTTACCATCCAAATATTTTTATCAACTTTTTCTAAGTTTTAGGCTAAGTTCAGGGTTAAATATCTCGAAAGGAAATACTGATATATACAAGAGATATTGTGGTTTATATTTTAAGAAGAAATTTTATTGTTGTATAAAATGGAGAATTTCTTTATGAAGAGAAAGAAAAACAAATATAAAAAAAGTTTAGAATGTTATTGAAATAGGCTAACTGTTTACTATCCATTTTTATTTCGAAGAGTGGTGACATTGATTTAAAAAATAATATTTTCACAAAAAGTGACGTTGGGAAATTTAGTCGCTACGTCGCTAAAAGGTTAACTAAATTTTGTTCAAGTGACTAATATTTTTACCATATCTTTTCCAATCTTTTATCATCAATACAGTACAGCCAACCACATTGAAATGAATTTCTATTAATACCTTCCTAACTGATATAATGTTATATCCATTGTTTCCCTTTTTAGTTATATACGTGACCTAGTGAGCATGATGCCATAAAGTTTCTCACAGAAAATAGTAATTATTTTTTTGCTAAAAATAGCAGCTGTAATGGTCTGTTTGTTGACGTTTTAAATGACCAAATAATGTTAGTATTTTAGTTTTCAAATTGTAAACAATTTTATGTTTGTTCTGGTCCAAACAATTCTATTTGGCGAGATCTTTATGCTGATTCAACTAAGTGATACTTACTTAAATATAGCATATGTTGGAGAGACATCGAACGTTTCGGAATTTCTTTTCAACCAATACTATTACCCAATGCGCTGGTTTTAATCAAATGTAGTGTTTTTTATTCCGCATTCTTGTTTAAAACCATATTTTCTATGGAAAGATTACTCTTTTCATTTCTTAAGAGAGTTTTAGCTATAACATATTAAAGGCAAACTCACAAAATAATAATCGTTTGTGGAGGTGTAATAAAAAAAAGTAAGGTTCTTGAAATTTATGGAAAAAGCATTTCGAAATTGCCTAACAAAGTTTTTTAAACGTCATCTCGATATTAAAGTTCAAACATCGCATATATACTTAAGTGGGCGGACCTACAAATGATGGAATTTGTGATACGTATTTGTCGCTAGCATGTTTTTATATACTCCTTATGCATCTTGAAACGGATTTAAAAGTGTTTTAATCTATCCGCTTAGAATGTCTCAACTTTTACCAATCAAGATAAGTAAGGTAAGCAAAGCTAAATTAAAGGCTAAAAAAACCCCTCTTTTCATTAAAGGAGTGGTCCCACGAAAAATCAAAAAAAAATAATTTCATCTTATTTTATCGGAAATGTTTTATTTATTATTATAAAAAACTTTTTTTTTAAAAAAAAGTTCTTTTTCTTCTCTTATTCGGCCTTTTTTAACAATCCTGTTTAAATAGCCGTGACGTCATAGTTGGCGAATGATTTTTTGTGTGTTAAGACAATTCAGCAAATAGAATGATATTCTAGAGAATCCAAGATCGTAATTTCATAATTAGAAATATTTATTTTATTTTATTTTCTATAATTATAATCACATATTATATATTATATATTATCTTAATCTTAAAAAGATATGTTTAAGCACATATACCTTGGAATTGTTTGTCTGTTAATGCACCCACTTCCGTGCAACAAAGACAATCAATCTCCCTAGTTTCAGTCTTGCAGTTATCGCACTTGCACCATTCGTTTCTCCCAACACGAAAACTTTCCCAATGTTTTACTAAAAATATCGTTTCTCTCTCAGTTACAATGTTTTTATTATCATCTTATTTAGTGGTCTCGATTTAAAAAAAGTTGTAGCCCTGTGCCTGTAAAAAGCTCATCAAAGGTTTCCATCTCATTATCACCGTCCTCATCTTCTCCAAAATTGTTTTCTTCTTCAATAATATCATACTCTAATTCTTCTTCGCTCTGTGTTCATATATGTGATCTGAGTATCAAGCTTTTCTTTCTCTCTCTCTCTATCTCTCTCTCTCTCTCTCTCGAAACTAACATCGCCAATTATGACGTCACAGCAAAAGGTTCTTAATTAAAAGACAACCTTTGCGCATTGATTAAAAGATCAATAAACAATTTTTCGAAAAAAGAATAAAAACTTTATACTAATTGAATAGCGGAGAATCCAAAGAAAAAATAAAAAAAACGAAAATTTTGTGGGACCACTCCTTTTCATTTCATTATTGAGCAGCCAATTTAAAAAAATGTTTTTGAAAAGAAAATTCCCTTGATTCCAACCGCACATTGAATGTAGCTGTATCCCTAACGAGTTGGCATCGGTCCCTCACTTTTAAAATATTACAAATAGTACCTTAAAGTCTTGGAACGAGTAAATCTTATAAATATATTTAATATCGAATACACGCAATAATAATATATAATCAAATTTAACATATCTATTTACAAGAACTTAATTGGCTCTTCAACTAATTACTTAAAAACAAGCATATCAACCACATCCTTAAGATTATTGTTAAAGGAAATCCTTAAACTTCAAAAAAGGAAATATACTAAATAAAATGTTTTCAAATTAGTTTCCATACGGAGGTGTGTAAAACAATCTTAAACTGAAAAGGTGGTAAATGGTTAAATAAGGGAAAGAAAGGGACGAAAACAGTTCAAAAAACTCCTGCTAATAGCACATATGAATTATTGTTGGTTGGATATAAACTCCATACAGTCTGAATCTTTAAACATTAAAGTAATACACGGTTATAAACTTTATTCTTACCTTGAATTATTAATCGTAATATAAAAATATAAAGAACAAAGAGAAAAAACAACAAATTTGGGTAAAACACATGACTTAAAAGCTCACTGTTTGCAAAAACTTTAAACGATCGACGTATGTGAAAAACTCCTTTCTCCTATGCTACTTTTTTCAGGTTGTCTAGACATCCCCAACCCATTGTTCGGCCTTAATCTTTTGGTTTAAAGTACCTCCTCGGACAAACGACAAATGCTCTTCTAAAACTTAAATTTAAAATAAAACTCTCCTTAAACATTGTTAACTTATTATTATTTTTCGAATATTTATACAGGATATAGCCACTTCAGTGTTAAAAACGCTGTTATCAACGTGGTTCCTGTGTTCTGAATGTATTTATTATTAATTAGACATATTTATTAATAATTAGATATACACCGTTAATTCCAACCTAAATCCCTTACATGGTAAACATGTCCGCGCTGTATACCAAACACAGCACTTGTAATTACGAAGGGAACGCCATAACCACAAGACAATTCGCGCACATGATAGAGCATTACTAATAAAAAGACTGAATGATAAAGCATAACTACTGAAATGTAAAGCCTTACTATTGAATGATAAAGCTTTACTGCTGACTGATAAAGCATTACTGCTAAATGATAAAGTCTTACTACGGAATGATAAAGGTTTACTGCTGACTGATAAAGCATTACTGCTGAACGATAAAGCATTGCTACTGAATGATAAAGATTTACTGCTGACTGATAAAGCATTACTGCTGAACGATAAAGCATTGCTACTGAATGATAAAGATTTACTGCTGACTGATAAAGCATTACTGCTGAACGATAAAGCATTGCTACTGAATGATAAAGATTTACTGCTGACTGATAAAGCATTACTGCTGAACGATAAAGCATTGCTACTGAATGATAAAGCATTACTATGAAAAGATAAAGCATTACTGCTGAGCGATAAAGAATTAAATGGTCGACATGGTCAACAAAGTTATTATTGATGACCGGGTGCCCGACATAAGTCTAATCTGTTTGCGGGACTGTATCTTATATTGGCGCTAAAAGCTTTTGATGCCATGAATGAGCAAGTGTTGAGAACGCACCGTTAGTTTGTCTAAAGAAACGCCTAGCTCAATTTTTTTGTTTCCTTATCCAGATCTTCAATTTAATTTATGTAGTTGACCTGACATATGTTTAGTAACATAAACATTTATCAAGCTTTCGCCAGACAGTGTCCTGAGATAGTTGGCAATTGCACTTGTATGTCTCAATAGTGATAGTATAATGTTATTAACTTGTTTAGTAACTGCTTTGTGTCACATTCTCCTTGTTTGGAATACAGTGTCCATGGGAAATGACTACATCGTCCAAACCGTGGTGTATTAAAATCTTTTCTATTGCATTAGGAAAGGATGCGCGATGAAGGCAATGTTTTTCTGTTTTGATGGGTAATCACTGTCATTTAGTGAGAATGTTTACCATATTTGGACTTATAAAAGATGGATTTAAGTTGTGATATTTTCGCGACATTGCTCAAGTGAACAAATCAGTATGTATTCTTGTACGGAAATTTGAGATATCGTTATTAATGAAAGCCATCATGAATTAATTTGAATTTTATGAAGAAGCTCAGGGTCTTTAACAATTTTCGCAATAAAGGCAATACAACATAACACAAGCGATGAAAGTTCATGGAACGTTTATCAGAATAATCTATTAAGGCGGTTTGGGCTAAACTTGGCATTTGAAGTGAAGCTTCAGTAGCCTTGCTTCATTTACAACTTATAAAAAGAATAAAGAAATAAAAACTGTAGAAAATGACACTGTAGAAATTTATTTCATCACGCCGACATAAACATTAAAAAAACCTGCGCACAAAACTGTGAATAAAATTATATGTTGCCGCCTTATAATCAACCCTCGCACAAATTCTTATTTAAGAGCGACAATATATTTCATAGTGACGCTAACACCATGCTTTAAATTTAAAAACATTGAAAGTAAAACAAACAAACTTCATTTTTATAAAATAAAGATTTTAAGGACTAAGTGTTACAAACAAAGTGACTTTGTATAAAGAGCTAAAAAAATATTATTTTAAATATTTGATGCAATAAAAATAACTTGTTGAAAATTAAAAAACCAGTTTAAAGAACAAAATCATTTGTTGAGAAATAAGTTTAAAATGATAAGTCTGTGTTTTATCAAATTTGGACGAGAGTTTCAAGAAATGCTTGATAGATAGGATTTGGAAATCAAACAATCTCGCCTCGCAGAGCGCGCGAAATTGATTAAAATTTAATCGCAACATATAACAACAATGTTGATGTAAAGATATATCAATCATTTTACAGTGGAAATGGGGACGAAGTTGCTAACTTATGGGCAGAATCTTGCGAAAAAATTATTTTACTCAAGTTTTGCTATTCTCTAATACCTTATCTGTTCTAATTTTCGCGTAAAGTAATTCGCTTCGCGTATAAAAGGTTATTTGGTGTGCGAAATTTAGAACCAGAATTACGCGCGCGAAGGAAAATTAATACGCGCGAAGAGGTAAAAAATTTTTCGAGAAATAAAACTGGTTGCTGAAAGGTGTTTTTAACACATCTACCTTATTCCTGCCAATTTTCAAGCGTATTAATTTTCGCGCAAAACATTTTGCGCCTAATACTTGTTACACGAATATTAGTGCGAATAAGGTACATTTTTTTCTGAAATCCTGGAATTTATTTCTTGTTTTTGTGAGAAAATTTAAATTTGAAAAGTTATACACACGAAATTTATGCTTACCCAAATTATATCTTTTAAGGTAAGTAAGCAATTTTCTCAGAAAGCGGTGGAGAGGAATGCAAATTTGTGTGTTAAAAAAAACACCTTCGTCTTTTACTAGGCATTAACTGTTCCATCTTTTATACGACGGTCCTGGAGGACTTATAAACAATTTATGCTTCCTTGGCAGTGATGTTTCAGTTTTCATTAACAAATATTTCGAAAAGTCATAAGAACGATATAATCGCTTCTACAATTTTATTGGATAAAATAAACAAACAAACAAAAAAATAAACAAACAAATAAACAAAAAAATAAGTACACGGATAAGTAACGGTCAAACCAGCTGTACACTTCTTATTTTGAAAAGAGATTTGCATGTAGGAGCAGGTGAGGCCGTTGTATTTTGTAATTTATCACTTTTAAGTATCTTACGTTCATATGGATTTCTGTTTTGAAAAGACCATAATACCTTCTTATTAGCGCTTTTGTAATATCGTCTCTTTAAAAGGTTCCCTCGCACGTACGAAATAACAAGACAACTGATTCCCAACAAAACTATGGCTAACATGATCCATCCACCGGTCTGAAAGGAAAACAACAATGACAAATAAATAACTACAAGCGAACTCGTTCCCAGTGCAACCTCAAACCCAGATCTTTTTTTGTGTGCTGTGAACGAGAATACCCTCATGTAATGTAGTTTAAAGCTTCGGTAAATAAGATAAGAAAGGAAGTTAAGAAATTTCCTCCACCGTTGACTTTAAAGTCGATATACCTAGCTTGAGATTTTCCAATTTTCAATTTCTTCAAACAAAAATTCATGCGAAAATCACTTACGCTTTTGTAAAAGACCATCATCTTTTTTATGTAACCATGACAAGCTGCTATGTTGGAAGAACAATGAGTTGCATCCATAGTAACATTGTTGCTATGTAATTTCCCTGGCACATTTGAAGTTGCGTTGCGGTATTGAACAGAACTTTGCCAACTGATTTTGAAGATAGATGTAAGAGATAAAAAATAGAAAATTATCTCCGCCATGTCAACGTGAATTATTTTTCTTCATCAAGACGATTCCACTTCTTTTGTCTAAAGAAAATACGTGCGCATAAACATTTTTTTTTGTCACAACAGGGTAAACTCAACCCATTCTGTGAGATATTTCTGCTTATTTATTCCACAATACGAAAGGTCCAACGATAAAATTTTTTCGGAAAACAGAAATCATGCATCAGTCTATTAACTTCCCTGATCAAAATTTTTATTTAAAATCCAAAATAATTAGCCGATCTTTGGGAAAGTCCTCACAACAACTGTATATTAGAAACGCACACAAGTTTTTATCCATGTATTTTTTCTCTTGTTTTGTTTTTTTAAGTTCTCCAACATTCGGAACATTATGGTTTTAAGATATTGTAAATTTGTGTGAAATTATCGACTGTTGAATAATTAATGTGTATATTTGAAATACAAGATTTAGCAAAAAAGAAGGCTCGATTTTTTTGATCTCGTTAGGGTACAACATTTTTTAATATTTTCCTGCTAACACAAAGCCAATTTTTGTCACGTTTATGAAAAGAACTTTATTACTGCAACACAGGCATGTAAAAAAGCTTTTTTCTCTTTTATGTGAGCATATATTTTTCTAACTCGCATTATTCTATTTTTTAACTGCTAAGTTTTTTTAACAACATTATTACATCTCCAAATCAGGTCTATAATAAATATTTTATTGTTCTGCACGATTATTTTTGTAAATACTTCATTAAACCTTATACTCTCAATCTAACTTCTTTTCCATTATACCCCACCATAAAAAAATCAGTCAAATAAATGTTCTCCTTCGAATAAACTCATTATATCAATATATGGCTTAAGCACAATACTTGCGATTAAGGGAAACTTATATATTCTTCAGCAAAGCTAAATATTTTTCTACGCTAGGAGCTATCCAAGCAACCCACTCACAAATATGTAAAAATTAAATTTAGTGTTTAACTTTACAGGTAGCCAATTTATGAACCCCTTTCCAACCCTTTTTCCCCCCTGGCAAAAAAGTGTAGCCAGTGCGGAATTATAGGTATTGAGAAGGACTTCTGGTACATGGCGTTGCTAAAAACAACTTGTTACTCATTCAATATATATTTTCTCGATCTTTCGATATACATATGTACATAAGTACCAAGAAGAGAAATAGTTTCTTTTTATATTATTTTATAAGCTAAATAACAATAAAAATGAAGAATAAATAAAAAAAAGTACGATAAATTTCCTACATGTTTAGATTTTAAAAGTGAAACGAATTTACGAACAAATGCGTGGCCTTAACGAGATCAATTATTCGCAAGATATATTTTTTACAAAAACATCTGTTATTGGCGAAATTCGTAAAAAATAAGACATATCATTTCCCCATGACAAACATTTGTTGTTTTTCTGCCATTCTTTTGAATATTGCTGCATTTCTCTCTATGATTTGTAAAAAATAATTTTTTACTAAAAATCCACGCAATACTTAATTGCGAAATTACGAAAAAATTTCCACGCGAAAATAAATCTCGTAAAGGTAACTATCAATAGAGAAAAGCTTTACTTGCATTTTACGAAATTTTCATCATTGAAACACTTTTTCTGTTATAACATATGTCGCACATGTGTTTAGAAAACACACCTGTTTCCCCGACAAACAAATAAACTTATGCTTCACAACAACGTACCAGTTATTCTTTATAGCTCATTTTTTAATATTCTCGATGAAACACCATTCTGATGTTTTGGCGCCATTTTAGGGCGACGCACACAACATCAAAGTATACATATACAGATGACAACAATTTTGAAATATTGATTAAAAAATGAAAAATTAATAAAAACTTTATTACACTACATTAAAAATGTATCTAATTAAAATTTCGAAAATAATATCCTAAAAAGTCACTGCTTTAAAAGGACAAAGTAAAATTACAGAGGCCTGAGAACTAGCCTAGCGCATTTATCAGACAACACTTCTTATCCGCCATTTTCTTCCTTTGTCGTAGCTTGGCTTTTAGCACGCGTATATATATTTTTAACACAATTTCATATAATTAAATCTAAATTTCGTACAGTCAATGCAAGCGCACATCGTGAATATAACGCTACAATCAAACGGTAGTTGAATAGGATTTTCTAGCAGTAGACAGGTACAAAACTGTTTCTTCCCTGTTCGCATCTTTAGCTAAATCTAACGGTGTGAAACCATCCTAAAAAAGACATATGTTTACACTATAGAAATTGCAACTAATATGATACAACACTATAATGCTGATTCCCGGAGTGGATCAACTTTCGCGAAAATCAGGGAAAATTTGATCCGTGAAAATAATTTTTTGCAAAATTACTAGAAATGATTACTTTTTCTTCTCTTTATTACTTTGGTAAATTGCAAATTTCAAGCTTTTCTATGTCAGTTTTATTCTATGGCAGTAAATTATTACCTTCGTTGTTTTCAAAATTCAAAAGATACCCTACCCCGTTTAAAAAATTACCTCCAACCCCCCTCCTGCCCTTCTGCACTCATACATACCCACCTCACCAGATACGGAATATTTTGTATCAAAAGTCCCTAAAAAAGCTAAGAAAAGCCGTAAAATTTTGGTCCAAAATGCAGGCATGTCTCATTTTGATGTTATGCCAACCCAAAAGGTCCTGTAAATAACGTTCAGAAGTAGCACTTAGGAACACAAATCATTATACAAAGTATCAAACCTTATTTTGCACGTGTGGATCGGCACCAGACTCGACAAGTTTTTTTGCAATATTAAGATGGCCAAATAAAGCAGCTGCGTGAAGGGCACTCTCTCCATTCTAAAACAAACAAAGTCTAACTATACCACAGGATGCTTCACAAATAAAAAAATTATGACTTGTACATACCTTTAACAACTCAATGGAAGCACCGTGGGCAAGTAGCTCTGCAACTGCATCGTAATGTCCTTTGTGAGCTGCTTTAAATAACGATGTTCCTCCATCCTAACAACACAAAACACAAAATCACAATACTATTTTCGTCATCTTAGAAGTTTGTGTTTATTTACTTCTGCACCTACCTTTCTTGCAAGATCAACAGTAGCGCCAGATGCCAACAACTCTTTTACAACCAAAGCATGGCCTTCTTGCGCGGCTATCCACAAGGGAGATGCCATATCCTTTATTGAAAAAAATGTTATTGTACACAAATGCCTACACAAAAAAAATTGTTTTAAGCTTGGTTTTCCACCTAACGCTAACTAGCGCTAACAAGCGGTAACATTCAGTAGCGGTAACATTTTATGTTTCCACATAATTATAGCTAACGGTAATTATTGTTAATCTTCATGTTTATTTCTTTTTCTAACTTCACTTTTTGGAATCTTCAGTTGAAAGCATGGATTCAGAGGGAGGAAGATTTAGCTCTACTTGGATATTTTTTTTTATTTTTAATGAAGAGAAAAAGAGAAAGAGAAAACATCTTTGTTGGTTCGTGATATTTATAAAGAGATCGTTTTTTTGAATACTAAGAGCTTGTCTTCTTATTTTTTCAGCCATTTTTTCAGAAAGACAGTTTTTACATACTTCTCTGTTTAAGGTACGAAATATAAAAAACTTTGTCCACTTTCGAAAAAAACTTTCCATCACTTTCTGAACATAGAAAATCGGCTTTCTTTGATGTTAAGCGATAACTAGCGCTAAATATGAAAAAAAATATTATATTTAGCGCTAGTTATCGCTCGTAAAAAAGTAACCTCTAGCAAGCGGTAACTTTTTTTTTCCGTTTCCACTAAAGAAAAAGTTACCGCTTATTTTTTCATCGCTAGTTACCGCTCATTAGCGCTAGATGAAAACCAAGTTTTAGAATGTTTTTTTAAAAAAAAAGGAGACATACTTCTCTCTGCTGATTAACCTGCGCACCTTTTTGAAGTAGAAATTTCACTACATTGAGGTGGCCATTTTGTGAAGCAACAAACAATGGAGTAGCACCATCCTAAAATAAAATGTCAATAAATTAAAGAAACCTATATGCAGTTGTAATACACTCCTTCTGAATTCCAGCCGCTTTGATTATATTTTAGATAAACTTGAGATCCAACCTGGCCTTAATATTTATCTACAATGGGTAAGGGGCTCGGTTGTCAGGTTCATTAGGTACACTTTATTCAAAAGTATTCCCGTTCGAACCTGCGGATTTGTTCAGAACATGCCGATAGGTTCCTGAACAAGTGAACAAGGACATTTGTTCCACATATACAGTCCCTAAATATCAAAGCTAAATTTGAAATATATAAAGCAACACTTTTTACAAGTATCATGGGCCACATGAACAAAAATGTATTTTTCACATACACAAATTTTTTTTCATCAGTGCATGATGGGTACAAGCGCAAAATCAGTTAAATCAGTTCAGCTGATTTTTTTTCTATTGATGTAAAAGTTTAACACATAAAAATTCAAAGAGTAAATTAAAGATATTTTCTTCACTTCTGAAAATGATTTGAATTATAAAGCCAGCAAAAATTTTTTTTGATTATATTTACTTTTTTTGTTTTTATACACATGTTTTTTGTTTATTTAAATTCTTCTTACAATAGGGTTTTTTGAAAAATTTCTGGGTAGAATCTCTATTACTGCATCGACCACTGTTGATAAAAATTGTGTGAATAAAAATATTTTCACAAGCCATTGCAGCTTTATGATTCACCATACATGTCTGAAAATTTAGGATGAAAATGCTGTCGGAAGTTTGTTTGCTTGTGCAATGCGAATTGGAATATATTTTTTACAGGGCATCTTTCTGTTTCTCTTTAAATTAGGATTTTGAAAGGGTCACTACAACCTGAAGGTATCCCTAATCTGTGTATAGTGACACAGAAAAATCCTATTAATCTAAAAAGGTTTTTCTTCTTTTAAACTTGAATAAATACAATCCGGTCTGGTGATTTCTATGTAAGAAGTGTTTCACTTAAGCACTAGTCTTTAGCCTGTGAAAAATTGATGGAAATTCCCCTGCTGCTACCAACTTTGATTCACACATAGAAAGTCGGGTATTAAGCAAAAGCTAATATATAAGCACCCAAACTTTAACATATATCCAAGACTCAAAAAACGATTTTAAGATCTGACACTGAAGTACAGTTTAGATATTTTAAACAACACTTCTGAATGCTCTTTTTTACACAAATCAATATTTCCCCCTTCTCACCTTCATTTTAGCATGAATATTCGCTGTTCTTTGCACCAATTCCTTTACAACATTAACATGATTGCACTGACAAGCAACGAATAATGGAGTACCTCCCTCATTTGATGGAAGGTCTATATCTGCACCATCATTGAGTAATTCTTGGACCACTGAAAGATGGCCACCTTGTGCCGCAAAAAACAGTGCAGTAGTTCCTGTCTAAAAGAATTGTAAACAATTGAGTGAATCATCATGCATTCAAAATGAGTTTACTATTTTGCAATGTGACATATATGACAGCAGTCTCATTTAAAGCATATGTTTGGTAATTCTATAACATTTAGAAAATATTTTTATTAATAATGATACCTTTCTACGAGCATTGACAGATGCCCTGTTAGCTATAAGTTCTTTGACTATATCTAAATGATTATTAGCTGCTGCTAAGATAAGTGTTGTAGTCCCCTCCTACAAGAGAAATAATGCAAAAACATTACTCTACACCGTTTAGTTTTAACTAAATTAAATTGGTTAACTAGTCTTTGGTCTTCAGGAAGGAATGTCAAAATAATAACATGTTATGGCCTAGACATTGCCAAGATACCTTAATAGTAATAATATTTTGTTTCTCACAGATCTTAGCCAATTCCATATAAATTAAATACCTGAAACATATTTTTCAAGAAATTTGTGAAAATTATAATATCCACAAAGAAATTATGAAAGTCAACAGTTCTTGAAAATTTACACCCAGATATAAGAAGAGCATGATTTCAGGTTGCAATTCGTGGAAACAAAAAAGAGGATTGTCAAAAGTGCATTTGTATGAATGTTTCATGGATAAGGGTGTTTTTTTTTAAATAAGTGATAATATTTTTACATCATTTGGGAAAAAGATAACTGCTAAATGTCTTTGCACTAGTAAAATAAATGCACCCATGAACATTATAAGGTGTTATACACAGAGATTGAAAAAACAAGCACTTC
The DNA here is from genome assembly GCF_029227915.1 of Hydractinia symbiolongicarpus. NCBI lineage: Eukaryota > Metazoa > Cnidaria > Hydrozoa > Anthoathecata > Hydractiniidae > Hydractinia > Hydractinia symbiolongicarpus. The sequence goes on along the minus strand of NC_079882.1, from coordinate 11,464,549 downwards.
TAAGTTTTTTTAGTAGGTGTACCTCATCCACGCAATCAACATTAATTTTATTATTTCCTGATATATAACTTTGAACCAAGGGCAAACTTCCTTGAACAGCAGCTAAATGATACTGTATTTCATTTTCATTCATTTTGTATTCATCTAAAAAAAATTTAGAGTTGTTAACTTGTGTGTGTTACTAATTATCATCATTCTTGGTTTAAGTCTGTTTCCCACACTAGCATTAACACTTAATAAAAAGATCAGCTTAAATTGCTTCGCTGTTTGAGAACTTTCATCTTGATTACTCCATCTTGTCTGTTCCCCACCCATTGTAGAAACTATACCCACCTCTATAAAGGCCCATAAATTTGCCATGCTACATATATATATAAGTTCACCACATTGTTTTTTTAAATGTCACTTACTGTGTTTTTAAACACCCCCTATTTTTAGGAACCCCACCCTTTTTATTTTGAGAGTAACCCCCTATTAATTTGAGTTCAAGCTATTATCTTCATTCTGCAATAGAAATGTAATGCAAAACCGTATAATTTTTGTTGTTGCTGTTCTTAAAAAATATATGTAACATGCCAAGAAAAGATGTTAAATAGTTGCAGAAAATGAGCAACTGCTGTCTCAAGGCTAAATTAAATTTGTTTTGCTTGAAAAAGGTAATCTTTATCTGGTGGATATATATATGTAGCTAGGATATATAAGTTAGCTTTGTGGTAGGGCTAGGGTTTTTTAGGAAAGTATAATCGCTGGGATTTTTAAAGTGAAGATTGTTAGGTTTAAGGACGTTATCTTAAGCACTGGTATGATCGTCTTAAATATAAAAAGAATCTTCAACAATAAGAGAACTTATGAATGCTGCACAATTTTTGGTCATGGCCAGACATGTGCATCTAGCTAAAAACCCTTATTACAAGCCATGAAATAAATACTATGTGATAAGTGCCATACGGGACAGCTATAATAATGTTTATGCAAAATATGGCATTGGAATAGGCAAAGGTCATTTTGAGATTTCCTTGTCAACAACATAAAAAAATTGAAAAAGTAAAAAATAATAATAAAGGCACTTTTTTCTTGAAATATGCATATCAAAATTACCTTACACACAATCTTAACAATTATTACAACCTTGTATTACCGAGTGTGAAACTATAATAAAGATGTTTTACAAAATATAATTCAATGCACGGTAGATTTTGTGCTACCTGAATCAAAAAATAACAATAGCGATTGAGGTTGGTAAATGATTCAATCGTTTTTTCCTAAGAAATCGCTAGTATATCTCATTTGCTTTATTCTTGCAGATATTAGTGTAACCAGGCTGCACAGAGACCTTGCTACGCACAAGGGCACAAACGATGGTGAGAAATGGTAGCCATATTTGCATTGTACATGTGACTTTTCTGTAAGAAAGCAGCTACACGGTAGCTAGAAGTAACAGAGTTGCCATGCATTGCTTTTCCTAGTGTGAGTGGGTTTATTGAGAAAGGAATGTCAATTTGTCTTTTCATGTGCAAAATGGTCCCGGCCAACTTTACTGCAACGAAGATTCAAGAACACAAAACATGAACATCTCTCACATATTTCTTATCTCATGTATGGTATACACACATCTCATTGACTTGATCGCTAGCTTATACCCTCCATTATATGTGAATGTTTTAATTCTGTGATTTTACCTTTCTCAGTAATTTCTCTTCTCACTGACAAAGATTGATGGTTAATGACATAATATCTTGAGCCTTACGTTTATGATGTACCATACTATTATTTTCACCTGCACCGAAACTTGTAAACTTTACGTAACAGACAGCCTGAAAATTGCTGGGGTAGATCACAGATGAGAAAGTTTTTGCACGGTGGGGGTATGATATTTTAATCTATTGTTATCTTTGTAACCATTCATTAAATACCAAACAAACCTATATTATTATGAAACTTGACAGGCTAAAGAATATTTTAAGAAAAAATTTACTACCGGGTGTGCTCTCCTTTACAGATCCCCTCTGGTAATTTCCTTTACCAAGTTTTCCTAATGTCACTACTATTTTATGAGCATCAGAAAAAGGTACAAGGCAACGCAGCTACCTAGCTTTCATCTTTCTAGATCTTGCACTAACGCTCACCTTGTCACCATCATTTTTGCAAAGTCGTTTCTAGAGATAGCTTATACACAAAACCATAGATTTATGTTGTGAATGGAGTTGTCAGATCGTCGCGAGAGCTGTTTGTTCAGATATATAATCACATAAGGCTGGGGTAATATGCTAGTTTTCTGGCCAGTCTTTTTATCAATTTTTAAAATTTTTTGTAATGGAAAACGGGCAGAAATGGAGGGTGCAAAGGCTGAAATCACATATATCTAATGTATAATATATCTAGCTAGCTACATAGTAAAAATAAAATTGCTCAAATGACTCTGCCACAGTGTACTTGCTCCTCTTGTCCCAATATTGGTCGCTTGCTCTTCTCTCGCTTTGCTTCTCCTTCATGGTCACACGTCCTATGCAAAACCCCTGTCCTTTAGCCTAGCTAAATTACAGAACGGCCTGCAGGCAAATGGGTCAAATGCTGTTGCAGGGCAACAAGAAGTAAATATTTATATTTCGATTCGATTTTTATGTAAATGGGTGCCTTATGAACTTTTGATCGAATGATTCTAAAACTGACTGGCGACAGGAAAAGAAAAGGTAACGTAACTCTGGGCTGGCTATAATAGCTAACTAGCTGGACAGATTTCATGTTTTGGAATTTTTTTAGTGACAGCTAACATGTCTTTTTCTATGAACAAACTTCCACCAAGGTACGCAGTATCTGACTGGCATACTTCAAACAAAATTTTGTGTACAAATGCAGAACGTTTAAGAGATTCCACTCACACAATTCGGCAAGAGGCCAGGCGCTTACGAAACGAAACAGACAACCATACAAGGTGGACCCAACACGACAGCAATACAAAGCTTGAAAAACGAATTGATGATATAAATGAATGGCGCAAAGCTTTAGAAAAATGTTTGAATGACATGGATAAGGAAATTGAAGACTTGCAGGCAGAGAAAAAAAGGGTTGAAATTGCCTTAGATGCCAAAAAACTTCCACTAGATATAACTATTGAGTGTCTAATGCTGCGAGAGAATCGGGAAGGAATTGATTTAGTAAGAGATAATGTTGAGGAGCAATTGCATAAAGAAGTTGAAGTTATTGAAGGAATAAAAGCTTTGCTCCAACAGAAAGTAACAGAAGCATTTGAACAGTTATGTTTGTTACAGGAAGCAAGACACCAACTACATTGTGATTTAACTGACAAATATTATGCACTGGGAATTGATGAATATTGTCATCAGCTTAACAACCAGTCTTCAGATATTGCTTTCCAAACAAATCCCACACGCACTTTAAAAGGAAGTGTTACCCCTGAAACATGGAATGCATTTTCACAGTATAATAAACATAGAGGTGAAGCAGAAATGAAGGTTTCTCAACATTTGAGAGAAGCCATATTTGCTACTTTAGAAAAAACAAAAAATGACCAGGAAGCACAGAGAAAAGCAACAGAGTATGAATTTAGAAAAAGGCTACATGAGACTAGTCAAGCTAAAAACGAGCTTGAGTGGCAACAAAAAAATGTAAGTATCCAAGTTATTATTTTTATTCATCTAGAATATTTGGCAGGTCATTCACAACATTTTTTTAAAAATCTAAAATTGTGAACTGTACACCTTTTTTCTTAAAAAGACATTATATAAGAAACATGAGGCTATGAATATAGATAATAAAATCCTAACACCACCTCTCAATGTCCACAATTTATCCAAAAAGAGCCTCATATTTTTGATCTATCCATATCTAACTTTAGCATTGAAAAAGTAAATTTATAAATTGACAGGGCATTAAAAAGGGTATAAAACAAAGTTCAAGCTCTACAAATTTTCAAAAATTTTCAAGTAGAGTTAAGAACCATCCAGGCTCAAACTAAAAAATGTATTTATATTATTTCTGTGGGCTAAATTAAAATAAAGTTTTAATGACTGTGAAGTTAAAAATACTACAACTACAAAACTAAGGGTAGTATAATACATGTATCCCACATTCATTTTGTTCTGTTTAACACACAACCAACAGTTCTAAGTGCTTTTAGCAGTGGGTCTTAATTATAAAGAAATAATTATTCGCTTATTAAATTTTGTGATTTTTCAAACTTTACATCAATTCAATGTTAATTTGCATGCGTAGCTGTAAATTTTCACATTATTAAAGGTACCACTTGAAGTTTTGAGATCTTCTTTTCTCTATATCTCTATAATAATACGCTAATTCTGTCTGTCTGTCACTTTTGCAAAGTTGATAAAATATCTTTGATAAAGTCTATAAAACATCGCCTATAAATTTGTTCTGTACATTAGCAAACTTTGATGTTAAGCAATATTGATGTCAAAGGAGAGTATATTAAGATTAGTGAAGCCATTGCATTGCACTTTTAAATTTAAGGCTAAATAACTTGGAAACGGGTGGAAATAATTGACGTCATCTCCTGCGTGGGTAACTAGGGACTACCTGGGACCTATTTGGGTAGGTTTCCCAAACCTGGGTCACCAAATCCGTTTCGGAATGCACGGGTTGATGACGTCATCAAAAAACCTTTAAACCCTAATATCTCTGCAACAATTTATCAAAAGTACATGATCCTATACATTTTCTTGATCAGCGTTTCAAGATCTATACGATGAAGGCAACAGGCATACACATTTCTGAAAAAAAAAATTTGTGTTCTGTCATGTCTCTGCTGACGTTATCAAAATTTAAATGATGGTTCTTTTTCTCTTTTATCCTGCCTAAATAGATTTTTCCACGGGCCTTATCAACTAGTCTCTTATAATAATACGGCGACTGTGTCTGTCCGTAACAGGCAAAATGGATGTGTTCATTTTCCTTTGATGTTGCCGAAAAATGCATGTCTAATATGTTAATTTTTCTGCCGTTACGGCGCGATGTTAATAACTTTACTTTAACGTGAACATCTTATATTAAATTAATGAAGCCATTACAGTGCACCTAAAACTTTGAGGTTAAATAACTTGGAAACGAGGTGGTGACGTCAATGATTTTTCACTGCGTCGGTAACTAGGACCACCTAGGACGAATTTGGGTAAGTTTCCCAAACCTGGGTCACCAAATCCTTGGACGAGTTGATGACATCATCTAAAAACCTTTAAACCTTAATATCTCTGCAACCGTTTGTCAAAAGTACATAATCCTATACATTTTCTTGATCAGCGTTTCAAGATCTATACGATAAAGGCAAACAGGTATACAAATTTTAAAAAAAATAATTTCAGTTTTGACTGGTTCTTGCTGACGTCAATTCTTTACCCCTTATATCTCATTAGCTGGTCATCAAAACCACATGAACATATACATTTTCTTGATCAGCAATTTAAGCTCTGCCCAATAGAGGCAACGTGAAAACAAGTTTCTGATTATTTTTTGTTGATGGGTTGCTGACGTCAACAAAATTATAATGACGCTTTTTTTTCATTTTTATCCTGCCTAAATGGATTTTTCCATGGGCTTTATCGACTAGTATAGTAATAGAAGTGTACACATCTACAATTGTTTGTATTCGATGCGAGCTTGCGTAAATTTAAAAACTTTTTCCAAATGCATAAAAAGGCAGAATCTAAGGCATATTCAGCAAAGAGCACTAAGTTTTCAGTATGCGATGATTTTTTACTTTGACCATTATATAAGCATTAAATAATTTTCTTTTAGACAAAAGAGGAGATTGCAACATTGGAACAAGACATTGTTGCATTAAAGGAGGCCATTGAAGCAAAAATGGCTCCAATGAAAGTCAGTCTTCTATGATATGTTTTCCTACTAAAAAAAATTAAATTTGTTATCTAATTTTCATCTTTTTTATCCTCATTTTATTTACAGGTTGCTCAAACTCGCCTGGAGAAACGCACCGAAAGAAGAAACATAGAATTGTGCCGTGATATTCCCCAGTACCAATTGTGTTATGAGGTTGGCGAAATTGAAGGTTCAATTCAAGCGTTAAATGAAAAGTTACAAGTCGCCGAAGCTGGTTTAAGAAATTTACATCGCGATTTAGGTCGAATTGAAAATGACTTAGGCGTGAAAACCTTATCTTTAGGATTAGATAACCAGTGCATGGATGCACGTGCTAAACTAGTTTCTGGCGAATTGCAGTTATTGCGCGCTCCAGAAGCGACATCATATAAATCTCCTCAGGTTACGCCTACACACGACAAAAGTGAGGTTCACAGTATACGCGCGTCCCCTGTAACCGACACAGAAAGCATGTTTTATCCCGCCACTTTAGAACTCAGCGATGCTTACGCAGTAAACAATAATCAGATGATGAAATCAACATACAACGTAGATTATGAAGAATTCAAGAGTAAACGGTCTGGTGATCTACAGAGAACCCTGGGACGGCCAACTGAAATGAAAGATCGTACAGTCATCTTTGCATAAACTGCAACTTAAAGCGTAAACCATACATGTACATTATAATTTTTTGCTAATTTTAAACTAAATCTATTTTTTAATTGATTTTGTTTTATTTTATTTTTTATTCTCTATTTTGATTAAAAATATTTTGTTAGGTAAGTATTTTTTATGCATATACACTGGGGAATGATAAAGTGGAGAATGTTTTTTTCTCAAAATTATATAAATACAACAAACAAACAATTTTTTTTTGCTCGTTACTCCCTATTTCAGTTTAGTAGAACATTTATTCAGCCGTGGCGACTCTGCTGTTTTATAATTGTAAGCATTTGTAAGAATTACGTTGCAACAAATTTAATTAACTAGTCGTTAGCCCGTGGAAAATACACGGGTTCGCCCGTCCTTTTTATACCGCATTGCATGCTTCTAACTATTGCGCAGCTAAGCTACCATTTTGCGTGACAGGCAGACAGACAGACGTATATGGGCATTATAATATAGACTAGTCATTAACCCGTGGAAAAATCCATGGGGTCGCCCGTGGCGTTTGCTCGTCTTTTAAATTTACCCGTCGCAACAAAGTGGATAAAAATACATCGCATTTGATATTCGTGCGCATATTAAAAATTTCGTGTTTCCGTTACGGGACGCCTTTTCCGCGGACAGACAGACAAAATAAGGCTATAATTAAAGAGATTACAGAATTAATCATAATTATTACACATGACCATGGTTCATCTTGTTTATGGTTCATCTCCCTCGTAGATGTTGTTATAAGAAACGAGGCTTGAATTACAGGTACTTTTTAAGGCAGGCGCAAATGCATGAAAAAAATTTCATCAAATATCTTATTTTTGTTTGATGAAATCGTTCTTTTACACTGATTATCAAATTGGTTTCATCAAAGGATCAAATTTTCAGAAAAGCTATTCATTCTTTAATTCAAGATGGCGACGGTGGGTCAGGATTAAACAATTTTTCTGCTGTTAATTAAAATAATGGATTCAGATGAATACGAGCCCCACCGGGGTAAAACAAGAATATGGGTAAAAAGAAGACGTAAAAAGGGATATTTTAATAATATTACAAAAGAGTTAAAAATAGAAGATAGGATTGGCTTCAGAGAAATTTTTCGGATGGACGATTTAAGTACGTTTTGAGTAAAATTTCGGATATCATTTTTCCAGAAGAACGACTTTGTGGGACTGATCCTATTCAGTGTGACGTGAGGTTGGCGTTGGCCCTTTGATTTTTGGCTACAGGTGAAACCTTTAAACCTTTCAATCTTTAAGCGTTCAATTTAGAATATCACTGAATGTCGTATCTTACATTGTCAAGGGGTGCTGTAAAGCTATTGTGGAACGAATGACATCAGGATTTCTTAAGCTTCCATCAACAAATGCTGAGTGGCTCAAAATATCGAAAAAAATTCCAGAAAAATGCTACTAGAATCCATGTTTATGATTGAATGACTTCAAACAAATGCTTCAATTTTCTTTCTTTTTGTTTTTTCAAACATGTCAAAAACAAATTATTTGATGAAATTTGACTCAAATGCATCAAACACGAATTTCTGGTTTGACGAAAGGAATTTGTTTGATGAAAAGTTTGTTGCTAAAAAAACTTTATTAAACATCGTCAAACGCACGACTTAAAAATTAACTGCGGCTTCGTTAACAGTTCTTATATGGAAGCCTCTAACCACTTAACTTGTATATAATGACGCCAATCCATAAAAGGAAATTTTCACGACTCTTATTTTCGCACAGCGATGCTAAAAATAAAATTAAGCCACACGTTGCTACAAAGCAGACTGTGCCTAAAAAGTGAATTCATCTGAGTTTACTTGCCTTGAAGTGTTTTTAGTCTACTCAGTCGCTTTACACTCGTAATATCCCTGTTCACTGTATGCGCAAGGATCACTGGTGATCTAAGCGATAACTCATGTTGGAGACATTAATATCAATAATATCACCTCTATGCGACAAATGATCCAAACATTTTTGACACACACCTTATTTAACTTGTGAGTTAGTTTCCAGAAAGATGACAAATTCTTTATTCGTTGTGGAATCGTGAAAGGAAAACAGGCAACGGTGCATTTCAAAGCAGCGCCTGTTTGCTATCTTTTTTTTGCTAAGCAGTAGCGTCTCGAATGAGTTAATTGGCCTAGAAACGCGTGATTACGAACTAGACTTTGCAGATTTACTGCACACCATCATTATTATGATGAAAGAAACAGTGACAAGGTGGCCCAACTTTTAAAGATTTTTTAGGCGGGGATGGTGTAGTAGTAGTGCATTCTGTTTGTATTCATAAGTTTTTAGGTTCAAGTCCCCACTCCGGCATACTTTAAATGCAGTTGTGTCAGCACATTTGGTGCGATCTACTAACCGAAAACCGGCTTGTGTGGCAGGCAAACAAGCTAGAACAATGCTATACGTATCTCCACCGACAATGTAACATAGTTACAGTCAGAGGGGAAGAAGAGCCAGCCATTAGGATGGAATCCCCAAGGATGTTAAAAATTCCCATTACTTACTTATTAAATGTTAGGAATATTGAAGATATTTTTGGGTGACAATTCAGCAGTTACTAATTAAGCCGTCAATAACATACATATACCCTAGATTACCGAATAAGCGTGGTGTGGGGGACAACTTGGTTTTTGTAGACTTGTCATATAGTTTTAGGGGAAGAAGTGGAGGAAGAGGAGGGGTGGTTGCAAAGGGCGACTATTCGGTACTCTAGTGTACAGGTTGATTTTTTTAAACGCAATGCAATAATGCCAAGGTATGTCATCAAAAAAATAACATTTTTTTAGTATAAAATCATGGTTCATCAAGAGTAAAATATTTTTTAATACAATTGACGATCTTTCTCAAAAAAAGTAACTATAAATAATTTATGAAAACAGTTACAACCAAAAAATCTAAACTTCCTAATATTCCCAATGATGTTCGCTGATGATGCTAGATCAATCCCCAGGGAAATTAGAAATGAAGTGAGAAAAACAAGAACTGTCGATATCAACGGTATATTTTATTACAAATCAGTAAAAAGCTTTTTAACCAGCATACAAAATAAATACATAAAAGCTAGTAAAACAATGAGCATCATAATATATAACGACTCATTTCAATCGATAATTACACGATACGACACGTACACGACGAATTATCGTGGTAGCTAACTCCTTTGAAATAATTCGTACTACTTCATCATGCGCATAACAGAAAATCCGATTATAATTTTACAATAAAAATGCTGTACAATTGATTAATGGTATTCAGGTAACTTAAATAATTAGGGAGAAAAAAAATCTAGCTCAAAAAGGAAAAGTCAGTAGAAAAGTTAGTCAAGATGATTTTATGCGGGTTAATAGCTACTTACAGCTAAATAAAAATTTCACCAAGAAGGACGACTCTACTGATGTTTACATCTAGATAACGAATGACTCGTTGGTTGCCATTTCTCACAACGATTTTGTTGGAAATGAAAATATAGCAACTACGTGTCACGTGATACAATATACAAGAAATAATTGGCAAGCTAATGACAATGTGTAGAAATTGAAATGGTGCCTATCACTAATAGCTGCTACGGCCGATGAAACCTAAAAAAAGAAATTCACAAATATTATTACCAATTAGAGTTTGTGACGATATATTCTAGGAAATGTTTTTTTTTCTAATACACGCGGTTAAAAATCTACTTTAACAACTGAAACACGATATCTTCAATGACATTCTGGCTCTCCTTCACTAAATATGTTAGACTCTCCTCCGCAGTTTAAACACGTAAACAATAAAAGGATTAATTAACATTCCTTTCAAACGAGATTCAATTAAATCCCACCAGAACATTTACTGCACGAAAACAAAACAAGACGTGCGCTTACCTTGTATAAACTTTACTGTCTTCGTGTACCTCCATCTCGAATTCTTTAAATTCATTTAATTCTTTACGTATAGAGGCTTTGTCTTTTGGAGTTAGTCTGGTCCATGGTTTGTCAGCCCTGAATGGAAAAAACACACAGAAGGTTATGATTATTGCGTCCAACAATGGAATTCTCCAAGCATAATAAAAATAATAATAACATAATCCCTGCGGATCAGTAAAACATTTTCTTACCTGCGATCGTACTCCTGTACTTCAAATACTTCTACATATTCATTAAAGCCTATGATTTTCTTTTTGCGTAATTCTTTTACTGTCGGTCGACGACTTAACTAAAATTGACAAAAACAAAAAAAATAATAATAAAAAAATAACATTTCACTCCAAATTATCACTTCCTACTTTGAAGCAACACTGCAATGGAGAAACCTTTAAAGTCGGGCATGTAAATATATCCAATTTCTTCCAACCGCTTACCTTGGAATAATATAAAACTTTATACAATAATGTTCTCTTTCTATGTTTCTTTTCTTTACAATATTTATATGTATCTACACTTGTCACATTATTATTTACATCTAGTTTTTGCTTTTCAAACAAGCTTCCATCGCTATCCAGGCTTTTCTGCGAATACCCGTATATAAAGTCAGTCAGCATATAAAAAGTTAAGATAAAGAAGTCGAGCAGATGAATGCTCTCTAGTTTGTTTTGTATGTTTTTCGCAACACCACAACTCGTTTCGTAAACATACCAAAGTTTATTATCTAATATCGAATACTTCTGCATAACATACAACGCGAGTGGACAAACATCATCCATGATGGACATGCATGGGATAGCAACAACTCTCCTTAAAAATTTTTCAAAGGGCCGATGTAACGAAAATATCGAGTGATTCGTGATTGCTTTTAAATATATTCGTCCGATTTTTAACTTGTTACTGCTTCAATCACTTGCTTTTTATTAAATGACAAAACTACTTGCTAAAAACCTTTACTCGTATTTAATGACCATTGATAAAAAAATATTTAATATGCGATTGACGTGAGTATAATTAACATATTTATGTAAGCATATTAAAAGAATAATCCAACCACAATTGGCGTGGGGGGATTTATGTTAATTTATGTTACGTACTTGCGACGTTTACATAATTAACTCTGCTTTAATTAAAAGCATGCGTTATGCTTTGATAAGCATAACAAAAGAGGAAGAATAAACATAAAACAAATGGCATCAGCATTTCACAAATACGAAAAAGAAAACGTTTTAGTTTCGATAGAAAACCCAACTTTTCCGAGAACATAACACATATCATTATATTTTCAACATATCCATTGCACAATTATTTTTGCTTGAATTTTTTATTCACAATGGAGACAAAAATACAATAGAAACCTATGTTCACAATTAAAAAATCTGTTGGAAGAGTGTAAACCCACGCAAAAAAGAAAAATCAATGCAAACTCTAACAAATTGTTAATTTGTTAATACAACTTACTTTTCTGGATAGCTGCTTTCTGGTTTCCACGAATTTCTGGTGTGCTTCTTCGTCTGTTTGAGCTAAATAGAATCGCAGACTAGATGTTTGTGTCGCTTAAACACGTCTATGTTTCGCTACATAATTCGGCAAAAACACGTTTATGTTGCGCTACTTTAGTCAAAAGATGTCCATGTTTCGCTACATAATTCGGCGATTACACGTCTGTGTTTCGCTACAAAAATCGGCGAAAACATGAGCATGTTTCGCTACTTATTTTAGCAAGAACACGTCCTTATTTCGATCTGTGTTTCAAGTTTCATTTACTTGTCCACGTAGGTGTATCAGATATTACTTCTTTTAAAAAAAAATTCCTAGGTAAGTGCTTAGGCCATGGATTCGGCTATCAAAAAAATTATCAGGCCACAAATGTAAACGTTTTATCGGAATGAGAATGAGTTCTACTGGAGTGTGAGGAAGTTAGCACATTTCGCATTATTACCATTCTATTCATTGTCATTTAATTAAGTATATGTTGAATTTTATCAAACAACAACAACAAAAAGATATTGAAAGACAACAATTATAGTTATTTATCATAAAATTAATCTTTTTTTAATTTACAAAGGTAAATTCCACGATGGAAATCCCAGCTACAAAGGAAATCATTTTGAATGAATATTGGGCGCAAATAAAATTTATAATTTGCTCACCCATAATGTTTCATAAGCTGTGATGATCTCAAAAAAAGGAAGTAATGAGGATATTTTCAAACATTGCGGTCATCCACACGGATAGGAAATAATTCATCCACACTTAGCGTCAGTGTTATATAAAAAAACATATTTTCAAGTTGTTGCATGGAAAGTTGTCATGAAAAAGATTTAGTAGCAACGAGTTTCAAAGTTCACTGCAATCGAAATTAGGCCGCTAATTTTTTAGCACTTTAAAGCTTTTCCAAAAACTTTTGCTAATTTTTAAAGCATTCACACTCTGTTTTTGCATAAAAAGATTCTACCTTCATGCTTTTTATAAGAAGAATACTTTTTTTGTTTAAGCCTTATATTTCTTTAAAAAATGACATTTGAGCCAAAATTAATTCTTTCGGCGATTCTTATAATTGTTGAAAAAATCGACTAATACTTTAATTAAAACTGTGAAAAGAAGCGTTGACAGTTACACACGGTTTAACAAATCAGAGAATACGGCCAACAATTAATAAAAACAACAATATTGTTGCTTCTACGCTGTCAATTTCTCGAGACAAATGTGGTAAAAATGAATACTTCAGATTATTTAAATTTAACACATATAAAGAGCGATCAAGCCCCAGAATTATTCTAATTATGTTCTTAAAAGATTTAAAAAATTGAGCCTTGGTCATTCTTATACAAATAATTTTTACAAAGAAAAGGTTGCTAAAAGCACGTTACTGCAAATTAATGTATCTACAAGAAATATTCTGAAATTCATGGTTTTCAACGCCAGTGAGATTTCAAAGATTTCAAGGTCCTGCCAGAGTGAAAGAAGCACGAGTTGTTCGATTGTCAAGAACTTCCTTCATGCTCGCACGCATAAAAATTCCAATCTTATAACAGCCAATATAAAAAGCATGATACAATCTATGTATGTCTGTGACATCATTTCCACGGTAGATAATAAATTTTATTACTCTGACCTATAATTGTCAATTAGCAACAATAAAAATTACTTGTTTTGTTGGCATCAAAACGACATGCTAATCCTGAAAGACGGCAAAGAGGAGAAAAAGATTCTTTAACAGAATATCCGTTTTTTTAAAACTCTTTTCATAAGTTAACTTCAGTGCAAAAGTAACACGGTGTCATGAAATCTTCCTATACCACCAATTACATGTATTACTTAAATCGTTTTTTTTTTCATGGTTAGATAAAAGACTTATCTTAGCTTTTGGCAAATTTGCCAAATTCAAAATTTTGAATGAAATATCTTTACAAGTGCGTGGGCCCACCATTGTGGTAAATTAAAATGAGAGGAGGTCGTAAATAAGAAAGTTTTTTACCTGGGTAGAACACATAGTTGAACATGTCATAACACGATTTGATAGCAAAAGTGTTGTAGAACCGCAACGTGCCATAATTGTACGGTGACAAACTCATTACCCGGCTAGATAGTCAACTGGATGCGATGTTGTTCAACATTTATACTAGATGACTTCAACAACAAGAACAGAAAAAGCTTGTCTAAACCTCAATAATACGAACACTAGCTGCAGACGTTCAGAAAAATTCCCTCGCCAAATAGACACAAACAAGAGAACGAACGTAATAAGTATTCCAACGAAATGCAATACAATAGATGTTTTAAAAAACTCTTTCGATTATTTTTCGTAATCCATGATCTTCTTTCGCAAAAAAAAAAATTAAAATGAATAAAAGAGTAGTGTGCTTCATAAAAATTTAAAAAAAGTTTCTATACGAAATACAAAAATGTATCTTTAATGAGATGTCATGGCAACGAAGTGGTTTACTATTCACCAGCTAGATAAACGACTGTTGAAAGAGAGAAGAGAAAGTCATGCAGATTGTGACAAACGACACTTCAGCAGGACTGTCACACATCATTTATTTAACAATACCTTAATAGTCATCAATTTTAAAAGGAAAATCAATACGATTTTTAATAATTTTCGTAACATGCAAAAGTAAAATGCGAAGTTACTCAACCACATATGACCAACTGCAAAAATTATCTACTTCGTAACAAATTTGGTAATCTTTAGCAGTCAGAACTTTTTCTATACATTTAATTTTACTAAAATTAAACGTTTCGATAGAAAAGAGTATTTTTATGGACACTGTCTTGAACAGTACCATCCTAATTAACATTTCACCAGGCTAATAAACGTAATGTTAAAATCATTTGAAGTAATTTAACCTTTTCACTTTGTCCTTACTTTTTGTTTACTCATAAATCTTAAAAAATCATAGTGGAAAATGGCGAAATTTCATCAAATTTCTTCTGCAATTTTAGATAAAAAACTTTCTCAGGCAATGTAACCACATACTTCTGAATTAACATCAGATACCGTTTAAATTCGCTAATAAAGGAAACAAGGCTTCTTAAAGTACCTGAGCTGGTTACCTAACAAGATTCCAAATTTTTAATGAGGTCTGAAGGGTTTAAAACCAACGCCGCAAAATTACCTATACTGACGATAGATTTATAAATTACAACCTGACTCATTGAAACGCTAAATTATTATTCGTACATAATTAAATTATCTAGATGAATTACCATTAACAAAAATGCTTAATACATCATCAACAACCTACCGTGTAATATATTTCTCTGTTCCAACTCTTCTTTAGAAGGGCGTTGACTTAACCGTCTATAATATAAAAAAAAATTATGTTAACTTCTAATAAGCTGTTCAGGTTAAAAAGAATACGCTCCTATCTAAACGTGGCAAAGTACCTGACGAGACTAGTTCCTATCGTGCTGCGTACCGCGTTTATTTCATCTGCAGATTCTGAAAAAAATTATAATCAATTAAAAAATTAAATAAAAACAACAACAGTAAAACATAAAAGAGAAAACGAGATTTCGCCAGTTGCAGTTGGATAAATGCTTCCTAAGAGAGCATAATGCTTTTTAGAAACGAGATAATAGGACATGCGGAGAAACCGGCAGAACTGGAATATAAATTTATGCAAATTATTTGTTTAGGGATAAGAAATAAGAAACACGCATACATTAAACACGCATCCATTGAAATTGTTATAACAATGTTTTGAACGTTTCTTTCGCCCTTTAAAGCATCGCATGCATTGAAAACTTTGATTAAAAAGTAGCTAGTTAATTAACGAGTTGACAACTCGTCTCCACAACAGACGTGTAAATAAGTTAAAAAAACGCACCTTGCAGTGCGCAGCAATACGATTGAAAAAAATAAACACAATTGGTTCACAATAGTTTCAGCTTAATAATTATAGCTTAACGTCTTAAAAGTTACGGAGCTATCATAATATAACAATTTTCAGAGTATGATAAAATGAAAGGAAATCTGGTTTTTATACAACACAGGATGACAAGAGACGGAAAACCATTTTTTTTGTTTTGTTTCTGAAACTTTATATGGCAAACATTAGCTACAAACCAGGAACATTAAAACTTCACAAAATTTGAACTTACTCGGAATAATATTCTTTCCTTCTAACTCTGTCCTTGATGGGCGAGTTTTTAATTTCGCAGCTAAACTGTCAGATCTTTTCACCTTTGAAGCAAGACCTAAACCAAGCAAATATTGATAAACACTGGTCTGGCAAAAGAAATCTGTACAGTTTATAAAACGCCTAATTTAATTTTTTTCTCTTTTTAACTATTTAGCTGGTTAGGAACAAATTTTTACACTTTTATCATCAATAATTACCAAAACAATATACCTACGAAAGCGATAAAGTTATAAAAACTTTCAAACATTTTTACTTTGATTTAACTAACATTAAAAAATATTCTTATTCCTCATCAAGTCTCAACCACAAAACATGTTATTTTGTACACATTCCATTTATTGCATTAATATAAAAATTTCTATTGTCAAGACATTTGTCTTGAAGTTTATTTCACAACTCCTTTAAACAACTTCCATTTTTAAATTAATATTTTTGAGCAAAAAACAGCTTCCTGTAGTTTTAATTGTGATAACATGATAAAGCTTTCACCTCGATGTACATAGAAAAAAAAATTGCTTAATGAATTTTTTATGAAGATTTGCTTTGTGTGTGTTGTAAAGACATCAGTTCATTATCACATTGCAAAACAACACCAATAAAACCATTAGGTCATTTTTCATATCAAACTTGTTTGTGTTTTTTTTTTTGGTTTTGCCAGACTTTAAAGCAAACATTAATATAATGAGCATAAACACATTACATCCTGGTATTTTGGTATTAACTTAAATATTTTTAAACTTCCTACTTCTATGATTATCCTGATTAGCAATTAGTTCCTGCAAGCCTCAGCACCTAGTTGCACATTCCAGTATACCGCATTGACATATCTGTCAAGTTTTAAAAAATATGAATTATCTTGACGCGGGTTAAGCAACGTTAAATGTAAACAAACATACCAGAGTCTTCATATTCATCACTGTCACTAAAACTATCTACCATTATGAAATTAGGATCGTTATCGTCATGTTCTTCATTTTCACTGTCATCATTCACGTTTACATTATAGCTTTTAATATCATTATTATTATCATTATTATTTTTAATGTCATATTTAGAACGAGTTTTTAGGACTGGTTTTAACACCACACCATCGATCTCAAGTGGCATGGTCACATTCGATCCATGCAGAGAATTGCGCTTGGGTTGCAAAGGTCGGCTCAATGTTTTGCCAGTTTTAACATAACGTTTAAATGGAGCTTTAAGATGCTGTAAAAATTTTTCTTTTGCTTTTAACACCGCCGCTAAAACAGTAATATATATTAAGACACGGTTTAGTTTTAAAATTATTACAAGATCATTCTTATCATTATTACAACTATTTAATGCTTTATTTTTTAAAACGTGATTTACATTTTATTTGCAAAATATTTGAGTAAAATAAATCATAAGTTGTCACTGTGCATTTGTGTTTGTTTTTTTAAAGAAAAACTTTGACTTCACTAAAAATTATTTTTATTTAACTTTTATTTCATTTAAAATAGTATTTCAGTGTATGTGTTTTTTGGACTAGCAAAAAAACAATACATTTTTTGTTTTGTTTTACTAAAGTATACTTTTCAAAAAACAAGTAGAAATGAAGAAGTTAATTTAAGTGAAAATCATCCTTAAAGCATACACGTATACAGGCCGAAATTTAAAAGGGAAACCACAAAAACATCTTAGGGGTATTTTGATTTTGATATAACAGTTTATTTCAATTACAATACAAATATCTGAAAAATAAAAATAATAAATTTCTATAAAAAAAAAATAAATACTGTCACACCTGTCACAATATGGTTGTCAGATTCTTCTTCATCACTACTTTCTTGGATAGATGATACGTCACTTTCATTGTTGTAGTTATGAGGCTGCTGCTCATCTTCAGATGTATTGGGCAGAGTTTTATCTCCTAAAAAAAACACAGCTTATGCATTAAAGGTTATGCAATTACAAGAGAACATAATAGTATGCCAACTTTAAGTTTAGCCTAAGTACAGAATTTTTATATTTTGCTGAAAATACCAAATAAAATCAATTTTAGTTAATAGTAGTCACATTCTATCAAATAATGACATTTAAGTCTTACCTTGGTATGACATACTGGCTCCACGAGGTGGCACAGGTGGCGGTGGAGCCATTTCATCTGTATCTGGATTATCCACAGAATGCACACTACAGAAAATAACAACAAGAAATTTTTACCGATACTTTGCATGAAAAAGTGGGATTTGTACTGAGCAGAACATTAAATTGTAATTTCTTTCACTGATCCTGAAAAACTTTGTTTTATTCTTTTTCTACCAAAAGAAGACGAAGCAATCACATTTCTTTTAAAAGTTTTTTGCGTGTAGGGTAGTTTTATTACAGTTAATAAGGATGTTTACTTTCATCTAATATAAATTACATCGAAACTTAAGCCATCTTTAAAAAAAACCTTCTTTCTGCTCGATCGGTTGGGTAAAAATATTTTCAAACAAGACTGGGCCAATTTTTTAGTAAAATACAAGAAAGTTCCATGTTAATGCTGAAAATTGTTATTGCAACTGTAAACATAAAAGTTATGCAAAATCATGTATAGAGCATATATTTATATACTATAATTATACGGTATAACTTTTGAGTATGGTGTTTTAAATCGCGATTTTTTCAGTGATAGTTAATCATACTTTCACACTTCCGAGGTGATGAATATTCAGAAGGAAGTCCTTTTAAATTTTATTATTCGCTAAGACGTGACTGAGAATATCATAGAAATAGAACCTTCTAAGTCTTTTAAAATTTTTCTGTGACTTGCAGAAACAGAACATGATGGCATACATTTTTAGAAATGAAAATGTTTTTTTATTTTAGATGGTCTTTTTTTTCTCTTTTCGGAAAGGAAATATAATTTATTTTAAAGTTATACTCAAGAGGATGAGTGTTTAAACATTCACTCTTAACTCTTATTAAGGTGTTAAAGACCGATCAGAAAAAAAAGTTAGTCATTTGGATAAAGTCAATATTCCCCTTCCAAAAATAAATAAATAGTTTCACCATTGAGAAGGTCGTCGTTTCCTTAGTATAAATGGCTAATAAAAAAATAATCGATTTTTTGATACAATAAAGGTATACCGTCACCTTAAACCCGTAGAATATCCACTAATTTTTTAAAAAAAATTATTGTGCTTCTTAATACAAAAAAGTTTGTTGTTAATTTCATTAAGAAGGCTGAAAAAACGTTTTAAAACACTGGAGGAATCCACCAAAGAACATTCAAAAATTATTTGTTTTATATCGAAAAATGATTTGTTGTCAATTTCATTTAAAAAGTACGAACAATGAATTAAAAATTTTGAACTATAATAACAACGTTAATTGCCTGTGACTTTACTCGTATAACAATTTATAACTAGACTAGTCGTTAGCCCGTGGAAAACCCACAGATCACCCGTCCTTTAACCTGTTGCAACAAAGTGGACAAAAATATATCGCATTTGGTATTGGTGCGCATTTTAAAAATTTCATGTTTCCGTTACGGGACGCAGCTTTCGCGGACACACAGACAGAATACGGCTATCATTAAAGAGATACTAGCATATTCTTGTATATATGCTACATACATACGCAGCTGCAGAAAGAAACAGAAACATTTTCTGCATCCTCCTGGGTGAAAGTCCTTGAACATCACTAGCTCTATTGGAAACAAAACTTTTTTCAATTGAGCTAGTGATGCTCGAATAATAAAATTATGATAGTAGTAGATAAAACAGTTGAAATTCTGAAAGTATATTTTTTTTTTGTGATGGTGAAACCCTGTGTCCTTCATCCCCATAAATCCATAAGTTTGAACATTCTTACTTGCTGAAACAAAGAACAAATAATTAGCAAACATTTGATAAAATTGATAAAATAATAGTTGTTCATTATAATTTTGTTTAAATTTATTCAAGAAACCAGCTGTTCCTTCTCCTTCTCCTTTTCTTTTCACTAACCTTTTTAAAAATGTCAAAAATAAAATATTATTAAACTATACAAATTATCGATGATTATGATAATGTTTCATATTTTGACAAAAATAGAATAAGAAGTATTTACAAATAATGATTATTAATAACTTTCTTAGAATTCAATATGTTTAAAAGCCTTCTTTCACTTTTTTTTAAATATAAGTGGAAACCGTTTTTTATCTCAGATCAATGTGACAAGAAAACATTGAAAATTCTGTTTATTAATTTTCTCCTGTGCTATATATTTTTTGTGCGTTATATTTTTTAGATACGTGCAAGCGGAGACTTAACGCCAAACACAAGGACAGAACATGTTTAAAATAAACCGGCTGCTCTGGCAAAAACATTTGATTTATACACTTGTCCAATACACAGGAGAGTATTGGCTAATAGTTTATCATTTATTATAATTATTTTCAACAACTGACTCATAAAAAAAATAATATAAAAGTAAAAAAGAAAGAATCCCAAGTTCCCTGCTTTTGTGAAACATTCACTGTTTTTATGAAACATAGAAATTAAAACAAAAAATTATTTTTGTTTCAGTTTGTTTTTGCAGAATGTATCCTGGCTAGTTGTTAAAACTCTGTATAGGCATATAAAATCTAGGTTAAAAAAAATTAATATTTGCTAAAACAACTTAACGCAAAATAATACTGTAAATTGATTTTATCTGTAGAAATAAAAGTTTTGTAAACATTAAATTTCAGTTTTTGCACTATCAACAAATACTTAACCAATCTAGAACTATATAAAAATATAAATAAGGAGGCAAAAAAAAAAGAAGTAGAAATATCTATAAAAGGGACATGAAGTGTTCGGAAGGCTGGACATGGGTTAATACTGTGAGCAAACTACCATTATAACCCCCGTTTTTCTCAGCTGCCATTTTGGCTCATAGACAGACAAATGTATTGGAGTATTACAATATAGACTAGTTAGTAACTCATGAATAACTTAATTTAATATGTACCTGTCTTCTGCTGAAGGTTCATTTTCACCAATATCAATAGGTATACCTAAATTGCACACAAAAATAAAATAACACAAAGAACTCTGATGAATAAACACATAAAGCATAAACATGCATAATGCAGAACATTAAATAATGAATTTGGAACATATAAACATATAACAAACTTTGATAAAGATGTTGTTTTTGTGAAGTCATATAGACTAACCAGGTTTGTGTTGCACAATACTGTAACATTTTTGTGAAGGTACTATAACCTTTTTGGGAATTTCTTTTATGTATATATACATGCATAACAACTGATAAAGGCTAGTTAGCGAAAATATATTTTGTCCGATGCGTGATTTTAAATTCTTTTAATTGGCTTACACTGTAGTCAGTCTTTTTCAGAAGAGGCGTGCGATCGCACGCGCACGCCTTGGCACACGCCTAAATTATCCACACCTACTCAAATATTCCTGAAAAAGACTGCGTAGTATATACACACTATGGGAGTTAGCCTGTGGAAAATTCATGGGAGTTTTCCTGTTACCTCAAAGCCAATAAAACTATAGCACATTTGTTATTTGTAGTTTCAAGACTTTGTGCGTGGTTAAATCTGTTACAAACAGACAGTTCATAGACATATACTTTTTTTTTTGTTTTTTATGATATACTTTTCCAAACTTTTCGAAACATGCTTGTATTGTCACCACATACTAATTTATTTATAGCATACTGTATCACTCAAAGAAGTGTCCACTTGACATAGCAGTATCTGCCTTATTTTGAAATAGAGAGTTTTATTTAAGATATTTATTTATTCAGAGAGTCTGTGCATCAGCGTTAAATCATCTTAAAAAGATTTGGCCCTATAAACCAGTATTGTTGGCAACCATGGCTAACAAAAAGCCTAAGCATTAATATTGCTAGTGGAAAAAAAATTAAACCATGAATCTTGTCTCTTTGTTGAGTGTAGAGTGCACTAGAAGTGCTCCAGAGATGCAATATATTCTGATACATTGGCGAAGACATTGAGTACTTAATTTTCTTTGCTAAATCTTCTGTGTAACTCCAATGGTATAATTAATATATAAAAATTGTTGTCATCATAGCATGTAAGTGCACATTTTTATCATAAACTTTTTTACCTCACAAGCCTCACTTGCTTGGGCAAACTTTTAAATGATATTATTTACCTACAAAATCGTGATTCAGCTTTTATCATCTAAGTTTCTTTTAAAGTAAAAATGTTTAACCACATATAAAAGGCAATGAATCAATTATTTTGTTTGTTAAACAAACTTGTTCGACAAATGTGTTTATCCCAAAAAAAAGTGAAAAAACAAAATGAGTGATTTTTAACCCTCCGGTCTCTATAGTAACATGCTGACTAATGCATCAGAGCAATTGAAAAACATATTTGCATCATTCTTTGCACTTTGCATTTGAATTATTTGCTTATTCTTTCATCCATGTAAAAAATATTGGAAGTATTGTGTTAATAAATTCATTACAAGTAGATGGATTCAATACACATCAGATTAAATCAGATTGAGGTCTACATTTCTTTTTCAAAAATTAATGTTATAAAGCATGCTCAACACAGCTTTTTGGGGGATTTTTTTTAAAAAGAAAGCACATATTTCCTAATTTTTATATGCTAATTGTGGAGCAAAACTACAAATTTCATAGCTCTTTACTTTCCTACTACGAACGCCTTTTACAGAGGTGTGTAGAAAAAAAATCACACAAAGTGCTTTGGGTTTGTTTTTGGGTGTTTTGCATTTGTCAAGTTCTAACAAAGCTGGGCATTTGGCTAGGCTAAATTTTCAAACACAATTACTTGCCAAAATAAATACCCAATGTTGAAACTAAACACGGACACAGTTTTAATTTGGCTTAACGTAGATATCCCCTTCGACAGGGTTAATCTGGCACTAACGCTAAATAGCAATTTTCGAATTGAAATTATCAGAATTTCCCAAATTAGAGAAAAAAGCTATATTTTCTGCAACAACAAAGACAAAACATTGTTTTTGGAGTTTGTGCAGGAATAACACTCTACTTAAACACCTAAAGGCACCATCTTACCACCAAAGCATCTTTATGCACAGGTATTATATCATCATATTAGAAGTAAATAAATACTACAATTCCAGACGTAATATATTACAAAAAAGTGCCAAATTTTGAATTTCATGCGAAAAGCAATAATAACTACATATAAACAACATTCCTACAAAAGACATGCATTACAAACTTATTAAAGTTTGTTCAAAAATGGACTTAGGATCTTGGTTTGATCCAAAGTTATTTAACACAATTATTTGGCTTCAAAGTGCATTGTTTAAAACAGAAAAAAGTGTTTTTAACCAACTGAATTTGTATCATATTTTTAAATGTTTGGTTTGCTTTGATTAAACAATTTTAGTCTTTAATCAATGCTGTAGGTAGTATTTTCTAAAAAGCTTCCGAGAACTTAAAAATTCCAATTTTCCTTTTTAGACGCCAACATGAGATGTCTATATAAAGACCTTTTTTTAAGTCGTAGCTCCAATTTTAAATTTTGCGATTACGCCCTGTTTGACTACTTTCCATTATTGGGAGAAGTAAACAAAATATGTTCTAACCTAGTGTAACATTTTTTAATTTATTTTTTAATTTTCCTTGTAAACAACTTTAATTTTCACTGTATTTTTCGAGATGTACTGATATAACGTTTTCTACTGTGAGCCAGTTACGAATATAAAAGTTTTATTTTCAATATATAGGAAATAAATGATAAACAATACCTTTTGTATTTATATCGGATATCATATTTGTTTCCTTATCATCTGCTTTCACATCTTCTTCTATGGTCACCTTAGGAGGTTTCAGGTCATTACTTATATCTTCATCAGTATTCACAGTATTATCATTTACTTCATTAACAACATTACCATTAGCTTTGAGTGGTATTTCGTTGTCGTCATTAACCAGTTTTTTATCTGGACCAGGTGGTTCATTTAGATCCAGTGTAAACTGCACCTCTAATGGTGCAATGTCCGCTAAGTCATTTGTTGAGTATGAAAGCTTTTGAATAGGGGATGCCAGTGATCTACCTTGAGCTTCTGTGTCACTCCCTAAATAAAAAAAGATTACAATGTAGGTAGACAATTAAAATTGCCTAAAAATCCATTACAATTTCATATGTATTATATAATCTCCTTTATATATTTTTATTACTATCTCACAAAAGATGCATGGATAAGTTTTTGATTTTTTCTATAAAAGTGTACACTCTTGGAAAAAAAAGATACAAAAATTATAAAAATTGTGCATGTCGCAGCCCCAGTTCAAATTTTGAGATCCAAATTAAATACAAATAATATACTTTAGTGTGAATTAGCTGATTAAACGGCTCAATTGAAATTATTTGTGGATTTCCACAATAAAACATTGTACTTACATAACCAATTTTTTAAAATTTGAATAGCTTAGTTTAATTGGATTAATGTTCCCAAGGGCAAAGAAATTGTATTTCAAGAATTAAACCTTTTTAAATTTCAAGTGCGGATTTATCTTTGCGAATCAGCCTTTTTTAAAGCTTTCATGAGGATATATATTTTTTAATGAAAGAAATCTCTAAAACAAGCAGTTTTTTTCATAGCACAAATCCTATTTACAAAGAAATTTTCTTCACCGAAAAAATGCTGAGGGTGATGGTATTTCTAAGGTGACACCTGTTTCATAGACTAAGATTAACTTGATGTATATAATCTTCCAAGGTTACAATAATTTAGACGTTTATAAACGCATATTTTACTAAAAAATCTTTTGTATCTATTTTATTTTATCTTTTTTTGTAATTTATATAATAAGCAAAAAAACATTAATTTCCATGTAAGATGAATTGAAATTGTTCAACCAGACAAACTTTTTATGAAATTCTGGGAGCAATTAATGGCTAAGATAGTTTCTCATTTCTCTTTTCTTATTGATAGGCATGGAAATGTGTAGAGTCTGACCCTGCTTTATACTCTTACAAACATTTTTCAGCAAGAGACCTGTTTTATAATTTAACATTGTGCAAGTTATCAGTTAAAAGTACCTATAATATCAGCTTTGTGTGTCTTATATAAAAAAACGTGCACTGTGCGTTTGGCAAATAATCACAAGTAAGAAAATGTAGAGAAATAAAATGTTACTACCTAAGCAAAATGTTTATAGTTTGTGTCACAGGAGACTGAAAATAATAATGACATATAAAGTATATAGTTTTGGAAAATTTAATATTTATATTGACAAGTATCCTATTTTTTACAAAAAAAAAATTCGTAATTTTTTAAAAGGTTTTCATAATGTTGTTCAGTGAAATATGTAATTAAAGGGAACTTGAGGTATAAATAAGTTCCAGCATAAGAGGTCTTGTATTTTAGAGCTTAAAAGGTTGGTTAACAAGTCTTCTTAATTTTTTTTTAAAAAGTTTTATTGTTTCCAAGATATTCACATTTTAAAAATTTCACATTTAATTATGCTGCATAAATTATATTTAAGTAACAGCAAATTTTGACATTTCCTGTCATCAGTAATTTTAGACCTGTTAAGGGATGTGCATTAAAACATTATCAATGCATAGATATTTTAAAGGTGAATTAATTAACATTACTTTTCTGCCAAAATGACACTTGTTTGCTTGTCTTGGGCCTTTTAATTTTAAAAAAATTGATTCCTGAAAAAAGTTTTTACACTGCTGTCTTAAGTTTCAGCATTTGAGTTTCACTGATCAATTTGGCCCAGGACTTGATAAGCAATGTTTTTAAATATTTTGGGAATAAAGGTATGTAAAAGTCTAAGTTAATTATGATATTACACTTTTTGTTTTGTTGTCATTGGAAACCACATTAAAAATTTGTTAGAATAATTACTAGCCCTTGTTACGAGCAGCAGGAAATAAATCTGTTGACACATTCAAACACCCTGATTAATAATTTTTTACTGTGAAATGGAATGCCATAAAAAAACAATTAATTTAATCAGAAAAATATCAAGTGACAAAGAGAATTTCTTTCACCTACAACAAAATAATTTTCACATTTTTGTAATAAAAACATTCTAGCATGTTACAATAACAATCTAGGGTGAAAAGTTGTTTACCAAGATATCCAATATTTAAATCAATGTTTCAGTATAAGTATGGAGAAAAAAAACTATTTTTTCAACAATTTCATGTAAGCTTTTGCCCGCTTCATGCCAGCATGATCACACAATCTTTTAACAAATTCATCGCATTATAAAATAAAATAAAAAGTAATAATAAAATAATTAATGACTCCTATAACAATCGTATCAACATAGCTCAAGAGGCATAGACTTAACTGACTTATTAAGGAGTGGCCAATATTGCTCAATGAGCAGACTCTTTTTCAGCGTGGTTTAAATAGCTGGACAGTGTTATATCAAAAATAACAATTTCTAATTAACCTGTTTAGGTCAGGATTTTTAGGGTTTGCCACAGGCTTATGAAATTTAGCAGCATGCGTTGGAAGTACTGTGGTATGACATAAAATATTGTTTTTGCTTATATCAGTGAGGACTATAGGCAAAAACATTTAATCAAAATTATGGCAGGATAATTTAAACCTAATTTCTCCACTTTGATTGAAGTTAAATTTATGCTCTTAAATATATTTTTTGGTCAATGATAATGGAAGATGTCTCATTAATCCCTGAAAATAAAAATAAAATAAGGAGACTTAATGAAACAACAACAACAAAAAAATGTGTGAAAATGTTTTTGGTTAACATTTACAATATCTATACGTTTTGATGTCAAAGTTAGAGTTTTTCAGGTTATTAGGAGGAAGACTGTTCACAACAAAAAGTGCACTACCCGCCTTTAACTTCCAAGTTCCCAGGCATCTGGTGACAGCACATGCGACTATGAAGACAATTGCTGCATGTTGATTTAAATATACAAAGTGTTACACATCCAGAGCAAAGAACGATTTAAAGTTCCTGCTGACCTACTTGTTTCATTGCGAATGCATAAAGCAAGTTACTCGTTAAGGAAAGTTGTAATACACTGTAATTGGTAAATCAAGTATGGAAAAGAAGAAATAATGGTGCTTTTGTTAACAATATTAAGTGAAACAAGGATGGAAACTGCAATCTCAGAATGCTGACCTTGGCAGGAATATTATAAACCAAAAGCAGTTTCTACTGACTTCAAGTTTTTTTTATCTTTTTAGGGATGTAATTAACTGTAGATGCTTTACTCTAGCTCTATAAGGCCAACACTAAATTCTATTCATCTTTACTTCACCTAGGGAAAATCTCTTGTTAAGAGATTCTCATTATCATAATAATTACATATTTATCTAAGAGTTTCGCAAGTTCTGGTTTTGAAGTTGACAAGCAAAGATCAACTTCAATGGTTTTCACATACTGATTGGGGTTTAGATAGTGAACTGGTCTCCTCTATTACAAGGCGGTTTGGAAATTGAAATAAAAGTTTATGCTGTTTTTAAAGACAATGTTAAAAATTTTGGAAGAAAACTTTCAGTTAATTTTCCACTTGGATCACAGTATGAAGATGATACAAAACTATTTTGAAAAGATGACTAAAAAGAGCACC
Organism: Hydractinia symbiolongicarpus; assembly: GCF_029227915.1. Taxonomy (NCBI): domain Eukaryota; kingdom Metazoa; phylum Cnidaria; class Hydrozoa; order Anthoathecata; family Hydractiniidae; genus Hydractinia; species Hydractinia symbiolongicarpus. The sequence goes on along the minus strand of NC_079882.1, from coordinate 11,436,942 downwards.
ATTGAGCTACCGTTCAATGAGAAGAAAATAGTAAAAAATTTGTTAAAAATTGTATTATTTAGGCTTTTATATGTTAGAAAATTGTCACCAAATTAACAGTATTATAATTAACGAATCATGAAATTAACAGTGTTTAAATTAACACTGCATTTAATTAACGGTCATTAAATTTGTTAATTTCATGGAATAAGGTATTAAGGTAAAAATTAATACTCATCTATAAATTGCTGTCATTAAATCCATATTTACAGCAGCAAAAATATTGAAGTTTTTTTACTATTTTTAAGTGTTCTCAATGAGTAAATCAACAGATGATGCCACAACAGACTGGCATTTATAGTGCATTAAATTTAGGCTTGAATTATTAAATATAAATCAGTTTCTTAAAGCTAACTCATTTTTGCAACACAAGAAAAGTTAAGTAAGAATTTGTAGTATATTCCCACAACTTCAATCTCTTAATATAATAACAAAGTTTTTGCTAAAACAAGTTTGTTATGATCTTAAGAAAATTTGATGGTTTTAAATTTTGCGAAAATAAACTTGTGTAACTAATATTGCCACATAATTTCCCATAATTCTGCAACGGTTTCAAAGTTAATAGTAGCACGATTTCCCATAATTCTTGATGTTAATAATAACAGGCATTTTCTGGTAGATTTCAAGAATGCCTTTAAAAACTATTTTGAGATTATAACTTTGGGTGAATTGTAACCTTATATTGATTTAACATGTAAATATTCCTATTTTATTAGTATACTGTGCATTTTAAATAAATTAATGACACTTTCAGATGAAGTAAACGGCTTGTCAGAAGCAATAATAATGTAAATAGCCCAACTTTCTTTCTAATTAATCACAGATCAAACGATCACCACATGGATAGATTATACACAACAAACAAATAAGAAAGCTTTAAAATTTACATATACACTACTAAGTATGCACCTGGTATGCACCTAAAATTTCCTCAATATGCACATAGAAGTAGGTGCTGTCAATTTTATGCTATGTTCAAAATATAAATGAATCTTAGAATCTTTAATGGCCATATCAAATTCTATAAATTCATGACCCAGTACCTTTTTATGTCTTCTCATCACTGATAAACCAGAATTATAAACCAGAATTATACCAAATTTCCATCAGAATGTGTGTATTACACTAGTAAAAAGTATTTCCTTATTTCATGCTACAGTACAGTCTGAATGTAATCTACCGCAGACGCGAAACTCGCATGAATAAATACACAGAACAATAGCTTTTGTTTTTTTTAAGAAAATAATTGCCTCGCTGATAAACAATGACCCCACGCGATCAATTGTTTAATCACAATAGGTTGCAAGATCAATTTTAGCAATCTATTTTGCGCGAACTTTTTTGAAATTTTAATTGCGGTAATTAAGCGGAGTTTTTTAAATCGCATTTTAAAAGTTTATAAACGAAAAGCGGCGATAGAAATGTTTTTTTAGATCGCTTTTTGCGATAGAAATGCGGCGATAGAAATGTTTTTTTAAATCGCATTTTAAAAATTTAAAAACGAAAAGCGGCGATAGAAATGTTTTTTTAGATCGCATTTTAAAAGTTTAAAAACGAATAGCGGCGATAGAAATGTTTTTTTAGATCACATTTTAAAAGTTTTAAAACGAAAAGCGGCATTTAATAGTTGTGAACAATGCTTCTCGTATGTTTCTTAGATTAAACGCGCTGGAATTTTTTTAAGTAATTAAATCAACAATACATTCTTGCGCAATGTATTATAAAACTTCGCGAAAGATTTTTATTATTTAATTACTTCACGCTAATAGTTGAGGGAATAACTGTTCAATACATTTACACAATACATCTCGCTATTACAAGAAATATAATTGCTCCGATATTTCTTCACGAGCACATTTTTTAAGGGATTTAATTATAACAAAAGACAAACGACTGCCGTCCGCCACGCAAAGGTGTGATATTAGGGTGTACGCGGTAGATTACATTCAGACTGTACTGTAATATGCCCTTGGCCCTTTCTTATTTTTGTGAGCCCTAACATGGTTTGATCTTGAACGTTGCAAGAATTAAATATGGTGTGTTACTGATAAGGATATTTACTGAGTTGTGATACTTTAATTAGAATTTAAATCATATATTCCTATGATCAAAAATTAATACAACAGGTATTGGGACACACAATGAGTGATTTCACATGTGAGTATTTGACATCCACAAAAACATGAGGCACACGCACCTACCAAACCTATAGGGCGCAGGAAAAGACATTTACCCTTAAGGAAAGAAGGGATCTGTGATTTCCTTTTTGTTGAGACTATGCAAAATGTAGTAGGTTTGCATAAATTTTTCTGATAAAGGGGATGACCTGAACGGCGATGTTAAAACGACACGCCAAAATTCAAAACATCTCTTCTACTCATTTTAGGATGAGATTTTCCATGTAAACAGCCTATGAAAATACTTAGTGTTTTAATCCATAGTTGTTGTGGCATGTTTTGCACATGAAAAAATATAAACAACAGACTGCGAAAATTATTATTAGGCGAGAAAAAAACACTGATTGCAAAATTGGTAAAGTATGCTGTTAAAAAGAGGAGATAGTTGTGAAAAAACAATTCCAATGCATTTTTAATCTTGTATTCCTTAAAATTAGCTTACATAGCCAAATTGGCCTATGTGGTCATTCTTTTCTTGCCTGTCAAGATGTAGGTATATGCAGAACTTTGTTAACATTTGCAACTAATCTATTAAAAATATGGCTAGTTAAATGTCCACTGGATGTTTTGCCTGGCAAATTAAGTTTAACATGGACAGGTTAATGTTACCATAGCCCCGTGTTAACCCAAGCCATGTGAGGAAAATTGGGGAGATGGCTCCATGTGTGGGCCGTTGGATGTTGCCAGGAGTTGTCTATTAGAGCGTGGGCCCTAATTGGGTATGTGTAGCTCAAAACGAGCTTTAAATACTCTAGGACTCTTCATCTAAGCCATGGCCCCTCCTGGAAATAATAAACAGGGTATATCCCTCAATATTAGTGAGGCTAGCCATGCAAAATATGCACATCTATCTATCTATCTATGGACGCCATATTAAAACTATCATTGGTTTAACTGGATAGTTCTACCTATCAATGCATAAAATAATATATTTGAAAGGAATACCACTTAAACTTCGTTGTGGAGTTGTTAGACAATGATTTCGTTTATGTTTTCTGCGCCATTTCCAAGGTTTAAACATTAGTCTTAATCTCTTTCCAAATGTTGAAGCAAAACTTCTTCTTGGATGTGGGTTATTATGATGTGCCTTTGATCCATTTATTTTCTTTTTAGGTAGAGCAGCAGAGTCTGAAACACATCTTGCACGAATTGTAGTTTCATCAAAAGAAGAAACTACAGAGTTTTCTGTGACAACATCATCATTCTTTGGTCCTGCAGAAATATCTCCCATTATATGTACATGTTTACAAATCAGAACAAGAATGGTTACTCCATTGCCACTTCCACATAAAATTTATTAGTCTTTAGGTTTTATCAAGAAATAAAGCAGCAAATAAAAATAACATATAGCTGACTATATTTGTTTCTAATTCACACGGCAGCAAATAATTGTACCGAAGGCTATGATAGTTTATTTTGGAATTTGAAATATACTAACTTGCTTATTCAATCTAAGTCCCTTTTTTTAAATAAAATTCATTTGTCAAAGCAATGATAATCGAGTCCACTTGCTTTCTTGGCTTGTAAGGGGACTGGGAACAGTGTTGTAAACCCTCGGCCTTTTATAACTGATTTCGAAAGTGTTGTTTTCCCTCATCCGTCATAAGCTAGCTAGTAGAACTATTAGTTAGGTGTTGCATAATATTTTAAGATTGCTTAAACTAGCCCTATTTTGTAAAGTGAAACCCTAGTATTCTGGAAGGACTGGAAAGACTAAAAGATTATCAAAGAGAGGTTACTATTCAACTTATTTGACAATCAAGATAGACCTGGGAACAAACCTGTATGTAAACTTTCATTTTTTTGCACAGGAAGTACTTTGTGTTCTCACGCTATTGTACATTCAAAAATTGTGTTATATTTATTTAGTGCTCTAACTAAAGCGTTTAATTAACCTGATGCATGTATGTACTGCGTTATACCAGGACTCATGGTCTGAAATTTCAGTTCACAACAGCAATAGAGGTGGGCAATGTGAAGATCGCGATGGCTAAACTACCGCATTTTCAACGTTATTTACCTAGTCTACGCATCTGTCAAGATAGAGTTTTCACAGAGTAGTGACCAGCACCTCGTCCCCAGGGGCTTTTGCCTTTTTGACATTTAGGCCAGCGGCGAAAAAACTTGTTTTGCCGTCAAGTATACTCTAGCGGCTTTGACATAGGTAATAAACCCTGGGGACGAGGATGTTTGCAATCAATATCAGACTTTTAATCGAATTTGTTGTTATATGAAATTTGCATGTCTTTCAGCGCAAGGTAAGTCACGGAAAATATTATTGCTATTGTAATTCCTGCTTTCTTTTTTATATTTACTCACTTTAGGCTGCTTACAAATTCTTTCGCTATGTCGGTTCCAACCTTATGTTGCTTATATAAAAACCGTCTATAAAAAGGGAGAGTGTGAACCCTGGAATCAAGGTCGACAACATGTTTTATATCAGACTAATAAATAAATTAACAGGTTTAATGATTGCACCTGTCATTAACCAAAAAATCTGTTATAGGATGTCTTCTTCCACTAGTCTAGGAATAACATTTTTGCACCTGTACACACTCTCTGGAAAGATTCTTCTATTTTGTATCGCGCTGGTGATGGGGTGTGTATTGAGCTTGTATTTTCTATTCTCCTAGTTTTGTGCTACTTTCAGTTTTTAGCAGCCACCTCTTTCCCACTGCCTTTTTTTCTCCTGCCGTGCTGGGATTATTCGACCCGATATAAGATATACAAAAAGATAACAGGATCTGGGACCAAGGATGTTTTAACAGGTATATCATTTAACATTACCGAATCATTGATATCGATTTACCTCTCGCTATATGTTACGGTTATGATTTCTTTCATTCTTGCGATTTTATCGCCATGCAGGCCCTGGAACTCTCGACCTTGTATTTTTACAGTACATTTGATATGTTTTAAAGGCACATAAAAATTTAGAAATTTATCCGTAAACATGTTATCTTTAATGTCGTGTCCTGCAGTTGCAACAGATGCGTTAAATACGAATGTAGGTTTTCGCATACGCGACTTTTACAGTTTACAGTGTTTGCATTGTGTGTGCGGTCTTTCGTTTGATATTCCTTGATAGAAGACAGATCGTGCAAGGTTTACGCATCACGAACAACATAACTGATGATATTAGCACAGCTGCAATTGTTGCAGAATTAAGGCTGGTTTAGGATATTTTGATTTGATTTTTGGTATTTCTCAAGAGAGGTATTTATAAGAGCTGCTCGGTGCATTTGTCCTCCATATGTTGTTCTTAGTAAACAAAATGTTTAAAAAGACTCAAGTATTTATGAAAGATTTCATGCGAAATTTGAAAGTTACAGTGCCATGTTTAGAAAATTAATACCTGATGTTTTTTAAGATAAACCTCAAATACTTGTGCAACTTCGTCCCCAGGGCATCTTGTATCTTTTCTAACAATAGGACGGCGATATAAAAAAGAGACAAAAATCGCAGAGAGGTTCAGGTTTGTGCTGATGAGAATGATGTATTAGTAAATCGACAATTATGCTTGCAGGTTCTGGCAGGGTGTTTTTTTTTTCTGTTGGTTCAATCGCAGCTAAGTAGTGAAAATAAGCTTGTGGTTGCATGTGTTTCCATGGCTTTGGTTGGCTAACCAGGCTCGTTATAATGGTTTCCTTGAATTCTTTCATGGCTTTAACTTTTGGAGATGGAGTTGCCTTTTTATATAGGTAGAAAGCATTTGACATGAAAAATTTCAAGATATGGACGCCGACCTTTTTGTACCATCTGATTTTTATCCTCAATCCAGAATGATACGAGAGCATTTGATCTGATTGATCAATACATGACATGTTTTGATTGTAAATATCCACAATGTTTGGCTTCTGTCTAGATTTTCCATGTCTGTTTACGGTCTCAACCAATTCAGGAATGAATACATTGCTGATCATACGAACATCCCTTTTGTCCTTCCATTTTGTGACAGAAATGTCGTCTGGCGACCGAAAAATCATTTCTTCTTTTTTCAACTTTTTCTTTGTAACTTCCTCGGGAAGGTGTTTTCTGTCTGCTCGTAGGGTGCCATAAAAGTAAGTGTTCCTTTTCGTCATGTACTTTGTCAATGGCACGGAATTATATCAGTTGTCAGTAAAAACATGGTACCCTTTATCCAGATAGGGATTCATTAGGTGAATAATGACAGCTCCTGTTCGGCCCAATGCTTCAGTGTCTGCAAATTTCACACCCGAATGAATCTCTGCTTTTAGAACGAACCCATCATTGGTGCACAATTCGAAAAACTTCACCCCATACTTATGCCGTTTGTTTTTAATATACTGGCGAAAAACCAATAGCCCTCGCCAAAGCATCATCGACTGTCCAAGGATAATTCCTTTTAAGGCGTGTAGACATCAGCAACTGTGCTGTTGAGGTGATTCAAGAGAAATCTGACCCTACTCAATCGATCATTCTGAAATGATGGTTCCTCGCCAAAATTCAAGAATCGCATAATTGATTGAAACCTGTTTCTAGACATTACTGATTTGAACAGTTCGTTTTTGTATAAGCGGTCTGTAGACCAGTAACAGCGATATGATGGCATAGCAACGAGACCCAGCTGAAAAATCAAACCGAGGAACTGTCTCATCTCTTCCAATGTTACGTTATTCCATGTGTTCAAGATACTGTTCCGTCTCAATGGACGACAGGAGTTTATAACACGATCTGCATATGCATTTGATCTATCGCCGATTTCTTGTAAAAGTTCGTCGTTCATGAATAGATTTAAGAAAAACAAGGGATCGCCTCCATCAGGAGCCTCTACCTGCAACCCAGTATCTTCATTGAAATCAAATGTTTTTATGATAGGGACATCGTCTGACCAATCAAATACATTCACAGGGCCCTTTCCATCATTGAGATCATTACGAATAGCAGAATCACCTCCACTCGATATTTCTTCTTCCTCGTTTTCGTTTTCTTTCCTTGAGCTAAGTTCTGTGGCAGAATCCTCGGAGTCTTCAATGTTTCTTTTTCTTATTGTTGAACGATGTGCTGCAGTTTGCAGGCCAACACGCGTCCTTACACTTCGACCTCGGCCACGGATATTGAATGCAACACCTCTTGTTCTAATCATCCCTCCCCTATGTGTTTGGGGAGCAATATTTTGTAGGATTTTGCGACCAGTAAAGTCAGATTCTTCAGATTCACTTTCTATTTCGGATTCGGAAGTTGATTCAGCATCTGAGCTGAATTCTTCGTCAAGCGAGTCAGCTGAATCCATTTCACCATTTTCATTCATTATCAATTCAGCAGCTTCCTCAGCACTGTACCGTTTTGCCATTTCTGAGAAAATGAAGCAATAGCAACTCATAAACGAAGAAAATAAGAAAAAGGTTAATTCATGAGGACAATCCCTACATCTCAATTTTTCATGTGACTATGATATTACAATACAAAGTGGTTCAAAATGATTTTCTTGCCTGGAACATGCCTTCTTTATGAATGGTTGCTACAAAAAAAGAAAATAAACACCTCACTTTACAAATACAGCACAGCGGTTGATGAAAAAGAAAATTGCATGCACAAGAATGCTCTATTTAAAAATTTAAACGTTCTTTAAATGATTAACTCACAGAAGAATTAAAATATGATTGGTTGTAACGAGTAAATATAACAAGTATATATACGTAGTCAGTGCTCTACCTTCACTTACTGATTGGCCAGACCAAATCACGTATATATACGTTGAAGTCGGAACAACGTATATATACGTGATTAGGTTTGGACGTAAGTATTTTGATACTACAGCTCGATAACGCATAGATACATGTTCATTGGTCACACTTACTAATTAGAATAAAGTATTCACATCACCCTAAAACTCTAAAAAATTATCATATATGATGTGTCCATAGCCATTTCAAGGCTTGGGTCTGGCGAAGTACACCTAAAACAGACTGGGACTCAACGTGTTAAGGCGAATCTCTACTAGCCGATTTTCACGCTGATTCTTATTACGATCGCCGGAATTAATATGGAATTAATATTTGTTTGATTACTAAGAGGTTACTAAACTAATTCTGACAACACAACACAATGCTCTTCGGATGCCGTATTTAAATTCTTCTTAAAACACCCTGCTTTCTAATTATTGTTTTTCTGCTTTTTTGATTGACTTAAACCATGACAATCGTAGACCGCCGATATTTTCACTGCAGCGATGGCATTTTTCTCTCTTTGCACACGTGTCGTCACAAATTATTTGGCGCGCAAATTTCTATGGCTTTTTCAACGCAAGGTAAGTCTTGTAAAATATTTATGTTCTTGTAATTCCTGTTTTCTTTTTTATATTTAATTACTTCAGGCTAACTGTTGCTAATAAGTTGCTTCGGATTTCAGTCTCGCGTTGCTTACAAAAATACAGCGTGTATTAAAAAAAAGACCATGAGCCCTGAGACCGAGGTTGCGTGAACAAGACGTCATTTAATATAACTCAAAGTACATGTACGATGATGACTATTTTCTTCTTACGATGCATGCGTACTGAAAAACGTATGTCTAGGTGTCGATGTAATAGGCTGAAACGTTAAATACAAGTTTCACCAAGCATATCATAGGCGCTTAGTGACTACTTTCTTAGGTTTCTCTGCCACTGTACTGATTGAGTGAGTTCGCTAACTCACTCACTGTAGGAACATGAATAAACGGATAGACGGAACTGATTAAAATTTTTAAATAATCATTGTTCCATTGTAATTTTGAAGTTCGAATAATAATTTTGTTGTTAATCGGTTTTAAAAAATTAGATATTTAAAAAAGGAAAAAACAAGAATTTAAACTTCAAGTGGTTGGTGGATAAATGATTTAATTTCCTGCTTAGAAAGCAGAGGTTCTGACATTTCTTTACCTTTTTGAATTTCCGCGCCCGAAGGCGTAGGAAATTCTTTAAAACCGTCGTTTTTTTCTTTCGGAGTATTTTTTGAGAAAAGATCGACCCTGGGATTTCACGTTCCTCTGAGAGGAGGATAGTATTAGTATGACTGACTAACTAACCCTGTCCCAAATGGTCAATTCCAACGTCAGATTTAAACTTCGTTCCCAAACTCCCTAAGTACTGGGAAGTCATCTAAATGACGTTTTAGGCCAAAATTGGTCCAAAGATTAAAACTACTTCATTTTCACAAAAATTGGCAAAGTTAACAAAAAAAGTATGCTGAACATAATGGTGACATCAAAATTTTGATTTGTGTCACCTACATGCCATTTTAGGCCAAAATTAGTCCAAAAATTAAAACCACTTCATTTTCAGTCAAATTTGGCACAGTTAACAAATAAAGTATGCTGAAAATGATGGTGATACAAAAGTTTGATTTTTTGTCACCTAAATGTCATTTCAGGCCAAAATTGGTCCAAAAATTAAAACTACTTTATTTTCGGTCAAATTTGACACAGTTAACAAATAAAGTATGCTGAAAATGATGGTGATACAAAAGTTTGATTTTTTGTCACCTAAATGTCATTTTAGGCCAAAATTTGTCCAAAAATTAAAACTACTTTATTTTCAACAAAGATTGGCACAGTTAATAGAAAAGTATGTTTGCTCTTTTTTCAAATAAATGCCGTTTAAGACCATAAACGTTTCAATCGCAAGACTTTCAGCCATGATGAATGATAGGCTGTATTTTTTGTTAGCAATTTCTTTCAGAATGTGAGTTTATTATGACACGTTTCGTTTTGTTTGCGCTCTTCGAATGTTTGGCACGATAACACAACGAATTAGCAGGTTGTCATCAAATGTTTTGGTAGCGAGCGGAAATTCTTAGAGCCCCCAGGGCTTCTTGTTTTCTCTTATTTCTGCATGCCTGGTTTTTTCTGGCAACTGATAATTTAATAACAACAAAAGTAATTCTGCCGCTCAAAATCGCCATTTTAAATCCGTGAATACATCGGTAGACAAAAAATTGCATTTTTTGTTACCCGACCGCGACAGCCACGACGAACACATACGAAACCAATAACATATTTCTACTGAATGCGTAAATATCATATTTTCACAGCATCACAACACAAGGATGAAACTAAAAAATGTAATTATTTTAAATAAAAGTGTGAAAGTGATTTTCCAACCAGAAAATATTTTGTAGAAAAAAATAATTTTTGAAATACAGTGTGAAAAGGACAAGTGTAAAACTTGATGTAACATATGAATTTACATTTTTCATTGTTCTTCTTTATTTAAAAATGTGTTTAACCACCTTGCTGCCAAAGATTCTCAGGTTAACCATGTGAACAACCTAAGAAGCTCTGGGGAGAAGTTAAGCACTCCCCCCTCTACAATCGTAATTATTTTCAAAATCACACATATACGGGCGTATTTAATGTGATCATATTACTTACAAGAGAATAACAAGAGTGATGTTTTAGTGCCCTTGATTAATATAATAACACTGAACCTCAAGAGAGAGAGAAAGAGACTGAGAAAAAGCCCTTAAATTTTGTTTTTCTTGAAAAAAAATAATAATAAAAAATAACACTAAAAAGACATACAAAGCTTGTAATGTTCTTAACTTATTCATTTTTTTATTTAAGTTTCTACAATCTCTTCATCAGAGCATCTTTCTCGCTTTTTAATATGCTGGCGCAAAAGAAGCTAGTTGCATGTCAGAAAGCGAAAAAGAAGCCCTGAGAACGAGATTAATATTTCTGACCAATGAAAGCTTTTGTTTATTCTATATGGCTTGCTCTAATGAAAGAGTAAAACCCTAATGAAGAAAACATGATTTTTTAACAACCTTGCCCCTAGAGGTTCTTAACATTGTGACGGAATCCCGGAGACGAAGTTGGTAAATAATCATGATTTCTTTATCGTCTGGTTACTGTATCTTATTTATAAATAGCTTGATCACGTGCTCAGTGCACTTTCACGTGTATTGAACAATGTGATGTAAACAAATGTTACCACGATTATGAAAAGATTCAAGGTTCACACTCACAAAAGTGGATAAATAACCGACAAAATTGATAATTTAGAAAGAAGCGGGAAGACATTGGGAGTCAAATAAAAGGTATTTTTTGTTTTTTGTTTCTACAAAAAAGCCAGCAAAATTTTTTCCAAAGCTACTTTTAGTTTGTTTGCATTATAAGAAAGGCTGGGTTCGAAATTAACAAAGTCTGAAAGCGGTGTCGAATTTCCGAAAACTAGGCGGATCATGCTGACAAAGCAGATCAAGTTAAAGAATCTACACATATCATACGGTATCCATATTACATCATTTTTTATAAACATCACTTTCTTAGAATATTGAGGCCGGAAATCTCTAAATTAAGCAAGCATAATCCCAACCTGCAGTTTTAGAGGGCAGACATTGAAGCATGAGATGCAGAAAGAAATATGTTGAAAAAAAGTTATTTGCCAAAGTCACTACCAGGAACAGATAATCCATATTTCATTTATTTTCTCTCATATGTTGAAAAAATCTTCTGAAAGAAAATCCAAATGGTGCGATAACATGTTCCAATTCTGTAAAAAGTAGATATACCAACATTAACCATATTTTTAGGAATAAAATTTTTTTTACAGCATGCGTGTAAAAAAGTGTAAGAAAAATTGATTGGGGGAAATGAGAACTACATTATTAAAGAGAATCAATTCAAATAAAACGTTGTCAAGATCTTAAATAAAAATTATCGACCATACAAGTCTTTTACATAGACAACAACGTCGAACCCAGATTCTTTTTTAGAATAGATTGGGAACGAGGTTGTAAATAAATGTCTGGTTTGAGCTAGCATAAATTAATGCAACAAATAACTTATATAATTTTTTGAAGTTGAAAATTTCTTATAAACATAACTTTTAACAAAAAAAACACGTTTAAATGAAAGTAACTTTGAAAATTTTCATAAATCTGTTATTTTAATTAGAAACACGGTGAAGCTGGCAACGTAATTAGCACATTTTTTTAGCACCGTTAGAAAATATACGCATAGAAATAAATATAAAACTGTGAAATTGATATCTAAAAATTAACAAATTATCTTTTTAGTAGCTCTTATATCAAGAACTATCAGTCTGTAAGAAGAACCAGATCTTGCTATACCAGAAAGTTGAACATCCAATGTCGATGACGACATTTGCCAGCATAAAAGAACATGACATTTTGTAAACTTTTTAATATTCCTCCACCTCGCCAGCAAATTCCTCGCCATTTTCACCCTCTTCAGGGGGAGCAAATCCATCCTAAATTTGATCAGAAAGAATAAATTAAAACCACAAAAAGTAAAAACTGTTTTTGTCGAACTTGGCTTTTCATACTGTGAAGTCTAGTAAAGAATTGGGTCAGGTTGGCGTTGTTATACAATGCAACGCCCTAGGATTATACAAACGATTTTTAGGAATAATGTACATGCCTACATTACACTGAAATAAAAACTATGTAATCAAAAAGTCATTTATTTTTCTCAGTTTTTCCAAATTATATACAACTTCAATGCTGTTGCATCAATTTTGAAAGATTTGAACACAGCCTCTTTCCTGAGTTCTAAACTGTTTGGCAAATAATAGAAAATTAGAGTTCAATCCAAGTTTCTTATACAAAAAGTGTGTAGATATTTATAGGCAGTCGATCTGCAACCTAAATTTTCAAACTATAATTTGACAACTTGTCTTACCTCCGTAGCGTATAAAATATGCAAGACTTTTTCACTTAGTTCAGTGTTAGCAGCTTCACCTTCCTGACAAACGACTTCAATATCTCGTAATTTTCCAAAATAAAAGTCACGCTCTTTTTCAAGACCTTCAACATTTGTCCTGAGATCAGACAGCTAAAATACAAAGTATAATTTTAATGCTTGAACATCCAGTTATGCATTTTAAACTTCATTTAATAGGAATCACTAACTTCAAGAGTAAGGCTATCAATTTCTTGCTGACTAACGCTTGGTAATTTAGACTGAGGTTTGGATACACCAGTTGTTTTGGGTGCAGCAGTTCGTTTAGGTGGAGGAACAGACACTCTTGACTTTGGAGCTATGGTAGTTCTACTTGCAGGAGTACCACGTTTTTGCAAGCCACCACCTGGGCCATCAGCAATAGGCATGACACCTCCACGCATGGCAAGTGCGTCATATTCATGTCCAGCATAATTTGCATCAAAAAACTTTTTAAACCACTGACAGAATTCAAAATTATCTTGGAATTTTCCTTTTATTAGTTTGTCCACTGGTATAGTCTAAAAATATAAGTTTGCAAGAGTTTAAAAATAAAAATTGTCATGTAAAGGAATTCTAGTTAGAAACGAAACTTCTGTTGAATCCAAATTAATATACTTGCCTTGTCTACACCAACTTTTTTAAAACCAGTCTGTAATAATTTCCAATTTTGTATAAACTCGTGTTCTAACTTCGCTTGGAATTTGACTTTTTTAATAGGCACACAATCTGGAGGAAGAATACATGAGGAATGAGTTATTAAACAGCAGGTTACAATTTATTTCCATATTAGTAGATCTAGTCACATAGAACAATAAATACAAGAACTTCAGTGACCTAAATACTATAATTAGAATAGAAAAAATATATTTGAGGCAACTTACTTTCAAAAAGCATATCCATGAACTGACAGTATGCAGCTCCTGGAAAAAAGAACATAAAACCTTACAAAGATTACCCGTACACAAACTAAATATACCGTGTAATAATCTCTGTACAAACATGCTTTTTTATAATAGACATATTTTTGGCCAGTACTTAAACGCAACTATATGCATGTGAGTTTTACAACTTTCTGTGGTGACATGACCACATTTACTTACACATGAACCTAATTGCTTTCCATTTTAATCGTTAACTGCCCTGTAATTGTTTCTACTAAGGAGACTACAAAAGCAGTTCCAGCGTGTTTAAAGCTACCATTTAGGCTATAGAAATCTCTTAAATTTTTGTCCAATAAAACAACAGCCACAACTGAGCATATTTTAATTTAAGCTAAAATTCTGAGGTGCTTTTCGTATTACTGCATGGTTAACTTGATTTGCACACCTTAGCATTTTTTGTTGTCATAAAATTCCCCAAATATTATTTTAAGGGTTGTACATTTCTAAAAACTATTCGCTTATATCGGACTCATTTCTATTGTCATATTTGCCATAAATAATCAAGAATGTGAAAAAACCTACCGGGCACTAGATTGGCCTGTCAAAAAAAAAAAAAAAAAACAGAAAAAATTTTCATGCTTCAACGTTTATGTTTTGATCGTACTTAGATTTCAACAAGTTTTCAGCTTATTAAACTTTCAACGCTGGTTGTTGTTGTTATTCTTAGCTTCCTAAAAAAATTAGTGACTGTGGTGTATGTCACCACCTTAGATCTTCAAAGTTTATTGTGTTAAACATTGTGCATAAATCATTTTCCAATTTTTTTTTGTGACTTATTATCTTGAAACTTTAAATTTTGACATCCTCATTGGGTATAACATTGTCATAACATTAACAAGTTTACGTGTTACTTAGATAGAACTGCTTGTGGTTTAATTCCTTAAAATCCCGCCCTTGTTTTCAAATTATTATGTCCAGGGTTGTCTGAAAGGTTTTATTTGGCATAAACAAACAACCCATTTATGAAAAAAATAATGAAAGTCATGAGAATCGGAGAAAAACCTAGAAAACTACTTTCTCAGAGAAGCCTTAAAAATAATATATTATGTCCAGGATTGTACATGTTTGAAATATAGCCATTAAAAACATTCTCTCTATCAAGTCTGTCCTTATAACCTCCTGCCAAGTATTTCTCGGTCTGCCTTTGGGCTTTGCCCCAGGAACTATCAAGTCTCTACACTTTCTTACCCAATTGTCCTCCTCCATTCCTTCCAAGTTGAGTTTAGATCTAACACAGTCTAGATCAGATTGGAAGAGGGTCATTAATATACCCCGTCCAACCCATGCTAGCATGGAATTCGGACGTTAAGCCGAGAATGATGATGAATGATGATGATGATGAAAAACATTCATTAATTAACATGAAGATAATTTATCTTTCCTAATTACATTAAGTTTGGGAAAATCAAATTTTTGAAAACATATTTCTACCCAGGAATAATGTCAGGAAAAAACAGGATTAAAATAAAATTAACTTAAATAGTACAGAGTGCACTGTAATATTCTAGAATTTTCAAGTGTTATATATACAGCAGGTGTTTGCAGCTTAGGCAGACATCACAAATATATTGTCAGCACAAAAAAAACAATAATTTGTGAAGCTTGCCTCCAAACACTGGCACACTATGTTTAAAACATTGAACCAAGCAGGTGCAATAAAAAACAGACCAGCAGCACATACAAGGGTAGAACACCCCATTTCTGAAAATTTGCGTGTAAGGTCTGTCGCCTTGCACTCAAGGCAGTACAGGAAATACATTCCAATAACTTTCTTCTTAAAATAGAAAGATGCCCACTACATTTTTAGACAGGGAGATTTTTATATTCCTTAACATCATTGGGTTGCAAGGGCATTAAAAATATTATGGAAATTAGTTGTCACCCATAAGGATAATTTTTAAAAAAGAAGAAAAATTTACTGTCAGGACGGAAAATTCAGAGGACACAAAAAGAAAATAAATGCTATAGTCGCCGAACCCTCCTGTTAGAACAGGATAGGATAAGGAGAGCCTTTCATACTTACGTTGCCATGTATAATACTGTTTAGACCTTATTTTTAAAACCCCTCCTTTTCCTCAAGTTTACCATGGCCAAGTCAATTTTTTTTTAACAAGACTAACAATCACTATAATGATGTAACTGAAGCCATCAAAATCTTTCTTCAACATGCTCAATGCAGGGTCACCATGTTTTCCCTTGACTTTTTCTCACTGGGCTGATAAATAAAAACTTGGTCCACATACCTAGAACTTAATGGTTAAACCGCTGTATAACTCGCAAAACAATGTATATATCATGTATGTTGTTTGTTAGACTTATGTTTTGGTTGATTAGTTCAAGTATATGTCAACCAAAATGGATGCAAGTTTCAGCCAATATAATGACCATATTCTTATTTGGTACAAAGATACTTTGACTGATCCAAACAAAACAGATTTCCAATTAGGTAGCACACGTAGAAACAAACACAAAACCTCAATATCACTGATTACAAGAATCTAATGCCTGTATCACATGGGCATCCGATGCCCAGATCACAGCATTTTCTCCCTCTAGTTTGTGGAAGAGGGTGCCAAAAAGCCACAAACGCTGGTATATATAAGGGAAAGTCCCAGACGACTTTTCGAATTAGATTGGCGGTTGTCCTTGGAAACCGCCTGCACTTTCCCGAACTAGCCCTGAGCATTCCTGAAATGCAATACATGGAATCACAGTCCCGATATTTACTTGCTCGCGCATCGATGGAGGTAAAAATGTAAACAAACCAAGCAAACACAGAAGAAAACGTTCAAAAAAACAAAATCCACAATTAAAACATGGCGGAAATTCAGATTTCAACATTTACTCACTATATGTTTTAACCATGCTATACTTGCACAATTTCATTTTAACATTCACACAAATAAAACATGCATTCAAAGCTGAATTTCTTTCGCGTACTGCTCCGAGCACAGCATCTATGCGCAATCTTTGTTGTCACTTTTATGCTTGTTTGGCAAAGTAATTTTCAGAAAGGGATTACACAAAGTAGACATCTAATCTATGCTTATAGAAAGCAATCGTTTAACTATAATTTGAACTATAACATGTGCATTAATGAATGGTGCTTTGCATGAGCACGAATGATGACATAAACCCTTGTGAATTGAGCATTCATTTTTAACTATGATTCTTCCAAGGAGTATTGGCTATTCATGAATCCTATAACACAGCAGTTAGTCAATCTTTTTCCTTTTTTCACTTTGCTAGCCTTGAATTTTTCTGCACTAATGTTTTGTTACCTCCATTTCTGCGCACGGATTTTATTTGGATAGCATTACGTAATGTTATTTGATGCGTGCGCAGGAAAAACACGGCACTTATGATTGAGTGTATTCCTTTTTTAACAGGTGCTTTTTTCGGCCATTGTTCGGGTCTATGCAGGTTTAGAGTAACTTAAACACGGAGCCATGATTTGCCAAAGTTGAAAAAAATTGTTTAAATGAAAATTGCTTTTCTGTTTGGTATCATATCCCAAGGTAAACAGAGAACAGAATAAAAATGCTGTAGCTCAAAATGAGCATTAAATACTCTAGGACTCTCCATCTACGCCATGGCCCCTCCTGGAAATAATAGACAGGGTATATCCCTCGATATTTGTGAGGCTAGCCATGTAAAATATGAACATCTATCTATCTAAAAATTTAGTTGAGTCAGCTCCCAAAGCAAAATGACTTATAGCTACACTTACCAGAACACATTTGCTCAATTTTAGAATAGTTTGTCGTCAGGCTATCATTTATCCATTGCATCATTTCATGTCTACTAAGATTTTCTGTTGTGGCACCAGTGTTAAAAACATTGACAGCCATTTTTACCCTTTTTATGTTAGAAATATGTCCTGGTTGCTCCTCCCGCTTGCACTTTTACAGCCGACGCAGCTTCGGTACGGATGATAGTCGCGGACAACCTTACTAAAAATACCTTTGTAATTTGTGGTCAAATACACTTTTAGTTCATATGACCAAACTGTGGTATATTTAAATTATATAACGGTCTGAATTAGCTAAAGTACACGAATTTCGCGAACCGGATTGCTTGTTTTGCTACTTAGTAGTGTCCATAATGCCGTTATTCCAAGAACGACATTCCGTCCGCATCGTTATAAAAAAACGCCACTGATATACAATTTTCTCCGCTAGATCGTATTAAAAATATATTCATGACTATTGTTATTCACTATCAACACTTATAAAAAATACGCTTTTCTTACTTAAAAGTGGAAGCGACAGCGGTACAACGATGTTGTTGGGGTGAGACATAAAAGAGTCTACCCCCACCTTTGTGTTCTATAAGCTATACATTGGACTATCACAACAATAACAAAAAAAAAATGCTAAATCTAGCTCGTGGATATAGTGGACCTTGTCCTCTGTCCGATAAACATTACAAACTTTAAACACAACAATGTAGATCAAATAACGTGTCAATTTATTAAACGTAAGGTCTTTTTCATCTAATTTTATTTATTGACCATTAGATTTAAAAACCACCAGTGAGGGGTAGCTAGAAATTCTAAAAAAAATTTGTTTGTGTTTTTAGATAAATGCAATCATTTGGAAATAACTGAACCAATGGAAACAATGGCCTTTATCACAGTTTTGGAATTTCTACTAGCTTTGATTGTGGATTGGTACACCCTTGTACTTACTGGTGTACTTGTTTTATTTTTTGTACCAGTGGTGGTTGTAATTCTTTTTTATGCTGTGGCAGTATTTCTATATGCATATAAAAGTAGAAGGAAAGATAAATATAAAGAAAAGGGGTGTTGGGCAGAACATTTTTGGAATAGTGCTAGATTATCTGTCTGTACATTTCTAAATTTAATGGGAAAATATTGGCACGGTAAGATATTTTATGTTTGGTTTTTTTAAGAATAGTAGTGACATTTTCTTGATTTTCTTTGAGCTGTATTTTTTAGTAATTGTGTATGTATAATAGTCGTTAGCTCGTGGAAAAGTCCATGGGTTTGCCCGCCTTTTTATACCACATTGCGTGCGTCTTGGTACTTGTAAGCTAAGCTACCATTTTACGTGACAGACAGACAGACGTATACAGGTATTATAATATAGATAAAGATTAAAAAGGTTCATAGACAACTTCTTAAGCTCTATTTTATGAAATCAACTTGTTATTTTGACGGAGATGAACTTTAAACATTTCTCCACAATGATCATATATAATTTCAATTAGCTTTGTTTTTCCAAGAAACAGTGTTGACATACATGATTGCGCAAGTGGCCATCAACAAATGTGCAATGAAAAAAAATATATGCGCTGATAAAAAATACTTTTTCAGTCCCTGACATATTTTCAGAGTAATCATGTATAGCTTATTCCTGAAATATATACCCAAAATTCTTACTGTGAGCAAAAACTGACATGTTTCCTTGTGCTTTAAAACCTTATTTAAATAAATATAAAGTATAATCAGGTCACATAAGTATTAGTTATATGAGCCTTTAATAATAAAATTTGTATGTATAATCTATATAATGTTTTCTCAATGCAACTAAGGGTAACACCAGATTAGTAGCCAGCCATAGATCTTGCATAATAAAGGCTAATGATTATAGCACTGTTTTTCACTATTATTATACTAATCATTTTATTGTTTGTATGTAGCACATGAAGTGATTGGCTTAGAAAATATACCCAGTAGGGGTCCTGCACTTCTCTGCATGTACCATGGCACGATTCCATTAGATGTTTATTATCTACTTGCAAAACTCCTGCTGTACAAGAAGCGAAGGCTAAAAATTATTGTTGATCACTTTTTGTTTAAATTGCCAGGTAATTTTTATTGAAATACAAGAATCTTAGGCTTAGTAATGTAAATTTAGTAATGATTGGTATATTCACTGAATAGGTTTAAAATGTGTACTTGATGTGTTTGGATGTTTTACTGGCCCTGCCACAGAGTGCATTAGAACATTGCGGGTAAGTGATGGAAGTTTTATGACATATCTCTGCAATGACTTTAGCCTAGGATTTTTTTATTTTCTTAAAATTTAAACCCTAAACATTACTTAACTGTGTACAACTTCAAGTCATTTTTTTGTACAATTAATCTAATAAACACATTAAAGCTTTAAATCACATATATTCACACTGTCTTTTTCATTTAAATTGTATTTATCTTACCCTATGGAAATGTTCCTTCCATATCTTTCTTTTATATGTTTTTTTTAAACTGTATTAGATAGTTTAGCCTGGCTAAAAGTTCTTAATAAAAAAATCTGTTTATATTTCCAAGCTTACAGTAAAGGCTGAGGTTTCTTATTGGCTGATTCATCCATGGCTATTTAATTTTTGTAATAGAATAAGGACATTAATTTTGTACTTTAGAAAGGTCATTTACTTGCTATATACCCTGGTGGTGTTCGCGAAGCAATATTTTCAAGTGATCAATATGAAATAAAATGGAATAACCGAACTGGTTTTGCAAAAGTGGCATTGGCAGCTAGAGTTGTAAGTGCAAATAATAAGATAAGCACATTTAGAAGTATTTAGTATTTAAAATAATGAATGGGTATGAAAATTTGAACCTGAGTGACTTTTTTGAACTGTGTGAGAATCCACTGACAAGGGGACACTCAAAAAGATATGGAAGCCTAGGCTGGATAAAAGAAAATTTTTATTTGTTCCTTGGGTTATGAATGAATGGAACATTCTACCAGAGAAAGCAGTGTCTGCTACTTTAATAAACAATTTTAAAAACTTTATTCAACCACATTTCGAGAATGTTAGGGGGCTTTATACAAGTCAAAGAAGACTGCCTGCCCTAGTTCTAAAACGACCACCAATGTTGGCCTACTAAAGACCATGCTGGTGGATCCGATAAGTTATCCGCTAAGATAAACTTTATTGAAATAGAGCTATTTCTACAGAATAAATATTTACTTTTAGCCAATTATACCTGTCTTTACCCAAAATTGTAGAGAATCATTCAAAATAATTCATGCTGGGCAAGGTAAATATCTGATTACCTTTAATATTTATTGTTAAGATTTTTATATATATATAAATATATATATTGTATATTCGATGCTTCCTACAGGTATAAGGCAATGGATTTATGAAAAAACACGAATTCCATTGGTATTGTATTATGGTGCATTTCCAGTAAAATTAAAGTATGTTAAAGTCGTGATGATACCTTTCTTATTAAACATTTAAATGTAGTATTATAAATGTCATTATAAAATTATAACTTTTTTCAGGACATATATAGGACCAAGAATTGAATATGACGCAAGCATGAGTCCGCAAGAAGTAGCCAACCTTGTAAGTTTTTAACTATAAAATTATGGTTCTCTTTAAGTTCGAAAACATGCTTCTTTTTAAGTGCAGTTAAGTTAAGTTTTCTCTCCCCCTCAAAAACATTAATCACAAAAAAGGTGCACTTAACAAAATTTTTTCATACGTAATTTGTTAATATATATCTTGTACAGTAATTTGTAGCGCGTTTTAACCAATCTAGAGGGTTAAATATCTAAAAACATTCTGCTTAGTATGCCCTAATCAGGGTGTCATTAAATACAAGAAAAGTTACATAAATTAGTAATTTAGCCCCTCTAACTGAAAACCTGTGACTGCGTTTCTAGTACTAATAAAAAAGAAGTGATTGTATAATGCTTTAACTTTATGGATATACTATTTTTCTTTTACAGTGTGAAGATGCTATCGCGAAAATGATCGAGGATCACCAAAGAATACCTGGCAGTGTTTTTGGTGGATTGAAAGATAGATGGATGCCATTTTTAAAAAGAACTAAGACAGAATAGAATCTTTCTTTCTGTGTGTTGGCGTTTGAATCTTAAAATGATCTTACATAATATATTAATAAGAGTTTTTATACAAATACATTAAAATCGAAAATAAGATATATAGATGCTACGGCAATGTTATTTGACTAATATTTTTATATTCTTTTTTTATAAAAGTTTTTTTTTTAATTATTTATGTATACTTAAAAATTTGACACACGCAAATATGTCTTGGTATCCACCTTTGTGTGAAATTCTTTGTTTTCTTTGCGTGTGTTTTAAAGTGCTATTTTTATCTACAAGAAAGTGTAATATATGCAGATTTTTGCGCCACACGTCATTGTTTTAGAATGTTTTTGTGGTTCCATTGTGCATAAATAACCGAGTGAATAGTTTACACGTTTTTGTGTATGATACATCTTTATATATTTTTTAAAATATTATTCATTTATTATTTCTTGAGTGACATACGTATATAATATATTGAGAAAGTTTTATAGAAATATTGGATTGAATTTAGTCTGATATTTTTCTTCTTTTCTCAACATCCTGTTGTATAGGGAGGAATCATTGCATTATAAATCCACGCTTTTGCTTTGAGAATATTCTTTATGAGAATATGAGGTTGGAATTTTAGGTTAAGAACAATACGTTTATTGTTTAGAACAAACAATAAACGAGAAATAAGAATAATGATCAGCCTGGTTAGAATTTTGATATTATTATAAAAAAATCTGTTCTTTGTGTACAACTTTGTTGAAAGGAATTTAATGTTATTTCAGATATGAGGAAGGCAATTTAGTACGCCGTCAACTCTAGTATTTTTCGCCGCTACCTAACTGGGCCTACACCACGTCCGTATCACATGAAATTTAAAACTGACTGATGAAGGTCAGCTAAAGGGAAACTGGGCACCAAACATATTCGCTCCATTAAACTTATTATTACGGTCATTTCTTACTTCGTGTTCTTTTTGTCTAACCATTAAAAAAGATGGTAGGTATTTGAACATCTCGTGGTCAAATTTCATACAGAAAATTCTTGCGAATGCGAATGCGACTGTGAACCCTCTAGGCCATCGTAAATCAAAGATACTATAAATACACGTGTCTATTTTTTACCGTTGTTTATTTTCACCGCGCTCTTTAAATAACATTAACAAATTATTTGTTCCTGCTGGATGAAATGAACAACGAACTTTTTGACAAGAATGACAATGAATTCTACATTTCATTGTTTTTGTTCACTCTTCAGTCTCAAGTTTTTCTCAAGTTATTTTACTTTCTAAACTTTCTGAGTAGGCATATAATATAAAGCGGACGCCATCTTTTAAGATTTGTTACATTACATGTTTTTGTTATAAGCATGACATTTATAAGCATCCGTAGGCTTATATTTGGTCATTTTTTAACCATATGCTACGCTTCTGTGAAGCCTAAGAAAATGTTGTGATGTTATGTTTTCTGTTATGTCTTTCGATCAAATTTGTTGGTTGTTAGCAAGGAATAAACTGAAGAAGAAAAAAAAACGACATTTGTTTGACACCCATTTTCCAAAATAGAACGTATGTTTTTATTTAAAATGGGTATATCACGTATAATCAGTAGGTTCTCTTTATCTATGCCGTATTGTTATTTGACAAAACATAATTTTTGCAATCAATATATTTAGTGAGGGCCGCTATGTTCTGATATGAATGTTCTGATATGGATAGTGATTCTGATTATGAGGATGACGTTGGGAATATATTTTCCATTTTAGAGGATGATATGGCGGATAGTTAAAGAAAAGATATATTAAGAGTTACTAAAATTCGTATTTCTTACTTTTAAAATCTTACGAAATTTGGATCCGCGAAATTAAATTCCCGCAAAAATTTCAAATCATGTTGATTCGCGAAATTAAATTCCCTTTTTTTCCGCCAAATTTTCTAAAAAAACCCCGCGAAATTAAGTTCCCGAGAAAATTAATTCCCTTAAGGTAATTAACACACATGTGCACACGAAAATACAGTGGCCCTCATTAATTCTTACGCTTCATTTAAGCTTATACTATGTAATTTTTTAACTTGTAATTCTTGGTTATTCTAAAAAATGGTGTTGACACCCAAACGAGTCGACAAAAAGGTATGCTCGTAAATTTCTCTGCTAAAAATTTGGAGCAAGTGTGCTTGCAATTGTTACCCGTAAACAGACGATTGGGATTAGTTCTTACACTTTTACTTAAAACTCATCGGAAAAATATAATCATGTCCCTCCTACGCCGCATAGCATATTGTATGGGGCATTTTACAATTTCGAATGCATCTATATTAAAAATGCCCGTATACGTGTCTGTCTGTCACGCAAAATGGTAGCTTAGCTGCGCAAGTAGCGAGACGCACGCAGTGAGGTATAAGAAGGACGGGCGAACCCGTGGATTTTTCCACGGGCTAACGACTAGTACAAGGAATTTCTATTTAAGTTGAGGTGGACATTGCTTTAGAAATAAAAACGAAGAGAACAAGCATTGCAAAAGTAAATTCAGTTTATTCATCATCTAAAATAATACACACGTAAAATTAGATACTCGAAGTTAAAAACTAAAATAAATATCTATGTACATTTAATTATGAAGTGTAAAAGTAATTTACATAAAAAACATTTTTAAAATTCAATATCCTCAAAGTCATCGAACTTCAAATCCCGATCGTCATTTTTATTTAGAGATTCCATAACACCAGACTTCTGATAATCGGAAACTCTGCTTTCAAAGAAATTTGCTTTTCTAGCAAGTGAAATATTTTCCATGAAGTCAAAGGGATTTTCTACATTCCATATCTAAACAATATTAAATCGTATGTAATTGATGCATGTTGCAAAATCCTATAAAAATCTGGACATTCTGTGTTAGCGATTCTCTGTTGTCTAACTTGTAAACAAATTAATACTGGTAGATAAACTAAGTACACGTACCTTGTCAAATCCCAATGCTACAATAAGTCTGTCAGCAACAAAGTAAATATATTGTTTCATCAACCCTTTATTCATACCAAGCAAATCACAAGGTAATGATTCAGTCAAAAATTCTTGCTCTATTTTAACAGCATCTGCAATAATACTTTTGACTTTTTCTTCACTTGGTTTATTTTTTAGATGTTTAAACATTAAGCAAGCAAAATCACAATGTAGTCCTTCATCTCTGCTAATAAGTTCATTTGAAAAGGTAAGTCCAGGCATTAATCCCCTAATAAAAAAAGAAAAATTTACAAACTATTGAACGAAATAATTTAATCACTGATATTATACAACAAGGCAAATAAAATCCAATAGAAAAAAATGCAAGTTACCTTTTTTTTAACCAGAATATTGCAGCAAATGATCCTGAAAAGAATATTCCTTCTACAGCAGCAAATGCAATTATCCTTTCAGCAAATGTTGCACGCTGTTTATTTATCCATCGTAATGCCCATACTGCCTTTTTCTGAATACAAGGCATTGTCTCAATTGCATTAAAAAGATTATCTTTCTCTACTGGGTCTTTTATTAGTGTTTCTATTAATAGGGAGTACATTTCTGAGTGTATATTTTCAATAGCAATTTGGAAACCATAAAAAGATCTTGCTTCCGGGAGTTGTACCTCTTGACTGAAACATTCCACCTGAAAAAGTTTTAATACAAAATTGAACAAAGTTAAAATGAAACTTTCCTAATAACTCTCTAAAATGTGTAGTGCTCTGATTAGGAAATTCCTATCTTTTGCAATATATATAATTTTATAAGAATACAAAAATTTAACCAGGCTTTTATTGTTCTACACAAAAGACCTAATAACACAGATATGGACCCCTTGGAAGAGATGTGAGCCATAGGGGTCACCGTACCTTTGATGGGAATTATATATAAAATATTGCAGAAATTTACCTACCAGGTTTTCGTTGACAATTCCATCACTAGCAGCAAAAAAAGCCAAAACATGGGAGATAAAGTAGCGCTCCTGTGGTTTCAGCTTTTCCTCCCAATGAGTTACATCAGTGGCTAAATCAACCTCTTCAGCAGTCCAAAATGAAGCTTCAGCCTGCTTGTACATTTTCCAAATATCAGGGTATTGAATTGGAAACATTACAAATCTTCTTGGGTTTTCTCGAAGTAAAGGTTCATCCTCATTGTTTGATACATCAATAGTAGTGGTTGGTTTCTAAAGACAAAAACAACCCAGTTGCTAGTATATTTCTGCCCAAGTTTAAAAACTCAATTAATTTACACCAGCTAGCTAGCCTCTCCAGCTTTCTCAGACTACTGGCCAGCCCTCTAAAACAATGTCTAGCTATAGATTGTTATAGATCAAGAATCTTTTTGACACACTAAGATTTGGTTTTATAAGCAATATGACAGACACTCACCGCTTGTTTTATTATTTCAACATCATGTTTCATAGGATTTTGCATCCTTTTTTCCAATTGTGTCACTAGATTTTCCTTTTCAGACATCATCTTATCCCTGTGGCAAATATTCTCCTGGTTATTATACATTGAAGTTTTATCCGCAAGTGGCATTTTGACTAAATAAGATATATCTTTAAAAAATTGAAATTGTTTTCAATGCAACACCAACTTTGCGCTTCTGATTATAATGTTTATTTAGATTTAAATAATTTATATACACTATCAACTTGAAGCCTGATTGGCTACTTTTGCATTACGCAACATATGTAGAAGGTTTTGATTGGCCAAACTGGTAATAATTGATTTAAGCGCCAAAAGAAATTGGCGCGTTACGTTAAAATAAGGCGCCAAGACAAAGTAGACTAACAATTTAAACTGACAAGGAATAGTATATGAACCGATGAAGAATAATTGCTTTCGATAACTTAACCTCTATCCCGGTTGTCTTTTTTGGTGTATCTACTGACGGCTAGACGCCGGGCAAAAAGCAAGAATCCTGGGAAGGAGGTTGATAGCCGCGGTTTTTCTCTAAAACAGAACGAGTTAATTGGCCAGATTTGAATAATGAAATCAAGCGTCAAAAAAAATTGGCGCGGACGTTTAAAATAAAGCGCTAAGGCAAAGCGGATAAGCTCAGATTTTAACTGACGAATAAAAAAAGATATATAGATGCAGAAAAACATCAGATTTTTTCTAAAAATATGCTGCATTAATTTAAGTCAAATTTTTGGGTCCAGGTGACAATACACGGGATTGAGCCCGTTTTAGCCAATCAATCTGGATATCTGAAACTTCAAAAATATTCTTAGAGAGTAGCATGGTTAGGCATTTAGTCACTATATTGACTCCTTCAATTTTAAAACCAATTCGTCAGGTCTACACAAACGCTTTATTTAAAAAGCGGCCTAGCGGGAATACACACTCTTAGAAAACACGGGGTTGGTTAACACCCGCAGTCATATACTTCGCAAATAGATCAATACTAGTCGTTAGCCCGTGAAAAATCCACGGGTTCGCCCGTCCTTTTTATACCGCATTGCGTGCTTCTCGCTCACGCAGCTAAGCTACCGTTTTGCGTGACAGACAGACAGACAGACAGACAGACGTATACGGGTATTATAATATAGACTACCCGTTAACCCGTGAAAAAATCCACGGGGTCGCCCGTCCTTTAAATTAACCCGTTGCAACAAAGTGGACAAAAATATATCGCATTTGGTATTGGTGCGCATTTTAAAAATTTCGTGATTCCGTTACGGGACGCAGCTCTCGCGGACACACAGACAAAATACGGCTATTATTAAAGAGAGATAAGATATTTGTGAATCCTAGTAGATTAATTGGCCTTATGCCCCCAACAAAGATCCCCTTACTTTACAAAGTTCGGATAGCCATTGGGAAAATGTTCTTTACAGAGTTTAGGCAGTCATTGGGAAAATGTTGCTTGTTTACGATACTTCGAAGTGTGCGACATGCCAAAAAGATTCCAGGGGTCTACAAGAAATATTTATGGCAGCCAACCTGTAAATTCCGAAACAATTGAGCACACTGCTCCCACAACAAAGCGAGCGGAAATGGAACACCTTTGCTTGCAAGTACCACAAACAACGACTTTACTTACTTCAGCTGAATAGGGCAAAATGAGAAGAAACACTAAAAGTAAAAAATTGTCGGCTTTATGGAACATGCTAGACTGCTTCCGGCACATCAAAGTAATTTGGAAAGTGGAGTGAAGATGGGTAATGTTGTTTAATCGCTTCGCTAGTGCTCAGACCTACGCAGTATTAAACTCCGAAATAAGTGTGATCATAACCTAAAATTTCGTAAGAACTTCAATCGTAACAAAAAATTAATAATCTTTAAGGAATTAAGGCTCAGATAAACTTGAGCATTGCATATCAAACTAAAAATCGTCACTCTATGATAGGAACACACGAGTCCACGATGGACATGTTACACACCTTGTAATAATAGACAAACGTGTTTACAGTAAATGAAATCTATTCATTTTAAAAAAAAAACTGGAGAATATTTACTAGCATCAAGAATATACGGAGTAATAAAAAAATACAAAGATCACTGCAAGCATTTTTCTCTCCCCAATTTTTTTTACACAACAGATGTAAGTATTTTAAAAGGCTCCAAAAATAAATAGAAATTTAAAATAATTAATAGTGGATAAATAAAATGCTTTATTCTTTTTTCTTTGTTTCTTCAGTTTTCGAATTATTAACAATCATATCTTCGGGGTGGTCTTCGTATCTAAATTTAAAAAAATCGCAAGTAAAAATAAAAATAAAAAAATAAATAATTAATATAAACAAATACAAACATTTATAATATTTATAATATCGTCAAATTACGAAAGTCAGAATTCTGGTTTAATGACAAAAAGATTGTCGGCAATAAATCATAGATATACATAATATTACCAATGCTTTTTTATTTATTTTTAGGAAAAAAGTATTGTCTGAAATCAGAAATTTTGATGAGGTAACTCACAAATCAACTTGATATACCCCACTTTGGAAAGGGAGTGGAAAGGGTCATCTAATAAATTAATCCAACATACTTGATTAGATCGGTGATTTCGCCTTTCACTAAAGCCACCAACAAAGCACTACCAACGCAAGCTGGCACAAGATACAATAAAGCTGGCTGTGCAGACTTGAAGAAGTGTAACACCAAAATTGTAGTTGCCAAACCAAGAAAGTATGCTATGTAACTTGCGTAAAAATATGCTCGACTACTCGTTCCTTTGCTAAAAGTGATTGAAAATTTTGTTAGTGTTCTATCTGTATTGTAAGTGAAATCCATATTGGAAAAAATACAAACTTACCTAGTATCATATCTTAAAAGCAATGCAATAAAGATACCTACAAAAAATACAATATATAGCTATATACATAATTAACCAGATGAAAATATACCAATTAGAGGTCAAATATTACCTGGTATAACAATGTCTCCCAATCCAAGCATAGCAAAATTCTTTCCCCATAAGCCATGTTCCATAAAATCCATTGGAAAAATCACTAAAAACAAAGCAGAAGTGAAGTACTACAAAGTGTCCTTTCATACTTCTCATGCAAATCAACCTTTTTGAATTTCATTGAATTTCCGCGCCCGAAGGCGTAGGAAATTCTTTAAAACCATCGTTTTTTTCTTTTGGAGCATTTCTTGAGAAAAAATCGACCCTGGGATTTCACGTTGGTCCGTCACAGATGTAAACTTCGTACCCAAGCTCCTTAACTACTGGGAAGTCTAGTATGACGCTTCAGGCCAAAATTGGTATTTGTTTTCGACAAAATTCGGCACAGTTAACAAAAAAAGTATGCTGAACATAATGGTGACATAATAATATTGATTTTTGTCACCTAAATGTCATTTTAGGCTAAAATTGGTCAAAAAATTTAAACTACTTTAGTTTCAACAAAATTTGGAACAGTTAACAAATAAGTATGCTGAACATGATGGTGACATCAAAATTTTGATTTCTTCTTACCTAAATGTCATTTCAGGCCAAAATTGGTCCAAAAATTAAAACTACTTTATTTTTAACAAAATTTGGCACAGTAAACAAATAAAGTATGCTGAACATGATGGTGTCATCAAAATTTTGATTTCTTGTTACCTAAATGTCATTTTAGGCCAAAATTGGTCCAAAAATTAAAACTACTTCATTTTCAACAAAAATTAGCAAAGTTAACAAAAAAAGTATGCTGAACATAATGGTGACATCAAAATTTTGATTTTTTTCACCTAAATGCCATTTTAGGCCGAAATTGGTTCAAAAATTAAAACCACTTTATTTTCGGCTAAATCTGGCACAGTTAACAAATAAAGTATGCTAAAAATGATGATGGTACAAAAGTTTGATTTTTTGTCACCTAAATGTCATTTCAGGCCAAAATTTATCCAGAAATTAAAACTGCTTTATTTTCAACAAAAATTGACACAGTTAATAAAAAAAGTATGCTGAAAATGATGGTCACATCAAAATTTTGATTTTTTGTCAACTAATGCCGTTTAAGACCATAAACGTTTCAATCGCAAGACTTTCAACCATGAATGATAGGCTGTATTTTTTGTTAGCAATTTCTTTTAAAAATGTGAGTTTATTATGACATGTTTCGTTTTGTTTGCGTTTGTTGTAAGATATAATGTCACTGATGGGCTTTATCTTCAGAGGTTCATGCACCAAACCCCTTCGAATGTTTGGCACAATAACACAACGAATTAGCAGGTTTTCATCAAATATTTTGGTAGTGCGCAGAAATTCTTAGAGCCTCAGGGCTTCTTGTTTTCTTTCATAAGTCATTTGGTGATTTTTTTTGGTGTCCAAGTTCTACTCTGGGTTGCAATATGTACAGATCCCGACCCAAATTATATAACTTGCCAAAAACAGAAGGTCGGTAACTAATTTGTAAACAGAAAAATTAATAGTGACAAAAGTTGATCATACATTTAATTGGAGCTTCAAATGATGTAGCTACAGTAACCATAACATCAGTACCAAATACCTAATATAAAAAAATAAGAATTTGTACACAGACATTGTAACACTCAAAAACCTAAAGATAAAAAAGAGTTACAATAACTTACCCAGAAAATGTCATAGAAAAATAATCCACCAAGTAGAATGCACCCAATTGGAAAGCTGAAAATAGATTAAAACATTTCCCTAATTCAAACTGTTAATGCCATATAATAGTTTTAACTTTAATTACACAAATTGCTCCCTAGCCTGTGATAATAATCAAGGTTCCCATAACGGTAAAAACTTCGTATTTCGTTGCTTAAAAGTCTTCCAATTAATAGAATTAGTGCTAATAGATTTCTCAGAGAAAGTTTAACGATTTAAAGAATAGGAACATCCCTGCCAGAAATTACACATGTCAAATTTGCTTTTGCAAAATCATAGCATATTTATTTAACTTATTAAAGCTGATTAAAGCAGACATAAAAAATAACTCCTACCTGTTTAAATGGAGAAGTTCTACACCAGTGAGTGAAAAAGCTAAACCAAAAATATTATTTGCTATCCAATGTTTCTTGAGAAGATACCAAACACCAATAACTGAAGCTACAGCAAGACATATTAAATCAATGCGATCAAATTTATAATTGACATGATTTTCCTTTTTCTCTCCTTCTCCTTCATCTAGTATTACGTGATAGTTCGAGTTAGGAAATTGTGGTGGTATAAACAGACTAACGAGAGGACGAATCAAATTTGTCACACACAACACACCAATGACAAAAAAGTATAATGCAAGCAACAAATTGATGTATTCTTTGCTAAAAATCTAAAATATAAATAAAATATTGAACTTACAAATCTTCTGTATAATCACAAAACAGTACAAAAGACCAACATTACTGCAATTACTTAAAATTAAGTAAAATAATTTTTACCCCCCTATGCAACAACAAGTCATTCGGCCTTGCTCTTAAATATACCCCCTTTGCACAGAGAACCTGTTTTAGGCCAAAATTAGTCCAATAATTAGAAACACTTTGTTGGCACAATAAACAAAAAAGCTTGAACATGATGATGATCCTAAAATATTGCTTTAACTGATCTTAAACCTTTTGTTGTTATTTTTCGTTGACAAAAGTGTAACAACTAGTAGATAAGCTTTTAGAAAATGCAACCACAGGCTTCTGGTTGAGTAATACAGTCATTTATACAACAAAAACTCTTTTACCTTGAAAAATATGTAAAGTCCAAACAGCGCACAACTTGCTATGATTGGAAACATGGCAGCATCTTTCTTACTCATGCTCTCAATTTTCTCACCAGATTCCTAAAGTATAAAAATATAAAATTGTGTCAAGACAGCCATTCTTTAATTAAAGGGTCAGGATAGTTTGGTAATATTAAAATATTTTCTTCTGTTTTTAGGGTCAAAAAGGTTACAGGAAACAAAAACTGAAGGATGGCCAAATTATCTCTTAATTATTATTAAGCCTAAAGTGAAAAGAAATCCAAATTTTAAGTCTGGCAATGATTAAAGAGTTTTAAAAAATGAATGGGAGTAAGGATAAAGTGACTTCACACTGTGTGTGTGGGGGAGGGGGTGGGGTGTACCTACCGAAGCTTTTGATGTCACAGAAAATATGCTGACGCATGCAAAAATTTATTGCCACCATTTTTTTTCTTTTGTGACGTACTATAAGTGTGCTCAGTTTGGTTCATTAAAACTATTTTGTTCTAAAACCATCAAAACACAGCCATATGGAGCTTATAAATAAGGTTGTAATTTTTAAATTCATTTAATGCAATCATATGGAGCTTAAACAACGTTCAAACTAAACTTTGTGGGCAAAAACAACATCCTAATTTTCAAAATCACCTTTAATACTTATTTGAAACTTGCAATGCTTAAAGCTGTACTGTTTACAAACACTCTTGCCACCAGGAATGATAAATTCAGCCCAGACAGTTCTTGATGTAAACAAACAGTGATAAATTCAAATAAAACATTGGTGT
Source organism: Hydractinia symbiolongicarpus (assembly GCF_029227915.1). Lineage (NCBI taxonomy): Eukaryota > Metazoa > Cnidaria > Hydrozoa > Anthoathecata > Hydractiniidae > Hydractinia > Hydractinia symbiolongicarpus. The sequence continues at coordinate 11,404,372 of NC_079882.1, read as the reverse complement.
CATGCTACAACCAAAAGTACATACATTTTTAATTGTTAAAATAGATGCAGGCTCTTTGGGGCAATATTTTTGAAAAAAAAGAACTTGCTGAAAACACCCACACTTTTACAGTGTGTGACTCATCCAGAACAGGAAACTTTCGTCACACTTCATGGGCTATTTCTATGAATAATTTTTGTGTTGCAAATCTTTTTTCACTAAAAAAAAGTTGACATGCAAAGTTTTATTTCCACCTGCCTTCTGCTGTAGCACAAGTCAAAGATGTATACTTCAAGGTTAACAACCACAATGAGAAAAACAAGATCTGTAGCCCGAAGTGTGGTGGTTTGAAATCAGAATTGTGGGACCTTATTAAGTGTTTATTGCACAAATTGTATCAAATTCGTATTTTGTATTCGTAATTTGTATTCAAATTATTAAAACCACATAGTAAGTTTATTTCAACTTTTATATCTTTGAGTGTTTATGTGTTTTTGTTCGGGTATGTGTTGGATTTTTCGGGTGAATACTTGATTTTTATTTAAAACGCCGAACTTGCCCAAAAACGCCCACACTTTTTACAGCGTATGCAGTTTTTCTCAAACCTGCTGAAAACCTCCAATAATTTTTGTGCTGTTTACCAGCAAGTCTGCACCCTCTCTCCACAGTAGAGCGTGAAAAAAAGTTGTTGGAGATACTGACATGATGTAAGTGTGCATGTCAAAAGTTTTTTGGTCTTTCCAGTTTTCCCTAAATGCTATGAAAGCAATCACAAGGCTTATGGCTTTAATATTATGACCTTTGGAAATGATACTAAATTTCTTGACTGGCCAAAGAAACAAACAAACAATGAAATAATAGTTCACCTTTTGCTTTTTATTAAAAACAACTGAACGGAAAGATCCAAACCAAATGGGGAGTAATGCCATCACCATTAAACTGACATACGCTAGCAACAGCCCTTGTGGAGTAGCTGCAGCCCTACCAGTTACTGTAGCATTTGCAGTTTGATTCATTGTAGAGTTGACTAAATTTTCGCTAATATTTTGTTCAGCCATCTTGATTTTTGACTACTCGTGGATAACTTTCGTCGCACAAAGCGAGGCAGGTGAGATTACTGGACCAGATGCAGCGTGCACTCTAAAATATTTATCACACAAATTTACTCACATAGCAAAATTTTAGTTTCATGTGCGGCAAGTATACTTTGTTTTGAATCAGTTCGCGGAAGTAATTTTAACAAACGTACCAAAATAGCGCACGAAAAGGTTGAGAACAAATCAGCAAACCGTGAAATTAGTGCCGTTTTGGAAGCAGCTACTTGGTACCTTTGCATAACAAATCCAAAACATTGTTTGTTGTTTCAAGATGGCGCCAGTTGCTCAGGTTAAAATTCGTTTTTTTCACGTCTTTTTAGTATTAGAATCTAATTAATATTGTTATATTTTTGACATTCAAAAAATAAACGAATCAGAGATAATAGATTTAAACTTTCCTTGGTTAACATGGAATTTAGCCAAAAAAGCCTTCCCGTTTAGGGCTGCAAAAGTGTGCAAAAAATCACTAGGTAACGAAAAAAAAATCTTTGGTTAGTGTCCTTTTGAGGGTTCAGAAAAGGTTCGCTCGGTCGGTCGGCCATAAAAAAAAAGATCAATTTTTTTCAAAAAAGGTTACATTATTTTGCTTAAACATTCATAGTTGAATTCAGGTGCCATCATGTTTGATCATCCACTCAAACTAGGCCCTTTTTACGCCAGTAAAATTCCACCACTCGAGAGATTTGGTGTAATGCCCACCACCTTGCAAAAATTAACATTACTTACGGTGCATAAAAAGGCCGTTTTGTTAAACGCAAAAATTATCGTGAAGTGTATGCTAAGGCTTGCGTGAAAAGGAAGAAAAAGGTTCGCTGATTCATTTTAGAGGTGATTTATAATCAGAAAAGCATCACCGTGTGGTTGTGAGGTGACTTGAACAAAAGAAAAGATAAGAATGTTGGTAGATTCCTTTGTTTGCTTTATCCTTCTCTTAGAAATTTGGACACCCGAATCAAAACAGTGCATTTTTTTTTCTCAACAGACGTTCGGTCGGAGGACACTAACCAAACATATTTTGGTGTCATGCCCTAGCCGTACCTAACACCAGCCCTACCTTAGCGGTACGTAACTACAATTTTATTTTTAAGGTGAGGTAATGTATTTGAATGAAAACGACTGAGCTAATCATAGTGGTTAATTTGAATCGTCAATAAACCTGCCAAATGCGATAAATGGTAACGAAATATCTTGCTCAAACGGGGAGAGCACGGGAAGGTGATTCCCAAATCGAGAAATTAAGTAGCTACAGCTGGCAATAAAATAAAAACTATGTAAAACTATAAAATTAAAAGTATGTAACTCAGCAACGCAACAAGGCACCTACTCAGCAATACAGCAACATAGATGCCCAGCTACGCAGCAACACATCTACTCAGCAATACAACAACGTAGATCCTCAGCTATGCAACACTGCAGCTACTCAGCAATACAGCAACGTAGATGCTCAGTTGCGCAACAACGCAGCAACACAGCTACTCAGCAATACAGCAAAGTGATACTCAGCTACACAGCAACTCAGCTACTCAGAAAAATAGTTGAAAATGCTTTTAGATAGTGATCTGAGCAAAAGCTTCATTTTTAAAATTAAACTATTTTAAAAAAACATATAACATTATATAAATGTTTTCTAATAACTAAAAATATTAAACGAATAAGGAAACTATTTAAAGAACAAAAAATTTGTCATTACGAATGTATACACTATGAGGCTAAACTATAGAATCTTGAAAGTGAAGTCGTTATATTGCGAAATGTTTAGTGTAACAAACCAACTTGGATGTTTGTTGATATTTTCCTTTAGTTTAACTGTCCAACTGTGTGTTAATGTAGAAATAGTGAGCCTTGCGTAGCTGCGTCCGTAGCTGCGTTGCTGCTGCTATATTTGTTAGTTTGTTAGTTTATTTTTTTTATTATTGTGTTGCAGAGTTTTATAGTCTTAATTTTTTTACGAGAAGGGGGGTATTCTATAGTTTAGCCTAAAAAAGTTGTTAGTACGGGCAGTAAACTTCAATGCGACTATCAAGTAAAATAAAATAAAGGGGATAGGTAAGGAAAAGAAAGGAAAAATATGAAAATTATAAGGCAACATATTTTACGGCTAGGTCGTATCATGTAGGAAACAATTTTAAAGACTAAAAAATGTACAATAAAAACGAAATGAAGTTAAGTACGGCTAGCCAAATTATGGCTGGACAATATTAAGGTACGTCTGGACAATATCATATACGAAACAACTTCAAATGCTAAGATATGTTTGATAAAAACGAAATTAAATTGGGTACGGCTAGCTAAAATAAGGTACGACCCAATATTATATGTTGATCCTTATGGCAGTTGTTTATATCAAAGGTTTTATTTTAGTATAAGTGTTGGTTGCACCCCAAAATGAAAATAATACAATGACATAAGTAATCTAAATTACCAAAATATGTGATGTGTTTTGGCAGGGATGAAAAGTTGCATAAATTTAAACAAAAACAACAAGCAATTGAAAAAAGTATAATTTGTAGAACAAGTGCACATGCATCTTTATAGATATGTTCAATGTTTATATTATGTTATTGTTATATTGCATTTATTCAAATTTGTTTTAAAAGATCACCATGTAAGGATGTTATATGAAAAAATAAGATCGAAGTGATACTAAAAAAACAAAACTAAATGTCTTTTAAATTTAAGAAGTATATATATAATATTTCTGTTATATATATATTTTTTTTAAAAAAATAATGACAATGTAAGGTTGCAGATTTTGTTGGTTTGTCTGTAGTTTTTGGTACAGTCAATACAATGGCTTACATTTTTTTAACTTTTGGAATTTAATATAAAAATATACTTATTTTTTTTAATATATAGGATACATTTTTGGTCATAAGACAGTTATTAGTGGTAAAAACAGAATTCTTACCAATTTTAAATTTCCATCAAATATGCGAATATAATCATTGTGTCGCAAATCACTTACTTATAGGTTAAAAGTATGAAAATTTATTTCAGCTTTTCTAATTCCTTTTTTTTCACATTGACAAAAACTGTGATTTTATGAAAACATATTAATTGAATAACTGCTTAGTTGAGTTATTTATACCACAGTTTTTCCCACCTGTCCTAAATTATGGTCAAACCTCTTATCTACAGTTTTACAAGTATTTCCATAATCATAGTCAGACCTGTTATTGAAGCATATCAGGCCACCTGTCTTTATTTGCTACAATTTATGTGTGGTCATTAGACACAAGAGTAATCACATGCTTTGACTTGAATAAATTTAATTGTTACTTTAGTTTGAACCAAGAGGTGGTGGCATGACTGCAAATGGAGAAAATGTGCTAATATTTGATTGCTCTAAGAAAGAAAATTTTAATCCTAACAATGGCTTTAAGTCCTGGAGTCGTAAATTACGTAATAGTTGGAAAATAATTATGTAAGTACACAAAAAATCATTCAGTTTTTACAAACTTTATTATGGATAAGATATGCCTGATATAACTTGCTGTGTCTTTTTGAGAGATATGTTTGTGCCCTTTTTAAATTCTGTTTAATTTTGTCAGTTGAGTAAAAATGTAGTGCTTGTAGATCATATACGTTCTCAAATACAGAACTACTCGAAAGAAATGTTATCCAGTTCCTGACCCAATTTGGACCAGGCATAGTTTGTTGGGTTTTTATTATTATTACTATTATTTACCCAGGATAGCCTCTTTAGTTCCTATTGGTACTGCTATCAACGAGGGTCCTGCGAAGGGGGTCCTAGCGCATTTAAAGCTCCCATTTGAGCTACGAAAGTCGTGAAAGCACAGCAATCGCTCAACTAGACAACCGCCTAAGATATCAATCCTATTCTCATGCTGAACGCTAAGCAGAAAGGATAGATTCACACTTTTATAGTCTCTGGCATGACTTTGCCAGGGTTTGAACCTAAGACCTCCCGCACTGAAAGCGAACGCTCTACCACAAGGCTATCAGTCGGTTGCATGAAAAGGAAGAGAAATGGTCATATTTGAAAAAGGATATTTATAATATATAATTATGCAAAGATGATGTAGATAATAAGTTTAAGGAAGTTTTGGAGTAAATATATAATTCCATAATTGTAATAATTTTTTTTTAGAAATAAGGACGAAATCACAAAAGAAAAGTTATCTCTTGCAAAAATATTGATTTTAGCAGCACCAAGAGAAAAGTTTAAAGTATCAGAGGTAATCAGAAATCATTTGCTACCTTCTTAAATTGCAGCCTTTTAACTAGCTAGGTTCAAATCAATTTATCTAAGTGCTATACCATTTTACATGTGGATGTTGTTTGTGAAGGGTGCTATTTATGTCTGCAATGTCAGTATAATTTAAGTGAGGAAAGATCCATCCAGATTCTGACACTAATAACACAAAATAACTCATTTTTCTTAAATTTTAAAAACTGTTATTGTAAGCTAAGTTATTAACCATATCACTAAAATTTACACGAATATCATTTTTCTTCAAATTCCGAAATGGTCACAAGCAGTTTTTTTTTCCAGTTTGAGGCAATCAAGCACTTTTTAAGCAGCGGTGGAAGTGTCCTTGTCATGTCTGGTGAAGGTGGCGAACAAAATATGAAAACTAACATTAATTTTTTATTAGAAGAGTACGGAATCATGGTCAATTCTGGTAAAGATTTACTTTCTGTCACATTTTTTTATTTCCATTTTCTGTGTGTATGTAAATGATATCTTGGCGCTACTCTTATATTTATTCGCATATGTTTTAGATTCTGTAGTTCGAACAAGTTACTATAAATATTTCCATCCTAAGGAAGCATTAATTCCAAATGGAGTACTAAACAGGTATTTTAAATCTTCAATCTTGAATCTTCAATCTTGAATGACCTTTCAATAATAACAATAATAATAATTTGATAAGCATTTTATGTATTTTGTCTATACCTTTATTTTTGCCTAATGTTGTTTTTTCAAAAAAGGGCAATCAACCAAGCTGCAGGGAAAAAAGTACCAAGTGGGACAGCATCTGATACCGATGTCACGCATGCGCAGGCGTAAGTGTGATAACTTTTTTGTAATTGAAGCATAAAATTAACATTTAAAAATTTTCAAAACATCAGTAATTATTTACTTCTTGTAGTTGCGTCAGCTTCATCTATCCATATGGTGCTACGCTAGCAGTTGATAAAGGAGCATCACCTGTGTTGTCAACTGGAAGTGTTTGCTTCCCTCTTTTTCGTCCAATCTGTGCTTTCCATTACGTTAAGGTAAGTGTGCCAAGGGAAGATTTTGTGCACTTCTTTTAAGGATTTCGAGTCTTTAGGCAATGTGTAAGAAGGTCGTAAAAATCAGAAAATTTACATGAATATTTTAAAGTACGTATTTACTATGTGTGCGCAAATGCGCTTCCTTATTTCACTATTTTTCTTCAGTTTTTGCGATTTATTTATACGTTTATTTATCATGATCAATTTTTTTACGTGGAATAACCTGCAAATTAAGAGGTTACAACGCTGTCATTTGTCATTTTTCTAGCAATCAAAAGGAAAACTGTGTGTCATTGGATCGCAACATATCTTTTCCGATCAATATATCGATAAAGAAGAAAATAGTAAAGTCCAGGTATTGTAAATCGTTTTGTCTTTCAATTGTTGCATTTTATGTTTCAACTGTGGCATGTTTTTTTTTCGTGAATTGTGTCTTATGACTTGGTTCGGTTTTCTCTAGGATGTTTTAATAAAATGGTTGTCGACTGATGACATCAAATTAAATACTATCGATGCTGACGATCCTGAGGTAGAGACTTGTTTATTAAAATTTATATCAATTAATACAAATCTTTATAAATCGACTACCATAATCACTTTAGATCAACGATTATCACCAAATTCCAGATACCCTTTCATTGAGCGATCGTCTTCGTGTTTGCTTACAGGAAGGAGAAGAAGTAAGTTTTTAAATAAAGGTACTGAATTAAGTTTCATTTAGGTTCTAAAATGCCCGCGTAAACAGGAAATACTCGAAATAGACCTAACTCGCTTGTACTTTTGCAGTTTGCACTACCTCGATATGAAGATTTTTTTGCATGCAAAGTTTGATCCTGCTTCATTGTATTCCACATTTTTTTTCTATTGTTGAAAAACGACGACTGTAACATCTGCGTTTTCTTTTTAGATTCCAACCGATTTCACACAATGTTTTCACGAAGATTTATACAATCTAGATACTGGAATGCTACCAGCAACTTTACGGTAACTATTTAGTCTGTTTCATTAATTTCTGTACGTATGATTTTGCTTTAAATTACTGTTAAGCCATCATTTGTTGCACAATTTTAGGACGTTCAACGAATTAAAGGTGAAACACGAAACGTTGTCATTAATCACACCTCAATTTGAAACACCGTTACCGCCTTTAGAACCATCAGTAAGTACACATCATTGCGTTAACGTCAATAACCTTAGAAGTCATGCCAGAGACTATAAAAGTTTCAATCGGTTATTTCTACTTAGCGTTCATCATGAGAATAGGATTGATATCTTAGGCGATTGTCTAATTTAGCGATTGCTGTGCTAACACGACTTAAATACACTAGGACCCTCTTTGCAGGACTTTCGTTGATAGAAGTACCAATTAGAATTGAAATGGTTATCCTGGCTAAACACTTCTAGTAAATAAATAAGCCGACGATTATTACATTTGTTCTGCAGGTCTTCCCTCCACAGTTTCGTGAACTTCCTGGACCAGCGTTGGATCTATTTGACCTTGATGAATCCTTCTCATCTGAGCGCGCTCGAATGGCGCAACTGACAAATAAATGTAAGTACACTTTTCATAAATATATCTTTAGAATGAAAGTGCAAAGTAATGTAAATTGTTGTAATAAATTTTAGGTACAGACGAAGATCTGGAATACTACGTGAGAGAATGTGGTGATATATTAGGCGTGCTGAACAAGTTACCTGTGGAGTCACGTGATGCTAAGCATATTTTAGAACATGTATTTGCGCAGGTGGTCGAGTTTAAGAAGTTGAACCAAGTAGGATATTTGTGTTTTTTTGTTCTTTTTTTAAAATAGGAAATGTTTTATTTAATCTTGACTATTTTCTATTTTTATTTTAGGATGGAGAAGTGAATGGAGAAATGGATCATGATGTTCAATTTTGAAACATCTCTCATGACGTTTTTTCAAACAAAGATCGTACAATATTGAACAAAGCACAAGATACCACGTGTGAGCAAAAACGAAAATCTTAAGCCGTAAAAAAATTGTTTTACGCATGACAATTTGTCTGTGCACAATCTAAGCTATACAAGATCATTATGGCCATTTTAGTAGCAGTTCTAGTTTTTATTAAATCCATTTGTAGATGTATTTAAATTACGTGTAAATATTGCAAATAAATAAATAACTTCCATAAACCGGTCTTTTAACCAATACGCTTTCTTCCCGCGATAAATTTTCCAAATTATTTCCGAAATTTTTGCAGTGATTTTGAAAGGTTGGCAGACCTGCTCAACTTAGCGGTAGCTGATGAGAAATTTACGATTGCTCCATTGCTCAAATTGAGGTCGCGTCGAAATAATAAAGCAACCAATGAAGATCAGAACATTATTTTCTGGGAGTTTAACCAGGATGGGTAGCTTTGATTATTCATGAATCAATTTTACTACCCGATCAGAGAAGCTTTATAAGAAAAAAGGCCTCTGCATGTGATGAAGCCCTTGTTTCTTAGGTAATTCCTTTACCCACATAGTAGATCTCTTCCCCTACAGACAATACTTTTGGACACCCAATTAAAAAAGGTTTTCCATCAAAGGAGTGGCGAGCGTATACCCATGCTTAACGCAGTCTTTTGACAGAATATACCTTCATGTTTTTTTGCATACTTGGTTTTTTCTTTAAAAAAAAATGTAAAAGGCCATGTCCTGATTTTCAAGACAATTTTTGCTGGCGGTCAAGATCATGTACATTTTAACCTCGATAGGGCTCTTTGTCTCATATCTCATACGGGAAAGCTAGACGAACTTGCCGGCGAATTAAAAAAAAAGAGACAAAGAGAACTGGGATCGAGGTTGTTGCTATTCGCGAAAATTAACTCCCGTACAATTTTAAATTTTCTTTTTTTAAAAAAAAATTTACTCTCCGTAGTCTCAATTTTTTCTCGTACATAAAAAATTCCTTGTAAAAAAGTATCAATAATTTTTTTGCGAAATTCGCGAATATAGAAGAACCCTTCTGGATTAAAGCGCACATAAAGTGAAGTCTGGTCAGAAGCTATCACAAAGCTTTTTCTGTCCGCCTTGCTGGACTGATTCAGTTGTTTAATTGTTAATCTAATATTTTTAGAAAAGTATAATTCAGAATGTCTGCCACGGTTTGATTTTATCCCTTTATTTTATTAAGTTCACGTCCCTATAATTCATGCCTACCATTTAGGTGAGTTATGGGGAGAGAAGAAATTCAAGATAACGATATCAAAAAATTTGAAAAATACAACTTTTTAGAGAACGATAGATTTTAAAGATTGGTGTGTCTCACCTGACAGGTGAGCCGAAGTAACCAGCTTGCATCATGGAACGACTACTCCCCTAAGAAACAACGGATCTTATATATTTGCTTCCACAAAGACCTAACGGGGTAAGTGTTTCGCGGATGTCCATTGCGGCCGAAAAACAAAATCTCAAGATTCCCTCAAGACAAAACGGTATTTTTTAGACATTTGGTCAGCAAGAGCATAATCTTAAATTGTTTCTGGTTCGTTGCTGTCTATATTTTCAACCAAACTAATGTCTGTAGAAAACGTTACTTGTTAAATAAGTATAGCACAGTTGGACGTTCTCTTAAAAAGTTGTAATAACAAGAAAGGGAAAAAAGAAAATCTTTTCTGATGCTGTGTAATTTATTGACTATCAAGCCATTTGGGCCAAAACAAATCATTCAAATACTTTGCCTCTTTTTTGCACTGAAAATTCTTTTCCCACTCCTGTTCAATTGTTCGGTATAAATCCATGGCAGCAACCGAATCTTCAACAGAACAGTGAGTATCAACTTGAATTTGTCTTCCCAGGATAGCAGAGGAAAGGCGCTTAAGTGATGCTGTTTGATTTAATGGAAAACCAGCAATGTTTCTTAACATCACACTGTTAGATGTATCGCGAATTTGCTGCTTGCGGCAAGAAATTTTCAAGATCTTGAAATCAAAATGTAACGAGTGTCCGATAATAATCTTTTCTTTAATGACGGATAGTATTTGCTTCCTAGCAACTTTAAAAGGTATTGCATGCGTCATGTGTTGAGGTAATATACCGCTCCACTTCGTTCTGTAATCTGTGATAGATTTCGATGGTTTGATATATTGGTCGTACAAAACATTTCCGTAGTAATCAACAACACTGCATCGCGCTAATGCGTTACTCCTTGATTTTCCAATCCCAACCATTTCACAGTCAAGTGCAATCAAATTTTCAGGACAGACTTTAATTTCTAAAAAAAAAAAATAAACAGAAATAATGAGATAGTACATACATATAATCAAAATAAAACAAACAAACAGAATAGGTTGCTATATGGGTCCATTAGCCGAGAATCCTGTAATAAAAAGGATAATAGAAGAAGAAGTATTTATTCTACAGTAATAGCATACATAAGGTAAAAGTCAAATAAATATCAAATTTACGAAGAAAGTTAGGCTATCACTGTAAGGAGACCAGCATTATTAGCCTGTGGCTATGATAAGATGCTGGCCACCCTTAATATACAAAAACAAAAAAAAAAATAAAAAAAAACATATGCAAAACGCAGTAACAAATTAAAAGAAAAATAAATGATGACAAACTCAGCAGTGCACTAAGAAAAAGAACTGGATCAGAGAAGTTAGTTTAGGAGAGGTGAGAGAGACTAGTTGGGTTGAAGGAAAGGAGTTTTGTACAAAATTCCATGACTAAATGGACTGACTTCGAATAGAGTTCAAGTCAAAGGATTTAGTTAACACACATTGGGGGATTTATCAAACCAAGAATAGATCCACGAGTCCGGTAAGAGTGGGAAAAGTCAACTTTGTAAGTATCAAGAAGTGCATCTGGGAGTTTTCTGTGATATAAATTGTACAGAAAAATTACATTTTTTATGTGGACCAAATCAGCAAGTTTTAAAATATTAAGATTAGAGAAAAGTGGGGTAGAAGTCATTCTGCATTGCGCAAAAGAAAGTGGTTTAACTGCACAACGTTGTAAACAGTAAATACGATCAATAAAGTGATGACCAGGTTGGCCCCAAATTTCATTGCAGTAACGAAGATGGCTACCAAAAATTTGTGGAACAAGGTGTCGGAGTTTAGCTATAGCTCCATTAGCCCTCTTGAGTTTGACCGCAATCGCATTGATCTGAGATTTCCAGTTAAGAACAGAATCTAAGAGAATACCAAGGTACTTAATGCAGTTACTGGGGAAGAGTTTCTTGCAGTTGATGAATAATTTGAAGTTATAGTTTGTTGGTTTAAGCTTGTGCTTAAACAGGATATATTCAGTTTTACTTTTGTGGCGTTGAGCCATTGGAAAAGAAATTTTAGATCCATGTTGATTCTTTTAGAAAGAGATTTTAAAGACTTATCAAAACATTTTAGGTTGGCAAAGTGATGAACCATGGAAAATTTTATGGCACAATTTAAATCATTTATATAAATAAGAAAGAGAAGAAGGCCTAAAACAGATCCTTGTGGTACACCATGTCTAATAAGTTTGTACTCAGATTCAGTTCCATTATATGATACAAATTGTTGTCTGCTAGATAAATAAGAACGAAACAGATTAAGAGGAGTTCCTCTGATACCATAATAAAAAAGTTTTTTTAGGAGAATTTCGTGATCAACAGTGTCAAAGGCCTTCTGGAGATCAACAAAAACACCACAAGCAAACTGGACATTATCAAGGGCATCCATTATTTTTTGGCATATATTTTGAAGAGCTTGTGTAGTGGAGTGTTTTTGTCTGAATCCAAATTGTTGAAAGTACAAAATTCGGTGTTGTGATAAAAACTGATATACACGTTTGTAGATCAGTTTTTCAAAGATTTTGTCAATATTAGATAGTAGAGAGATTGGTCTATAATTTGTACAATCAAGTTTGGACCCTTTTTTAAAAACAGGAATAACTTTGGCAATTTTTAAATTGGATGGAAATACACCCGAAGAGAAAGAGAGATTAATCAGGAGTGATAGTTTTGGCAAATTCAGATTTCAGAAGAGATAGCACTGAACTAGGAATACTGAAGGGACCTGATGCTTTTTTGCTGTTTAATGATGCAATGCAGGAGGTTAATTCATCAGTGTTCGTTGGAGAAAGAAAAATAGATGCAGGATTTCTGTTATGAAGGAACTGGGAAAAGATTTTTGAAGAAAAAGGAATCTTGGATCGAGTAGTATCATCAATAGAAGAAAAATAATCATTAAAAGCATTGGATATTACAGAAGGATCAGTCACATTAGCATTGTCAAGGTTTAAACAATTAGGAAAGGATAGCTTGGATTGTTTAGTAGATATAATAGAATTGATACCTTTCCATACCTTATGAATATTTACAAGGTTATTGTTGAAATAGGAAGCATAAAACATTTTCCTACTCCGCCTACACAAGGATACGTGTAAGTTACGATACTGCTTATATTAATCATTAAGAGCAGATTTAATCAAAGGATCTTTAGCCTTTATAAGGGATTTATAAAGGCGATCACATTGCTGAATAGACTTAATGATACTTTAGTGATCCAAGGATTGGAATCATGCTTTTTTTGACGCCTTGTCAATAACCTTGTGGGCACATGCTGATCCAGAAGGCCATCCACCCTGTTGATGAATTTATCAAAGGAGAGATTTACATCATCAGATTCAATTTCAAGGGCCTGTTCCCAATTAGTATCAATAATTTCGAGGATAAAATTTTCATGATCAAATTTTTTCTAATCTCTGACCATGGAATTATTCTCAGGTGGGCAGATTACAGCTATATGTAATTTATAAAGATTTTTTTTAAAAAAAAAGTACAGGAAAAAGAGATATTCAGTAGAAGTGTAAAAGCGCTGGGTAAACAAATAACGTCACACTTTCTTGATCTCAGTGTGTCGTACTGGCTGCATTTTTTCAAAAAAAAAAAATATTTGAACCTTTTCTTAATATATATTTCATTTTTCTGATTATAAAACTTGTGTATGGAAAACACTACACAGTCAAGGTAAACACCTAATTAGGCAACATGGCCTAATTATGCGAGTCGTTTAGTAAGGTGATGTGAAGTAGTTCAATTAGGCAACCTGTAGCCTAACTAAGCGAACGAAAACTAATGTTGCAAATATATTAAAATCATTGGGTCTTGTACTACAATATTTATTTGAATCAAATTTGTTTACTTAGCATCAAATTTTGACCAATTATTGTCTTATTTGCATTGCGCATTGACAACTTATGGCTCAAACCTCCTGTGGCAATCTTTGTTGTTCTAAACATAATGTAGAAAAAGTCGAAAATCTTTCTTAAATTATTGCGTATTTTACTATTGTCAGCTAAATAGACGATGTGTAACCAATTAGGTTATATATTTCATTTTAACATAATTCTTAGCTAGATTTTTTTTAAGAGTGTGTAAAAAGTCTTCAAATATTTTCATGTTGTCTTAACTAGGTTATGGTCTAATTAGTCTACTATGAGTTGACTAACTAGGTGGTATGACCTAATTAGCCTACCATGGTCTTAGACATTTACCTTCACTGTACAATAGCTATTAAAAACATACCCTCTCCTCCATCATCGTCACCACATGTTGATGCCACATCAGATTCACCTTCCGAATTTAAGATTTCTTTTTTCTTTCTATTTTGTCTTACTTTCCGCATCTTATTAACAGGCCAAAGATCACACATCTAGCAGTTATACCAAATGGCTGTTGAAGAAATGCTGCTGCCATCACATTTCTCCCAAAAAGAGCGGTGTTATGAAGTCAGCCTGGTGAAATAATTTTTGAACGGCCCCGGTAAAAACAATAATAAAAAAAACACGTTCAGTTGTGAGCAAGGAAGATTTTGCAAAATAAAAAAATAAACAAGAAGCCCTGGGGGCTCTAAGAATTTCCGCGCGCTACCAAAATATTTGATGGAAAACCTGCTAATTCGTTGTGTTATTGTGCCAAACATTCGAAGGGGTTTGGTGCATTGAAGATAAAGCACACCAGTGACATTATATCTTACAACAAACGCAAACAAAACGATTCATGGTTGAAAGTCTTGCGATTGAAACGTTTATGGTCTTAAACGGCATTAGTTGACAAAAAATCAAAATTTTGATGTGACCATCATTTTCAGCATACTTTTTTTATTAACTGTGTCAATTTTTGTCGAAAATAAAGCAGTTTTAATTTTTGGATAAATTTTGGCCTGAAATGACATTTAGGTGACAAAAAATCAAACTTTTGTACCATAATCATTTTCAGCATACTTAATTTGTTAACTGTGCCAGATTTAGCCGAAAATGAAGTGGTTTTAATTTTTGGACCAATTTTGGCCTATAATGGCATTTAGGTGACAAAAATCAAAATTTTGATGTCACCATTATGTTCAGCATATACTTTTTTTGTTAACTTTGCCAATTTTTGTTGAAAATGAAGTAGTTTTAATTTTTGGACCAATTTTGGCCTAAAATGACATTTAAGGTGGCAAAAAACCAAAATTTTGATGTCACCATCATGTTCAGCATACTTTATTTGTTAACTGTGCCAAATTTTGTTCAAAATAAAGTAGTTCTAATTTTTGGACCAATTTTGGCCTAAAATGACATTTAGGTGACAAAAATCAAAATTATTATGTCACCATTATGTTCAGCATACCTTTTTTGTTAACTGTGCCAAATTTGGCGAAAACAAATACCAATTTTAGCCTGAAACGTCAATACGAGACTTCCCAGTAGTTAAGTAGCTTGGGTACGAAGTTTACATCTGTAACGGAGCAACGTGAAATCCCAGGGTCGTTTTTTTCTCAAAAAATGCTCCGAAAGAAAAAAAACGACGGTTTTAAAGAATTTTCTATGCCTTCGGGCGCGGAAATTCAATTAGAAACCCTATTTTTTCTCTTTTATCCGGTGGTTGTTCACGCACCTCCGCTCAGGACACAACAGGCACAGATCCAACTCGAGTAAAGTAATAGTATATAAGTTTAAAGAAAAACACTGGAAAGAGCCTGTCTTCACTCAGCCATTTTAATGTACAAAATAAGTTTTCATAACAGTAATAAAAGGTTTAGGTATATATACGATCAGGGTTCAGATAGTATAAAGCGGTCTCCTCTATTACAAATTGGAAATAGAAATAAAAGTTTACGATGTTTTTAAAGACAATGTTAAAAATTTAAAGATTTTGGAAGAAAACTTTCAGTTAATTTTTCACTTGGATCAGAGTATGAAGATGATAAAAAATCTATTTTTAAAAAGATGGCTAAAAAGAGCACCGTTAAGCTATCGTCCGATGGGAAGAAAATAGTTAAAAAAAATTAAAAAAATTGTATTATTATTTGGCTTTTATTTATTATAAAAAAGTTACCAAGTTAACAGTATTTTAATTATCGTGTCATGAAATTAACAGTCCTTAAGAGCCATTTTCTGTAAGAATCAGGCAATACTCAATAAGGAAAGGAAGTGAGGTTTCCAAAATTACTAGATTTTTACTTATGTTAAAGATACTATGGTTTTAGGAATTTTTTGAAAATTTTGTTCGATTTCGGTTATCGGTTAAGATTTTATGGCCCATTAAATATTTGCTATTTTTGGGCCTTTTTGGGCCATTTTTAAGGAATTTCTGGGTTCCATGTTTGAAATTATATAAATTATAAAATTAGTTAGCAGTCACTTTGATTTCATATGGATTCTGTTGTAGTCCATAAGTTCTATGGATCGTGTACCAGTTTTGCAGAATTTTTTTCACATTTAGCTAAAAATTATAGCTCAAAACCACCTCTCGGACCTTTTTTCCTAAAAATTGACCAATTTTCCCTGCTTTTGAGGCCCAAATTTGGTTACAGCTTATACAGCAATGTGGGAATCTGAATGGCATTGGGAAAAGTGCTTACTTTTGTACAAAGAAAACATTAAACTAAGCATTGAAATCGTATGTGGTTTCCATCAATGACCTTAAAAATTCCGAAAAAACAGTTTAGGTAACTAGTTCCAGTCCTTTTTTCCAGAATGGGCAACATTTTTAAACTACACAATATTTGAAAATGTTTAATCCAAGGTGAGTACTTCACAAAAAAAGAAAAAAATCCATGTGATCTAGTCATGCCAGCTAGATATCATTGCTCAAAACAACCTTAAAATTACAAAAAAATGTTACGAAAATGTCATAATTTTGGCATATAGAGCCTTACAAGAAATGCCATATCTTTATTTATAGTTGTTACTAGGAAATGTGTAGCCCCTCTTTTTTTGCAGAAAGAAAAAACCATCGTATATAAAGGTAGGATAAAGGCTATTGCTCAAAACTACCCTAAGTTTACAAATGAATTGTTACAGACAAACTCTAATTTTTCCTTCTAGAGCTTCAAAAGAAAGGTTGTATTTTTATTCATAGATGTTGACAAGAAGTGTGTAACCTAAATAGAAAGAACTTTTTGCATTTACTGATCTATACCTAGGCTATAGGCTATTGCTTGAAAGAACTTCTGCTGAGGAAATATAGGATGCTTCGAAATCAAACAATTAATAACAAGGATATAGCAGTAAAAGTTTTAGATCATAAAGCTTGGAGAACAATTAAATTACCTATTTTAGAAAAAAGTATTTTGAAGTATCTGCGAAGCCATTGCATTGTTGATAATGTGAAATCATTGCATTGGTGATAATAATAATAGAATGTCTAATAGAATGCAAATAGAATTTACAGAAAAAAGATGTGCATGTGTTTTAATGGATAGTATAATTGAATGTATGTATAATTAGAAGCTTTATGCAATTGTGATACATTATATAGAAGTTTAATAGCATCAACCCATGTTTCAGTTTGCTGCTGGCTAAGTTATTTTCTGATGAAGTATTATTTTTATTTAGCTAGACCATCATTGGTTTGTCAACATCCTGGTCACAGTAACAAAAGACCTAGAGCTGCAAGGACTGCACCAGCAAACTTGATTGCAAAACTTGAGGAAGATGGCATTCACTTACCAATTGGCTCAAAACTATGTGAATCTCATTACAAATACTGTACATGTATGTTATCATTTCTTTGTATATTAAAGTTAGTTTTGATTAGTTATTTATAATATATATATTTCAATAACTACAGTGTAACTCTTAACTTACAGCATCGTCAAACAAAACAGAAAATTCAGGAGAGGACACAGATCACTACGACATCAGTGAAAAAGAGGATCCAGAATATTCTCCAGATGTGATGATTATGGCTGAGTCAACCTGCCCAATTGATAATTCGTATGTTACGGCAATGGATGCCTTACATGGCAGCCCAATAAAATTCCAAATAAAAAGAAAATTTGTGTCAACTCTCACTACCAGTACCAAGAAAAAAATTAAACAAAAATATAAAAGATCTAAGAAACTGTTAAAGCTTAATTTCGCTGCTGCAGTTGCTCCAGGTCAGGAGGAAAATGTATTAGACTTTATTAGTTCTTCAGATTCCGATGCTGATGATGACAATATTAACCAACTCATAAAGATTTACCAAGCAAGTGACTCTAAAAGCAGGTATGACTGTAACAGTTATTAATCTTGTCAAATTAATCCACCTCTAGCTGGAAAGGAATTTGTAGGAGCTTTTTTAATAAAAACGTAATTGTATTTATATAGTAAGTTGGCTTGCTAGGTAATTTATTTTTTGTAGATTGGTCATACTCTCTTTGATTAACCATCAGAAGTACACAAAACAAGATATTATGAAGTTATTTGATTGCACTAAATACCAGGTCGATACTGCTAGAAGGTGGAAATCTTCAAGTGCTTCATTGTTATTACCAATGCATCAGGTCCACAAACGACTTAAGCTTGATAATAATAAGTGTGAACACTTCCTTGAATTGAAGGCCTTCATCAGTTGTGTCAAGAGAAGGGGATCAAGCTGCTTCGATACGATTACAACGAACCTTCCTGTGGTAAAGATCAGTGTGATCGTGAAAGTGCTGCAGCAAAGTTAGTGATGAGAAGTTATGTAGGTGCTGGAAACAATCTTTTGTCAGCGTCTGACATTCATGATGCATTGCACTATGGTTCTGGGTTAAAAGATTCAAAAGTATGTGTTATAGAGATTAACCCAGAATCTGTGAAAGTGGAAGGTCAGAAAATTAAAAATATTAGCCATTATCATTCTGTAGAATTTAAAGAGGATAAAATGACCTTTTGGAGATATTTTGATGTTGGTGAAGGTGTTGATGTTGCCTATTCTGAGATGCATGTTGCATCAGGCGCAGTTGTGAAGGTACCATTTAGTAGCACTTGCAGGGAAAGTAAAAAAAAGATGTTTTCAAAACCCCGTGCAGATAGGCAGCTCTGTAAGTTATTGTTTTGTCCAGAGTCTGGCTGTGGTGCAACATTCACAACATACAAGAACTACGAAGAGCACATGATAGTAGATAATCATCATGTCACGAAACACCATTCTTCCATGGACTTAGTGAGACAATCATATGTTGACAAAATGAAGTTGTCATCGATGACATCTTTGCCTTTATTTGGAAATGATCTAGAGATTGCAAATGTTAACATGCAATGTGCCATAACAAAAAGTCTAACTTTTGCGAGTATTGCCATTGAAGGATGGTCTTTGCCAGTTAGATCTACTTTTCGATTTACAGATTCTCAAAAGGATATTCTTTTGAAATTATTCATGGCTGGAGAAGAATCTGGACACAAGGTCAGTCCAGAAGATGCTGCCATAGAAGTAAGAAAGAAGTTGTCTGTTACTGAATATGTAACACCACAACAAGTAAAGTCGTTATTTTCAAGGTGGTCCAGGCAATATAGAGATGGAAGTTTGGAATATGTTAGTTCAGTGACTGAAGGTACTGACAACGGCTTTGATGATAAAATGCTTGCTACAGCTCAGAATCAGGTCATCCAGCAAACATCAAAAGAAGTACTTCTTAAACTTGAAAATACATATCAAGTTGATGAATGGATAGCTTTGCGCTTTGGGAATACTTGGTTTCCGGCTCAAGTTGTAGAGGTACCGTGGTTTTGATGATAAGCTAATTGCCCATTGATTAAAATCCAATGATTCACCATGATTTTTCTAATTTTTTTTTACCTTTTCTTTTTTACCTTTGCTATTGTACCTTTGATTTAATTTTAGGCAGATGATGAGGGTATTGTAGCAAGTTGTATGCATTATGCCATGGGCGATGGAAACAATGCATTTATTTTTCCAAATCCAAAAGATCAAGGGTTCTACGATCTTGATGATATTATTTGCAAAATTTCAGCACCAACTCCAAAGAATAATAGATATTTTTGGTTAACCTCTGAAGATTTCAAAAACGCTAGCACAGGATTTATTAATTAGTTTATCTTACATTATCTTATTACTTTTTTGTTGTTTCAAATTTATGTTGTTTTTTGATGGTTTACAAAATATAATATAATTTGTAAGTAAACAATTATATTGTATTGACTTGGTTATTATTGCAGTGATAACACCTGAAGCTTACTAACTGTTTTTAAGGAGTGTAAAGAAATAGCTTATAGCCTAGGTATAGATCATTGAATGCAAAAAGTTATTTCTACTTTATCTTAGGTTACACACTTTTGCTATGAATGGAGATTTCTTTTAAAGCTCTTGAAGGAAAAGTTAGAGCTTGTCTGTAACAATTCCTTTGTAAACTTAGGGTAGTTTTGAGCAATAGTCTTTATCCCACCTTTATATACGATGGTTTTTTTCTTTCTGCAAAAAAAGAGGGGCTACACATTTCCTAGTAACAACTATAAATAAAGATATGGCATTTCTTGTAAGGCTCTATATGCCAAAATTATGACATTTTCGTAACATTTTTTTGTAATTTTAAGGTTGTTTTGAGCAATGATATCTAGCTAGCATGACTATAGATCACATGGATTTTTTCCTTTTTTTGTGAAGTACTCACCTTGGATTAAACATTTTCAAATATTGTGTAGTTTGAAAATGTTGCCCATTCTGGAAAAAAGGACTGGAACTAGTTACCTAAACTGTTTTTTCGAAAGTTTGAAGGTCATTGATGGAAACCACATACGATTTCAATGCTTAGTTTAATGTTTTCTTTGTACAAAAGTAAGCACTTTACCCAATGCCATTCAGATTCCCACATTGCTGTATAAGGTGTAACCAAATTTGGGCCTCAAAAGCAGGGAAATTGGTCAATTTTTAGGAAAAAAGGTCCGAGAGGTGGTTTTGAGCTATAATTTTTAGCTAAATGTGAAAAAAATTCTGCAAAACTGGTACACGATCCATAGAACTTATGGACTACAACAGAATCCATATGAAATCAAAGTGACTGCTAACTAATTTTATAATTTATATAATTTCAAACATAGAACCCAGAAATTCCTTAAAAATGGCCCAAAAAGGCCCAAAAATAGCAAATATTTAATGGGCCATAAAATCTTAACCGATAACCGAAATCGAACAAAATTTTCAAAAAATATCTAAAACCATAGTAACTTTAACATAAGTAAAAATCTAGTCATTTTGGAAACCTTACTTCCTCTGAGTGCCTGACTGTTACAGAAAATGGCTCTTAAAACAACACTGCATTTAATTAACGGTCATTAACGCGAATTTTGAAAAACCGCGTTAATTTCATGACTCGTTAATTTCATGGAATAAGGTATTCTTAAAAGTTTTCTTTGAAAATCGTGTAGTCATTTCCTCTCAATTTAGTGCGACCAAAAATATATATATATATTTGGAGAGGGTTGCTCTAATACATAATTGGAGGATATAAATTATCTTGTTTCTAAAATTTAATGCGCACTAAAAATAAGAAAGAAATTCGACCTTAGTGGCACTATGGAAAAGTAATAACAGCATTCTTTTTATAATTTTTTTTTTGCATTATTTTTTTGTATTTCTATTGTATTATTTACTCTACAACGGGGGCTAAAATTACACAGTCTCGGAGAAAGGAGAGGGCGAAATAATTTCGTGGTTACAACCAATACGAATTCGTAGCATCAATTTTATCAAATATCTAAAACAAATACAATTATACCTCCCCTTTAAATAGGAAAATCATGGTCGCAAACATTTCCCGCCCTAACATGGGAATCCATGGTCGTAAATGTCAGCCCTCGTTTAAGAGTTCGGCTTACTTTTGCGACGAATTCAAAAGTGACACGAAGTATTTTTTACCCTCCCCTGCTGCACGCTGCCACCGCCCAATCACGCCTGATTACTAATGCTGGGTATCGTTCGATGTAGGCGGTGCACGAAATGCTCCTATTTTCAATCTTGGAAGATAATGCCCCGTGATTGATTCGGCAGCGGAAGAAAATTTGCAAGAGCTGTGTGCAAGTGTCACTGTTGATTGTCGCTATATTTCGCATAAAAATGTATATTATTTATTGTTAAATCTCTTATATATGTTGCTATAATTGAGCCTTTTTAGTTCTATTTTCTACTTACACCTTGATTTTGTTGTCAGTATACACCTCTTCACAGTTTCAGTTGTTCGATCATTTTCTGTATTAAAAAAAGAAGTAAACAGAGCAAATTTATTAAGGCTTTGACTATGGGCATTATAAATATTTCTCATTTTCTAGTGAAATAATTAGTCTCACTGCATAAAAATTTAATTCTCCAAGTTGAACATCCAACTTGCCTAGAGGTGCCAGACAAAGTATGTTTGGCCTGGAGGAGAGGGAGTCATGTAAAAACAAACAACAACAAACAAGCAATGTTTTTTTGTTTTGTCCATGTTTGCTTATGATAAAGAATTTTTCTATTTTTCTTTAAAAAATATAATTAATTTTTACTGCTATGTTCCAGAATATGATTGGTAATAAATAACTAGCCACTTGATCTTTGTAATCAAGTCTTTACGCAGTTTATAACAGAGTTTTTATGTGGCAAGGGAGTCCTTTAACACATAGGTATAAGATTGGTGTTTGTGTTTGGGATTACATACTACAAATCCTAACTTTAAACACTCCCTAAAACAGTCTTTCACATCTATATACCTGGTGGAAACATTGATTACTAGGGGTTATGATTGATAACTGGTTTATAAATCAATCCTGTAAATCATTTAAACTCTTTTATTTTATTATTTTAAACATAGATAATAGAACAAATTTATAATATATCCTTGATAAATGATAGAAAATGTTAAAGACAATCAATTCTGATATATATCACAACCAAATCTCGGTATAGGTTAGGGGAAATAGCTAAGCACGGTTTCTTTGTTACGTGGTGTTATTCGTAAAGAGTGAGCAAATGACATAAATTTTTATGATTTACGTACAGGGCACTTTGGTTACACTCATAAGCCCAAGAAATGTACACATAAAATTTGGTACTTATTACAAAAATAACACTGGTTTTGTTTATGTTCTACCCGGATAATAAACGCTCCCCTGATTAAGTACGGCAGCTTGCCCTGGTTAAGAACAGGGCAGAAAATACATAATCAGGGCAACAAAATCAGGACAGGCCGGCTTATTATTCAAAAAATATTATTTAGCACTTATAAAACGAACATAATTGGGGCAGACCGCTTTTATATCATTCGTCATCACTTCTGACAAGCAAATATAGCCCTGGTGGCAAAGTTGTTGTTGTTCTCAAATGAAACGAAATTTTGTGGCAAATACTAAATTTGGGGATTGCAAGTTTAATAACTTTTCACCAAACTTAATTCCAGCAAAAAGAATAATTTAGGTTCCGTGAAATTTAGTTACTTCAATGTATATTACGTTGAAATGTATTTACTACAAGAGTACTTTATACTAAGAAGAATTACGTTGAGACTTCTTTCTTTCGTCAGGTCTAGTTTTTAGGGGTGTTCTATCTTCCAGAGAATGTTTAATTCACAAAAGTTCAAAGAAAATGCCAATCACAGCCTGCCTGGCCAGCCATTATATCAGCGTTCATAATCCAGTCACCACGACATAACCAGTGAAAAAAAACATAATCTGGCCATGCGTACATAACCTGGCTGTCCCGGTTGTAAACAGGTCGTTTTCGCAATCTGGGCAGAACATTTACAAAAGAGAACAGCCTCGACGTTATTTGATGTTGTTCTTACAGGTAGCTTAGCTACCCTATAGCTAGATTTAGGATTAAACTAGCATTTATTACTTCGTACTCACTAAAATAGGTCAAGTTTGAATATTAAACTTTTTTTGCTATAGCTAGCTTGACTAAGTAGGAAAGGACAAGACTGAGATTTTTAGCTGGGTTAAAAGTCAAAACTTAAGAGGAAAATTACATCACAGTTATTAAAATTATATTACACATATTTCAGAACACCTACGGGAAAATTTATTATTCAATTCTTCAAGATTTTTTCATATAATACCTCAGAAATCTTTTCAAGTGAATTACTTTTACATTAACAAAAATTAAAAGTTTTTAAGATAAACTGACTTGAAACTTAGTATTATATGTTTTTAGACCAGTTTGATGAAATGAACCCAAAAATTTTTTTTGCTACTATTATAGCTTCTGAGTTCTTAATTTAGCCATCTTTGGAGACGCTGATAAACTGATTTTGACAGCATACCAATTCTGACAAGCCATGTGTACAGAAAACATTCAAAAGTGATTCTCCAGGATTCAAAATAATTCAAACAGATAAAATGTGTCTTAGGTTTAGGACCGAATACCTTATCCGGCTCAGAGAAAGTGGGAATGTGCTTCTAAAGCACAGTGTTAAATACATAATCTAAATTTTATGCTGTATAAATACAAAGTGGTTAGAAAGTTATTTTTTTGCCCACCTGGACCTGCAACACGTTTACTTGCACTAATCTCTCAGCCTGGTGCCACTCACAATTAATTTTTGAATATCTACAGGAACTTATTATGCAAAATGATTCATCAAAGTCCTGTGAATGTTGGTTTATGAAAAATGTATTATACCTTTAATGCAATAAGCGCTCCACTGGATTTGTAACACATTACACTAAATGTCCTCCGTGTGACACAGTTTACCTTTAACCTGGACAGAGACTTTTGGTCTTCCTGCTTCTAGCGAATATTACTTCTGGCTATACATTCCCAAATTTTGTTATTTCATAAAAGAAACCATGAAAATCTACAAAAATTTATTTATGAAAAATAGGGTTCTGTTTGATAAAAGAAACCTGAACATTTGCAGCAATTTACTTATGAAATATAGGTTTCTGTTTGTACCTTGCATACCTAACTAGCTGTATACTGAAGTCTTGACTGTTCACTGTTATGGCAGGTCCAAATAGCTAGCAGGTAGCTTATTTTTATTTAAAATGAAAGAATGCCTTAAAAAAATCTTTTGTGTAGCTAGGTACATAAAAATATATTTACCTCTTGTACTTTATCACTTAATTATTTAATAACAAATGTGCCCCTGGAGTGCTGGCATGGTACTTGCTATAGGTAGCTTAAAATCACAAAATAAATATTATCCAGATCTGACCATCCCTCATCATCAGACATCAGAAAGGCGTTTCTGTTTTTTACTTCTCATTGTGGGGTACCTCAAATTCTTGCAAATCCAATGAAAAAAAATTACTTAAGACTTCCTCTTCTTTCCCTTGCACCACTCTTGGCATTTCTTTGCATGTCTTCAGTTCGAAACCATGATTCCCGTAGCTTCCAACCGCGTCTTGTTCACAAGTTTCAGCGCTAGCCAATATGATAGACAACGTCGAGGAACCCTGGGTAATTTTGAAAAAAATGTGGTTCTGCCTTATGATTTTCAGATTTTTGCTGCTGATATCAGCATATTTTAGCCCTCGAGTGCCACACTTTCGTATATATAGGAGTTAATTATCTCTAAGAAATTTTCAAAAATATCTTTGTGTGTATTATACATGCAATAAAGCTAATAATAGCTGTTTTTTTTTGCTTATTAGAAATATTAAATTAAGATACTTGTGATATTTAGAGTCAAAAATGTCGAAAACAAATATTGTTTTGTTGACTTGTTGGTTGCTGCTCCTAGTTTCAGTGCATGGTATTCCATTTCTTGACAATGATAATATTTCAAGGCAACAAAATATGTTATCTTTAACTGGGGGGATCAAATTATCATGGCACATCGCAACTGATGGCTATCTTACAATGAATGTGGTCATGCCTCATCAATATACATGGTCTGTGGTAGGCTTCCATAAAATGGAGTACGAGTCATCACCTTCAGAAGATTTGGCATTTATACATCCAAGAAAGCGAAACAAAATCAAAATTTATATCAGGGTGGGTGTGAATTCACTCTTGTTTTAAATTTGCAATGCTTTTGTTTGTTTTTTAGTTTACTTTTTGGTTTACTTCATTGGAAGTAAAAATCTTAGTAAGCATAGCTTATTAAAATTTTTTACTTCCACTTTTAAATTTTTTTTTAATTTTTTTAGACATTGACTTTTAACAGTGTTGGCGACATCATAAAATCTCCAAGAAATGTTTACATCAAAAGCAATCAAAAGATATCTGTTGATCAATATGAATTAACCCTCGAAAGAGATTTGGGTGATTTACCTGTAATTATTAGTTTTCTTATAACATATATATTCAATTAAACCTGGGATTCTCATTTATTTTCGGACTTTGATCAGGGTGCTCATTCAAGGGGGATGCTTTTATGAACTCATTAAAAGAAACTTTTAAAATTTTTCACAAAATGAAGAAAAATAAAGGTTGCATTTCCTTTATTTCTCTTATTCCCACAACACACAAATTACATAAGGATAATACATTTTAATGTTTTTTATGCTCTATTGAATGAAATAAAAAACTCAAAAATTTTGAATTTCATTTTTTGCTGCAAAAACGTCACACGAGACCATACCCATCATGGAAAAATTGACATCTGGTAACGAATAACTCATTTCGATCAGAAATTACTTTTAAAAGTCTGTGCATACAAAGCCTAATATTGGCACATAGTTGCTCATACTATAGTCGTTCAAATAATTTTTTGTATTATTTTAGCTTTCTGGAGTAATCCTCAAATAAGCGCCATCCCCAAGCACCCTTTTGTCGAATAAGGACCTTTTTTATAATAGAGGAGAAGCTCAATGGAGAAAAATGTAGAAAACTACCCTTTATACAGTGTATAAAGGGTAGTTTCCACTGCTACAATATATTGTATGCAATGTTGTAAAATTAATTGTAGTAACCAGTTATAAAGAAGGTTATAAATAATTTATACATTTGTTTCGATAATGCTTATATGCACAAAAAAAGAAGGGGGTATTACATTCTCTCTTCAAATCAAACTGATTTGATTCAAAAACCTTGTGAGCTTTGAAGCTACAATATTGTATAATATACGTTGTATACATTATACAATATACATTATTGTATAATGTACGTTGTGATTACATCTGTACAATATCTTGTACAAGAATATACAATGGTGTACAATTAATTGTTTGCAATATATTGTGGTAGTGGAAATTACCCTTAATAGTCATCGCTAACCGTTTGTTACTTTTATTATGTCAAAAATAATAATTTATTATTGCATTTTTTTTATATCAGTATGGTCAACCTGTCAAGTTAATTTGGGCTTATGGTGATGAAAACGGGGCAGCCATTTTTAACGATTTCAAAAGCAAATTACACGAAGCTGTTGTGACGTTAAATGATCCAACCTCACTAAAACTGTTGCAGCCTACCACTACACCACAACCTGTTGATGTCAATTCCATTGGTATTTCGAATGAATCCGGACCAGTAAAATCAAGTCCAGAAGCAACCGAAATCCCATCAGCAACCGAAGTACCACTAGCAACTAAAATACCACTAAGCACTGAATCATCCACTCTAGCAAATGAAAGCAGTGAAGTAATGCCTGTTATCGATGAAAAATCAAATATCAAAACTATAAGTGAGTTGATCTACTTAATATCTGATTAAAATGGCTAAAAACAGGGAATATTTATAAAAAAAATATTTTTTAGGTACTGTTTTAGTGAACGGAACAACTCCTTGTCCCACTAAGAAATGCAATTGTCCAGGAGGTAAGTTTGAATGTTAGGAATTGCCTTGGAAACTTTGGCCACAGCAGTTTTGCTGCTACTTAGTTTACTTGAAGCTCCAAAGAATTTCGTGAAATTGAGCCATTTTCGTAAAACTTGAACTTGTGAAAAGCTCATATTTGCGATAATTGTCGTTTTTGTTATTTTTGCAAAAGATAATCCAATACTTCTAAGTACCTTATGAAGGGAATAAAATTTGGCACCAAATTAAATTCCTGCCAAATTATATTTTTTCTCTTGCTGCCAAATTTAATTTTTTTATTGTCCGCCAAGTTAAATAATTTAATCAGCTAAATTTTCTTCCCGCCAAAGTTTGTTTTCAGGTAACGAGCAATGAGAAAACTATAGCACATAAAACAAACTTCAACTTACGTGTGATGAATTTGACGATTAAAACTATTTTTAGTGCAATATACTGCATTAAAAATGTTTAATTTTAAAGAAAAATGGGTTATGTTCAGATTCTTCAAAAAAAATTCACATTCGTGAAAGGTTAATTAGCGAGTTTTACAAAGTTTCTTTTTCAAAACCAATAAAGAGTCTCCGAATAAAGAGTTTAAATGTGAATTCTTTATAATTTAGCTGGACATTGGTACGAAAATATCACGAATAGTTTGTACATGGCTATCATTGGCGCTTCAGCACTTTTCACTGGAATGTTGACACTTTGTGTTGCGTGTTGTTGCGCAAGGAAAACTTCAAGGCTTCCTAAAGTGAGGAAACACAAAGTGGCGTTTTATAAAGTGTAAGTAGCATGGACTAAACAGGTTGTGTTGAAAATTGACCCTGTATATACACATTTTTGTATTGAACTACTGTTAAAGAAATATTACTGTATTTATATACTCCTGTATTTATTTTCAGGGATGATTTCGATTCGGATGCCGAAGAGGAAATCGAATTTCTCAGAGAAGAGAAAGCGAAGGCTTCGAGTTAAAACGAATAATCGATGCATGAAATGTAATGTGTTGTTTCGGATAACTTTAATATTTTCTATATTTATTTCTTGTCATGTGCACCAACTGAAAAAACCAAAGTGTTTTTTTGCAGGAATCTTATCTAGGCAAAAAATTCTGGAAGTTAAATAAGCGAGCCTAAAATCAGTTTATTTGCTGTTTAAATTTTCCAGTATAATTTTATTTATCAAAAGTTGTAAATATTTGTGTTGTAACTAATTGCATAAATTTATGTTTCGCATAGAATTTTTTTTATTTTAAGTGAGAGTGACCACGAATTTTTCTCTCTTGTGTATTTTTCTACCTGCGGCTGCATTTTTTTGTTACAATTTATTTATGTCAGTTTTTTCTTCATAAATTTTGGATGCGGTGTTTTTTATAATAATAAAACGGTTTAATTTATTTCTTTTGTTTCTGGTTTCTTTACAGCCAAATCCCTAGGCATCATAAGACAAGCTATGTCCCCTAATAATTAAGGTTAATCCTCTTTAGCTGTCGGATTGTTAGAAAGATTCAGAGGATCCTTTGATGTAATAAAA
Organism: Hydractinia symbiolongicarpus; assembly: GCF_029227915.1. Taxonomy (NCBI): domain Eukaryota; kingdom Metazoa; phylum Cnidaria; class Hydrozoa; order Anthoathecata; family Hydractiniidae; genus Hydractinia; species Hydractinia symbiolongicarpus. The sequence continues at coordinate 11,375,622 of NC_079882.1, read as the reverse complement.
TATGGGTTACGGGTATGAAAATTTTACATTTACTGCCGCATGTCGTGTCTTTAACTTGATTTTGAAAATTTCTTATTTTGTTCAAATATAATAAGGTATCTTTCAAGGCAATGGGAATTTTTTTACACAATTGGGCTAACCAAGTTGTACCTAAAAACTTGAATTTAAAAAAATGACGCAACTGAAACAAGAATTCTTTAGCTTTTAGCGTTATTACTGAAGCTATTGCAGTGAATTTTCGAATACTTTAGCTGTCGGAGCTGTAAGAGCCGTTATTAGGGATGAAACTTAATTTTTTACAGACATGAGTCAAATCTGTACGTTTTGTCATGGTAAAAATGATTTTTGCACGGAAAGCAAAAGGCAAAAGCAACCAACAATGCTCCCAGAAAAATGTAATTTTGACATAAATAGAATTCCTGAGAGTGTACAGTTGCACACGTTTTCATTTCTGGCAGTCAGAGATCTGCTTTCCCTGAGGTGCGTGAGCAAGCTCTGGAAACGAATTGCGGAAGATAAACAACTATGGAGGACCGTTAACCTATCGTGTAAAAGAATAAAAGAAAATAATTTATTATTTCGTTTGCCCGAAAGGATTAGTCAGCATGTAAGAGTTGTCAATCTCATGTGGAGTTACATGACGATCCCTTCCTTTAAATGTATTAAAATTATTTTCAAAAACATGGAGATCTTGCTGTTGCAGTATTGTAAGTTTTCCATTCCAGTTCGCGAAAGAAATGTTCTCCGACTGACCAACTGTATTGATTTGCCGTCAAACTTAAAAATTTTAGATTTACGTAATGTTCAAGGTAGTTGGTTTGAAGATACAGGGACACTAGTATCGTTACCGAAGATAGAAGCTATGGCGTTTTCGCAAACACTACCCAGTGATTGGTTGTCACGACTGTCTACAACCTGGTTACTACATCTAAAAGTCCTGCACGTGCAAAATAACCCTGCTTTGACTGATTCATTTTTAAAGGGAATAATCAAAAACACACCCAGATTGGAATCCCTTAGCGTGCGAGGATGCATATACGTTAAAGGAAATTTTTTAAGCACGATTGAAGATCTTTTGAATTTAAACACCCTCGACATAAGCGGTACACGGATTGCCGGAGAGCATATCACAGCAGTTGAGTGGGAGAAAATCAAAATAACAGACTTAAACATATCATTCTGTTGTAAACTCTTGGAAGCCGATATGCGTTATCTCCTGACAAAGTTAAGGTACTTGCGGCAACTTCGAGTTTGCTTTGTTGGGTGGGGAAGATCTTTGACGGACAAAGTTATCAATCAAATCTCGCAGCAATCAAAACTTTCGCTTGTGACAATAGACATTCAGAGCACTTTCGCCATGTCAACTAAAGCATTAGCCAAACTTTGTAGACACTCTCCAAACCTTCAATACCTTCGGATTGGAACAATTGTGAAAACTGAGGAAGAACTGGTAATGCTTTTCAATGATCTTCCGAAAATTAAAAGTCTAAGTTTACAGCTTAGCGAATGTTCCTTCAAAGCACCTGTTTTATTTAACGCCCTTTCTCAGAAATGTTTACATCTGCAATCTTTATTCGTATACAACATTTATTACGAGAAATGTTTACACGAAACCTTAAGATTGTCGTTAGTAGCAATGTTTACATCGTGTCAAAGTTTACGCAACGTTTTTACAGGTGGTTATTTACACAAACAGAAACAACTAGACACCATTATAAAGGAGGTGGCAGGCACATTTAATATTAAAGTGAATTCTAATGGACCTGCATATATCATACCACAAGCTGACGTATGTTTTGACAAGTATTTATGCTCAAAATTAAAGAAGAGAGGTTACAGCGCGAATTTTTCGAAACAAACAGCACAGAACGGCGTTAATTGCCAAGCGTTTTATAAAACAGACCTTAAAAGATTAGATGATCATCATTTCTCATTATTGCGAACATAAAAATCTGTTTTTATTCACGAAACAGAAAATATTGAATTGTGGAAAGAGCAGACGTGGCTGGTTTGACATTCGAGAAAACAATGTTAACAAAATTATTCTTTAGAAACAAAAATAAATGAATATTTCTCATGTCCATATAAATTATAATGTCCTTATACTAATGTGTCTTTATTATTTCTACGTTCCCCATTACAAAGCAACTGCGGAAACATCCGAGCTGACGATAACTTGATTAAAGAATCCATTTTGAAGTATCAATGGGAATCAATTATCTGCAACTAAACATTTACTACCCAATCAATACCATGACATTTGCTTGCGTCACATTTTAAAATGCACGTTTACGTGGCATCACGAACAGCGATAAATTCACTCAACCTGATAAAAATAGTAGTTAAAATAATACATGACTAATCAAAACATACCATGCTAATATCATTAATCTATGCACGTACAACCCAAGACTCAAAGCATTAATTTTCTCATTTGTCATTGGTTAAAATTTATTCCCACCTAACGTGGGTTTCCTCGGCCATGCCTTAGACCTACTCTTGATAACTTAATTAAAAGAGGGGGGGGGGAGTCATACCAAAGTTCGGGAAATTTTACCACGTAATTCGATTTATCAGGATATCCCTCTTATATTATTATTATTATTATTATTATTAAGCAGAATAAGCGAAGGGTATTGTGTTAAATGGAAAGTCTAATAACATAATCTGAACAAAAAACTACCCAACCCCCGGCTATTATTTACCTGCCCTATTATAGACCTAAGAAGAAAAATTCACCCACTTCATTTTTCCCACCCATCGATGTTGTTTGATGCTTTAATTAGTAGCATTTGCTTTTTTCTTCAATTTCGTGTAAAGATCAGGCTTGAATACTAACCTTGTTGTTTGAAGCGCTTGCGACAGACCCTCTGAATTTTCACGGTATCGAAGATTTGGTTTACTGACATCGAGATTTCCATCAGGAAATTCTAACGGAATTAAAAATGTGAAAAGAGCGCATGTAGACATTGATTAATACAGAATACGCTGAAAGAAAAATTACCGTGTTTGTAAAAACAGCTTGAACCAAAACGGCATTCACCTCGCCCCTGATCAAAATTTCGACAAGATTTCGTACTAAAAAGAAGACGTTACGTCAAGTCTCTCCTATCACATAAAGTTCTCCCATTGGATTTTTTTTTACCTAAGATAGTTCTTATAGTTGTCAATGATGGTTTTCTTTTCTTCAGCATCGCTTATCCAGAACTCACTCTAAATTAAAGCAATTCTTATAAGCAACACACAACTTTAAAAGAAAAACCCCGACAGGCCACGTGGTAGATTGTTCGCTTCTAGTGCGGAAGATCTTGGGTTCAATCCCCAGCCGAGTCATGCGTATGATAAAAGAAAGATAAAATAAGAATACGCAATTAGAGTGACCTACTGGAGTGACAAACCACGACGAAACCCGACAAATTGGACATGATCTGTGAAAAAATTAAATATTAGATACGGATGATTTCAACAAAAAGAAGAATTAACTTTTCACACAAAACAACATTACCTGACGACAGTTTTATCCTGATGTGAAGACGATCTCCAGTTTCGAATACAACTTAAACAAAATGCGTGATCACAATTCTCTACAAAACAGAAACTCCGAAGTGAACAAAACTTTTAACACGAATAAGACACGACAATAAGATGTTTATTACCTAGCAAACCAAACATCCTCTCCGTCATGTCGGATTTTTCTTTCACGACATCCAAACAAATGGAACATACCACGCCGTCGCTTCTAAAAACAAAAAATAAAAACCGTCTTCAACACATGCACTCACACAACATTTCCTTAAATACCAAAAAAAATGCTGAAAACAACCACATCAATTTTTATGAATTGAACCCAATTATTGTCTACCAGAATGTCAATTCTATCAAATTCCAATTTACCAATTTCCCCCTATTTTTAATTTTCTTTGAGCCACTGATACCTATTCGGATGCATAATTGTCAACTGTTTGAGATTTTCGAGAACATTGTGAAGCGCGTGGTATATCGTCATTAACAAAGGTATGCAAAATGTTCGAAAATTTATACCGGCGAAAAATATAAAAAAATAAGAAAAAAGATAAAGCAGGTAACAGGGGGGGGGGGGGGAATTAGATGTTTTCTCTCACAAATAATATCTTTATTTTCTATCATTCAAGCCAATTTTAATTAGAATTTAGCAGTTTTAGCATGTTACCTTCGATGTCTTTAATTGAAAAATAAAATTTCTGGATTGTTAAGGTTACGGCGAGGATAAATTTTACGCATGAAAAAAAAAATAAAAAATTGACAAATATCATTTTGGTGCCGAATGTTGTCCCGCGCGAAATTTCAGGTGCTAATATGTAGTACGTTTTATTTAGAAGATTATTAAAGCAAGCATTCGAAATCTCGGGTCATTTTGTCTGCTTAACTTTTGTTAGTTAAAAGTTAATCTCGCCAAAAATGTAGTTAATGTATTTGTTGCGTGGTATTTTCAACCCTTATGAATTCGAATGAACGTTTTCCCGTAAGAGGTTACGTCATAGACATAAATTAACATAATCAAATAAACATAGAAAAGATTGATATATTCTCACCTCTGCGCAGCGAAAGCACGTTTCATCTCATCCTCATGATGAGCCAGACACTTACTTCGATGATCTACGAGAAATGATATTAAATTAAACCTGCATTTAACAGTAAGCACTAACATACGCAACCGTCTTATTTCAAAACCTGATCGTTGTTTCTCATCGTTTGGATGAAGACATTGTAAGTCGCAGATATCGCATCTATCACCATGTTGATATTCGCAACTGAAAAAAGAGAAAAAATTGTTACTCTGTTGGCACTTAAAACTAAAAAAATAGCTGTCGCAATGTTGGCAGTCACAACTAAATTAAAAAAAGATGATGTTGGCATACACAATTAAAAAAAAAGGCCACGATGTAATACTATGTTGGCACTGACAACTAAAAAAATTCACCAACACTAATTAACACTAAAAAAGAAACTTGGAGGTAGCAACAAACATGGGAACATATTCACATAAGAAAATGTATAACCTTTCTCCATATGGACACTCACGTACAGCTGCAAAAGGACAAAGCTAAAAAACAAATAAAAATGTTGGCATGGCAACCACACACGGTTGAAAAGTTAGAAAAGTAGAAACACAAGCCTACCAAATCACTACTATCACCTTCGTAAGTAAAACTACAATCTTCTTCTTGTACACTCGAGTCGTAAAAATCGTCCAAGTTTAAAGAAGCGATCGTCGAATAAGGCATTTCAGTTGATACTGTCTTGTGGGGGGAAAGCTAGAAAAAAGTTAAATTCATTAAGTAATAAAACATCAACAAAAATAAAAACACAGATACGCTGAAAGCTCTGAATTGAGCGAAGTTTGACAAACAGCTGCTTATCATAACTTTGAATTTATTCGAGATTTTACTTGATGGTTGATGATCGATCACACACTTAATGTCTTACTTGCAGATATCAATGAAATATGTCGTAAAAAGATGCCACAAACCTCTTTCGGTTCTTCTTCTTCTTCTGTTGATGCATGATACTTTTTACCCTTATTTAAAGAAAACAAATTCTAGCGATATTCTTACTCACAACAATGATTAAAAAAAATTCCAAAAGTTGTTTTGATATGTGATTTTTATATATCAAAGTAACTACGAAGCAAGTCTTTGAAAGAATCAAAATATAATTTTTTTATAATAAATCATATCTTTAAAGTGCAGAAATCTTGTAAAATTTGAATTTTTTAGTTGCTACCAAAATTTTACCCTCAGCAATTATTAAAGCTGAATGTAAAATGAAGATGCTTATCAAAAACCGTGTAACTTACAACTAGGGTTCACAATAAAAAAATTAAACACCTACAGGAATAAACTCGGCCGCTTGTATCCAATTTTGATTAAATTCCTTCGCAGTAATTTTCTTTTTCAATACGCACAAATTTCCCGTTTTCTCAATCTAGAAGCAAAAAAAAAAAATGAATTATATTAATCTGATCTCACATATACAGTAAGCTAGATAGCAAGCGAATCATTATTTTACCTGACTTGATAAAGTAGTTGGTTTCAAAACTTTTTGTTTCTGTTTCACATGGTCATAACGGCATGTGGCACCATACGTGCATGTTCCAGCAAGATAGAACTTGCATACCTACATATGGAAACAATACAAATCCAGTGAAAACGGGCGAAAAAACACAATACAAATCCAGTAACACAATACAAATCCAGTGAAAACGGGCGAGAAAACACAATACAGATCCAGTAAAAACGGACGAGAAAACACAATACAGATCCAGTGAAAACGGGCGAGAAAACACATGTATCAGTGAATAAAGGGCATGACACCTACATTATCTTTCTTCGCATTTAAGTCATGCGCATAGATGCAAGATTTTCCTTTCGAACATGCTCCATATACAAAATATCTAAAAAACAAAATGTCATTTTTTAAATTAAAGCAATTTTATTTGGCGCCTGAACATCATAATTTTTTATGTAAAACACATTTTTTAAAGTGTATTCAACTTACTTGCATTGTGAAGTATTTTTTTCCATATAGTTTTATATTTTTATGTTTCCTAAAGATAAGCTTATAAACTGTCCACAATCATGTATAAACATTATTAAAAAATCTATAATTTCTCTATCGTTTTATGAGCGCTCCCGCCAATGTTGATTGACAGCTTGAACTGTATTTTGCCGAACCATGCCGAAATCTGTTGATACATGAAATACGTAAATCATAATTGTGATTTTTATATAATTGGAAAGCCAGTAATTCATAGCATATTTATTTTAAATAAAAAATATAAATTTTTAACAGGAAAAAGACGAAAAAAAGGGAAAATATAAAATAATGTTTTTTCAGTTTTTTTCAATAGAGTTTAATTTTTAGGTTCAAATCTTAAACCTAGTATCTCAAAAACAATCTTTACTTGGTACACTTCTACGTTTTAGGCTAAAAAAAACAACTATTTATGAATACGAAGGCAAAACATACTCGAAGCTCTCAAAAAGTGTCTGTTTTTCTTAAAAAAAAATTGTCAAGATTTCATCACAGGATGAAGATAAAAACGTGCAACGATATAAATTCGGAACTAGACGTTAAAATGTAAAACCGAGACACCATTTTAGTAGAAAGTGGTGTAGATTTGAAAGCGCTATATGTTTTATCCCTCTACACTTAACTATTTGAAGTTGTAGCCTGGATATATTACTATCGATAGGAGCCATATTTATGCAAATACGTTCTACTTCTTATTATACAAAATTTCATTGTTTAATTGAACTTTTCAATCTTCTTTAAAAATAAATCTTCCACAGGATAAAAATAATACAAAACAACAAAGAAAGAAAGAAAGAAAGACAACAATATATATATATCATTCCTATCTTTTTACTTGAAAATGATTACACATGTTTCATAAGTCAGTCAATTTAATCTCAAAAACAAGAAACTTTTTGTTTTGCATTAAAAAAACCTAAGATTGAGATCGTGAAAATAAAAACTAACTTTAAATAAATTACAAATACTCAGAGAGGGACATACAAAGAGGTGTGATTATTTTTACAACGGTAGCTTGTACTTGACGTATGGTACTTCCACATCCTCGCCATCTTTATCGTCGCAACACAATTCTAATACCAGTGTTCGAACATGCGGTTTAATTTTTTTCTTAGAAACCTTTTCTACGGTTTGCGAAATCCTGAACAGAAAAAAACAGAAAGGATACAGATATTTTTACTCCGGGGGATAATTACTAGGATTGACATAGCAATGATATACCCATTGGCTTTATTTTTACACGTGCAAAACTAAAGTCAATACGTAAAATTAAAGACGTTTTATAACACGTTGCAGCAGAGGGACACAATGTGTCTTTCTCTAAATTCGAAAGCGGCCCAAAAACTTAGAAATGGAGTTGAATGTTTACAGGAGCTTAAGTACCGGTCAATAAGAAACACTCACGGAGCGCCTAGTCTTTCAGTTCTTTTAGCAGCATTCATGAAGAAGGAGTAGATCATTGAAACACCTTGTGATATCATGGTAATCTCAAGACCAAGATTCTACAAGAAACAGTATCAAATGTCACCAACAACGTTTTTATTTACGATTTTTAAACATGAATAAGGTTAAATTTTCACCTTAAAGTGATCCATTAATTGCTGCAATGTCATTTCTGAACCATCCTCCATCTTTCCATCGACAGTAAAGCTATCCCAGAGAGTGAATTCAGTGTCGTTGTACTAAAAAAATATTCTTAAATTCAATCTATCTTAATTGATCAGAAAATCAAAAAGTTAAGAAAGGAGAGGGTTACAAGTGTGATTTCGTAGCACAAAATGATATAAAGATGTACGATCCTGGTCAAAATATATAAGGAGAAGATTCGTCGCCACAGAACATATTAGGTTATTCGGTTAAATTCTAAAATCTTAAAACTTGTGAATTTTTGCTGGCATCAACATGACCATTTTTCCCGAATTCTGGTTCCTTTGTTGACACTGGCATGGAATAATTCGTTGCGAAGGCATGCTAATGCGAATGGAGATTTTTTAAACGCTATCCACTTGGCTTACGCATGTGCAAAAATAGCGATTCTGCAGCCGATGCGTTTGTCCATCTTTGAAAATGACGACAAAAAAACTGTCTTTCTCCTAACATTTTGCACAAGGTTTGTATATTGTTACAGGGATAAAAAAAAACACGCCAATTATAAACACGATACCTTCATTTTTGGAGCTGCAATAGGTTCAGAAAATCCAAAGAAAGGTAATGCTAAATTAATAAATCCATTTTTGTAAGATTCGATTTTCTTGTTGTTGTTGAATATCTTATAAAGTTCCAAGCAAACCAATCCAGTAACTAGAGAAGTTGTTGTTGCGATAGCTGGAATGATTTTACCAGCAATGAGTTTACTCTTGTGTCTATCTGCTGGTTGGATCTGGTAGTTGGTCGCTCTCAAATTCGAACACGCGACAATGAAGTCCATATGAAAGTTACTATCGTCATCCTGCAAGCACGAAAGAAATACTTAAGGCAGATAACGAACAAAACACAACAATTGATGGCTTTTATTATACACACCTTCTCAAAATCAGCAGGGTTGAGTTTTAAACCTTTCAAATTTTCAGGACTTGGTAAATTTTTTTTAATATTTTCAACTTTAATATCATCTAAAAAAGAAAACATATTAAAAATGATAACAAAGAAGTAAGACCTAAACTAGAAATCGTAAAGGGACTGATAATACATACCAACATCATTGGCACTGTTTTGAGCCTCTTGGTCAGTAACGGAAATTTTAACACCTATAAAGTGTAAAAGATGTATTACCATCTGAATAGTATGAACAGATACTAATAGGTAAGTCCTGTGCTAATTAAAAATATATTATTACTATCATTGTACTTACCTCACAAATTTCCAAATCATTCATCCGGAAATACTTACACCTTATATAAAACGTGGAGTTTATCAAAATATTTGAAATTAAAAAAAAAAACAATTTTTATCACCTGACTTTGGTACAAATTCTGGAACGGTAATTTCTTTCAAGGCTTTTAAAATTAAAGAGCGATCGGTGGATCCTGGAAAGCAAAACAACAAATTAGAAAACTGCATCAGATAAAGAAAACTGTGTTCGAAATACAAGTAACTAAACATTACCATTCAATCCATAATTGAAAGCATGTAAGTTTGCACCAGCCACAACAAAGTCTAAATGCATATCTATGGATGGGTCGAATTTGATTGGAGTTGGGCACCGTTTTGGACCAGACCAAAAAGGAGCACCAGATGAGGTAACCTGCAATAACAAAAGGTAGGTTTGGTAGGTTTTACAGCTATTTAAGTGCAGTATAGTAATAACTTTATCGCTAGTGCAAAACAAAAAGCGATATGCTTATAGTTATACCTGGTCAGGAGGAAAGTTGTACAATAACTGAGCTATTTGGTTGTAAAAATATTCTTGGAAGAGAAGTCTAGCAAATTTAATACAATCTTCAAATTTAGTTGGTTTATTTTGGATTGCTTTGTGCACGGTCTCAAGTGTTTCCAGCTAAGAAAACAAACAAGAAAGCCATTAACACAATTCAAGTGAAGCAAGTGAAATATATTTTTAACACACCATTGAATACATTGGAGTACTACAATCAACTTGTTTTAATACAATAGCATTGTTAGAAGAATATGGTGTTTTTTTCCTAGTACAGAATTACATAAATCTCAGTTTTCGTAACTTTATAAAGACATACCAACTGCATCCCTTGAAGCTTAGAAGTTCTTTCCATGAATTTAGGATCTCTATAAAAATATAAAATAATAGTTTTTTCAAAGGAAGAGAATCACTGACTCTCCATAGTGGCATTGTGTTATTTTCCAAGACTTTATTTACTTATTAAAACGAAATGTTCTTCCATCGGTCCTGCTTTAATATGTCCCCTATTATCCATAAAAAAAAAACAACAACAACACTTTTTCCACACCTTAAGGGTGCTTTTCTGTACAACAAGTACTACAAAAAAACTCACGTTATGTATTGATTGACAGTTTCAGCGGATTGTGTAAACAGCCCTTCGAACGAGTCTCTAGCCCACTAATAAAAAAATTGTGGTGTAATATGATTTCACGGTTAATTATAAATAAGCCTGCCCTAAAAGGCTGAAAGCCAGCACCTTAATAATATATATTTTATTTGAACGAAAATGTAATCTTTGCACGACAAAAAACAATAAAATGGATAATGTCATTGTTACTTACTTGCAGTGTATGTTCAATAGCATTTGGAAAATTTTTAAGTGTACAAATTGGAATAGATTTTTCTGGAGGGTCTTGGGATGAGCTATATGACTCAGTCACATCAGGCAACACAACCTAAGAATTAAAAAAAAAAAACACTTATAAGTCTCTCGAATTGTATCATAATATACAAAATTACATGTGCACAACTCTACCTGGACATTTCCCTTTGTGCCAAGAGTTCCAGATTCCATGAGAGGTTTTTTGTAATATACACATCTACGGTCCATATATAAGCCTAAATTAAGTAATTCGATACAAGTATAATATGTATAATTCTATTGTCAGGCAGAAGAAAATAAACCCTTAACTGGTGTTACTTACGTGCATCAATGTTATCAAGAGCATTGCAGACACCATCCAGTGATTCAAAGAAGTCATCATTATATATTTCTGTTGCTTCGTTAAAGAAAACAAATACAAGCTTTACTTAAAGCCGATACTTACAAAAGAATGAATTCTATTAAATACATTCCATTAAAGAAAGAAACCTTAGCTAACACTAAGATGTTTTTTTTAGAAGGCCACATCAAACGTCAATGTGTTCAGGTTTGAAAGACTTCCCGGGTGTCTAAAACATCAAAAAAGAAAAACAACCGTTAGATTTTTGACGTCTTATCGAAACTAATTTATTCACAAAAACTTATGTGCTGGAATTTGCAAAGCTTTCTTCCCGCAAATGTTTCTTCAGTAAAAGTTTCTTGTATCACTTGATATAAGAAAGGATACTTTCAGTTTCAGGACCGACACGGTTTTGATGAGGTATAATGTTCATGTCCATGTTCATTTCTTTAACAGCGTTGGCAGCAGTTTGGGATTTCATTTTCTGTGCAGAAAATTAAATAAATATAAATTTGAACAGGATTTTGCTTAAACATCAGGAGCAAATTTAATTTGTTTATACGATTGTTACCTGAACATCATGTGGCCTAAATAAAAACTGACGATTCAAGTTTGATTTCTCAATCAGATCCATATCGGTAACAACAACTTTGCCTTCTGAACTGCATCCAATGCCCATCATTGCAAAATTTTTAAGCATTTCACATCCAATAGCACCTGAACCAACCTGAGGTGATTGTAAAAGTAAAATTTACATGTAGATTAAACTAGCTGAAAAAAATATTGTCAGAAGATTTAAAATTGACAACAAAAACTAAACCTACAATAAAATACTTCTTCGACACTATTCTCTTTTGAAATTCTTGTCCAAAAACTGCAATTTGTGCATCATAACGAGAATTAACAGGTTGGAAATTACTTTCTGGTAAATCGTTTTCTTCCTCGGAAAGACATTCTATGCTATCAAAATACATCCACTGCATCACTGGCATAAATTTCCCAGAACAAGCCTACAAAAATAAGTAGTAGAAATATTTAACAAATAGATAAAACAAATTTTATTATCTCAGAGTTAAGTTTGAATACCTTCATCACTTCCTGAGCTGCCATACTACCCATAACAGCTTGCATAGGACAAAGATCTCCAGTCGCTTCTGAAGCAAGTTCCGATAGCAATTTTTCATTCAGTTCATCAACCTGTCATACAATGAGACTGTAGTAACAGAATAATTAAAAATCTATGACTAATATGATTGGTATTATATCTGAAAAATTAATTACTAAATTAATTCTTCTTGGTGTTTAATTTAACAAGTTATTAATAATATACCTTTGTTTCTATTTTTTCATTTATTTCCTTTGTGATTAACAAGAATTTTTCGATATCACCCTAAGAATAACATCATAGAATAAATGACATATACAAGCCAATGTGAAAAAGCAAAAAGCAAACATTTGTGTATTGCTAACATATTGTCTGGTAGTGAGAGGTTTCAATCCACAATCTCAAGAACTGGGAGCTGCAAATAAACCCCCTACATTATGTACAAAGCAGCACAAAGTATCTACCCTTTAATTCTATTACACTGATTATACTCGCACGCCATAAAGAGGTGGACTACTCTCATTAAAGAATGTGGCATGACAACCTTCATCTACAGAAAATTAGCAGTTTGGGAGTTACCTTATTCTTTGGGCGTGGTAACAATCCAGTAACTTTTTTAAATTCATGTAGTGCCTAAAAATAATTTTTTACCGAAAATAAAAAATTGAAGAAGAAGAGTCATAAATGTGGAGATGAATTCTTAGGGCTAAAAAACCACTATAATACATTGCATGTTTATATTTATGGACAAGGTGGATACGCAATAGTATTTCAGGTTTTCTGTATTTTTCAAGAAGTTAACAAGCTAATAAAACGCAAGCAAACAAAAAATAATTCTCCTGTAGTTCTCAATTTTTTTATTTTTTTTTCATTTTGTTTCAAGACTTTTCCAGGAATATACTGGTAATACATATTTGTACTTAACACATTTCAACAGCAATTAAATGATTATAAATACCTGGAATCCGAGATGTAGTTGAGATGGGTGATCAAATTTTGCAAAGTCAGTGAACAAAAACTCAGGTTGTTTTATTGACTCACGAAGTGATTTCTATAGCAAATAAAAAATAAAAACCACTACTGATACCTACATTTACACATATCTTTTTACAACTTGGCACTTCTGTGCAAAAAAAAAACATCACAGCAATGCTCAAAATAAACGCTTGGGGCATTTTTTACATTTTAGAGGGGCATCTAAGTATTCAAGGGAGCCATTTAAGGAGCAATTATATTAGTGCAGCGTTGACCATATCTTCTTTTCATATTTTACTTGGGTGTTTAAAAAGATACTTATGGGTGGAACTCAACATGTGCATTATGTTTCAAATAAAGACCCTCTGAAGGGAAGGGGCGTTTATTAAAAGTTTATTTTATTATTAAAAGAAAAAGGGCGTTGACAGGCAGCTAAAAGAAGGGTGTTTAATTAAAGATTGTTTTTTTTCCAAATCAGAAATTAAAAAAAAAAAAAACTTACAAAGTGAATTGTTTTTGGAACTTTAACTTGTGACACAACACCACCTCGAACGTAATCCGAAAATGTTGATGTGTCTCCAATACTAAATGTGTATGGTCCTAAAACTTTTATTTTTCTTGGTTCACATCCATTTAATTCTACCATTCCTTGTACTTCACTAAAGGTGACATAGTCTCCATCCTCCATTCCATGTCTTGTTTCATCCAGGCATGTGACAACACCCTCTACATCTTTTGTAACTGATGCAATCATGTTACTAATGCATTGTTCTCCATTAACATCAGATACAACAAAATCATCACCGAAATCGCAGAAAAGTTGACTGAAAAATTTAAACAGGCTTCAAACTTTACTTTCAGCACTAGCACGTCTAACTATAACAAAATCTACAAGTGACATTCATATTCAGAATCTACCTAAAAAAATCTAACTAAATCTGATCTTAAAAAAACCTGAATTTTAATGGTGAATTTATGTGTATATGTAACTGACACAAAAGAGGCCTAAGCTGGAGGGTATAATATTCAACTTTCTTTCTAATTTCTTTCACATAAGATTGTAATTACTTTTGCTGATTTTTACAGTTTGTTAAAATACAAAATATGCAGTTTTGATAAGAAAGCAACTTACCCAAAAAGACCTCGAGTGTCGACAATGATTAATTTTAAACCATTTTTATGTGTGAAATCACTAACTCTAAGCTGTTCTTCAAGAGAAGAGTTAGTTAAAACAATAGCTTGATATCTTAACAGGCAATCTTCAGTTAATTCACCCTTGTGGATTGATACAGGAACGTAACTGTTTAGTTCGGACAGTTTGCTGATAGCAACTTCAGCACGGTTTTTGCCAACATCTTTTTCAGTCACATAAAACTAAGTAAACACATTGGTTAAGATGCTTAAATGTAAAGCAAAGGTTATGCAACAGATCCAGAAAAAAAAATATTAAGGTTAGTAAATGCACCTGTGAGGAAATGTCTTCAATGTAACACTTCTCTTGATCATGGAGAGTAACAGATTTTACTCCTGCCAATATAACATTTTTTGCTAAAACAGACAATTAAATAACACATTGCAAACTGATGTTTTTTTCTGAAGAAAATTTAACAACAACAAAAATTATATATAAACACAAAAATTACCTATTTCAACTCCAAGTCCTTTCATGCCAGATATAAGAACATTTGATACACCCATTTTCTTCATAGCTTCATGACCAAGTACATACCTACAAAATAGTAGTCAGGATTCCAGGCATTTTTTTGAGGTAAACTAATGAAAACTTTTATAATCAATATTGTTTTTACAATTATTGCATGTTGATGAAATTATTCCCTCGATAATAACAATTTTTTTGACATTGGAGAATAACAACCTAATTTCATGTGCAAAATGTAGGCTCATATATAATATACTATTTCAACATAATTTTTATTTATTTTTTCAGATGTCCAAACACAGCATTCTTCTGTCAAAGATATTTGTACTATGACAGTGTGATTTTACTGGTTTCATTTCAGCCAGTTCTTGCACTACATTTTCTTTTTTTATCAAAATGTTTCTATTTTTTACTCTTTTTTTTCTACCCATAATTAGATAAGAAATATTAAAATGCAAAATACGCCAAGCATCTTAAAACAAGATGTTAGATGTATACATACAACTGCCTCGAATACAATCCTTCATCAATTTCCTGACCACCACCATTGGTTTCCATGGTTTCCATATTGACCTAAAAAGAATAGTTAGGCGGCATTGTATAGGATGTCTTATTTTTGATGCTTTTGAACTAATTCCTCTTCAAAGTAGTACCGTTTTTTTCCATTGGAAAGTAGAGCAATTTAGTTTTGCTAAACCAATTTGTTTTCAATAAATAGAACGGTTAAGACTGTTTAATCCAATCAACACTTGCCAGGAACTATCTTAAAAATATTGGGTCACCTTGGCACCCCAATGAAAGAAAAAGGAAACTAAGGAAAATTTCATTGAACTCTTCCTGTGAAGAATATTGTTTTTAACTTTCTGATGAACCTTTTTTGTTATGTGCATCTTGTGGACAAGAAGTCCACAAATAATGTTTCAAAGAGAAGCTTGAAGAATTGAACATTATTGCAGATGATGGTATATGACAGATCAACATTCCTGGTTTTCACTACCCTTGTGGAACTTGAGTGTACCGTCTACGAAAACTGTCACTGCAACCCAAAATACAACTCTCAAATCTAAGGACAATGAAACACTCTTTAGTGAGAGTCCAGAAAATTGTCAAGCCCAAACTAATCTTTATCTATATTATAATGCCTGTATACGTCTGTCCGTCCGTCCGTCCGTCTGTCTGTCACGCAAAATGGTAGCTTAGCTTCGACGGGCGAACCCGTGGATTTTTCCACGGGCTAACGGCTAGTTCTGAAATAATTGCTCAAGCATTCCACAGAACTAGCATCATGAAAGAGAAGTGGAACAGATAATATATGTTTACAAGGAAGTGTTATGAATTTGGAGGAAAACACTTATATATTTAAAAGATCACCAAGACGTACACCAAATCGAAATTTGTAAATTCTACAAAAATGACACTTGTAACGATGTAAATCTCAGCACCTTAAGATGTGTATTGATTCAGTGGTACTTTATACGCAAAACTAAAGGCAAATACAATTCTGGCTATTGCGATTCACCCAAAAAAATACAATTTATACTCACTTTAAAGACATTGTGAATGATACAGAATTATCTATGTTTGAAAATTATTAAAGGCGAAGTTCCAAACCTTAGTCATAACGGAATAGAAGTATCTATTAACCCAAACCTGGGTAGGAAATGTTTATTAGCACCCTACAACCGCACCTTACCTAGCAACCTTCAGAAGCTTACAGCTTCCTCACTGCTGCTGCATGGTGCAAGATTATTTGATTGCTTATCAAAAGAAATGAGAAAATGTACTAAATGCAATGTTTCAGTAGTATAATTCCTGAATCTTATCAGGTGTGCTAAAAATTGGCAAGCTTAAAGCCAAAGGGTAAAATGTGTCCAGATCCCCTAATTCCTTCTATTCTACTCTACTCTACTTCCCCTACACCCCATGCACTCAGAATTTTAAGGGTAAATCTTTTTGGATTCAGGTTTCCTGCTTTCCCATATGGAATCTGCATAAGAAAACTCAAAAATTCCAATCCAAAAGACAATAATGACATCTCTATAAAAAATTTGTGTTCAAATTGAAAAATTCAATAGGTTGAGGAAATGGAACATGCAGCAAAATCAACACACAGTAATCACAAATTGTTTATTGTTTCTGTTTGCCTGTTCAGATTTATATTATAGTATTGTAGGTTTATCATTCCTTGAACATGTCTAAGATATGATAAACCTACAATACTAATCCCAAATCGCAATTGCCTGGCAAGCGAGAGGTCGTGATTTCAAGTCCCACTCGATCCACCATCTTTGCAGCACTTGGGAGGATAATGTGCAGGATTACTTATACTGATCACAAATTGTTTATCTTTTCGGTTCTGGCATAAACCAATTTTTTTCAGAACATAACGATACTTAACATGCTGCTGTTCTTACAAAAATGTTTTTGTCACAGGTCATACATTCACATCAATAAAAATATTTAGTAGATGTAGTGCTGCTCTCTTCTCTAAGAACATATTCAAGGTTCTTAAAATTATTCTAATTCCCTTTGGAATTAACTTAACAGAGCAAGATTAGGCCTATGTTAACTATTTTGATAATGGCAGTGTTAAACTTGTAAGGTTGTGCTGTCTGGGTTATCCTCAAGAATATAAAAACAAAGCCATTTATTAGTTGTAACTTTCTTAGGCCATCTGGTTAAGTTATTGTGATAAATCAATTGAGTATTAAACATATCCAACTGGCCAAATGTTATTGCATTGAAACATGTCACAAATCATGACTGTACCAAAAGTTCATAATTTGCTCATTTTACAAGTTAATTTGAGAAATAATAAATTTAAACAAACTATACGTGCATCACTTTCGCTGGAAAATTAAAATTGTCTCTAAACTACCCTCGTTTTCATATTAGTATGTCTATTCCGGCTGTGTATTTTGCAGAATGGAAATTAATATTGAAATAGGTCTATTGGGGTATCCATTGCTTAATTGTTTATTCAGTAAATCTGGTTATTCTTTTCGGCTACAGTTGATATTTGAAAATATTATAGAAATAAAAATAAATAATTCATGATTTTTTAAGTAATAAATTATCCATTGGTTTAGTTTTACTTTAGTAAACACGGAACAGCTTTATTTTTTAATTATTCGTTCTTAATACACAAAATTGTGTAGCAAAACCCAAGTTACGGAAGATCTTCGTACCCATTATCAATAGCGTCAATGACGTCATAGTAGTGATAGTATTGTTTTGCGTAAAAATGACTATATAAATATCAAGTCAGACCTTTATTAAAATTGTCTTGCGGTGGACAGACCATAAGACCACAGATTAGTGGGAAACCCAGAAAATAGGGTCAGTTGGTCAACAACTGAAAACTAAAAAAATCAAGAAAATTGGGTCAACTAGTATGACATTATAAGTGTCCTTTATTGATGTTCTACCCAATCTTAGGACCCTGCCCAATCTTTAGACATAAAATTGCCCAGTCTTAAGACTGGCCGGCCAGTCTTAAGACTGGGCAGGACGTCACAAGATTGGGCAAAAGACCACGTTAGGCCCATCTTTGGCGCCTTTTAGATTTTAAAAAAGGGATGTTCCACACGACCTCTGTTTTTTGCAAGTCTTAACAAACATTCTCAGGCACATTAAAACATCATATTTTGGGTACTGTTGAATTGACCCGGTCAGTTTTTGGACACAGTAGAGTGAAAATCGTAGCTAGCTATGTAGCTGGTAGAGCACATGTTATACATTTAGCATTTATATACAGCTTGTAGTATAGTGGCTAAATTTTAAAAATAAAATGTTTATATTTATAAAGAATCAGAAAAATCGTATTTAACCATATTATTAGTTAGCTAGCAGTTAATTTCATTGGATGAGATGTTTAGCCAGCTGGCAAGCTGTAGCCAGCTAGCTAATATGGTTGAGTAGTTTCAATTTTTTAAACATATAATACATGGTATGTATAAATTTTTGGTCTTTTGATTTTCCAAGAAAAGTTTCAATTTAAAGTTCCTATTAAGAGGAAAATTCTAGAAGTTTATTGTTCTGTTTGTCTTTCACAATTGTTCTAAGATTGGGCATGTACGTCCATAGATTGGGCAGTCCAGTCTTAAGACGGGGTGCCTTCCAAAATTGGGCAGAACAGTGATAACCAGTGTGTCTTGTTTAAAGGAGCTATTACACATGTACAATTTAAAACTAGTTCTTAGGACCTTGGTAAACATGTCCATTACTTTAAAGCAAAGAACAGTTTGAGCAAGTCTTTATTTTATGTCAAAATTGTGATAAAAGATAGGGTCAGGTGAGTGACTCTTCTACTAACATCACATATAATTTGTGACGTTTGCCATACCAGTCACTAATCAAAGTAAGTAAGGTGTAAGGTAAAAGGAGAAATAGCTGTTTCATTGATCTTTATGTATCCTAAAATTTGATACCTACTGTTTCAGAAGTACTTCTACTCTTATTAGATTTCTGACAGGAAGCTTCACCGTTTTGATGACCAACAGAATTTAACTTGACACGTTTGCTTGGAGGTGAGCTTGTCTCCGTTTGATTAGCTGTTGACATTAATACACGTTACGAAGACGTAAAGGGTGCAGTGGTAAAAGAGGGCAGTAAAACTGCAACAAAACACTTTTGATTTAATGTTTAATTTAACCAGCAATGAAATGAGCGCAGGAGACCTTTTCCACACAGGATACCGTTTTAGTTCTGCGAAATACATGTCGCAATAACGCCTTTATGGGCGTTCGTATTTTTTATGTAAGTGTGTATTTAACCAGGGTTTTTTCAAAAGAGTTTTTTAGGCTTTGATAATCTTTATAAACGCCATCTTAAATATATAAAAAATGTTTCCCCATTTTTAAAAAGCTATCCAGATGCTACTAGTTTAGTTTAATAAAAGACGGGCGCCTGAAAAGGAAAAGGGCGTTAAAAATGACGTTTAATTTTAAGGGCGTTTATAATAAAAGGGCGTATAAATAAAGTTTTTTTTTTTTATAGAAACTTTTAATTTTAAATTATCGGATACATGATATCTTAATGAGGTATTATGGCATTTGTAAATACATGTAAAAATGTTTAAATTTACACTTTCGCTTGAAATTGTTTATTTGGAAAGAGGTTGAATGGATGGGAGATTCAATTTCAATGTCATTTAAAACGCTCCTCACGATTGATCGTTGCATTGATATTTCACTGTAAACTTTTAACCACCCAGTTAAAAGTTTACAATAAATAAAAAAAGTGTCTACTGCTAAGCTAAACCAATTTTTCGAAGCGAAATCGAAACAAACGAAACTGCGCAACGATAAAGCAATGTTGTTATTCGCTAGCTCGTGGGCTAGATCATTTTTTAAAGTTTTACCACTTGTCTTTCTGGATTTTTATGTTGGTAAGAGGATAAATGTAAAAAATTAAAGCAGACAAACATAATGCATAATTTTACGCGGTCGCTTTTACAAATTCACGTTTTACATATTTTAGTTATTTTTTTTAATGTGGTCCGCGCAATGTCGGTTAAAAACAGGCGCTGGAATACGCTGCCACGCCATCATGATGATTGGGCGAATTTATCATATTATAATTTATATAATTTATGATACAGTTGACTCTCTCTAATTCGAATCTCTATTATCCAAATCTTTCTCTAATCCGAACAAATTAAAAGTCACCGTCAATTTCCTTAAGAAACTCTCATAATTTACTTTCTACTATCCGAATCTCCGTAATCCGAAAACCTTTATAATCCGAACTAATTTTTAGGTTCCTTCGGCTAAATTTTCTTTTTTAAGTGTAAATATACCATTAACACTTTTGAACGTTATTTGAATCTATGTCGAATTCGAATGTTTTGATTTTTTTGTAAGACAAAGAAAAATCGCAAGTTAGTGAGTTCTTTTATTTTCGTTCAAACTTACTTATTCGTTATTTCTCATCTTACTTTTTTTAATTTTTTTCAAAACAGAAAGGTTAGAAGTGTTTTAGGTTTTACCCAGATGGGTCTCTTCCTTTTTTTTAAACGGTCGCTATAATAATCACGGATGCAGCAACCGTATGATACATCTTTTTATTTTGCTTGCCACGATTTGAAAGACTTTCGTACCATGCGTTGTACGTTTAAACGGATTACGTGTAGACAAGAAACCTTTTACAAAGTTCCTCTACAGGTTATTCGTCAGGTTTTGACCTTCCGTTTAAACAGATCGTGTATTTCAGCCCTTATACATTGTAAAAACGCTTTTGGGCAAGAGCCCTGTCAATCTACGAAAATACTTTTTTAATTTTTCAATTTTTTTTATTTTCGAGGTTGGGGTTAAAACTATTATCTGTAGAACTTTTTTTTCACGCATTTTTCTTCCTGTGAAAAGGGAACTCAAGAATAACAAATAACTGTTCAGTTAAAATGTTATTAAATAAATTTTTGTGCCATACAATGGTTAAAAGAAAATCAATTACAATTAAAAACTAATTTACGCACACTTAGCCTATAACAGTATTGAACATCTTGTCGAGCCTGTTGAACATCGAGTGATCTATTTTGCTACATAACTACACAGTACACATAACGACCAAATACGAAGTAACTGAAAAAACCAGAGCAAATGATTTTAAGTTAAAATTTTCATACAGATAAAATGTACAAGTATATATTGGCAAACGCGTGATACATGCGTTAGTTGGCATAGAGCGTCGTACCAAAGCCTTCGCTATTTACAAATGACGCTTCTTTCCATTCGAGGTGGAATAACGCGAGATGGTTCAAAAGAAATCATGTCTTCTTATTCGTATGTCTCCATTATCAGTAAAAGTTTACCTCCTTCTTTTAAGATATTATCTAAACAAGAATATTGCGGTTATGAGAAGTGAAAAAAAAAACATTGAAGTAGGTTATGAAAAATATTATTTCGGCTTTTCTGTTTAGTATTTTTATGGCTGTTCAAATAGCTGAATTATTTACTGAGTGTCTTATTTATACCATTTTTTTTACTATTTCCTAAAAATATAGGCCTTAATACATAATAAAATGATTTTAACTTAACACCAAAATTGCTGACTCAGCAGAAATTTCTATTTAAAAATGTATTATAAACAAGAAAAAAATTGGTTTCTACGAGCTCCAACTTTTTACAATGTCGTTATTTTTTATCAGCTTCTGTTTTTAAATGAACCTTGGGTTAACACTGTTAAAATGGTGTGCGGATTTTTTTTTGTTAATTCAAATTTTTTTAACAATAGCCTTTTGTTTTTTTCAAAAGATTCTTTGTTAGCATCCCCTACTGCATTGAACGCTGTTAAAAAAAAAAAATTCTCCGAAAAGATTTCCGCACAACGTATCATAGCTGCATGGTTCACCAATCATGTCTGAAAATGTTAAACTAAAACAAAAATGCCATCGAAAGTTAAAGCTCGTACAGTGTAGCATAACGAATATCGTATTAAATTTCTACATAATGCGCCATGCTTGTTGTTATTAACGCTTCTCTTTAATAATTACGTCAATTCTTTCTGTACAATTTCGCAAGCGTGTAGACTTCACTATATTCGGCAAAACTATTCATGAATTTTATTTTAAAGAGGAATTGTTGAGGCTGAATATTTTTGGTGAAAGATAATATGTGTTAAAGTGTGTTATAACAAAAAAAATATGGGTATATAGTCTGAAAATAACCTTTCGGAACTAATTATGTAAAAAAAAGAATACTGATTTTTAAAAAGGTTACTGCCACCTTAATAGGCGACGTGTTTAACACCATCTTACTGTGCCCGCTGATGGAAGGATCTTCTGAAACGCCGCCTACTAAACTATTATGTTGAAGAAAGATAAACTCAACAATAATTAAACGAAATGTCGACAATTAAAACATACCTCCTTTACTGTATTTTTGATGAAATCTTTCCTAGGCGTTAAATCAAAGTCCGGAAAGTGATCATATACCTAAAGAACATAGTTGCATACTGTAAGTAGTAGAATAAACAAAACGCAACTATGATTTACATCTCTTATCAATCAATGGAAAACAACGATAAAAAATAAAATGGCACACTAGTGTTGAAAAAAAAATTAAGTCGATTAGAGAAAGCTAGCGGCGGATAAAAAAAAAAGAAACTACTTACCTGACGACAAACTGTCTTCATAGTGATTTCTTCCAAATCTGCATCCTTTAATATATCGCTCACAACTGTTTTAATTTCACTATCAGTTGGTTCGTTCTTACTTTTTTTGACAAGAGGCTCATCGTCCTCCGAATCATCATCAGCTTTTCGTTTTGTATCTACAGAGAACGGATCGAATGAGAGGCAAAACATCGCATAAAAGCCAACATGTAGACCTTTTGACGTGTCACACCTAATCTTATCATGCACAGAAGCTGTATTTACCTGCTTTCTTTTCAATTGATTTCTTCTTTTTTGGAACAGGAATTTTGACTGCTGTAGGTTTCTTCTTTTTAGCATCCTTCTTTTTTTCTGAGTCAGCGTTAGATTTGGGTTTCGCTGGCTTTTTCTCAGAACCGGGTTTCTTTTTTGGTGACTCTGACTTCTTTTTAGGTGTTTTCGACTAAAACAAGGTATACAATATGCATTATTTTTTATAAGAATGTCTTTGTATTAATATATTTATTACAATAGAATAGAGTGTAAATGAAAATTATTGAAATTTTAGATAAAGTAATTCTTTAAATCTGTACAAGTATACACATATTTTTTTATAAGAAAATTTTAAAAGAAAACAAGTTTCAAAAACCTCAAAATCTTCAAAAAAATCCCCAGCCTCAGTGTGTAAGATCCAATTTCTAGAGAGCTTACAGTTACTAAATCACCATTATTTTAAAACAACACAAACACGTTTCTTTGTTTCCAGTCAACTACATATCCTAAGAAAGTTTTATTCTGAAAATAACAAAAGAAGTTTTTTTTCTTCGATAAAAATTAAAGATATCTCAAATAAATCGTAGTTATTTATAAAGAAAACAAAAAAAGAAAATAGAGAAATATAAATGTAAGAAAAAATGTAAGAATATTTGAGCATATATTCAGGCATTTCGCTAAAAAAATAGAGGCTTACGTCTAAAAACAGTTTTCTTATAAAAAAAATGTGTGATACCAACCTTTGCAGCTTCTTTTTCTTCTTCATCATTACCATCTTCTTTCTCGTCTTCATCGTCACTGTCACTGTCACTAGCGGAACTGACATACTGATCGTGTTTCTCTTTGGGTCTACTTGATTTAGCCACTTTTGACTTTTTCTACCAAGATATAAACTTTACTTTTAGCAAACAAACTTTTTAGCATTTGATGAAATATAAGATTTTACCACCATTAACAGTCATAAAACATGTTATGTTACATAGATTATAAATCCGACATAATGAAAAAAGTTTTTTGATTAATTCCAAAATAAAAAGTTATCGCTTTCATGAACTTTAACAAAAAACTACATTTTTTAGAGTAACTTTATTCACGAAATTTTCAATTCAAGTCAAGGTTTAGTACTTTCTATACTTTTCAAATTTTGATTTTATATAAACACATTATTTTGCATAGCAGATAGGCACTGGAAAGCTTCATTGATGTGAAATTGACGTCAACTACTAATAAAATTGTGATTATTGATAACAATTTTTTGTGTGGAATTTCTCAGTTTCTTGCACTTTTTAAGAGAAACAGCTAAGGAATAGTAAAGCGCAAAGAAGTAGTATTTTCAGGCAACCAATTGTTTGCGGACAGGTTAAGGCCAAAATGTTATGAATTAAGGTATTTGAGTTTGTAACTAAAAGCACATAGTTACCTACTTTTTTTTCTTTCGACGTCGCTAAAAACAAAACAAAACAATTTCAATATTTTAATAATCTGAGATTACGTTAAGAATGCATGAAATAAATATAAATATATAATTAAATAAATAAATAACTAAAAAAATAAACACTTACACTTTTTTCTTTTTTTTTCTGGTAATTTCTATAAAAGAAACAAGAAATTTTACTAAAAATAAATTAGTTTTGAATTTAAGAGCAAATAACAATAAATGTTTTACCCTGCCAAGATCTTCAGGTTTGACAAGAAACTCTAGTAATCTTTCTTTCATTTGTTCCTAAAAGATGTTTAAACAAGATAAAAATAAATTATATCCTAGTAAAGAGTAAATTTTTAGACTATTTTTTTCATTTTCGCTCACCTTATCACCTTTTTTCTCCAAACCAAGGACTCCAAGTATATATTTTAGTCCAGTTGAAAAAAGACGATTGGCAATACCTTCTACCTTTTTGTAGTGAGCAGTATCCTAAAATTGACAAAAAATTCTTAAAGAGATTTCAATATGTAAAATTCATTAGCTTTTCGGGATGCAAAAAACAAAATCACTTTTTTCACTTAAAAGGACAAACCACTTATGAGCACATTATTAAAAAAAAATTATAGGGTTTGGAGGATTGAAAAACATACCTTATCGAACGGGAACCCACAGAATGCTCTTATATTCTTTTTTAACATATTAACCTAAAATAATTTCAGTTATATACTAAACAAAATATTTTAACTATATGGCCATCATGAACATAATTATATTAATATACCTTGCACATTCTGGGGTATAAAATTTTGTGGAGTGTCTTTAAGTCTTCTGCAACTTCCTTGTTAAGAGAATAATTGACTGTCGAAAATAAAAAATAAACAAAAAATATTGAATTAGCAAGAAAACCAAAATCTTAATCTACACTGTTTTCACTTTTTTTCTGCCGTTATTGAACATTTTCCGTATCTACACTTCTTGAACAAATTCCCTCTCTTTGGCAACACATGACCTTTTACCCTTCCTTAGTCAATTCCAGTATTTTTTTACGAAAAAGTAAAATATTGGCCAACTTTTCTTCAAAATTTAACAACTTTTTAAGGTAGCAGTAACCCTTTTAAAAATCAGAATTTTTTTTTTTACATAATTAGTTACAAAAGGTTATTTTCAGACTATATATCCATATTTTTTCTGCTAACACACTTGTCACGATTTTATCGCTAAAATAATATTATCTTTCACCAAAAATATTCAGCCTCAACAATTATTCTTTAAAATAAAATTCACAATAATTAATTAGTTCGGCCGAATATAGTTTAAGTCTATGCGCTTGCGAAATTGTACAGAAAGAAATGACGTAATTATTAAAGAGAAACGCTAATAACAACAAAGATGACGCATTATGTATAAATTTAATACGATATTCATTATGCTACACAGAATGAGCTTTAACTTTCCGTAGCATTTTCGTTTTACTTTAAATTTTCAGACATGCTTGGTGAACCATGCAGCTATGATAAAGTGTGCAGCAATTTTTTTATTCGGAATATTTTTTATTTAACAGCGTTCGATGCAGTAGGGGATGCTAACAAAGAATCTTTTGAAAAAAACAAAAGGCTATTGTTAAAAAAATTTGAATTAACAAAAAAAATCTGCACACCATTTTAATAGGGTTAACCCAAGGTTCATTTAAAAACAGAAGCTGATGTCAAATAACGAGATTATAAAGAGTTGGAGCTTGTAGAAGCTGATTTTTTTCTTGTTTGTGATACATTTTTAAATAGAAATTTCTGGTAACTCAGCAAATTTGGTGTAAAGTTAAAATCATTTTATTATGTATTAAGGCCTATATTTCTAGGAAATAGTAAAAAAAAAAGGTATAAATAAAGCACTGAGTAAATAATTTAGCTATTTGGAGAGCTAAAAAAGGGTTACTGCCACCTTAAAATACACTGACTTACCAAATGGTATATCTCCTAATTTGACACCAGGACCCTGAAGTAATAAATAGTAACATGATACACAGTCAATTCTTAAACATAGATACGCTAACTGCCGAAAAATTGACTTGACCAGTCATCTTTAAATTCTCGACAATAACTGGAATAAATCTTTTTAAGGAATTTCTGCATTGAAAATAATATTATTATATATAATATAAACTTATGACATTATATTATTATAATATAAGTTCAATGTTTTAAACATACGTTCATATTATGAATATGCAGAAAGAAAGTCATGCTTGTACTTAAATTCAACTCAATCAAACTCAATTAAACCATATTATTAATTTTTGTTCAGATATCTGTGATACTTATTGCCTTGTGCTTACAAACTTTCTTTTGGTTATTTTTTTTTTGCCAAAGATTTTCTCAAAAAAGTTGAATGTTGATTAGGTAAATATAAATGTCTTTAACTTTTTTCGGCTTTCCATTGTATGGCAATAAGAAACTAACTCACATTAATAGTGTGTTGGGCAGGTTTTAGAAACGGCAAAACTGTTAAAGCTTATATGTTCCTAGTTCTTGTTGCTTTAATTGATACACTGCAATGAATACTTTTAAATATTTACAAAAATACTCAAGCATCAATACCTTTGTAAAATCAAGCTCATCCTCAGGGTGAGTTTTTGCTTCTGGTGTATTTAATGTGAACCTTTCAGTGCTTTTTCTTTCTCTTTTACGAGATAAAATTTCAACTGGTTTTTCCAATGAACCTAAAAGTTTATCACATTATCAAACATTGGGTGATTGCTGCTACTTCTTCTTTTCTATAGGATAATTTAGGCTGCTTTGATTAAAAACATGTGAGATTGGGATATTTTTTTGTGCCAAATTTGTAGACTATAAAAGAACGTCTGCATTAAGTTTAGCATCAGTTGCATGTGATTTTTGTTCATGCTAAATTGCCACATTTGTCAAATTTAAAGAAAAGATTTATTTTCACTTATTATTTTGGAATTACACCAATGGAAGACACCAGTAAGTTTAATTGTGATTTTGTCTGGCTTTTATACAATATCAATATGAACCAAAGTCAAAGGGAAAAAAATTCTTTTAGATGGCGTCAACATATACGAACCTAACTCTTCTTCTGATGATTCACCTTCATCTTCATCATTTTTTTTTATGTTGCCATTTTCTAATGGTTCCTTTTCTTCATTTGTCTGTTCTGCAATTTTACTTTTTTCTTCTTCAGGTTTTTTGCTTACCATTTTTTCAGTCGGCCCCTAAAAGAAGGTTGAATGTATATTTAGGGATGCGCTGCTCCTTTCTTTCAAAGATCACTGAATATGAATAATTTTTATTTCTCAATATCGTTGTATCTTTACTGTTACTTTCACTTCTCCTAAAAAACTTGCTTGCAATATTTCATACATTGGTTGTAAGTTGGCAACAACTATCAGAATTTTTTGTGCCTGGCAAAAATTCAACTCTTGCCTTTCTTCACAAGAAAGACGCTATCCCTCCTCATCCATGGTAAATTGTGCAAAAGCTGTGTGCATAGCACCATGATCATGGAATGTTGGACACTTCAATGTAAGGACCTTTCTCATCTTAAAACGAAATGCAAGAGCTATGCTCTTGTGAATGTGCCATGGTAAGCCAAACACACAAATTAATACCACAGAGCTCCTGCAGTTACTACAATTGAGATCTCTTGACACAATTCTGGGAGTTAACCACCTGAAATAGTTTGGATCAGGGAATGCTCCACCATGGAGGTGCAAGGACAGGAAATAGGAAGACCAAAGAAATAATGGTATGATACTATTAAAAGTGATATGGCAAAATGAAATATGGGTGAAATGGCGAAACATTTTAGGAATGCAAGTCATACATACGACTGACATACAAAATGAATTTAAGAAATAGTGAGTGTTAGTGACTTTCTTTTTAAATTGATTCGATAAGACGGCATTTTAATTTGGCAAAATCGCAATTTGTGTATTCATCATTATATATACTTTTTTTCGAAGGCCTCGTTGTCAGATTTTAGCATAAAATTTACATAATGTACACCACCAGACCTGTCAAGTCACACACATTTTAGAGCAACCGTGCACTCAGACGTAGAAACGTTAAAATCCAACTCAACTTTTCAAATTACAAGGATTTTTTATGTTTAGCCTGCACCACTTTACTGTAGCTCCCTTATTATGTCAACAACAAAATAATATATGTAGAAAACTCTCCTTGCAATGAATTCTTTAATTTTGGGTAAAAACAGTAGACATGCTCCCTTATGCGGAGCAAAGGGGAGTGCGGGCAAGTGCACATTAAATAAGCCAAATCATCATCATCATCATTCTCGGCGTCCGTTTTCCGCTACCATGGGTTGGATGGGGTATATTAATGACCCTCTTCCAATCTGATCTGGACTGTGTTAGATCTAAACTCAACTTCCTTTGTATCAAGTCTGTCCTTATAACCTCCTCCCAAGTCTTTCTCGGTCTGCCTCTGGGCTTTGCCCCAGGAACTATCAAGCCTCTACACTTTCTTACCCAATTATCCAGCTCCATTCTTTCCAAGTGCCCCAGCCAATCCATTTAATTCTGCGGATACTTAGCCTGCTTCTTAGCTCATTTGAACTCTTTCTGACTCCCAGACTGGTGTTACACATCCACCTAACCATTCTCATATCATTCCTTTCTAAACGGTCAAGATCTTCCTGCTTCACGTCTCACTACCGTACAAATAACACTTCTTACACAGGCCTCATACAACCTACCTTTTAACTCAATTGACAAGACTCTGCTCGTCAACAAAGGAAGTAACTCTCTGAACTTTTTCCAAGCAGAACATATCCTGCAAGTAACACTTCTTCCAACACCCCTTCACTGCCCAACATATCACCTAAGTAACAGAAGTTCTCAACTATCTCTAACGAGCCACTATTGTATATCATTGAAGCTGGAAATACTTCATTCTTTATAATCTCACCTTTGCAACACTTGCATACAAACGGAATGTCAGCTGCTAACCTTTCACCAATACTACTGCATTTCTTATGTACCCAATGCTTGCAAGTCTGACAAAAAATTGAGTTAATACCAACCCCTTTCCTGCAAACTCCACAAGGCCACTTTCCAACTACAAGGTTACACTTGGCAGCAATGCTACTAATCATGACTTTAGACTTTGCTGTGTTCACCCTTAGCCCTTTCTCTTCTAGACCTTTCTTCCACTTCTAAAACTTTTCAACTAATTCTTCCATCGACTCTGCTATCAGAACCAAATAATCTGCATACAATAACTCCCATGGACAACCTGTTCTGAACTCCATCGACAGCACTAAGACTAGAACAAACAACAAAGGACTAAGTACAGAACCCTGATGTACATCAACATTTATACTAAATTCATCGCTAAGTGAATTGTAATCCTGACACAACTTCTAGCATTGCTGTGTTACTTGCAGGATAGGTTCTGCTTGGAAAAAGTTTAGAGAGTTACTTCCTTTATTGACTAGCAGAGTCCTGTCAATTGAGGTAAAAGGTAGGTTGTATGAGGCCTGTGTAAGAAGTGTTATGTTGTACGGTAGTGAGACATGGGCAGTGAAGCAGGAAGACCTTGACCGTTTAGAAGGGAATGATATGAGAATGGTTAGGTGGATGTGTAATGCCAGTCTGAGAGACAGAAAGAGTTCAGATGAGCTAAGAAGCAGGCTAAGTCTCCGTAGAATTAAAGATGTTATCCAGATAAGAAGATTGAATTGGCTGGGGCACTTGGAAAGAATGGAGGAGGATAATTGGGTAAGAAAGTGTAGAGACTTGATGGTTCCTGGGGCAAAGCCCAGAGGCAGACCGAGAAAGACTTGGGAGGAGGTTATAAGGACAGACTTGATAGAGAGGAAGTTGAGTTTAGATCTAACACAGTCTAGATCAGATTGGAAGAGGGTCATTAATATACCCCGTCCAACCCATGCTAGCATGGAAAACGGACGTTAAGCCGAGAATGATGATGATGATGACCTTGCCCTCCTACCTTCCACAAATCTCACTAAAGCTCCTCTCCACCTGACTTCCTAAACACAACTTATATCAACAGATCTACGTTCTAACATTTCAACTACTTCACCTGCTCAAAGTTTACAATACAAAAGTCATTAACTCTTTTGTCATTACATTCTTAAAATAATGTTACCATATTCTGTTAAAAAAAGGGGAGATAAAAAAGCAACTTGACTCGTGTTTGCCGCTATTACTGCTGGCAGTAATAGCGGATAACTTTATTCTGCCGGTAGTTGGTTACAGCCAACAGAATTAATACTCCCTTTATTCTATTGGTAATTAGTGCCAGCAGAATAAAAAACCCCACTTATTCTGCCGGTACCGGCAGAATATCCACGTCCTTCATTTAAACCAAGTTGATTTTTAATTTCAAATTTATTAAAACACTATTTTTTGACCAATGACCAATTATTGTTTAGATTCTTGTATTGGCATATAATTCTGCTAAGATTCACTCAATATTAACCTGATAACAAATTCAGGTATTACATTTGAATTATCTGTACCTCAATATTATCCATACTCTTGGACTTACATATTGAGTATATGTAATCTTTGAGTTGCAGGGGAGAAGAGGTTCTATTAAGGTGCCTGCCCCTACCCTGCCTTCCCTTGCCTTGCCAGCACTTACCGTGCCTTTGCCTACCCTGCCTATGCCTTTTCTAGTGCCTGCCTACTATGCCCTTGCCTGCGCCTCCCATGCCTTCTTGCCTACCCCTGCCTTGCTGATTCCTCTTCCTGTTTCCTTGCCTGCCATTGCTGTGCCCTTGCCTGCTATTGCTGTGCCCTTTCCTTGCCCTGCTTAATGCCTTTGCCTTGGCAACCTCTCCGAAACACTTTCTATATTGATTTACCTACAAGAATATATGTGGCGCCGTAGATTAGTGGTTATAGCTCTCGTACTCTGTGCGGGAGACCAGGGTTCGATTCCTCTTAACGGCGATTCAACATGGGCGAGTGAATGTTACCATAGCCCCGGGTTAACCCAAGCCATGTGAGGGAAATTGGGAAGATGGTACATTGTGTGGGCCGTTGGATGTTGCCGGGAGTTGTCTAGTAGAGCGCGGGCTCTAATTGGGTCTGCGTAGCTCAAAATGAGCATTAAATACTCTAGGACTCTCCATCTACGCCATGGCCCCTCCTGGAAATAATAGACAGGGTATATCCCTCGATATTTGTAAGGCTAGCCATGTAAAATATGCACATCTATCTATCTATCAGAATGTACACACATGCACAAAACTTTTGCAACTAGCTCTTAAACATTGTGAACAACTCGTTTATTCACCAGCTAGCTAAGCTCTTGTTTTAAATAAGTTGTTAATAACTAAAAGTATGTTGTTTTTTTTAAAAGTATAATAACCTGTTCGTCTTTTGTCTGAAGAATCTCAGCCATGTTCACAATAAATAATTTTTGACTTGATTATGTTCTAGGTTCAGATTATTGCCCGCCAAAAATTTTAGAAAAGCAATCGAATCGATAACACACGATAAAACCTGACAAAGGCACGATAATGCGAAGCATAGACGACATAACTGGTACACCCCGAGATATCAAAAAAG
Source organism: Hydractinia symbiolongicarpus (assembly GCF_029227915.1). NCBI lineage: Eukaryota > Metazoa > Cnidaria > Hydrozoa > Anthoathecata > Hydractiniidae > Hydractinia > Hydractinia symbiolongicarpus. Next base: position 11,343,368 of record NC_079882.1, on the reverse strand, counting down.
GGTAAAAATAATTCTATCTCAAATTTTGAATCACTAAAATTTGACTATATCTCTTTTCTAAAAATTGCTTAAATTTGCACCAATTTAATTTTGGTTTATTCAATTTTACTTTACCAAGAATGCTTAAAAGGATATTCCCTAAGCGAAAGGCATATTTGAGCATGCGTAAATTTTATTAACATTTTCCGTATTCGTATTCTGAGTGATGTAGGTGCAGCCAGCGATCTCACCAGCTTGCCATCATGATGCATTTCGGACAAATGTTGTGTGGGGCCCATGTTATATGTGTGCCGACGGAGGGTTTCCATGAAGCAAGCGATCAGTTGAGTTAAGCGAATAGCAAGGACTTCTCCTTTTATATGCCCATTGCATTGTGTAGACCACATATTTGCAGTCAAAATGGCACTTAGGCTCTTCGCTTCTTCTGTTGCAAGGAGATCTGTTATGTTTACACGAGCTGCAGGTCTATCTACTTCTAGAATCGTCAAGCAAGCAGATAACGGTAAGTTTATCCAAACCTAGCTAGCTAATCCATGCCAGCAGATAGCTAAAGCTAGTTAGCTAGATGCTACTTAGATAGCTATGCATCTAAAACATGTAGCTAAATGTTTTGTAAAAAAGGATTGCTGAGAAACAGGTTTGATGACAAAATTATTCTGCTCTTTTTTCTTAGTAAGCTTTACTTTCATTTTCCACTCTGCAAATTAGGGTGAGGGTACTGACTCAACAAACAGCATAATAGATACATTGATAGAGCATAATAGATACATTGATTTTTTTACATGGCTACACCCCTCTAAATTAACGACGGTATTCAGCTTTTGTTGTTGCAGGCCGTTGTTTTCTAAATTTATGACAGCTCTGTGTGACATCTTCTTTATATGTGAAAAAATGACTTTCGTTGGTTCTGGTAAACCTTTTGAATAAAATTGGCGTTTGCCCCCCGAAATCGCCCGGAACATTCTCGAAATGCAATTCCTTGTAACAAACCATGCGGACGATATTTGGGAAGAAGGCGCTTAAAGAGAAAGGAGTTAATATAGTTTATATATAAGTTATTTATAAAGTAAACTTTATCAAAAACCATCAAAAACAGAACTTCACTACCACATAGTAAGTTTATTTTAATTTTTATAGTTTTTTTGAATCACATTAGTGTCTTTTTTTTTTCTTTTTCGGGCATATGCGGGTTTTTTCGGGCGAATCCTTATATTTTTTTCAAAACGCCGAACTCGCCCGAAAACGCCCGCATTTTTTACGACGTATGCAGGGAATTCCATGAGACGCGTGCGATCGCACGCGCACACGCCCACACACGTGCAACAGCTATTCAGGCGTGCGATTCATCGCACGCGTTAATTACACTCTTTACTCTTGTAAAATAAAAAAAATTAACGAAGGAATTATAAAAGTTGATTTTCTACAGCGTAGTTAATGTCGCCGTTTAAGGCTAACTGTTAAAAACTGTATTCCAAAAATCAATCGTTTTACATCGACAGCTTCAACTGTATCATTAAAAACAGTTAATAACCACTTGTGGTTAAATTAAATTTTTTTGAAAACGTTAATTAAACGCCGTGTTTTTTTCCCGTGTTTAAATTAAATGTGTTTTTTTCTGCCTGTGTGAAATTAAATGTATGTTGAACATTTTAATTTAAAATTCCTAACTGTATAAAAGAACATAACATACTTGTTTTACTTTTAAAAATCTAAAGAACAACTTTAAATTTAAAAACAACTTTAAACTATTCCAAACAAGCCGTCTCCCAAAATCTAACAAACAAAACTTGAAACCTCAATAAATAAAAAATGACTCCCATTTTTACCATTTTTATAGATAATAGATAACCCACGGAGAAAATATAACCCTGGGAACAAGGTTGGGGATAAATAGCACTACAAACAAAATGGCAGACCATTGCAGTAAGTGCAACGTGTGGCACGTGTCAGCGTCTCTTCGTCCACTGTTTAAATTTAATTATATGTTATTTACCTATTATAAATTACCTCCTACAACGAACTAAGGTGTTTTGTTAATATATTTAGCACTTTTACACCACTTAACACTCAAGGGACTGATAAGAGTGAAATAAACCAGGAAAAAAATCGAAAAAACGCACGCGCAAATTTTTTAAAATAGATTTACGCGTGCGATGTGTAGCACGCGTGTTGTTTTCTTCGTGGAATTCCCTGCGTATGCGGCTTATCGGCACCCTCGTAAAAGGGGTCAAATCAATCGAGTCGATTATTGACGTTTTTATAAAAATTGATTTTCTACATTTGACCATTTGATCGATGACAACTCATTCAAATTTATTAAGACAAATTCTATATTATGTGAAATAATTTTGAAATGTATATAAAATTTCATGACCTAAATACAATAAACAAAAATATTTTTGTACCATTCTTTAAAATTCCTCAGCTATTTGTCTAAGTTCTTGAGGAAGTGTCCCAAGACACCGAAATCTGTAATCCTCTTTTACAAATGCTATCCCAAATTCTTAAATCTTCATCTATGAATAATCACCTATTGATGATGCATTTTCAGCAGTTCCATCGATTAACAGTACTCGTGTTAAATAGGGTATCAAATATGCTATTAAGTTTTTGTTGAAAATTATTTCACTTTTGCAAAAAGCCAAGTTAGTGTATTGAACACACAACATTGTTTGTATCTGACAAGTCATTATCGCGACACAAAATTGCGGTTAAAACATTTTTTATAACACTCAGCTTCTCTAAAATTGTATCAGAATATTTACAAAATTTTCCAAAATTAATATTGGAAAAATACTTCAATTTTTTTTAAGTATTTTAAAGTATTCTTTTTTGATCAACCAATCAACTTCCATCAAATGATAGTTAAACAGCAAATTAAATGAAAGATTAAAAGATACATTATTATTCAGTAATAATTCATAACAAAAGTAAAATGACCTCACCTGTTGATACTTTTATTAAATGTTCAAGATGTATTTTTATCATGAGACTTAAGTTTAGAAGGATTATGTATAGTCTCCTGAAAATTGATGTCCTACTTTATTCTAGCGACAGTAATTTTTGTTGCTGTTGTATTACATCAAAGGTATTAAATTAAAATTGCTGTCGCCTAATTTTTAGATTTCCATGGTTTGTTTGAGAAGATATTGATACTTCCTAGAACCTAAAATGCTTATTAAAAAATGTACAGGGTCGCGCCCTGTTAAATGACAGTTGAAAAGATATCTAGGTTAAATGTTTTCTGATGACATTTTTTCAGAAGCGGATGGGTTTACCTAGCTTTAAAAAATTGATTTTAGTGGTCCCTAGTTATCCACGCAGGAGATAAAATCGATTATTTTCACTTGTTTTCAAGCTATTAGGCCTTAAACATAATAGTGCAATGCAGTGGCTTCTCTATTAATAAGTTGATTTTTGACATCAAACTAATGCATTAACATTGACAAATAGCTTGTCAGTAAAAATGAGACAAAAAAACATTGTCTTTGCAAAAGTCACAGACAGACAGACTACAGAAGCTTCATATTATTATAAATAAATGCGCTTTTTAAAATTAAGTTAGCAAGAATAAGTAGGATGATAGAATAATTTTTAAAGGGAAGCTCAGGTATTAAATGATGTTGCACTCATTATAGAGCTTAAAAAGCTCTTCATTCTCAAGATATTCACTTTAAGAATTTCAAATTTAATTATGTTGCATAAATTATGATGTCATAAGTAATAGACATTTTCTGTCATCGGTAATTTTAGACCTGTTAGGGATGTGAATTTAAACTTAATAATGCATAGATTATAAAGGTGAATTGATTAACATAATTTTTTTGCCAAAATAACACTCTTGCTTGTCCCAGCCTCTTTTTTCTAATAACCCAATAACTTGGGATTGACAAGCTATTTGTTATAATTATATATGATTTAATTTTATAAGTAGGCAACCCTTGGTTAACAGGTATTTTAAATTTTTTTAAGAGATTAGCTCATTCTTAATAGTGAAATGTAAGTGAACCTACTATCACACACGATCTTCGATTTCAAAATTTGCAACTAACTCAATAAAGTTAGCAGTGGGGTTAATATTGACATTTATATGTTGACATGTTGACAAGTTTGTTTAATCTTTATGTAATGCGTGTGGTGGCTATGAACTAAGAATTCAATATGCTTGAAATATAAGTTGGTTATAAATTGTCCAATGTATATGCCAACAATAAAAGGAAGAATAAAACTTTAAACATTTATTTTTTTACTGTAGTAATATACGTTTACTTGTTTTTTTTGTTTTGAATAGCTACAATTCCAACTGATCTTGAGCAAGCAACAGGTGTAGAACGAAAAGAATTAGAAGCAATTCTTGCTGGAAATCCGGTAAGCAAAAGAATGTCTCTGTCTGTATGACTGACTCATTGATTATACAGAAGTCTCCCAGTCTGTTTTTTGCTTGTGGTTTTTACATCCTTAAAAAAAGGTTTATAAAACGAAAGGAATTTTTAATTATCTAACAGGATGAAGAACATAGTATACCCTTCATTTTTCTAAATGGTAGAAAAGGCTGTTTGTTGCCACCCTTTAGGACGTCAGAATCTTAAACTTATATAGCCTTCTCTGTGCCAATGTGTCTGTACTTCATTGAATAAAAAAGACTGCAGCGACAATAAAATCCCTGGCACAACTAGCCTATTTTCATTTAAGCCCAAAGATTTACTTTAGTTTCTGTGTGGATTCAAAAGGGAAATTTTAGTAGAAATGAAACTGATTGACGGAAGTCATCTTTTAAAAAGTATTTTTAAAATCGTCCTCATTTTTCAAGGCATGATAAGTGTGGTATTTGTGGTATTAGTATTTGTACATGTATACAAGGCCATATTTTCCTTTCAGGATCCTTTCAACTTAAACGTTAAAAAAGGTGTCCCTGGAACGTTAGATGCACCAACATTGGTACCTTCTATGTACGAAGAAAGAATAATTGGCTGCGTGTGTAAGTTTTGTTGTGCAAGCAATTTTTATGTTTTTTAATGCATTTCTTTGTCAAGAAGTGGTGTTTTTTACTTTACAATGTTTTAGTCTTGTCATAAACAGTCCTTTTTTGTAACGAGATCAGCCATAAAGGATTTAAACTTTGCTAGTAAGTCTGATAATTCTGTAGAACGTAATAAAACAAATAAACAGTTTTATCCTAAAAACCCTGGAATTTAAATGAAACCTATAGAATATAACCTTTAGAATATAAGACAAGAATTAAAAAAAGTTTGACATACCCTGAAAGTCCGAAATCTTATAAAGGTATTTCCGAATAGGTAATTTGAGATTCACACACATCCAACGAATCTAAGTAAATACCAACCCATCTGTCATGTTATTGTTTGTATCTGGTTCTTATTCTCAGACAATGTTTTTTAACTAAAAACCTCCAGAATAGACCACTTAGTTGTAATGTATTAATTTTGAGTAGAGAACATTGGACTTGCACACTCTTTCTGTAGGTAGAAAAAATAAATGATAGACCACAGGCTTCCAAAAAATCTGTATAAATTTTAAAAATTTTTTTACTCACAAGAAAGTGTGGATCAGTTTTTTTAACTTTTTAAATTTTGTAAAGTCATTTCAACTCTCCTCTTTAACAATATAAACTTAATCTTTAACACGTGATGTTCTGCACGTATTTCAACATAAATTAACACAAAATATTTCTATTGTGTTTTCGACGAATCTTAATTTTATGCATATTATCTGTGGTACAAAACAACACCTATTTAATTCTGATAAAATAGAATTCACTAATTCAAATCACAGCGAGGTCTTCACAAAATTACTCAAAAATTGTATGATAGTTTTTAATACATAATTTATATGCTAAAATTTGATTGCTTGACTGTAAAAAAAAATTCTGTCCTATTTTGAAATGACAAAATTATCTGTTGACAAACCATTGTGTGTTTTATCTGCTGGGAATATCTATATGTACCACGCATGTTTGTTTACAGGTGAAGAGGATTCAACGACTATATCTTGGATGTGGTTAAAGAAAGGTCCAGCAGTACGTTGTAAATGCGGGAACTTCTTCCAACTTGTACCTGGCAAAAGCAACGCACTTGCCGATTGATGTTAGAGTTTTACTGTTTATAAATGCAATTATCGAATATTGTCTGAAAATATTGACGTTGACACCTTCCGTTCGTAGTGGACTTTGTTTTCTTTTTGCGTCAAAGTTATCGAATGTATTAAGTAGATTATGTTTTTAAAGGTGGACGCGGTATAATTTGCAAATTTTTGCTTCTGTAAAACACTCTTACCCTTGCAAATTTGGAAAATTTCCCATAAATCTATTTTGCGCTTAGAAAAATAAAACTTAACCTTGGTCCTTTCCTTTGACGAAGTCATATTACAAAATAAAAAGATAACCCTTGCAAATTTAACGTTGGTCTTAAAGTAAATTGCGGGACAAGAAGATGAAGTTTTTCTCGAATTCGCGAATCTTAATTCATTAAACTGCTATAAAGATCTTCCGTATTCCATAAAAAGAATTCTTTTTGACAAAATGAATATATGATTAGTTTTCCAACGTGATTTTACAATTCTAAATGTTAATCGACCTCCCTGAAGAATGCGGTAATCATAGGTCGGATACCGGCCTTGGTGTTTTGGTAGCGACAGACATCAGCTTTGAGTTGATCTACCGTGTTATTGCTTTTTCGAAAACCTGTTACTCGCGTAGGCAAAAATTGCTGCGTTGGTTTCAATGTCACTAGTTACGAATTGTCGATTATCTGCGCATATCCTTGGGTCCCCTGTGGCGCCGGTTAGTCGACTAAAGTTACAACGATTTTTCTACAATATTTGAAAATTTACCCTTATGAGCTGCGTAATAAAAAATAAAAAATTTTCCTACAGAGGGGTAAATGCGTGTTTGAAGTATCTTTTAATTAAGATTTGATGTTTGCAAAAAATTGTTAGTCAAGCTCGACTCGTTTGGCTGGCTGTACAACGCTGTATGGAAACTTATCAAGAAGCGCGTCAAAGGCTTCAACTGCAAAGTGACGGCCGTATACGACAGGCAGATGAGGACCTACATAGCGATATACAACGTCCGTATGAAAACCTTTAGACAGATGTTGACCTCGCACCCCCCACGAGCATAAGCACGTGCCGATGATTTGCTACATACTATGATTGCGCAGATTAAGAAGCATGTAGACATTCTGGACCCCAGAGCTCTTTGAGGTTTTAATCTCAAGGAGCACTGGGGACGAGAATGGCATGTAGATAGCATGCAGAGCGACATAGTGAGTTGGTCTACATTGATAGATCGGATTATACGCATGGATTTGGATCAGTGCAAAGAAGGCTGTCACCAACCCTGAGAACAAGGATGAAGAGTACTTCAAGTGGAGCGTCATAGCATCCCTGCACCATGAGAAGATCGGAAAAGGAGATCTAAACTACGAGAGCTCGAAGATCGCTAAAACTGAGAGACATGGGTACAACGCGTATCTTTTTATTACAAAGCTTGGAGAAAAGTACAACACACAAGACATTGGCTGCATCGCAGGGAAAGAAGACAGGTGCATCCGCTGCAAAGTCAACATCAAAGTACCTACCGCTAGCAGGTGTAACCAAGTCAGGTGGGGAGCAGGTCTACAAGAAAAAAGAGTTAAAGGTTCATCGAAACTGCATATTTATGGTACAAGCCTAGAAAGGCTATCAAGCAAAATGAGTGTCGAAAAATGCGGAAATCTCCGATCGTTCTCCAATAAGGAAGATACTTTCAAATTAATGCGATGCCAGGATGTATACCCCTACGAGTATGGATGACTGGGAACGCATCGAAGAGACCGAGCTACCTGCAAAAGAGGCGCTTCACAGTTCAACGTGGACGGAATAACGGAGAATGACTACGAGCATGCCCGGCAAGTGTGGAATAGACTGAGTGAAGTCATAGTGCTGTAAGTGTCTACGAATTCAGTTTCATCATTCAGTATAAACAGCGCAATATTGTGCTCAAATGAGGGTGAAGCGTATCGTGAACAAAATTTTTACCTCGAGGCACAGTCAACAACTTCACCAGTAGCTGCGTCGATCAGTAGATCTCCATCATGGGCTTCTGCAGCTAGTTGCTTCATGTACACTTCTCTTTTTGTGCTGCCTCTACGCAGAATGTGCAATAGGGACCCATACTCTGTGTTGAAGGGTGTTTAAACTTGACTTTTTTTTATCTTTATTCTTCCTTTTATGCGCAAGTTTGTCGCCTCCTTTTTCAGGTTGTTCATCTTTGTTTATATAGCTGATGCGTCGTCAGAGTCACTAAGGTAGCTAGCGCTATTATAATTTTCCAAAAAGAAAGCTTAAACACAGAAAAACGAGATTCTTTCGATAAGCGCCCCACTTGATTTATCACTCTCTCGAATAAGCGCCCACTCCGAAAGTCAAAATGTTAAATAAGCGCCCAAGCGCTTAATCGAGCATTAACAGTAAGCTAAACCACGGATCGGAAGACTACAATTCTGGAGAGAAATCATGGCTATTTCTATACATTATGGCGGAAGCCCATTTTGAAGAAAGTTTGTCTCTGAAGGTTTTTATTGCAAAATTTGTTTCCCTTATGGCAACAACGGTGAAACTAAAACCAGTCTTTGCAAGCCAATATAAAACCACCGCTTGTTTATATCCGGTTTCAATACGTCAAAGCAAAATTTCGGGCTGCAGCGTTGGTTTCACGCCCGTCATAAGATAGTTGCTCATGTTCAATGATACTCGTTAAGTGTCGTTTGCGCCGCTAGCTTAGGACATATTTCACTTTAGTGTATTTTGTGGAATATTCAATTTCTTCTTCTTCAGACGAAGTAAAGTTTTACGTCAACGTTTTTTAAAATTCCTAAAAGCATCCTATACTTTTCGTTGGTGAGCTTGTTTTTATTCAACATGGTTGTACTTCTTTTTAGGATCCTTTCAAGTTTTACATTTGAAGATTGACGGTTGTGAATTTTACATAACGGGGACAGTATTTGGAAACATAAGCCAACAAATTAAAGTTTCTAATAGCAACAACACTACGCATGCGCATTATACCTTTTATCTGTTGCCCATGTGCAAAATTAGCGTATTTGACGTCAAATAATATGTTAATTTAAAGCAATCTAGTGAATGTTTCTAATAGCAACAAACTACGCATGCGCATTAAATTTTTTATTTGTTGCGCATGTGCAAAGTTAAGATATTTGACGTCAAATATGTTAACTCAAATCAGATTCCTTAGCGTACTTCTACAAATTCATGACCTCGAGTTGACATGTTTTTGAAGTAAAAAAGGAGAAAGAGAGAGGAAAGATAGAAGATATATTTATAAAGCGAAAAAACGTTTGTGAAAAAGAGAAATTCAATCTATAAAAGGTATGGCTACTTTTTCCATAATTCATTCGTTTTGTTTTGGTCTTAATGTGGACCTTTTTTCAACAAAGAGCGCCAACTCCATTTTTGGAAAACATTATTAGTTCGAACGTCAAGATCGAATGTTTTTAAACCGCGCAAAAGTCACAACATGTATAGCTACCGAAGGAAAAGAGATTTTTTTTTCCGTGGTAACAGCAATTTTTCTGTTGTGCTTTGTTGGTAACTGTTTAATAACAAGGCATGGAACAATTCCCCGCTCTCACTATCAGGTATGTTGTGTAGTTGAACTAGATTGTCATGAGATCATAAAAATGAAGAAAAGAGTATTTAACAAACATTCTCTTTTTTTCAAACTAGCTATAGCTAGCTGGCGAGACATACTTTTTTAAGAAAACCAGGGAATCTAGTTAGCTAAAAGCCTCCAAAATGTTTAGCTTGCCAGCTATAGCTTGGAGTTAAGAATTGTAAAATCACGCAGGTATCCAACTTGGTCTGTTCTACAAAGAAGTATTGAGAGAATCGAATTTCCTGAAAAGAACACTAAAGGGTACACATCGCTAATAGCGATTTTGGTATCGCCAAATGCTTGTCTTCATCTAACTAGGCTAAAAATTATAATCTTCAAGCAACGATGAATTGTTTTCTGTCGTTCTTATTTTGACAATTTCTACTGGTTAAAATTTAATAATTCTTTTTTTGCTGTTAAGCAGCATTTCGAAAACTAGGTCGTTCAAGCAAGGCCCTAGGTACACAGTGACTTAAACAATTGCACATTAGAACTAAAATACTTTTTCAAATCTTGGTTTTAGGTTGAATATCTGTATATACAGCACTTTAAGTGCTACACAGGATGTCCCACTCAAGTGGATATCGAACCAACGGGATGCCATCTGCTGGGGTAGGTAACACATCCATACTAAAAATCAAAATGTTGACGAACGTAAATTTGCTTAATCGAGATTTTCTTTATTTCATTCAGCATCAGAAATACTCAACTTTTGCTGGGATTTCTGCTGATCAAAGCAGTGGTGTTGGAGTTGCTAGGAACTCTGATGGAGTATGGATATTTTTGTTCAATGTTAAAACGTTTGACTTTACAATAAAAAGGGTCTAGCAGGATAGAAGTCTATTCCAATAACGATGTAGCTAGAGTTAAAATTTGTACTTTTTGACAACTGGGTGAATTTTGATTCAAAACTTATCACTTTTTACTTTTATTGATTTTTGAACTCTTTTAGAAATTTTCTAAGTTTCTGGTAAAACCCCTTATGAGTTTTGAGCCAATCAGCTTTAACAAAGCGAAACAATGAAATCTTGTTTTTCTATGAAAAAAGGTTTACAGTTGACTCTCTGTCTCGAACTTGCAAGGGACACAAAGAAGTTTAAAATAGAGAGAAAAAAGTGAGAATGGACCGGACCTTTCGTTGAGATAGAGAAAAATTTGAGATAGAGAAGTTCAAGCTAAAGAGAGTACACAAGTGTCCACGCCATCAAGACTTTTGTTTGAGATGGAGAGAAGTCGAGATAGCGAGAGTCCACTGTATTAATATGTGTGTTTTTTTTGTGCCTATGGCAATGGTGTATATTTTTAACTTTATCTTCCAGCAACCAATCCAGCATTTGTAATTATCTATTTTTTTATTTATTTATTTATTTATTTATTTATTTATTTATTTATTTATTTATTTATTTATTTTTAGGATGAGAACGCCTACAAGCCAGAGTACGGGCAAGGGAAGTTTAACAGCATGTTTATCGCTGAGAAATATCTTGGTGGAGGTTCCTTTGGCCGTGTTTATCTGGCACAACATCTGGTGGACAAGAATTTTGTAAGCGATAATTAATTTTTTTGTCGTCATTAGCTACAACATTTCACATAACAATTGGTCGTGTTTGGGCTAGTTTTATGAATATTGCCAAACAGCCTGGTCCACAGTCTTTCCCAGGGATTTGACTTGTCGCTTTGGTCTCGATTGCATTCTAGTTCCTTTAGTCGGCATTTTTAGGCAATGCTTATTCAATATTAGACATATCTTTCTATCCTCCTAAACACATTCGAAAACACACATCTAATAGATTGGGTAATATGTCATCCTCGTATCCAGGGTTTTTTGCCTATGTCAAAGCCGCTAGCGCTTACTTGACGGGAAAAAAGCCCTTGGGGACAAGATTGGGGTAAATATTGGATCTATGTTATCGCCTCGTTAAACCAATCAGAGCGTGAACCTACTTCGAATAAATTTGAATGATTGTCTTACTTATTCTTTTAGGTTGTTGTTAAATTTGTAAACAAATCTTGTCCTTCCGCAGCCCTTGAGGCTGATGTTATGAAAACGCTTTCAGGGCATGCCCACATCGTGAAGGTGATTTACCTTATTTGATATAAACAACTTCAACACGAGACAAACTCGGTTTAATTTCTCTCTTTCTATGTTTCAGGTTGTGTCTGTATTTCACAATGACACATACCTCGGTATTGTGATGGAGAGGCATGGTAACATCAGCCTCAGCTATTATGAATTTATGTTGAAAGCTCCTCGGCTGGATGAGCCAACTGCAAGATACCTTTTCTCTCAGGTAAATACAAGATATTGTTTTCTCTGGACGGACTGTGCACATAGCAAGAACTTTTATTTTGGAAGAACGAGATCTAAGTTTTTATGAAGTAGAATAAGTTTGGAAAGTTCGCATACGCAAAATAACGGTTAAAATTGTCACTTACCACTCCACTTCATAAAGAATCACTTCTGTGAGCTATATCAATAAAGCTTTTTGAATGGTCAAAACCTACGTTAAGTTCTAAGCTCTGGTTTTCTTCTACTAAAAAAAGCTTTTTTGATAAGCCTCCCTCTCAAATCTACCGCCCCTTTTGAATAAACGCTCATCATAAATGTCAAAATTTTAAATCAGCGCCCAGTGCGTTTAATCAAGCATTTACGGTATTGCTTATAAAAAAGTCTATAGTTAGTTATACCTCTTGTAGATGGTATCAGCTGTTAAGTTCTGCCACACAAAGAACATTGCTCATCTGGATATCAAGCCGGACAATATCATCGTCAACGAGGAGCTTTCCATAAAACTGATAGACTTCGGGTTGTCCAGTCCTGATGCCTCAAACATCCAAAGAGGAAGGCTGGGCACACCCGGGTATATGCCACCAGAAATGTCGTTTGACGGAAGGTAACAATTTTTTTTGAATCGCACTTAGTAGGAAGACAATTCGGGACGTAATGCTCCCCCGGCCAATAATCTTCCGAGAAATTTAGTAGCAGTCTATTTTTTACAAACTCCAAATTTGTTTTTAAGTCAGACAACTTTTTTCATATTTACTTTAATGATTACATGGGATAGATAACAAGGAAGAAAATACACAGCAGTATTTTCTTTATATAAATTTAAATAAATGAATATAAATTTTCAAAATAATAACTAATGTAAAATAATTGAAACAATTTCAGCATTTTTTTATTTCTGTTCAGACTTTTCCTCCCCAGTGCTGCTGATATCTGGGCGCTGGGAGTCACCTTTTATGCCAGCTACTTCCTCAAATTGCCATTTGGGGTTGATGTAAATGGTGACTTCCTTCTTTCTGGCTCTTCACCATTACTCGACCTTCATGGTGTTATCAGTGAGGGTAAGTTTGTCTTGAATTTAAAATCTGCAGTTGTAAAATTGTAAAATTAAACTCTTTTTGTATTACTGAGTGCAACAACCTTTTTCCCAGGGCCTACACTGTGCTTATTGACAGGTTCGTCTCGAATCTCAGTGGTAATTGTTAACATAAAATCTCCCTAGCCACAAAACTAAGTTCATATTAAAACTCTTTTAGTAATTTTTGCGTTTAGATTTCGTCCAGATGTTGTACAGCATGTTCAAGTTTGACTGGCAGGAGAGGATTACTTGCGAAGAGTTAGAACGACATGCATGGTTCCAAGGATTGAGAATAGCTGGAGAGGAATTTTATGAGGTCTTTGTACCAGATGTATGTGCAATATGCATTGGTTTTTTTTTTTATTATAATGTAGTCCGCGTTAAAATTATCTGTTACAATTTCAGTAGAGACATCAATATTTTTCTAAGATTCTAGCTTTTTAACCGTCGAGTAACCGATAGTGTCCTTGACATCAGTTAACAAACTCTGTGTACAGGGATGAGCATTAATTACATTTTCCACTTGAAAAACTATTTGCCAATAATCTCTTAAACATAGTGGTTTACTGTATTTTGATTTTTTTTTAAGAATTTGAATTTAGCTGGATATTTGACACGAATTTCCTGTTGTGGAGTTTTTATTTATTTTTTTTTTCTCTACGAATACAATGCATGAAAAAACTAACTGACATTTTCACACTCATTCTACCTCGTCCCCAGGACTTTTTAAGCTTTTTTTGCTAAAGCCGTCCTAATATAAAAGGTTCTAGGTTGTAGGTATATTTCGCCGTTATATAAATGTTACAGGTTAAATTATCTTGTAATATATACAAAAATAGCCGGAGCAAAAAGAAGGCACAAATTGCCTTATCACTAAGCCCCGTTGTTAAGCAAAAAGAAAGAGAGAGTTAAAATAATACTTAATATAATAAAGCAATATTCTAACTATATATATCCCATAGAAAGATTATTTGAATTTACAAAGGTCTATGTGAGAGTGTACATCTAAAAATATTTACAAATGTCTATAAGATCAGTCGTTAAAAAGCCTAACAAGTCCTGGGATGAAGTTGACTCTCATTTGAAATTCAAAACTTTCATGTGTTAGAGCTGTTGATACGTTACTCACGAAAAAAAATCTGTTTCGAGCGATATAACTTTTGCGAACACGACTGCGCGAAAAAGGCCTATTTCGCGAAAATTAATACCACGTTTAAATTTTTACGACTAAAGTATGGGTCTTTGTAATAAAATTAAATTAAAAATTCTTTCGAAAGCTATTCATTTTGAGGGAGGAAACATAGAAATGTGAAAAAGGCTACAGAACGAAAGAATGCAAACAACTTTTAGCGTAACAACTTTTTTGGAAACACATGTTGTACAACAAAAACAAAACAAGAGATGTTGCACTACGAATTTTAAACCAAGCTTCAAGTTTTGAGTTATAAAGTCAGAGTAGACATTGACAATGTTTTATTTTTTAACCGTATTCTCAGATTATTTACTTATGGTCATTCAAAAAATTAAAAAAGTCTTTTTAGAAATTGCTATAGAAATTGCTAAAAAATGCATTTCTTGAATTTTTAAAATCGAACATATGTAAATACTAAACAAACAACTTGTTACAATCTCGCTGAATTTTAAATTAAAACTTACAGAAATGCTTATTTTCAGGAACCAGCATCTATAACATCTGGGTCGTTAACATCCCTACCAACTGTGTCAATAACGGCACACAAAGATTCTCAAAGAAGCAACAACACCAGTCGTCCAGGTCTTCTGGACGGCATTAGAGATTTGTGGAAGCTAGAAAGCTCTATCGACGTAAACGCCCTCGGAGATATTAAACATCTATGGTCTCCAAAAAATAACACCACGATCGACATGAGCTTTCTGGTGGACGTTCGAAACCTTTGGAGTCAATCAAGTTGCGAGGGCGCTAATGTTTTGGCTGATATCCGACATCTATGGATTGTAAAGCATTCCTTTGATGTCAGATATTTAGCCGACATTAGGCAACTTTGGCTCCATAAAAGTTTTCATGAAAAAACGAAGAATGCAGATAAGGAAAGTCAGGTATTCAACACATCATAATAATTTAGCTGAAGTGTATCAAGTCTACAATTTGTGCAACCTTTTACATCAAATATTCAAATATGTCTTTACCTGTGAAAAAACTTTCTTTCATAGCTTCCTCTGTTGCAATTGACAACAGCAGCACCACCACCACCTCTGCAATCACCACCACCATCACCACCACCACCTCTGCAATCACCACCTCTGCAATCACCACCACCATCACCACCACCAGCAACAGCAACAAAGTCAATTGTACAGACTGTCCTTGATGCTAAATTCACTCTTCTCGAGGATCAGTATTTGGAAATAAAACAAAGGCCAATTACTGGATCCCCATGGTGGAAAATTCTGATCGCCTCAGTTGGGAGCGGTGTAAGTTTGAAATAAAAATTTTTTTTCACGAACTAAGTCTATCCCTCTTTCTTAAGAAACCCTTATAAGTAAATCCCTTTACCCTTTCATATAACGAATTTTAGCTTTTACGAACATTTTGTGTGTGTCTTTAGCGTTTGTTATATCGAGAGCTCATTTTATTCAATTTCAGTTCAATTTATTTTCCGCTTCGTTTCCTTTTTTAATTTGGTGAAATAAAGAGCGACAACTAAAATAATGCAAAAATAGTTCTGTTTGTGTTAGTTGTTGCGCGATTATTAGAAGTCTGTAAAGTCTTCTAGAAACTTGTTTTGTTTTTCTTTTAATGGTACATCGCAAATAACATTTTAAGTTTAAAAAAAACAAATATTCTCAGTTGATAGGAGCAGAGGCGAGAATCCACCAGAAAACCTCTTTATTGCCGTCAAGGCAATAGGGGGTTTTCTCCAGCTTCCTCCTCCCTGCCGGCCGACCATCGCTGGCAAAATCAAATCAATGGCGCACTAGAAGAAAGTATTAGGTACGTCTCAGTTTTTTGTTTCGATTATTTGGAAAAAGAAGAGTGTTTTTATTACTACCGAGAAATGACCGCAAACGGAGTTTTATTTCAGTCGTATTTGATTATTGATTATTAATTAAAATATCTTAACTACGTAGTTACACAAAGATATGAACATCATCTGGGAAAGAGAGAAAAATGTATTCTAGACGCGCTGTTAGCAGGTATTTTTATTAGATTATTTTGGCTTTGACCTAAAAGGTATAAAACGAAGCCACGTTTGGGAATAGGAATTGAGAACTTAATTAATCGCTAATTTAACTAAAAGCCACAAAATTGCAAAAACTATTCCCAATTAATAACCTTAGAAATTTAAGGTGAAACGTGCTTAAAAAGATAGTTGTAAGTTCTGTTCAATTTTACGCAAATATTTTTTAAAATATTCTTTTGGTTTAAAAAAATGAAATCTATCTCATTATCTGATTCGATTCCTACAAGTGTAACTTTACCTCTTTTTTTCAATTTCAGTTCTGTCAACAAGTCTGCCAAGTAAAATGATACCAACTTGTAAAATAACGCAAAATGGTCGTCTATGAAAGTAAGTCAGAAACATAATTCTCTCAAAGTTCATTGTGATAAAACGTTCGAGGTTGATCTCAAAGAGCTCTGGGAATGAGAATGTCTAGTACCCTTAAGTTCGAAAAGTTTCCAATTTTTCTGAATTTAATTAATCGGACGAATAAAAACCGCTCGTTTCTTAAAAGGCGCCTGGTAAACAGACTTATTGACGTTAACAAAATAAGTAGTAAAGAAAAATGGTATTAGTTGAAGAGATAGAAAAAATAGTTTTTTCTTCTTCTCAGTATAGGACAAACTAATGATGTGACGGACATGCTGCAAATAATCAGTACCTACGGTAGGAATATTTCTTGTTGTCTCCGTAACAATGCATCCACCTAAATCATTATGTCAAGTTACTAACCCCTAAAATTTAACAGATTAAATATTCATAATAGAACTCAATGTTCAATGTTAGAAATAAATCTAAATCATATGATCTTCGGTGTTTTTAGGTTTACCGTTTGATTGAACTGCTCATGGAGATTTCCATGGCAGGGAAGTTCATTTCATATGAACAAAAAATTAAACTCGAACAAAATAGTGATGAAAATGTTACAACATTGTTCTTGTTACTGGTGAGTTTCTTAATGATGTTTCTGCTTTTTATTTGCACGCAGAGATTTACCGTGTTCATTGAATATGTGGCCTTGTTATTCTTTTCTTACACGGAGATGATGTAGTGGTAGCGCATTTGGCTTGTAACCATAAGGCGCAGGTTCGAGTACCCACTCCGGCGCACTTTAATTGCAGTGTTGTCAGCCCATTTAATGGCTACAAACCTCTAACCGGCTTGTGTGGCAGACAAGCAAGTTAGAGCAATGCTATACATATCTCTGGCGATAATGTAACATAGTCACAATCAGAGGGAAAGAAAAGCCAGACATTAGGATAGAATCCCTAAGGACAATAAAACGTCATGTTACCTACTTTTTTAAGCTGAGATTCGTGGGGCGTTGAAAAAAGAGACATTCTAACCAAACGCCCTTTTGACTTTTACCGGCATCATGTTGTTAAAAGCGCATTGAATAGATGTTGGACAGCTTACCGCTGTGATATATCCTCTTAGGACCAATTTTGAGATAATTCTATTTTCAACGACGCCCGTGAACCGTTTTTGGCAGCATGTCAATTTTGACAAAAGTGCATGTTCAGAGAAAATATTGAAAGCAATTCCACGATTGAAATAAATCAGATAGAATCTAAATAACACGTCTGCTACGTGATCAAATGAATTAGCCAACTAAGAGAAATTGGAAGTTCTCAGTGGGAAAGTATTCAACTAAAAGTTTTGTCGGTGAAAACAGGGTCCATGTAAAGTACTTTGTGTTATTTCATATTCTTGTTTATTTAGATCATTCGCATGCTTAAACATCTCCACATCAACTTGAAAACTTAAGTAGAGCTAGAAGGACGACGAGTAGAAGATCAGAAATGATTTTTGCATGACCAAAGAACTAAATACTTGTTGGCAAATAAATCATTCTGATCAAAACAGTGTCTTGTTCAGTTTGGAACGATGTAAGTTTTAAAGGAATTATATTTTTCACAAACTTTCACAAACCCCTCTTCCTTTAGAAATCCTTATAATTATACCTTGTACCCTTTCATAAAACGAACATTTTGTGTGTCTTTTAAGCGTTTGCTATATCAAGAGATCTTCGCTTTTTATCTTTTATAGGTGGAATAAAGAGCGACAACTAAAATAATGCAAAAATAGTTCTGTTTGTGTTAGTTGCTGCGCAAATATTAGAAGTCTGTAAAATCTTCTAGAAACTTGTTTTGTTTTTCTTTTAATGATACAAGTAAACTTTCGATAAAAGGAACACTTAAATGGCGCAATTGGTTCGTAAAAAACATGTTCGTTGTATCAGAGGTTCGTAATATAGACAGTTCATTATATATCTCTCAGAATGGAACTGTGAAAATTCGCAAATAACACTTAAGTTTTAAAAAAACAATTATTTTAAGTTAACAGGAGCAGAATCCACCAGAAAATCTCTTTGTTGAAAACCTCTTAATTCAATTTTTAGACAGAAGAAAAAACAATTTAAGAAAAGAATTCTAGTATACGTTTTCAAAAGCATAATTTCGCAGTTTTCCTGATTTTTTGCGCGTAACAATCTTGCTAATTGAACTAAAAGCCGCAAAACCGCAAAAACTATTCCAATTAACAATCTTAGAATCTTAAGGTGAAACGTGCTTATAAAGATAGTTGTAAGTTCTGTTCAATTTTACGCAAATATTTTTCAAAATAATCCTTTGGTTTGAAAAAATGAAATCTATATCATTACCTGATTCGTCTCCTACAAGTGTAACTTTACCTCTTTTTTTCAATTTCAGTTCTGTCAACAAGTCTGCCAAGTAAAATAATACCAACTTGTAAAATAACGCAAAATGGTCGTCTATGAAAGTAAGTCAGAAACATAATTTTCTCAAAGCTCATTGTGATAAACCGTTCGAGGTTGATCTCAAAGAGCTTAGGGAATGAGAATGTCTATTACCCTTAAGTTCGAGAAAGTTTCAATTTTGCCGAATTTAATTATTCGGGGGAATAAAAACTGTTCGTTTCTTAAAAGGCGCCTGTTAAACAAATTTATTAACGTTTACAATATAAGTAGTATAGAAAAATGGTATTAATTGAAAAGATAGGAAGAAATAGTTTTTTTTTCTTAATATAGGATAGACTACTGATGTGACTGACATGCTGCAAATAATCAGTACCTACGGTAGGAATATCTCTTGTTGTCTCCATAACAATGCATCTACCTAAATCGTTATGTCAAGTTACAAACCCCTAAAATTGAACAGAATAAATCTTCATAACAGAACACAATGTTCAATGTTTAAAATTAATCTGAACCATATGTCTTCGGTATTTTTAGGTTTACCGTTTGATTGAACTGCTAATGGAGATCTCCATGGCAGGGAAGTTCATTTCATATGAACAAAAAATTAAACTTGAACAAAATAGTGATGAAAATATTACAACATTGTTCTTGTTACTGGTGAGTTTTTTAATGATTTTTCTGCTTTTTATTTTCACGCAAAGAATTCCCGTGTTCATTAAATATGTGGCCTTGTTATTCTTTTCTTATGCGGAGATGGTGTAGTGGTCGCGCATTCGGCTTGTTACCATAAGGTGCGGGTTCGAGTACATATTCCGGTGGACTTTAAATGTAGTGTTGTCAGGTTTGACAGGCTTGTGTGACAGGCAAGCAAGTTATAGCAATGCTAAGCGTATTTCTGGCGGTAATAGTCACAATCAGAGGGAAGGAAAAGGCAGCCATTAGGATGGAATCCTCAAGACATTAAAGCTTCATGTTACTTACTCACTTACTTCTGTATGCTAAGATTCGTGGTGCGTTGGAAAAAGAAACATTCTAAGCAAAGACCCTTTAGATAGATACCTTTACCGGCATCATGTTGTTATAGCACAGTGAATAGATATTAAACAGCTTACCGTTGTGATATATATAGGACCGAGTTCGAGATATTACTCCTTTCAGCGACGCTAATAAACCGTTTTTGACATCATATGAATTTTAATAAAAATACATGTTCAGAAAATATTAAAAGCAATTCCATGATTAAAATAATTCAGATATAGTCTAAATAGTAGGTTAGGGGCCAAATGATTTAGCCAGCTCACAGAAATTGGGAGTGCTCAGTGGGAAAATATTCAACCTAAAATTTTGTCGCTAAAAACAAGGTTCATGTAAAGAATTTTGTGTTATTTCATTTTGTTTGTTTAGATTATTCACATGTCCACACAAACTGAAGTAGAACTAAAAAGACGACACATAGTAGAAGATCAGAATTGATTTTTACATGAACAAACAAGAAATACTTGTTGACAAATAAATAGTACTGATCAAAACAGTCTTTTGTCTGAACTGTGTGCAAAGAAGATCAGGGTGGAGTCAGTGTCTTCCGCCAAAATCCGTTTTATAAAGGCGCGATATACCTATGTTAAATTTGACGTATACCACAACAAACATGAGCTACGATATTCGCCTTATCATCATTCCTGTTGACAACTATATGCAACCTCGGTTTACTCGAATCTTTACACGGTGTATATTCTTTAGTTTATGGTTGATCTCAATACGTCAAAGAGACTTATGCTTAATTATCTTTAACGTTTTTTTAAAACGAGTAGGTACATTCTTGTAACACATTAAGTGCAGAGACCTTCGCGAATCGGTCATATTAAATAAATTTGCAAATGGACGCTATTGGAAAGTTTCGCGAGCAATAACTTTCGCAAATCACAAAATAATTAAGGATTGCATAATTAAATTGTTGGTTAGGAAAAATATGGATGAATTTCGATTTTTATTTTGGCGAATTAAAGCAAAAACATTTTTTGCTCTTATAAACTTTTGCGATTTGATTCTTTCAAATTTGACCAAAATTCACGAAGGTTGCCCTTCTCTAGGATATTTATAAACAAAGATACAGCAAGTATTATAAAACAAACTAAAAAATCAACAACAGAATTATGCAAAAATGGTTATGAAATTTTTTTCTATTTAAGTTCTTCTTTCTTGGTAACGATTGAAATTCCAGGTTTTTAAAAAGTGCCTTAACGGGACCTTTTTTCTTTTCAGAATTTTTTCTGTTTCGCGAGAAACAATTAATTCCCAATTGCAGTCATGAAATT
The DNA here is from genome assembly GCF_029227915.1 of Hydractinia symbiolongicarpus. Taxonomy (NCBI): domain Eukaryota; kingdom Metazoa; phylum Cnidaria; class Hydrozoa; order Anthoathecata; family Hydractiniidae; genus Hydractinia; species Hydractinia symbiolongicarpus. The sequence goes on along the minus strand of NC_079882.1, from coordinate 11,322,096 downwards.
TTTTCTTGCAACTTTTTTTTGATTCGAGTCAGTTTCAACCTCGCTGAAGTTTCCACTAACAGTAACAATTTACGCTACTCAAAAAGAGAGCTTGTTCAAATAATTTTCACATTCTCGTGTTCACATCATGTTCTTGTGTTCAGGTAACCGCAACGAGAACAATAAAACAAGCAATTCTAAAATTATATTTTTTATTATATTTATTAAAATATTTACAAACAAATTTTAACGATAACGTCTGATGCATTTTGATCAATATCTTGATAATATCATCGAAATACTAATATTTCTTTTTGACCAGTATATTTTTCCGCGAAGGCGCACCCATTTGGTGTTGGATCAGAGAAAGCAATTTTGTGTTTTCCAATCACACATCCGTACAGAAAATCATGCCTAAAAGAAATGTAACAATACCAGTCTAAAACAGTTTATATGGCAAGAGAAAACTATGCGAAAAGATCTTTAAAAGTTATGAAGGAAAACTTACCTGATACAGTCCACCAAGCGAGTGGCAATTCCTTGACATCTATTTTGTGAGAATACCTATATCCGGCTAATACCACACATCGCTGAGACTGGATTAGTGCTACACGAAATACGAAAATAGCAGAGTGGTTTTGTTAAAAATGTTAAAGCAGATAGCAGCTTTAAAAATTTCTATTTCAACTGATCAATTCCTGTCTTATTTTTCGATTGTTTTGTAAAATTGCAAAAATTGTAAAATCTTGCCCACTAATTTTGCGAGGGTCGAAAATCGCAAAAAACATTTATGCAAATAAGTTCTGCATAAATTTTTGTGATACAAGAAGCATAAGACTTCAGAGAGATCTACAAAATTCTGACTGTTTCTTAAAAATTTTAGGAAATTATCTTCCGCGAATAACGAGTTTCTCAACAACTTTCTGAGATACTAATTTTCGCAACATTGGAAATGGCAATTTTTCCCCATACATATGTATGTTATGTAGAAAGCTTCCAATGATTAAAAATACTTATGTGACGTTTACATGAGAATTTGAATTCGCCAGAAGTGGAATTTTTCTCTTCAGTCAATTATACCCTTATAGTAAAACTTACTTTAGTTTTTTTGACAGAAGGAAAATTTTACTGTTGGTGTAAAAACCTCATGTAAACACCATATTGAAATTCAAGTAAAGTAAGTGCTATACGCATGCGTATTTAAATTTTGGCCGGCGTAAGCAAGGCAGAGACGGGCAATTTTAATTCACTTCAGGCATAGTAAAACCTTATGTAAACGTGGCGTCAAATTACCTCGTATTAATATTTCACTTTACTGAAATTTACATGTCAACACCGCCACAGAAAGATCTATAGAAACATCTCAGACAGTCCTACCTGCAACACCACGACAGAGTTGGAACTCCCTGAGCCACTTCTTCTACTTTTGCATCCTCAGAGATTATCACTGGGTATGCCTAAATAAAACAAATAAGAGCTGTATCATTAGCTAGGTTGATTTAAATTGTGTTTATATTCAAAAACAAAAAACAAAACAAGAACGTCTGGTTATGAAAGACTAATGTTGCAGTAGAAAACCCATTAACAATTGAAAAAGTTAGCGTTTGCATGGAAAATTTTTTCTACAAGCAGGTTGAAGCGTTCATGAGCGGAAAGGTTTCCTGTGTACTGGGTTGTAAACAGTAGCGCACCTACAAAGCCAGCCTACTTGTCCCTATATACAATTGATAAAAATCATCAGGGATGTATAGAAGGCGAGATTTTGTTTAATGAGCCCATAAAAAAGCTCATAGAAACAGATCAGTCGCTTAAATTAACCGGAAATACTGGTCAGACGAAAGATATAGTATCATAAAATCCTCACCTTCTGTATCGGTAATGCTATGGCACAACCAACAACTTTTTTCGACAAAGATATAAACAATTTTTATCTTTATTCTTCCTTTTATGGGCAAGTTTGCCCCCTCCTTCTTCTGGTTGATCATCTTTGTTTATGTAGCTGATGCGTCGTCAGAGTCACTAAGGTAGCTAGCGCTGTTATAATTTCCCAAAAGGAAAGCTTAAACACAGAAAAACGAGATTCTTTCGATAAGTGCCCCACTTGATTTATCGCTCTCTCGAATAAGCGCCCACTCCAAAAGTCACAATATTTAATAAGCGACCAGGGCGCTTAATCGAGCATTAACAGTAAGCTACCGTAATGCATCGATTAAACGTCCCTCTTCTTATGAACGCCCCCTCGATTAAACTCCCTCCTAAATATCAAAATATTTAATAAACGCCCCCACGACTAAATGCCCCCTATCAAAAGGCGCGTTTAATCGAAACAGCAGCAATGCTTATGTTTTAGTCCTCTCCCTGGCCTATGTATGGCATGGCAGTTTACTACGAGTAAAAAAAAAGTTTAATTGTTTCAAAATTTTATTATTTCTTATAAACAAGAAACTTTCTGTACACTCCTTTTCGTCTTAAAATAAGTTTTATTGTTGGAAACAGTTCCTTCCCCTTCAACAGTTCCCTTTCGAGCGTCTCGGCATCTTTTTTGCGACTTGTCTCAAAACTAAACTTTACAGGAACAACCAAACCAACCTCTCTTTGCCTTTTCCCTGTCACTACCACACGTATCATATTGTCGTCACTTTGGTTGAGAAAATGATAGCAAAGGCTAGAAATCTCAACAGGTATATGCCCCACCAGCACCCCGTGTTCTTCATCTTGATACACTCCAACACAGTATTTATCATACTGCTGAGCCTCTTCTCTTGAGTCGGGGCAGTAAAGAGAATTTCACCGATTGTAGAGGACCACATCGACTTGTAAACATGATGACCTCGGATGACACTAATCAAGTCTGTTTTATGGCGCAGGGATAGTGACCACTTTCTCGAGCCATATTTTTACTTCTAATAAAATGTTTTAAAAAACCAGACTCAAAGATAAAGAACTTGACTTGAACGCGTTCGAAATTTCCGAAAATAATATAGATGAAGAAATCGACATACTTAACTGTTGAATATTTGTTGTTGTATCATATTTTTTGTTTGTATTTTGTTTATTTGACTAACTACAAATATAATAACAATTTTCAATTTCAACATTTTTTATTAAACGCCCCCCTCTTATAAACGCCCCCTCAATTAAACGCCCCCCTAAATATCAAAATATTTAATAAACGCCCCCGGCGTTTAATCGATGCATAACGGTAAACCGCTGATCGGAAGACTACAATTCTGGAGAGAAATCATGGCTCTTTTTATACATTATGGCGAAAGTCTATTTTGAAGAAAGTTTGTCTTTGAAGGTTTTTATTGCAAAATTTGTTTCCCTTATGGCAACAACGGTGAAACTAAAACCAGTCTTTACAAGCCAATATGAAACCACCGCTTGTTTATATCAGGTTTCAATACGTCAAAAGCAAAATTTCGGGCTGCAGCGTTGGTTTCACACCCGTCATAAGATAGTTGCTCATGTACAATGGTACTCGTTAAGTGTCGTTTGCGCCGCTAGCCTAGGACAAATTTCACTTTAGTGTATTTTGTGGAATATTCAATTTCTTCTTCTTCAGACGAAGTAAAGTTTTACGTAAACGTTTTTTAAAATTCCTAAAAGCATCCTATACTTTTCGTTGGCGAGCTTGTTTTTACTCAACATGATTGTACTTCTTCTTAGGATCCTTTCAAGTTTTACATTTAAAGATTGACGGTTGTGAATTTTACATAACGGGGACAGTATTTGGAAACATAAGCCATCAGATTAAAGTTTCTAATAGCAAGCACATTAAATTTTTTATTTGTTGCGCATGTGCAAAGTTAACATATTTGACGTCAAATATGTTAACTCAAATCAGATTCCTTAGCGTACTTCTACAAATTCATGACCTCGAGTTGACATGTTTTTGAAGTAAAAAAGGAGAAAGAGAGAGGAAAGATAGAAGATATATTTATAAAGCGAAAAAACGTTTGTGAAACAAAGAAATTCAATCTATAACAGGTATGGCTACTTTTACCATAATTCATTTGTTTTGTTTTGGTCTTAATGTGGACCTTTTTTCAACAAAGAGCGTCAACTCCATTTTGAAAAACATTATTAGTGCGAACGTCAAGATTGAATGTTTTTAAACCGCGCAAAAGTCACAACATGTATAGCTACCGAAGGAAAAGAGATTCTTTCTTCGTGGTAACAGCAATTTTTCTGTTGTGCTTTGTTGGTAACTGTTCAATAACAAAGCATGGAACAATTCCCCGCACTCACTATCAGGTATGTGGTGTAGTTGAACTAGATTGTCATGAGATCATAAAAATGAAGAAAAGAGTATTTAACAAACATTCTCTTTTTTTCAAACTGGCTAGCTGGCGATACACACTTTTTTAAGAAAACCAGGGAATCTAGTTAGCTAAAAGCCTCCATAATCTTTAGCTTGCCAGCTATAGCTTGGAGTTAAGAATTGTAAAATCACGCAGGTATCCAACTTGGTCTGTTCTACAAAGAAGTATTGAGAGAATCAAATTTCCTGAAAAGACCACTTAAGGGTATACATCGCTATTAGCGTTTTTGGTATCGCCAAATGCTTGTCTTCAGCTAGCTAGGCTAAAAATCATATCAAATCAAAATCATAAAATCAATAATTCTTTTTTTGCTGTTAAGCAGCATTTCGAAAACTAGCTCGTTCAAGCAAGGCCCTAGGTACATAGTGACTTAAACAATTGCACATTAGAACTAAAATACTTTTTCAAATCTTGGTTTTAGGTTGAATATCTGTATATACAGCACTTTAAGTGCTAAACAGGATGTCCCACTCAAGTGGATATCGAACCAACGGGATGCCATCTGCTGGGGTAGGTAACACATCCATACTAAAAATCAAAATGTTGACGAACGTAAATTTGCTTAATCGAGATTTTCTGTATTTCATTCAGCATCAGAAATACTCAACTTTTGCTGGGATTTCTGCTGATCAAAGCAGTGGTGTTGGAGTTGCTAGGAACTCTGATAGAGTATGGATATTTTTGTTCAATGTCAAAACGTTTGACTTTACAATAAAAAGGGTCTAGCAGGATAGAAGTCTATTCCAATAACGATGTAGCTAGAGTTAAAATTTGTACTTTTCGACAACTTGGTGAATTTTGTTTCAAAATTTATCACTTTTTACTTTTATTGATTTTTGAACTCTTTTAGAAATTTTCTAAGTTTCTGGTAAAACCCCTGATGAGTTTTGAGCCAATCAGCTTTAACAAAGCGAAACAATGAAATCTTGTTTTTCTATGAAGAAAGGTTTACAGTTGACTCTCTGTCTCGAACTTGCAAGGGACACAAAAGAGTTTGAAATAGAGAGAAAAAAGTGAGAACGGACCGGGCCTTTTGTTGAGATAGAGAAAAATTTGAGATAGAGAAGTTCAAGCCAAAGAGAGTACACAAATGTTCACACCATCAAGACTTTTGTTTGAGATGGAGAGAAGTCGAGATAGCGAGAGCCCACTGTATTAATATGTGTTTTACTTCGCCCTTCAAAACTATATTTACATTTTTTTTTGTGCCTATGGCAATGGTGTATATTTTTAACTTTATCTTCCAGCAACCAATCCAGCATTTGTAATTATCTATTTTTTATTTATTTATTTATTTATTTTTTAGGATGAGAACGCCTAAAAGCCAGAGTACGGACAAGGGAAGTTTAACAGCATGTTTATCGCTGAGAAATATCTTGGTGGGGGTTCCTTTGGCCGTGTTTATCTGGCACAACATCTGGTGGACAAGAATTTTGTAAGCGATAATTAATTTTCTTGTCGTCATTAGCTACAACATTTCACATAACAATTGGTCGTGTTTAGGCTAGTTTTATGAATATTGCCAAACAGCCTGGTCCACAGTCTTTCCCAGGGATTTGACTTGTCGCCTTGGTCTCGATTGCATTCTAGTTCCTTTAGTCGGCATTTTTAGGCAATTCTTATTCAATATTAGACATATCTTTCTATCCTCCTAAACACATTTGAAAACGCACATCTAATAGATTGGGTAATATGTCATCCTCGTCTCCAGGGTTTTTTGCCTGTGTCAAACCCGCTAGGGCTTACTTGACGGGAAAAAGCCCTTGGGGACAAGGTTGGGGTAAATATTGGATCTATGTTATCGCCTCGTTCAACCAATCAGAGCGTGAACCAACTCCGAATCAATTTGAATGATTGTCTTACTTATTCTTTTAGGTTGTTGTTAAATTTGTAAACAAATCTTGTCCTTCCGCAGCCCTTGAGGCTGATGTTATGAAAACGCTTTCAGGTCATGCCCACATCGTGAAGGTGATTTACCTCATTTGATATAAACAACTTCAACACGAGACAAACTCGGTTTAATTTCTCTTCTTTCTATGTTTCAGGTTGTGTCTGTATTTCACAATGACACATACCTCGGTATTGTGATGGAGAGGCATGGTAACATCAGCCTCAGCTATTATGAATTTATGTTGAAAGCTCCTCGGCTGGATGAGCCAACTGCAAGATACCTTTTCTCTCAGGTAAATACAAGATATTGATTTCTCTGGACGGACTGTGCACATAGCAAGAACTTTTATTTTGGAAGAACGAGATCTAAGTTTTTATGAAGTAGAATAAATTTGTAAAGTTCGCATACGCAAAATAACGGTTAAAATTGTCACTTACCACTCCACTTCACAAAGAATCACTTCTGTGAGCTATATCAGTAAAGCTTTTTGAATGGTCAAAACCTTCGTTAAGTTCTAAGCTCTGGTTTTCTTCTACTAAAAAAAGCTTTTTTGATAAGCCTCCCTCTCAAATCTACCGCCCCTTTTGACTAAACGCTCATCATAAATGTCAAAATTTTAAATCAGCGCCCAGGGCGTTTAATCAAGCATTTACGGTATTTCTTATAAAAAAGTCTATAGTTAGTTATACCTCTTGTAGATGGTATCAGCTGTTAAGTTCTGCCACACAAAGAACATTGCTCATCTGGATATCAAGCCGGACAATATCATCGTCAACGAGGAGCTTTCCATAAAGCTGATAGACTTCGGGTTGTCCAGTCCTGATGCCTCAAACATCCAAAAAGGAAGGCTGGGCACACCCGGGTATATGCCACCAGAAATGTCGTTCGACGGAAGGTAACAATTTTTTTTGAATCGCACTTAGTAGGAAGACAATTCGGGACGTAATGTTCCCCCAGCTTAATCTTCCGAGAAATTCAATAGCAGTCTATCTTTTACAAACTCCAATTTTGTTTTTAAGTCAGACAACTTTTTTCATGTTTACTTTAATGATTACATGGGATAGATAACAAGGAAGAAAATACACAGCAGTATTTTCTTTATATAAATTTAAATAAATAAATATAAATTTTCGTAACTCGTTAATAATAACTAATGTAAAATAATTGAAACAATTTCAGCATTTTTTTTTTCTGTTCAGACTTTTCCTCCCCAGTGCTGCTGATATCTGGGCGCTGGGAGTCACCTTTTATGCCAGCTACTTCCTCAAATTGCCATTTGGGGTTGATGTAAATGGTGACTTCCTTCTTTCTGGCTCTTCACCATTACTCGACCTTCATGGTGTTATCAGTGAGGGTAAGTTTGTCTTGAATTTAAAATCTGCAGTTGTAAAATTGTAAAATTAAACTCTTTTTGTATTACTGAGTGCAACAACCTTTTTCCCAGGGCCTACACTGTGCTTATTGACAGGTTCGTCTCGAATCTCAGTGGTAATTGTTAACATAAAATCTCCCTAGCCACAAAACTAAGTTCATATTAAAACTCTTTTAGTAACTTTTGCGTTTAGATTTCGTCCAGATGTTGTACAGCATGTTCAAGTTTGACTGGCAGGAGAGGATTACTTGCGAAGAGTTAGAACGACATGCATGGTTCCAAGGATTGAGAATAGCTGGAGAGGAATTTTATGAGGTCTTTGTACCAGATGTATGTGCAATATGCATTGGTTTTTTTTATTATAATGTAGTCCGCGTTAAAATTATCTGTTACAATTGCAGTAGAGACATCAATATTTTTCTAAGATTCTAGCTTTTTAACCGTCGAGTAAGCGATAGTGTCCATGACATCAGTCAACAAACTCTGTGTACAGGGATGAGCATTAATTATATTTTCCACTTGAAAAACTATTTGCCAGTAATCTCTTAAACATAGTGGTTTACTGTATTTTGAATTTTTTTTTAAGAATTTGAATTTAGCTGGATATTTGACACGAAATTCCTGTTGTGGAGTTTTAATTTATTTATTTTTTTATTCAGAGAAAAATAAACCCAATATTTTCTAGATTCTCCTCTTCCAAAATACCCCATTGTCCCTTATACTTCGCTGTCTCTTTTGGCGAAAAATTCCAAATGAATTTTCACGTTTTTTCCCAAAATGATTTTGCGCATGATCAATTTTCGCGCACCTAACGCAGTTAGGAAAAATAAAATTAATTATTCAAGGCTTACAAAGTTTTTCATGCAAAAAACATCTCTACGAATACAATACATGAAAAAACTAACTGACTTTTTCACACTCATTCTACTTCGTCCCCAGGACTTTTTAAGCTTTTTGTTTGTTAAAGCCGCCCTTATATAAAAGGTTCTAGGTTGTAGGTATATATCGCCGTTATATAAATGTTACAGGTTAAAATATCTTGTAATATGTACAAAAATAGCCGGAGCAAAAAGAAGGCACAAATTGCCTTATCACTAAGCCCCGTTGTTAAGCAAAAGAAAAGAGAGAGTTAAAATAATACTTAATATAATAAAGCAATATTCTAACTATATATATCCCATGAAAAGATTATTTGAATTTACAAAGGTCTATGTGAGAGTGTACATCTAAAAATATTCACAAATGTCTATAAGAGTCGTTGAAAAGCCTAACAAGTCCTGGGATAAAGTTGACTCTCATTTGAAATTCAAAACTTTCATATGTTAGAGCTGTTGATACGTTACTCACGGAAGAAAAATCTGTTTCGAGCAATATAACTTTTGCGAACACGACTGCGCGAAAAAGGCCTATTTCGCGAAAATTAATACCACGTTTAAATTTTTACGACTAAAGTATGGGTCTTTGTAATAAAATTAAATTAAAAATTCTTTCGAAAGCTATTCATAAAGCCATCATACCTTTTGAGGGAGGAAACATAGAAATGTGAAAAAGGCTAAAGAACGAAAGAATGAAAAATTTTCCTAAAAGTTAACGCTTGATTTCAATTAACCTAAATTTTGTTGCACAACATTTGCATAACGGTTAGCGTAACAACTTTTTTGGAAACACATGTTGTACAACAAAAACAAAACAAGAGATGTTGCACTACGAATTTTAAACCAAGCTTCAAGTTTTGAGTTATAAAGTCAGAGTAGACATTGACAATGTTTTATTTTTTAACCGTATTCTCAGATTATTTACTTATGGTCATTCAAAAATTTAAAAAAGTCTTTTTAGAAATTGCTAAAAAATGCATTTCTTGAATTTTTAAAATCGAACATATGTAAATACTAAACAAACAACTTGTTACAATCTCGCTGAATTTTAAATTAAAACTTACAGAAATGCTTATTTTCAGGAACCAGCATCTATAACATCTGGGTCGTTAACATCCCTACCAACTGTGTCAATAACGGCACACAAAGATTCTCAAAGAAGCAACAACACCAGTCTTCCAGGTCTTCTGGACGGCATTAGAGATTTGTGGAAGCTAGAAAGCTCTATTGACGTAAACGCCCTCGGAGATATTAAACATCTATGGTCTCCAAAAAATAACACCACGATCGACATGAGCTTTCTGGTGGACGTTCGAAACCTTTGGAGTCAATCAAGTTGCGAGGGCGCTAATGTTTTGGCTGATATCCGACATCTATGGATTGTAAAGCATTCCTTTGATGTCAGATATTTAGCCGACATTAGGCAACTTTGGCTCCATAAAAGTTTTCATAAAAAAACGAAGAATGCAGATGAGGAAAGTCAGGTATTCAACACATCATAATAATTTAGCTGAAGTGTATCAAGTCTACAATTTGTGCAACCTTTTACATCAAATATGCAAATATGTCTTTACCTGTGAAAAAACTTTCTTTCATAGCTTCCTCTGTTGCAATTGACAACAGCAGCACCACCACCATCACCACCACCATCACCACCACCACCTCTGCAATCACCACCTCTGCAATCACCACCACCATCACCACCACCAGCAACAGCAACAAAGTCAATTGTACAGACTGTCCTTGATGCTAAATTCACTCTTCTCGAGGATCAGTATTTGGAAATGAAACAAAGGCCAATTACTGGATCCCCATGGTGGAAAATTCTGATCGGCTCAGTTGGGAGCGGTGTAAGTTTTAAATAAAAAATATTTTTTTCTTGAACTAAGTCTATCCCTCTTTCTTAAGAAACCCTTATAATTAAATCCCTTTACCCTTTCATATAACGAATTTTAGCGTTTACGAACATTTTGTGTGTGTCTTTAGCGTTTGTTATATCGAGAGCTCATTTTATTCAATTTCAGTTCAATTTATTTTTCGCTTCGTTTCCTTTTTTAATTTGGTGGAATAAAGAGCGACAACTAAAATAATGCAAAAATAGTTCTGTTTGTGTTAGTTGTTGCGCAAATATTAGAAGTCTGAAAAATCTTCTAGAAACTTGTTTTGTTTTTCTGTTAATGGTACAAGTAAACTTTCGATTAAAGGAACACTAAAATGGCGCAATTGCTTCGTAAAAAACATGTTCGTTGTATCAGAGGTTCGTAACATCGACAGCTCATTATATATCTCTCCGAATGCAACTGTGAAAATTCACAAATAACATTTTAAGTTTTAAAAAAACAATTATTTTCAGTTGATAGGAGCAGAGGCGAGAATCCACCAGAAAACCTCTTTATTGCCGTCAAGGCAATAGGGGTTTTTCTCCAGCTTCCTCCTCCCTGCCGGCCGACCATCGCTGGCAAAATCAAATCAATGGCGCACTAGAAGAAAGTAATAGGTACGTCTCAGTTTTTTGTTTCGAGTATTTGGAAAAAGAAGAGTGTTATTATTACTACCGAGAAATCACCGCAAACGGAGTTTTATTTCAGTCGTATTTGATTATTCATTATTAACTAAAATATCTTAACTGTGTAGTTACACAAAGATATGAACATCATCTGGGAAAGAGAGAAAAATGTATTCTAGACGCGCTGTTAGCAGGTATTTTTACTATAATATTTTGACTTTGACCTAAAAGGTATAAAACGAAGCCATGTTTGGGAATGGGAATTGTGAACTTAATTAATCGCTAATTTAACTAAAAGCCGAAAAATCGCGAAAACTATTCCCAATTAATAACCTTGGAAATTTAGGGTGAAACGTGCTTAAAAAGATAGTAGTTCTGTTCAATTTTACGCAAATATTTTTCAAAATATTCCTTTGGTTTAAAAAAAAATGAAATCTATCTCATTACCTGATTCGTCTCCTACAAAATGTAACTTTACCTCTTTTTTTCAATTTCAGTTCTGTCAACAAGTCTGCCAAGTAAAATGATACCAACTTATAAAATAACGCCAAATGGTCGTCTATGAAAGTAAGTCAGAAACATAATTTTCTCAAAGCTCATTGTGATAAACCGTTCGAGGTTGATCTCAAAGAGCTCTGGGAATGAGAATGTCTAATACCTTTAAGTTCGAAAAGTTTCCAATTTTTCTGAATTTAATTAATCGGAGGAATAAAAACCGTTCGTTTCTTAAAAGGCGCCTGTTAAACAAACTTATTAACGTTTACAATATAAGTAGTATAGAAAAATGGTATTAGTTGAAAAGATAGGAGAAATAGTTTTTTCTTCTTCTCAATATGGGACAAACTAATGATATGACGGACATGCTGTAAATTATCAGTACCTACGGTAGGAATATTTCTTGTTGTCTCCGTAACAATACATCCACCTAAATCGTTATTTTAAGTTACAACCCCCTAAAATTTAACAGATTAAATATTCATAATAGAACTCAATGTTCAATGTTAGAAATAAATCTAAACCATATGATCTTCGGTATTTTTAGGTTTAACGTTTGATCGAACTGCTAATGGAGATCTCCATGGCAGGGAAGTTCATTTCATATGAACAAAAAATTAAACTCGAACAAAATAGTGATGAAAATGTTACAACACTGTTCTTGTTACTGGTGAGTTTCTTAATGATGTTTCTGCTCTTTATTTGCACGTAGAGATTTACCGTGTTCATTGAATATGTGGCCTTGTTATTCTCTTCTTACACGGAGATGGTGTAGTGGTAGCGCATTTGGCTTGTAACCATAAGGTGCAGGTTCGAGTCCCCACTCCGGCGCACTTTAATTGCAGTGTTGTCAGCCCATTTAATGGCTACAAAACCCTAACCGGCTTGTGAGGCAGACAAGCAAGTTAGAGCAATGCTATACTCTCTCTGGCGATAATGTAACATAGTATGAATCAGAGGGAAAGAAAAGCCAGTTATTAGGATAGAATCCCTAAGGACAATAAAACGTCATGTTACTTACTTCTATAAGCTGAGATTCGTGGGGCGTTGAAAAAAGAGACATTCTAACCAAACGCCCTTTTGACTTTTACCGGCATCATGTTGTTAAAAGCACATTGAATAGATGTTGGACAGCTTACCGCTGTGATATATCCTCTTAGGAGCGAGTTTGAGATAATTCCCTTTTCAGCGACGCCGTGAGTCGTTTTTGGCAGCATGTCAATTTTGACAAAAATGCATGTTCAGAGAAAATATTGAAAGCAATTCCAGGATTGAAATAAGTCAGATAGAATCTAAATAACACGTCTGCTACGTGATCAAATGAATTAGCCAACTAAGAGAAATTGGGAGTGCTCAGTGGGCAAATATTCAACTAAAAATTTTGTCGGTGAAAACAGGGTCCATGTAAAGTACTTTGTGTTATTTCATAGTCTTGTTTATTTAGATCATTCGCATGCTTAAACATCTCCACATCAACTTGAAAACTGAAGTAGAGCTAGAAGACAAGTAGAAGATTAGAAATGATTTTGCATGACCAAACAACTAAATACTTGTTGGCAAATAAATCATTCTGATCAAAACAGTGTCTTGTTCAGTTTGGAACGATGTAAGTTTTAAAGGAATTATATCTTTCACAAACTTTCACAAACCCCTCTTCCTTTAGAAATCCTTATAATTATACCTTGTACCCTTTCTAAAACGAACATTTTGTGTGTCTTTTAAGCGTTTTCTATATCAAGAGATCTTCGCTTTTTATCTTTTATAGGTGGAATAAAGAGCGACAACTAAAATAATGCAAAAATAGTTCTGTTTGTGTTAGTTGCTGCGGAAATATTAGAAGTCTGTAAAATCTTCTAGAAACTTGTTTTGTTTTTCTTTTAATGGTACAAGTAAACTTTCGATAAAAGGAACACTTAAATGGCGCAATTGGTTCGTAAAAAACATGTTCGTTGTATCAGAGGTTCGTAATATAGACAGTTCATTATATATCTCTCAGAATGGAACTGTGAAAATTCGCAAATAACACTTAAGTTTTAAAATACAATTATTTTAAGTTAACCGGAGCAGAATCCACCAGAAAATCTCTTTGTTGAAAACCTCTTAATTCAATTTTTAGACAGAAGAAAAAACAATTTAACCCTATTCGGTCCGGGGGGGGCGGAATCCGCCCCCCCTGACGGTTTTTTTTTAATAACTCCTGATTGCTTTCTTATATGGCTATGATACTTACTGAGTTTTAACATTTATCTATTACACACCTGCATGCTAAATTTTTAGGTCCTATACCTTTCAGAGGCTTTGATATTGGCCATTACTCGAAACTACCCCTAAAATCTCTATGAAATCCTTATAATGGGGAAAATATAATAAATCCTGTTAAGATTATCATTAGAACTTGAAACTTGCAACACAACTTTGTTTCATCAAGAAGAATCATTTTGAATAATTTTGACACGTGACTAATCCGATTTCCCGATTTTGTCGGATTTTACCTGAAAATCGAAAAAAAACGGATTTTAGGGCAATTTTTGGCAATTTTTTATCCGATCCATGTAAAAACCGGAAGATATGTTAAACACATTTTATTTAGCTTTCAGAAACTTTAAACAGAATGTAAAAATTCGCTCTAGAACAAAAGTAATCATATTATAAGCAGATAGTGGCATTTTTAACAATTTTCAAGCTTCTGGTGACGTCACAGAAAATTTGCAGACGCAAGCAAAATTTTATTGCCGCCATTTTGTTCCTTTTATGACGTACTATAAGTGTGCCAAGTTTGATTCAATTTGAACAATCCTATGAAAAGTTATTGAGGGGGGGGCGGAATCCGCCCCCCCCCCCCGGTCATAGTATGTTCGAAAAACCCCGGACGAATAGGGTTAAGAAAAGAATTCTAGTATACGTTTTCAAAAGCATAATTTCGCAGTTTTCCTGATTTTTTGCGCGTAAAAATCTTGCTAATTTAACTAAAAGCCGCAAAACCGCAAAAACTATTCCAATTAACAATCTTAGAAACTTAAGGTGAAACGTGCTTATAAGGATAGTTGTAAGTTCTGTTCAATTTTACGCAAATATTTTTCAAAATATTCCCTTGGTTTAAAAAAATGAAATCTATCTCATTACCTGATTCGTCTCCTACAAGTGTAACTTTACCTCTTTTTTTTCAATTTCAGTTCTGTCAACAAGTCTGCCAAGTAAAATGATACCAACTTAAAAAAAATAACGCAAAATGGTCGTCTATGAAAGTAAGTCAGAAACATAATTTTCTCAAAGCTCATTGTGATAAACCGTTCGAGGTTGATCTCAAAGAGCTTAGGGAATGAGAATGTCTAATACCCTTAAGTTCGAGAAAGTTTCAATTTTGCCGAATTTAATTATTCCGGGGAATAAAAACTGTTCGTTTCTTAAAAGGCGCCTGTTAAACAAATTTATTAACGTTTACAATATAAGTAGTATAGAAAAATGGTATTAATTGAAAAGATAGGAAGAAATAGTTTTTTTTTCTTAATATAGAATAGACTACTGATGTGACTGACATGCTGCAAATAATCAGTACCTACGGTAGGAATATCTCTTGTTGTCTCCGTAACAATGCATCCACCTAAATCGCTATGTTAAAATTGAACAGAATAAATCTCCATAGCAGAACACAATGTTCAATGTTAGAAATAAGTCTAAACCATATGATCTTCGGTATTTTTAGGTTTACCGTTTGATTGAACTGCTAATGGAGGTCTCCATGGCAGGGAAGTTCATTTCATATGAACAAAAAATTAAACTTGAACAAAATAGTGATGGAAATATTACAACATTGTTCTTGTTACTGGTGAGTTTTTTTAATGACTTTTTTTTCTGCTTTTTATTTTCACGCAAAGACTTCCTGTGTTCATTAAATATGTGGCCTTGTTATTCTTTTCTTATGCGGAGATGGTGTAGTGGTCGCGCATTCGGCTTGTTACCATAAGGTGCGGGTTCGAGTACCCATTCCGGCGGACTTTAAATGTAGTGTTGTCAGGTTTGACAGGCTTGTGTGGCAGGCAAGCAAGTTATAGCAATGCTAAGCGTATTTCTGGCGGTAATAGTCACAATCAGAGGGAAGGAAAAGGCAGCCATTAGGATGGAATCCTCAAGACATTAAAGCTTCATGTTACTTACTCACTTACTTCTGTATGCTAAGATTCGTGGTGCGTTGGAAAAAGAAACATTCTAAGCAAAGACCCTTTAGATAGATACCTTTACCGGCATCATGTTGTTATAGCACAGTGAATAGATATTAAACAGCTTACCGTTGTGATATATATAGGACCGAGTTCGAGATATTAACCCTTTCAGCGACGCTAATAAACCGTTTTTGACATCATATGAATTTTAATAAAAATACATGTTCAGAAAATATTAAAAGCAATTCCATGATTAAAATAAGTCAGATATAGTCTAAATAGTAGGTTAGGGGCCAAATGATTTAGCCAGCTCACAGAAATTGGGAGTGCTCAGTGGGAAAATATTCAACCTAAAATTTTGTCGCTAAAAACAAGGTTCATGTAAAGAATTTTGTGTTATTTCATTTTGTTTGTTTAGATTATTCACATGCTTGAACATGTCCACACCAACTGAAGTAGAACTAAAAGGACGACACATAGTAGAAGATCAGAATTGATTTTTACATGAACAAACAAGAAATACTTGTTGACAAATAAATAGTACTGATCAAAACAGTCTTTTGTCTGAACTGTGTGCAAAGAAGATCAGGGTGGAGTCTGTTTTCCGCCAAAATCCGTTTTATAAAGGCGCGATATACCCATGTTAAATTTGACGTATACAACAACAAACATGAGCTACGATATTCACCTTATCATAATTCCTGTTGACAACTATATGCAGCTTCGGTTTACTCGAATCTTTACATGGTGTATATCCTTAGTTTATGGTTGATCTCAATACGTCAAAGAGACTTATGCTTAATTATCTTTAACCTTTTTTCAAAACGAGTATATACATTCTTGTAACACTTTAAGTGCAGAGACCTTCGCAAATCGGTCATATTAAATAAATTTGCAAATGGACGCTATTGAAAAGTTTCGCGAGTAATAACTTTCGCAAATCACAAAATAATTAAGGATTGCATAATTAAATTGTTGATTAGGAAAATATGGATGAATTTCAATTTCTGTTTTCGCGAATTAAAGCAAAAACATTTTTTGCTCTTATAAACTTTTGCGATTTGATGCTTTCAAATTTGACCAAAATTCACTAAGGTTGCCCTTTTCTAGGATATTTATAAACAAAGATACAGCAAATATTAAAAAACAACCTAAAACAACAACAACAGAATTATGCAAAAATGGTTATGAAATTTTTTTCTATTTAAGTTTTTCTTTCTTGGTAATGATTGATATTCCAGGTTTTTAAACAGTGCCTTGGCGGAACATTTTTTCTTTTCAGAATTTTTTCTTTGTTTCGCGAGAAACAATTAATCCCCAATTGCAGTCATGAAATTTTTCGGGTCAGTTTCAACCTCGCTGAAGTTTCCACTATCAATAACAATTTACGCTACTCAAAAGAGAGCTTGTTCAAATAATTTTCACATTCTTGTGTCCACACCATGTTCTTGTGTTCAGATAACCGCAACGAGAACCATAAAACAAGCAATTATAAAATTATACTTTTTTATTATATTTATTAAAATATTTACAAACAAATTTTAACGATAACGTCTGATGCATGATCAATATCTTGATAAATTCATCGAAATACTAATATTTCTTTTTGACCAGTATATTTTTCTGCGAAAGCGCGCCCATTTGGTGTTGGATCAGAAAAAGCAATTTTGTGTTTTTCAATCACACATCCGTACAGAAAATTATGCCTAAAAGAAATGTAACAATACCAGTCTAGAACAGTCTATATGGCAAGAGAAAACTGAGCGAAAAGATCTTTAAAGGTTATGAAGGAAAACTTACCTGATACAGTCCACCAAACGAGTGGCAATTCCTTGACATCTATTTTGTGAGAATACCCATATCCGGCTAATACCACACATCGCTGAGACTGGATTAGTGCTACACGAAATGTTAAAGCAGATAGCAGCTTTAAAAATTTCTATTTCAACTGATCAATTCCTGTCTACTTTTGCGAACTTATTTTTCGATTTCTTTTGGTAAAATTGCAAAAATTGTAAAATCTTGGCCACTTATTTTGCGAGGGTTGAAAATCGCAAAAAACATTTACGCAAATAAGTTCTGCATAAGTTTTTGTTTTACAAGAAGCATAAGACTCAGATTTATAAATAAAAAACATGACTTCGGAGAGATCTACAAAATTCTGACTGTTTCCTAAAAATTTTAGGAAATTAACTTCCGCTAATAACGAGTTTCTCAACAACTTTCTCAGATACTAATTTTCGCAATATTGGAAATAGCAATTTTTCCCCATACATATGTATGTTATGTAGAAAGCTTCCAATGAATAAAAATACTTATGTTACGAAAATTTGAATTCGTCAGAATTTTTTCTCTTCAATCAATTATACCCTTATAGGAAAACTTACTTTAGCCTTTTTGACAAAGGAAAATTTCACTGTTGGTGTAAAAACCTCATGTAAATTCAGGTAAAGTAAGTGCTATACGCATGCGTATTTATTATTCGGCCGGCGTAAACAAGGCAGAGACGGCAATTTTAATTCACTTGATTAAGATTCACTTTACTGAAATCTTTATGTCAACGCGGCCACAGAAAGATCTATAGAAACATCTCAGACAGTCCTACCTGCAACACCACGACAGAGTTGGAACTCCCTGAGCCACTTCTTCTACTTTTGCATCCTCAGAGATTATCACTGGGTATGCCTAAATAAAACAAATAAGAGCTGTATCATTAGCTAGGTTGATTTTTAAATTGTGTTTATATTCAAAAACAAAAAAACAAAACAAGAACGTCTGGTTATGAAAGACTAATGTTGCAGCAGAAAAGCCATTAACAATGGAAAAAGCGTCTGCATGGAAAATTTTTTCTACAAGCAGGTTGAAGCGTTCATGAACAGAAAGGTTTCCTGTGTACTGGGTTGTAAACAGGAGCGCACATACGAAGCCAGCCTGCTTGTCCCTATACACAATTGATAAAAATCATCAGGGATGTATAGAAGGCAAGATTTTGTTTAATGAGCCAACAAAAAAGCTCATAGAAACAGATCAGTCGCTCAAATTAACCAGAAATACTGGTCAGACGAAAGATATAGTATCATAAAATCCTCACCTTTTGTATCGGTAATGCTATGGCACAACCAACAACTTTTTTCGACGAAGATATAAATAAGAACGCCTACAGTGAAAGAAGTAGTATGATCAAGATCAATATTTGTAATGAAAATAACAATTCTTCCATTGTTTGAATCAATACCTGTTGTTCGCTTTTTGGATGAAGATCTTGATATTTCAAGAAGCCGAGTTCGCTGTCAACAATATCTTTGACTTCAGCTAACTGAAAATAAAGGGGAATTGATATTACGCATTACGTTTTGTTATAAGCATATTGTTTTCAGATTAGCCACGATATTTCTAACATGTCATAGCACACACAAAAAAACAACGAATAAACTAACAAACAAACATCAATAACATCAAAAATAACAGATCTGTGTCCGCCATTTTTTTTCTCACCTTCTTTAAATGCAGATAATGATCTGAACTTTTTAGCATTATAATACGTCCATCGTGATATTCCTGAAGAACTCTTTCTTTTTTCCAACCCTTAATTAAAAACACAATCTAAATAACTAGTAGAATGTTCACTGCGACACAGGGTGTTTAACCATTTAGTAAGTGGGTAATAAAAGATCGATCTTTGCCTCTCAACTTCCCCATGTATGAAGGCGTACGTTCTTCGTACTGGACCTGCTCTGGGGTATTAGACATCGTAAATGGCATGTAAGTGTATGAAAAAGATGTAATAAAGGTTACTTCTTACGTTAAATTTAAGTTTCTGCACAATCTTCTGATGATATCTCGCGTGCTGTGCTTCGTCATCTTCTTGTGATTTCGTGTAAACCATACCACAGGTCGAACAAGTGATATGACCAAAATCTTTCTGACCTATGTCCTAAATGGATAAATATAGATAAAAAAACAGTCTAAGGCTGATTTCCATTAGAGCATTTATAGCAGCACCTCTAATCGTTTAAACGATAGCGCGTGGCGTATTCTGAATTTTTAATGGTTGTTTAAAAAGTTTTCTGTCTGCAAATGCTTTGAATTTAGCTCGTCTTCAATTTCAAAGCTGTGAAATTACCGTTGCGTTTAAAAAATTTAATGTGCATGCATGCATAAAAAACGCTGAGAGATATGGCCAAAAATGCCCTAATGGAAAACGGCCCTTAGTTATTACCCTTGGCAACATATACGTCTATTTGTACAAACTAACCACTACGTACGATGTATGTCTGTTCTTTTTTCTGTGGTTTCGGCTTATCGTAAGCTGTTTTCTTTTTATTAAACTGCTTTTTGAAGAATGAATTTTGGCGTGGAGACAGAGGTAAATCAAACATAATGTTAGGGTCGCTAAAAAAATAAGTAAAAAATAAAACCCCTAGACATTCTAAGGCGTCATGCAAGCTTTCCATTTTCAAGAAATGATGAACCTTCAAAAGCAATATGAACACTGAACAGAAAAAGGTAAGTCAAACATGATGTTAAGGTCGCTAAAAATCATAAGTAAAAAAAACTTTAGATATTCTAAATGTAATGCGAACTTTCAAGAAATAATGAACCTTCAATAGCAATATAAACACTGAACAGGAAATAGCATAAAAATAATGACCTAGCCGTATCTTGGGAATCTGAGGTTACTTTTTCACCAGTCAGTCGCAGTTGATGACATATAGATGTTTTCTCTTTTCTTTGCATACAACTTGCAATAGATTCAGGTTTCTTGCTTTTTCGCGAGGGTTCAGTTTTGGAGAAGTAATTCAATATCGTATTGTGTGGAGGGGTTCTTTTGTTTACTATATCGCTTTGTACTGACGTGTCACTTGTGTTCAAACTGACATTTAGGATATCTTGCTGCATAGGCTGTAGTGGGTCTTCTGTTTTAAATTTTTCCAAATTTGTATCGCATGTATAACTCGTTGTTGGAGAGGAAGAGAACATGAGGGGCGACTCTGTAGTAGTAGACATAAAAGGCGATACTCTGAAACTACTAAACGGAGATGACCGATTTGATTCTTGACTCGATGAAAAGGAAGTCTGACTTGCAACAGATATGGAAGACTTCTCTTCATTCAGGTTCTGTTTGACTATTCTTCGACTGAAGTTTATTGGGCTAGTGCAAGCTTTATCAAAGTTTTTCGACTTTTGTTTTTTACCATAGAGGTCAGTCGTCCAGAAAACATCGTTGCGATGATAAAAAGCTCTCTTTGCAGAAACAGATTCATGCTGGTCTACATCACACTTCAAAGCAGCTTCTTTACTACCACATAAAAAAATGTTTTCTTCACCTGATGTATCACGTTCAGATGTTTTACATTTTTCCTCCTTCTGTTTTAATCTAAAATCTGCGTTAATATCTTTTAGACTCTTTCTGCATTTTGGCAGACTTGGTTTTTTACTTCCATAGAAATTTTTAACGTTGCATGGTGACGCGGTGTATTTTTCCACTTTATCGACGTATATCTGTTCAGTTTCTTTCATATTTAATTCTTGTTAACAACCAGGGAGATTTATTTTTTACCTAAACAATAAGCAAAGCAGTACAAAAACACTAGCCTTGCAAATAAATAAAACAAATCGCAGGAATTAGACTATCTGGCTGGAAAAACCTACACTCAACTCACATTTAGTAATATAGCTACAAAATGAACATGATGCAAACAGTCGGTTTAGTTTTTCATTATGAGTAGATCGCAGGATTTTTATTATGCTTACACTATGAAAGCAACAAAGCATACTTGTGTGAAAAATAAAAATTGCAACGGTGTAATCAATATGTATGTTACTTCTTAAAAAAAATATGTTTACATGCGTACAATATTTTCAAATCTTTGTTCTCTCAATTTCAACAATACTTTTATTATGTACACTAGGAAACATAAAAATAATATTTTAGTTAAGTATAAAATGGGATATATCATCAATATAAATGCTTTTACAAGAAAGAAAAAAATCATTTTGTGAACTATATATGTTATTTTTTTATCTATTTCGGTGGAAATGGAGTAACTTTTCTTGATTTTACAAAACAACCTTTTGGTTCATTCACATCCCTTGGTAGCAATGCCAAATAAGTCGGTGTGTCTGCGCCTTCATCAGGAGTAAGAGCAGTTGCATGATTGCCACCTGTCATACTCGTGTTTACAAATCCAGGACAACAGCAGTTTACAAGAATATTTTTTTCAGGGTTACGTATATCCAAATCTTTCTGTTGGATTTGTGGCATCAATGATACTCCCAGTTTCGATACACCGTATGCAGATTTTGCCCAACCTCTTTCAAGTACCTTGTCGTCTTTAGCATCATTTACAAATTCTTTCATCAATTTTTCCAAATCTAAGTACGGATAATAATAAAAACATTATTAAACATAGGTCGCTTTCTTAAAAGTGACATTTACAAAATTACTGCAGAGACTAAAATTTAATTTCTTTGACAACAAATGCTATATTTGTCCAAAGTAGATTAGCTGTTATGGTTAAAAAATTATACTTGTGAGAATTCAATGATCTGGTACCAATCCCAACAGAACAAAATCTTAAAATGATTTAGGAAAACTGAAGCATGTACACTAATAATAATTATAACTTATAAAAATAAATAATAAGAAGAAATAATAACTTATAAAAATAAATATGGTTAGAAATGTCTAAATATTTCCAACCGTATACATGTTTTAAGAACCTAAAACAATTAAAAAAATAATTTTTGTAGGATATATGTTCCACATTTACAAATTTCAAAGAAATTAAAATGTCGCTACCTATTTCAGCATAGAAAAATTTGATTAGGAATAACTTCTATACACTTCAAACAAAAAACATTATAAGTCGCAGTTGTGTGTAACTTTTATAAGAAAGGCTGTAGTATAAGTTAAAAAAATTTAAAATTGTAGAGTTCCTGATGAAAACCACTGTTAAAGAATGCTTGTTTGCTGCATCCTCATTATTATTTTTTCCAAACAAAGATAATGTGCAAGCCACAATGTCCACTTATATAATTGAATATATTGTTATTTGCTTCACATTGACAATTCATATTTTATTTTGTTGATCACACACTCCCATACCCGAATAACAATTAAATGTGCTGAGAAATAAGTGTGAAATTTCAGGTAACATACCACAAAATGTGAAAAAAAGTTCAGCTTATGCTTATTCAGTGATCACATGAATGTGATACTTAAAAGTGAATCGATAAGACACTTTGTACATACCTTCTATTTGTAAATTTTCATCCTTTAATTGGTCCTGTCTGTGCTTGCTCAGCTTTGGCCAAGTAAAGGCACCTAACGTAGAGGATAAATGAACAACTCTACCATTTTGTTTTAAAATTGGAAATAATATATCACAAACAGCCAGTGTACCAAAGAAATTACAATTAACAGTAACTTCAGCCTGTTCTGAAAATGGAGCATTGCTTGCTGACTTGTAGGCCATTCCAGCATTGTTAACTAAAACATCCAAACCACCATGTTTTTCCACTAAGTAGTCACGCAAAGTTTCAATACTTTTTCGATCAGTGATATCCAGTTGATGAAAGGCGGGTTGCAAACCAAGATCTTGCAGATCTTTGACTGCTGCTTCCCCATTTTCTTTGTTTCTTGAAGTAAGATAAACAATATTTTTCTCATTGTTTTGAAGAAGCAGTTTAACAATAGATTTCCCAATACCTTGATTAGATCCAGTTACAACAAATACACGAGACATGTTGAACTAATGCTAAAGAAAATAGTGTCACAGTGCACTTCTAACAAAATCAAAAACAGAATTTAAAGAGTAGTAAAACATATTTAAACACACACACAAACAAACAACAATCTTAAAGCTCTTTAAAGGTTAAGGCAGATTTCTAATTCATTAAATAACATCAAACTCCTTTATTCGCGGTATTTATTTGAAATCATTCATAAATATTTTGGTTACCCTAGTAAATAGACAACCATGGCTTTAGAAAATTATGAAAATTCAAAGTTTCCTCTGATTTTAAAAGAACTTATTTGTAAGCTGATCATGAAGGTTTAAAAATGCGGCTGGAGAGAGACAAACATTTTGATACTAAGGTTAGGTTCGTAGGCTTGTTGCGAATTTTTGCAGTTTTGATCTTTATAATATTAAGCTTGATAAACTTGCCCAGAGCTAATTAACTCATGCACCAGCTACATATTTTACAGTGTTGCCACCTTTTATAGAGTTAAATTTAAGAAGATTAAAGGAGAATTCCATATTTTTCTACAGAAAATTTGAGTAAAGTCTCATTGAATAGATGGACATTAACAAACGGCAGTTATTTACTAAACAAAAACACTATATGCAGACTTACAAGTTTCGCCAGGTGCTGACATTTTTAGATGGAAATATAATATATAAAAATATCAGGAATGCTTAATCAAAAAAAGAACGTATAAGTAACATTATCTTTTGCAAGTGCTGCAAAGATGATGGGTCAAGTGAGACTTTAACGCACAAAAACTCCATAATGTTCAGGTTTACTTATTAAATATGATCCCATGTATGTACCACAGCTCCTACAAAATCAGAAGGGGAATGTTTAGTACTGGACATTCTCTAAGCAGATTTGAAATTTAACACAG
Organism: Hydractinia symbiolongicarpus; assembly: GCF_029227915.1. NCBI lineage: Eukaryota > Metazoa > Cnidaria > Hydrozoa > Anthoathecata > Hydractiniidae > Hydractinia > Hydractinia symbiolongicarpus. The sequence continues at coordinate 11,297,861 of NC_079882.1, read as the reverse complement.
AAGTTTTTTAAAATGCTGTGCAATAACTAATAATAACTAAATAATAATAAATAATTATACAAAGATTATATGCAACTTCAGCTGTAAATTTATTATATACTAATAAATTTTTTAACATAAACCTCTCCCTAATGAATTTATTATATATATGTACTAATAAATTTTTTAACATAAACCTCTCCCTAATGAATTTATTATATATACATATACTAAAAAATTCTTTAACATAAACCTCTCCCTAATAAGTGACTTCCTGGAAAGCTAAAATATATCACAAACTTCTCCTATGAAAAACTGGAAAACTATAGAAACGAGAGGAGCATTTATTGCTTTAAAGAGAATCAACACAGTGCAACTGGTGCAGGTCTTTTTGCAAAAATACATTGACTGTAAAGTAAAAAACCTAATTTACCAATGATTCCTTGTCAGATTTATTGCAACAATCAAAGAAATAGGTGATTGATCAGAATGATGGAAAAATAAGATTTGCAATTTTAAAGTTTTTTTTGTAAAATGTTTCGCAAAGACAACACTTAATTCTAAAATGCTCATTTGAACCCTGTATATATTAAACAAAGTTGCTACACATTCAAAATGTTTAGTCAGAGCAAATGTGTTTAAAATTCTGGACTGCATAGTTTAAATTAAATTTAACCACATATAGTACAATTAAACTAAAAAATGAAGAAAATAAACCTTCAAATAAAAAGTCAATCTCAGTTTATGACAATTAACTGCAGAAAAAAGAAAGTATTAATGGCAAATTAATGATTTCTTCCCTTTGTGCAATTATTTATTTAATAATTTCAAACATACAGAACTTTCAATTTATTATTTAAAGTTACTTGATTAGAGATACGAATTAAACAAAGATAAAAAATAATATTAAAATTTAAAAAATTAAGTTGAATGTAATTGTTTATATGGAGTGTCATTTAGTGTCATTCTTTAAAAATAGTGTCAAATTGTGTATGTCATTCTTCAAAAATAGTGTCATTTATTGTCTATGTCATTTTCTCCTATTGCTTAGGTGGAAAAGGGGAAACTTTTCTAGATTTTACATAACAACCTTTTGGTTCATTCACATCCCTTGGTAGCAGTGCTAAATAAGTTGGTGTGTCTGCACCTTCATCAGGAGTAATTGCATTCGGATATTTTCCTCCTGTCATATTTGTGTTTACAATACCTGGACAACAACTGTTAACAAGTACATTTTTCTCAGGAAATTTTGTATCTAAATCTCTTTGTTGAATTTTTGACATTAGCGCCACTCCAAGTTTCGACATAGCATATCCAGATTTGGCCCATCCTCTTTCCGTAACCTTGTCCTCTTTGGCATCGTTTACGAATTCTTTAAGCAATTTTTCTAAATCTTAAAGAAAACAAACACACAAAATGAAAACATGTATCAGCAATAGCGTAAATGCTCACTCTATAAAATTGTTCAAAATCAAACAAATGATGTTCTCCTAACAGGACTAGATTTTAAACCTGCTTTTCTTAATAGCAGACTAATCCAATGGCACATTGATAACAAGTATCCCATCAAGCATTTCATGTCATAATCAATTATATTTATCATTACAAATTTGATGTCACAGGTTTAATGCCACAGTGGATGTAATTGCTTTATATAACGTAGATACTAAAAGTAGGAACCAGCAGTATTTCGAAGTAACCTCCAGGAGAGCCACCAGTATTAAGAAGTAACCACCAGAAAACCAGCAGTTATTAATAAGTAACTCCAAATAAGGCAGCAACAGTGGTGCAAAGGTGTTGCGATTTTTATGCACAAGACTTCATGACCTTAAAACTACCAAATATGATAAATGAAAGGGCACCTAGTTTCCAGGGCTTTTTTCTGATACTTTATGTTCTTGCTAACCAGTTACTTTTAAGTTGTTTTCACGAGGTCCAATAAATGGATTCCGCAGAGATTATTTTCGAAGATATGAATAAAATTCGCGGAATTTGCGATAATTAACCAACTTTAGTTATTGATTTATTTATTTTGCCTAAAGGCAATAATGGAAACAAGAAAAACAGAATGAAAATAGTGTTTTCAGGATTAAAAGTTAATTCTTTGAAATAAAATGTAACACGTTTCAAGGAAAAAACGTTCATATCGAAAGCATTAATTTTGAACAGAAACCATGAGAGAAAAACAAACGTATATTTTTTACTGGATGCCACAATGTTTCTTTACAACATTTATTAATTCATTCAAACTTTACTTTGTCTACCAAAAGAAAAAAGTGTCTTGTTTTAGACCCTCCCCATATAGCGTTTTATTTGGTTACACGAATTGCAAAATGAAAATCCTGCAGTCAAATGCATAATCTGATTGAGCAAAATAATTTTTTAGGAAATGTTGAAGGAAACGTGTCATTGCTGCGAAAAATAAACTAAAATTTGATATGGATTCCTCAACAATGGATACAATTGCAGTAGAGGTATCTCTCAAGCTTGATGACTTTAAACTGTGCAGTTTATTAATTCACTCAATTTATTCCAAATATTTTGTCTACAACAAGAAAATAATGTTTCGTTTTGGACTCTCCTCCGTACAGTGTTTTTTCGTTATATTTGGTTTACAATTTAGATATTAGTTCGTTATTTAAAATATTAATTTTGTTTTTGTTAATTCTCGCGTGTTGTTTTAAAAGCCTTCTGTCTCAACTGTTGCATAAAACTTGAGTCACACCAGACATAAACATTTCAGAAAAATGGGTTGTGAACTGTTGTGTACATTAAAAAATGTTTCACATTCGAAGAGGTAGTTGCATTTATTTCGCTTTATCTATTTAACTGGTCGTTCTCTTGTAGCCACTTCAAAAAACTGGTTTTTTTCCTTTGGTTACTTCAAAATACAGGTGGTTCTCTGGTTACTTCAAAATAATGGTGGTTCTCCAGTGGTTACTTCAAAATACTGCTGATTACTGCTGGCTCCTACTTTTAGTAAAAGTGTTTATATAAATACATGCATAAGTAAATTCACCAGGAAATAATATTTTGTTAGAAAGAACAATGTGTATCATAAATTTTTGTTAAATGTCAGCATTTGCCTTCCCAATTGCCAATTGCCAGTGTGAATTAGAAAGGACATATACTAACCTTCTATTTTAAGATTCTTGTCTGTAAACTGTTCTTTTCTATTAGAATCCAACTTGTTAAATGCAAATTCTGATGTAAAACTAGACACATGAGCAACTCTAGCATTTTGTTTTAAAATTGGAAATAATATATCACAAACAGCAAGTGTACCAAAGAAATTGCAATCAACGGTAACTTCAGCCTGTTCTGAAAATGGAGCGTTGCTTGACGACTTGTACGCCATTCCAGCATTGTTAACTAAAACATCCAAACCACCATGTTTTTCCACTAAGTAGTCACGCAACGTTTCAATACTTTTTCGATCAGTGATATCGAGTTGATGAAAGGCAGGTTGCAAACCAAGATCTTGCAGATCTTTGACTGCTGCTTCCCCATTTTCTTTGTTTCTTGAAGTAAGATAAACAATCTTTTTCTCATTGTCTTGAAGAAGCAGTTTAACAATAGATTTCCCAATACCCTGATTAGATCCAGTTACAACAAATACACGAGACATTGCAATCTAAAAATTAAAGCTTGGCACATAAATACTAATAAATCATTAATAAAATATTACAAATGTACATTTAAGCCTTTTTCTCTTAGCTTTCCATCAAAAATTCGGTTCAGTGTGAACGCTTACTGCATAATTAATTAGATAAAAATAAACTAATCCAATAGTTTAGCAATAAACATACGCATTGGTGGGAACTAGGGTTTAAAAACAAAAACACGAAACAAATGGGCATAAACGATAAATAGACAACGCAAATACCATATTTTAAGGAAAAATCAAGTTATACACATATACAGTTGATAAATTTTAAAGGTTTATATAACATGCAAAAATAATAATAATGTTTATGTAAAACGTCGCAATTTATTACTCACTATAATTAAAATGCCAAGATTTTCTACATCAGGTCTTAAATATGGAAATATAAAGTATTTCACAGAAATGTGCAGATTGTACAAAAAACCTCCTAGCAGCTGTCTTTGGGGAGGACTGTATGCCACTTCCTCAATCCCTTTTTATTGGTCAATTTGTTGCCACAACTAACATAGAAAGGTCATACAAACAATTAAATGAAAATGGGGATTCGCAATTTTAACATTTTTTTTCGTTAGTTGATTCAAGACAGCATTTTGATTCAAAGGTCATCTTAGATTGGAGATCAACATATTTTCCTATGAGTAATTTTTTTACAAACCTTAACCTAATCACAGCCATTCCTAGCCTACTTCCCAACCTAGAAATTTCATATTTTACCTATACAGTACTGGAATCAGGTCACCTAATATTGTGTACCGCGTATCGTCCGCGTTGTGCACGATTTGCGATACCGTCACAATAGTAAATTTTTTTAGTATTGTGAAAGTCGCGATCCATCGTTAGGTCGACTTTCAAGATGCATTGTGATTTTTGCAATTCACATACATAGAAAAATATGCTTTTCATAACACCCTTCTCCGTTGTTATTTTTTTATTATTTTTCTTTTTGTTGTTCCGACCATACATTCTCGAAAAAATTATTTTTATTTCGCCGACCGACCGTAAGTTACTATTAACTTCGCTTGTAGAACAACTAATTACGTTGGAGTTTTCTTATTTCTAAAAGCCAATTTCCAATAAAAATATATTGCAAGATAAAAAAAAAAAAAAAAAAAATTAAATGTAAAAAAAAGACACAAAATTATACGCATTTATTGTTTAATATTTTTAATGTTATTCATGATCCATAGCAGCAATCTCGATTAAATGGGAATTAAGCCCCAATTTTTTTTCTTCTAAAATATTTTTTACAGACCCTATTTATTTTGATGGTATATAAAAAAAGGAAATTCTTGATTTTACATCCCTTTCTAGCATAAAAGTTGACAACAGTAATCGCCATGTTAAAATCAAAACAATATCTGTGATGGAGATCTATGACGTATTTTATGCTTTGATCTCTTCATCTTTTTTAAAGTTGTTTACACAATGTGAACAAACGCAACAGCGTATTTGATGCTATCTTTCTGCCAAACACAATGTCTACTTGTAAAGCTTATGGTTGTAGAAATAGTACTGGGAAAGGAGAGATGAAGAAGTCTTTTTTATGATTCCTCGACCAAAGAGTAAAGAAGAAAAGTTGTGTTATTTGAGATAAATAAACACCATAGGTAGCTTTTTTGTTGTTGCTATTGTTTGTTTGAAAATGCTAAGTCCCATTAGAAGTCAACAAATTCTTTAAAAATAGTATATTTCCCATTTGGATCAGGAAATTCTTCCCTTACTTTTCGCACAACACAACCTGTTATCACCATGTGACATCATTTTCCAGGCCTTTCATAATAATGTACCAAGGCCGTGTACTGTCGGTAACTGGTATACCTCATTTCCATACAATGGAATCAAATTTTATGTTATAGTGTAAACCAGGATAAAATATTCGAAAGTAATTATTTATTAATCAAAATTTCTTTAAGTAGAATATTTAAGTGTTGCCAAGAATTTTCTAATTTATTGAACAACAAGTTAAATGATAACAAGTGGATTGCAATGCACAAGGATTTTAAAATTTTACATTTCAACTGCACAGAGTTAGACACAGCCAGCATACAACATCGACGATACCAGAAAAAATATAACAAACTCTCTGCATATGCTAATAGGTAAAGTCTTTCTTCAAAAAATATGTTTCTTGTAAACGTTTTCACAGACCATATAAGGCACACAAAAATTAAACGTTCTTCTTATCTTCTCACTTTTCGCTTTATATTCTTACAGGTCTACGCTTTATGAAAATACACACCATCGCAGATTATTTAATTATAAAAATAATGTCATTTCTTGAATATCAAAAAAAAAGGAAGAGAGCTCATGTGCCACAAATAATTTGTTTTCTGAAATAGGAGAGCCAAAGCAGGAGTACTTTCCATATCTCGCTGCTTCTGCTTAGCGCTTCTTCAGCGTAAGATACGTGACAATATATCAGTCTCCAGAATCAGCCGTGGCCTCAGAAAATTTAAATGGTGCTTACCATTCACTCATAGAAGGGGTAACTTTTATACTAAAATCAATCTAAATAATATTTATTTTTCAAAATTTTGACCAGAATTTGGGAAACAAACATAATTTTAACCGAAATAATGCTAATTAAGTTTGAGACTTAATTTGGTCTTGATCTTTGGTGACGATCACAATAGCATAGTTACTTTTTATACATTGCAACTGTCTATTGCGATAGTGACGATTGGATCGCGGATCGTTCGTGTCCCGCATGATACACGCTCACAATGTTAAGTGTCCTGATTCGAGTACTGTATATACATTGTCTTATGTGTAATAACTAAGTCACAGACACAAAAGTAAAACATGGTTCCTTTTTTTACTCAATAATTATGCATTAATTTATACATGTAACAGAGAATTCCATGAGACGTATGCAATTACACGCTCTATGTCCACACACACGCAAATGCTATTCTGGCATGCAAACTATGGCACACCCAAAAGTGAACATCCCTCGTAAAAAGATTGTGATGTTTATTTGCAATGTTATTTTAGAACATTTATCTTCTTTCTTACTGATCGATATAAACATTGAGCATTATTTATTAAGGCTTGTGGTTTCACAACTACAAATATTGTTGACTATGTTATTACAAACATTAGGCGACTCCAATTTAATTAGTTGTTCTACGGGCCCGACCTACTCTAATTTTCACGAAAACGAAAAAAAAAAATAATATCAAGCAAAGTTTTAAAGAAAAAAAAGGAAAACAAAAATATAATGAGCATAGAAGATAATCAATGATGTTGTTTTTTGTTGGTTGAATGTCAACATGGTGAATCAATAACGTTACTTTACTTAGGACCACTGTTGTTAAGGCCACTGGAAGTTGATTCTTTGTTCCTGGTAATTTGCTGCGATAAAACTAAAATGCGCGAGGCGCTAATTTTGTAATCACAAAAATAGTTATGTGGTTAAACAGAAGTTTTTAAATTTTTATGTGATTTATAACAAAAATTAGCTACTTCCGCTAAAATAGTTATAATACAAACGAAAAACAAGACAGATTATTGTCGTTACACCCTCCTTTGTTATAATTAATCAGGGAATTCCATGAGACGCGTGCGATCGCACGCGCACGCGCCCACACACGTGCAACAGCTTTTCAGGCGTGCGATTCATCGCACGCGCTAATTACGCTCTTTACTCGCGTAAAGTAAAAAAATTAACGAATGAATTTTAATAGTTGATTTTCTACAGCGTAGTTAATATCGCCGCTTAAGGCTATGCTTTAAGCATTTAACTATAAAAAACTGTAATCCAAAAATCAATCGTTTTACATCGACAGCTTCAACTGTATCATTAAAAACAGTTTATAACCACTTGTGGTTAAATTAAATTTTTTTAAAAACGTTAATTAAACGCCGTGTTTTTTCCCCCCGTGTTTAAACTAAATGTGTTTTTTTCTGCCTGTGTGAAATTAAATGTTGAACATTTTATTTTAAAATTCTAACTGTATAAAAGAACATAACATACTTGTTTTACTTTTAAAAATCTAAAGAACAACTTTAAATCTAAAAACAACTTTAAACTATTCCAAACAAGCCGTCTCCCAAAAGCTAACAAACAAAACTTGAAACCTCAATAAATAAAAAATGACTCCCATTTTTACCATTTTTATAGATAATAGATAACCTACAGAGAAAATATAACCCTGGGAACAAGGTTGGCGATAAATAGCACTACAAACAAAATGGCAGACCATTGCAGTAAGTGCAACGTGTGGCACGTGTCAGCGTCTTTTCGTCCACTGTTTAAATTTAATTTTATGTTATTTACCTATTATAAATTACTTCCTACAACGAACCAAGGTGTTTTGTTAATATATTTAGCACTTTTACATCACTTAAAGAAGACTCACGAGACTGATAAGAGTGAAATAAACCAGGAAAAAAATCGAAAAAACGCACGCGCAAATTTTCTAAAATAGATTTACGCGTGCGATGTGTAGCACGCGTGTTGTTTTCTTCGTGGAATTCCCTGAATTAATATATATATATTTAAAATTACGCTAGCTAAACTGTAATACAATCGATACCATTTATAAATTTTAAAAAAAATGATTTTACTGCTGCGAAAGACTTTAAATATTCTCAACTAAATAACCATAGTCCAAAAAAGAATTTGCAATTAGGGATTGTCTTAAAATGTTCGTATGTTTTTTCCGTATAATTATACGAACACTATGAAGTACTTCGTTTCGTGAAACGAATGTCATACGAAGTGCTTCGTTTAAAATAAAAAATGTAAATGAAGTTTATACAAACTTTTTTAATATATGATATGAACTTAAACAAAGTTTTTTTATCGTACAAAATGAAATGATACGAACTTTGAACAAAGTAAATTGCTATACGATCTTGAAACGAACTTCAAAAGTACCGGCGTAATTGCACAGAATTGTTACAATACGAAACCAGAAACATAAGAATTAAACGATTTTTTTCAAAGACAAAAAGAAATGATACGAGCTTTAAACGAAACCAGAAAAAAGTATACGAGGTTGACTTCTTTTAAAAAAGACTAGTAAAATTGCTCTGATCCCTAAAGACCTTAGATAATAAATCCAATTAAAATAAATGAAGGTCGTATAACGAAACGAACTTTATAATTGTTAAAAAAATTTCAATATAAAACTATAGATAATAGTGCAATTATAACTTCTTTAAAAATGATACTAACTACATACAAACTTTATTTTAAATGATAAGAAGTTTTTTATACGAATTATACGAACTACCTACGAACATTTTGAGACGGTCCCTTAAATTTAGATTTTCCTACCAAAACTGCGCAAAAAAACATAAAAAGAATACCAAAATTGTTTGTTTTATTATCTTAAGTAGGAGAAGAATAACTTTCTGTATAAGTTTCGAAACAGCACAAGTATAACCTGCTGTAAGACTTTTAAAACAATACAAGTATATTCCGTACAACTTTCAAAACACCACAAGAAAGTTTTTAGGAATGTTTTTAAGAAGTATTTTTATCTTTTTACCTTAAGAACTAGTTACATATTTTTTAGTGAGACAAATTATTAGTTTTTTTCTTCACAATTAAAAAATATAAACTGCATGCGTTATGCAAAAATATATAGTAAAAAACATTTGTCGTAACACTAACTTCTGTTGCTATTTTTAAAATTTTTTTGTTGTTCCGACCATATGTACATTCTCAATAAAATTATTTTTATTTTGCCGACCGACCGACCGTAAGCTACTATCCACTTTGCCCGCAGAAACTCTAATTAAATTGGAGTCGCCTTACATGTATTCATAAAAAGTATATTATTTTCAAATTCTAAACTGCATAAAAAATGCTTGCATGGGAGTTATTTCAATTTTTTTTTTCTTTTCTCAAAAGTTATGTCAGGTGAGTCCGTCAGGTGAGGATACTGTGATTGTGGGTGTCACCCATTCTTATTGGTAGGGATTTCTAATAATCAATAGAATATAAGGCCATTATTAAAAATATGTTGTGTTTGCGTCCTCTGACCGACTCACTTTTGGTAATAAAAACCTGAGTCGGTAAGTCGGAAAAGACCAGTAAAAAATTTTGCAATATATTTTTCAAAAAGAAAATTTTATTTGCCAGAACTAATTTATGCCAAATTGACAAAAACACGCGACAATTAATTTCGATAAAAAGTAATTCCTTCAGGGCACTCCTGATCTGAAAATCCCAGGAAAAAATATGCCCCACAGCCTGACCGACTCATTTTAGCGGTGTCTTCAGAACGCCAACACAACATATTTTTGATGGTGGCCTAACCCAAATTAGCTTGTGGAAAATGAAAAACTGAAATGGTTTCGGAATACAGAATTCAAAAATCATGACCTATTTTTACACACAAGAAAGTTTCTGAATATGGACACTGTTTCTCAACAAGTAAACTGTTTCCATATCCGCATATACATTATATCCCGAACTGGTTGTATATATACAAGCTACTATCCAGTCACTGGGTCACCGGTCTGACATAAGATACTTTTATCAACAACCACTCCTTATGAGAAAATTCACCTTTATTTTAAACTGCAAATTAAAGTAAGAAAAACGCTCTAGAATAGGGCATAACGAGTTAGCTAGCTAGCTACACACTTTCCAGTATAGATGGATTCTGTTGTTTACATTTTCAGCAGTAAACTCTTTTTTTTGCATTGTGCTATATAGGTGAAGAAAAATAATTATCAGTCCATTTCTTTACCAAATCCCAGCATCTTTTTCTTGCCATGCAAATGCCAGAGCATCCATTTATTGAAAATTAGGCTGACTGGATAGCCAGCTATTATAGCTAGCTAGGTAGCTGGAGGTATTATAAATTCTGATATTAGTATTGTATTCTCCTAGATGTAGTTAACTACAGGGCAGTAGTTAGGGACGATGAAGTTCATAAATATTTGGTGATATCCCTATATAAAAGCTATTGACAGCCAGTCACGCAAAGAAAATGACATCGTCCATTAAAAAAAATAAAAAGGACACTGACGAAACGCTACCATTTTGCCCATCTTTGCGATACGGTCTTCGTGCTGATTTTGTAAAGCGCCACTAATAATCCCCACTGCCCTTCTAACTTACGAACTGCTTGACTTGGAAAAATTATGCATTAGCCAAAAATTGCAAGTTCGTAAATTTAAACTATCAAGTTATATTGCTGTAACCTTTTTACAGCTCATATAAACAAGAGATTAACGGTTTACTTATTCGCTTGGTGTGTATACCAACCTTCACCGGATAAAAAAATAATATTTGCGCGGGAAATTTGCCGCCTTCTTTTTGCAAAAAAATTGGTAGGTATTCTACGCTCTTTTATTGTTACATTCTTTTTTACTTTACGTTCCTTCAGATGAGTTGATCATATTACAAACCAGTGTGAAAGAAAAATTCGCTTTTTCAGAGGAACGCAGTGGATGGACGCTCAATTGAAACTCGATTATACTGCGCACAATCGCCCTTTATTACTATATCAGTATTATGACGATTTATTTTTCAATTAAAATATGTAATGTCGCAGTGTCATGAAGTAGCAATTTTCGCGAATATGGAAAAAAAGTTGCGTAATTCGCAAAAAACTTATTTCATCCACATAATATTACATAATAAATAAATTTAAGTAAATTACAGCTGCATTTACGTATTCTATTAATAATTGTACCAATAATTTGAACGTATGATTTTTGCAAAAGTTTTATTTGCTGAGTTTCAATATATAAAAAATACTTTTCGGTTTGCTAACATCAATCAAAAAAAAAAAAAAAAAATAGTGGCTTTAAGCCAAGTAAGCTAGTATGATTTTTTAAATAGATTTACAATAGAAAAATTTATAAGTTCTAGCCGAAAGTAATAAAATATAATACAAAAACAAACTTGAATACCTAGTGGGTTTTTTTATAAGCAACTTAGTTTTAGGAGTCTAGGCCTTGAATAAGTCCCAAAACTAAGCATCTTGCTTAGCAATCTCCAGAACACTTTTTTCTTACTTACAGGAGTAACATTTTTAGTGTTGCAAAAGCCTTTGTTGGTTTTCGACTTTAGTGACTTACACGAAAGTCGAGCTAATAGCGGTGGAAAAGTTTATGATTACTGAGGACAAAACAGAAAGCTGGTAGCAGTTTTTAACATATGCAGCTCCTTGGTTGTCTCTGTTTCTTCGTCAAAATAAAACAAAATAAAAATAAAAAAGTAGCAAATTTATCATAAAAATTAATTAAACAGGTTGTCTATGTCGTCCTAAAGCGTGTTTAATTTCTTGCACCGTCACCTTTTGAGTGGTCCGTTTATTATACGCGAATCGTCGGAAATTGCAGAGATTGAGCTCATTGAATTCTGCAGGTAATTGTAACTTTTTTAACACAGAAAGTAATGCAATTTTCACGAAATAAGATAAACTGGTTGGCTAAATAATTTTATACCTGTTGTTCCTGCACGCAACAAACAGATTAAGTTCAAATCTTTAAAAATTCCCTCGAAATAGAACGAAAAATAAAATTTTTCAATTGGCTCTGAAATCTTTCTGTCCTAGTCTGCTCACTTTCACAGAAAGTTGAAGTGGAAAGCAGCCGTTAAACTTATAAATATACGTATATTTATTTATACGTATACGCATAAATAAATATGCATTTCATCAATATAAATTGAGAAAAAGATTGACTAGAAAGTTTGTCAATTCCAAATTATTATGTAACAAACCTATATGTTGCATGTCGTGCTGAAATCTTTTACTACTTTAAAAGTAGCTTTAATAATTTATATCTCATTTTCTGCATAGCTTGACATCACATTCGAACAAAATTTACCCATCCATCTTCATCTTCACTATCTTCGTCAAACTCGTCAATTTCAATACCGTGAAATAGTTTGTTGAAACATCCAGTTTTCTGATCATTAAAATGCAAATAAGGGTCACCGGTTAAGATTTTACAACATAGCCAACAAAAGTTTTTTCTGCATTTATAACAAGTCATTTTATTGCACCCATCAATTTTTTGAATATTTGTAGAACATTCAGGACACTTCTTTGAAAATGTTTCCAACCACGCTTCCGAATAGTGTTCTTCAATTGCCTGTGTCAACTTCTTTTTGCCATAACGCCTTTCCAACTCTGCTCTCTGTTCGGCAGTTCCTGACAAATACTCATTTCTCAATTTCTGCATTTCTTCGTTTTTGATAGGACATTTCGCAACGCCATGATACGAACGTTTGCATAAAGAACAAAAAACAAAATGACAAACTGGACATCTACCAAGGTTATCATCTGTTTCAATTAATACAGCTGCTTGACATTCTAATCTTGGACAATAAGTTATTTCATTCATACATTCCAATGTACTTTGCAGAAGGAATTTGTCATATTTGTCGTACACATCAGCTGGAACAAGCTTTTTAACTAACAAAGGGTCAGCTTGTGTATCACATTTATCTTCCGGGCACGTTAAGGCACGTACTGAACCATCAGCTATTTGAATATTAAAATAATCGGTCATGCATTCCATGCAATAAACATGGTTACATAAAGGGAAGCTGATACAATCTGATCCAATTTTCTCGTTGAAACAGACACCACAGTTAAAATAAGTTTGGTTAAAAATATTCTCTCTCTCCTTTAAATCATAATCAATCAAGTATGTTATCAAATCTGTTACTGACGTCACATCTTGGTGTGTACGAGGGTCTATTTTTAATTTCTTAAATTCTTTAAAACTTTGCCTTCTGTATTTCAACGGTACTACCGAAATATGATATGACGACGTAATCTCTAGTATTGAAAGAGTATTATCCGTTAGCAGCTGAATCCATTCAAAGAGAACTTCAAAATCCGGTCCCTGCTCGTTCCACACATTATCAAGACAACCACAAAGTTTCGTAAGCTATAAAAATATATAGAAAAATGTAAAATGTTTTCTCTTATAATTTGAATGTATCGGAAATATAATAATAAAATGGCATCTTACATGAATAACTGACAACCATTTGCAAGCAAGTGTATATTTAGGTGGTGCCGAAGACGGGTACTCATCTGGCAAGGTAAAATTCAATATAACAGGGGGCAAACATTGAATGGCTAATTCTTTTTCAACAGTTTTTTCTGCAGAATCAGTTGGAACAGCTTGATCTCTAAAACAACAAATTTTCAGTCATTTAAATTCTTAATATAATCCAAACTGCCCCTACGTGGAAAAAAGCAAATTTTAAAAGAAATTAATTTTTAATGTAAATTTAATTTTTTTTCTAATAATTTCTTTTAAAAACAATAATTTCTGCGAGTTTCAACTTTTCAGGAATATAACTGCAACAAATCAAGTATTTACTTTTAGTACTTTTTCTTCCTGCAAAATCGAGACATCAAAAGTGCAGTGGTACAGGAAGGTGAGATTATAGACAAGTTTTGCCAGCTGTAATGATGTACAGCAGACAGCAATGGCTTGTTAAAATTTGATAGTTGAGAAGTTCTCTTACTTGGGTGATATGTTGGGTAATAGAGGGTGTTAGAAGTGTACTTGCAGGATAGGTTTTGCTAGAAAAGAGAATTATAATGCCTTTGTAGGTTGAGAAAGACTTGCCAGGAGGTAATAAGGACAGACTTAATGTAGAGGAATTTGAGTTTATAGAATTACCATAGTCTAGATCAGATTGAAAGAAGGTCATTTATATAACCCATCCAACCCATGCAAGCATGGAAAACAAAACTTTAGCTAAGATTCTTGTTGAAGAACATTAAAAGAACTGTGTTGGATGAAGTGTAAACAGGATATTTAATTTTGTGATTTAATATCATTATTACTTTCTGTTATAGCTTTATTAAATAACATGTACCCGATTATTAAAACTCTATTGTTTTACCCTGTCGCTACACAGTATAAAGCTGCCTTGAGCACTCTTGAGGTGGATTCCACTACATATACATTCTATATATATATTAAAATATACGAAAAGCAGGACTCACTGGTGTTTTACTTCAGTTTTCTCCTTCCAGTTCACTTTGAAATTTTTAGGAAGTTGAACATAGATAAACATTTCTCCACCATTCCTTTCAGATGATCGCATAAAACTTTGTTCGCCATATATTGATTGCAAAGCAAGAAGTTCATTTTCTTGTCGTTCCTTGTTTTCGCTGTCCATATCACAACTAATACACAACTAAAAAAAATTAAATAGATTGAGAAGACAGGTACAACCAACTGTAGAAGAAGAGGTTTCGACGCATAAATGGCAAAATAAAAAACATATCACCTTAATTTTAGTGTTTTTGCAGGTGCATTGGTGGTCAGCTGATTTTCACTTTTATTTTTTCTCATTTCCCCCTTCCTATAATGTATATTTCACCGACTTTTGTTTATTAAAAAACAGGAAAAATTCTACACTGAGATAGTTAACACCTAAATTGTATTTGCCGAAGGTTATATAAAAATAGGAATCATCAAATTCAAAGCACATTTTCCTCAAACGCAATTCATTCATTCTATAGCAGGGTAGTTGTAGTTTATTATATTGTAGGGTTTTGCATAACAACATTTCATTGCCAGTGTTCCAAAACCACACAAAAGGAGAAAAAAATTACTCATACTCTGATCTGGCAGATTTAGGCTGGTCCAAATTGAAACAAACTTAGCACACTTATAGTACGTAACAAAAAGACCAAAATGGCAGCAATAAATTTTTGCTTTCCTCAGCACATTTTCTATGACGTCATCAAAGCTTGAAATTTGTCTTAAATGTCACTATCTGCTTAAAATTCAATTACTTTAGTTCTAGAGCGAATTTTTACATTCTGTTTGAAGTTTATAAAGCTAAATAAAAGTCATTTAACATATTTTCTGGTTTTTACACAGATTGCTTAAAAACTTGCCAAAAAAATTGCCTGGAAATCCGTTTTTTTCCTGATTTTTTGGGTAAAATCCGAAAAAATCGGGAAATCTGATTAATCAGGTGTCCGAAACATGCAAAATGATTCTTCTTGATGAAACAAAGTTGTGTTGTAAGTTTCAAGCTCTAACGATAATCCTAACAAGAGTTTTTATATTTTCCCCATTATAAGGGTTTCATAGAGATTTTTAGGGGTAGTTTTGAGTAATAACCAATATCAAAGCCTCTGAAAATTTGGCATGCAGGTGTCTAATAGATCAATATTGAAACTCAGTAGGTATCGTAGCCATGCAATGTAGCATTAAGGAGTTATTAAAAAAAACGTTAGTGGGGGCGGATTCCGGATTCCCCCCGGACCGAATAGGGTTAAGTAGAACAGACAGACCTGTTAGCATTGAATTTATAAAAAAATTGTTATGAATTCATAGATTCTTTTTTAAATCTTTATGACAAATATAAAAATCAGCGACTTGTTGGGGTGGAAAAGGTAGTTAAATTAATAACCTAACAGTAAATATAAACTGTCCTCTCCTTCCTGAAAATTTTTTCAGCTAGTTGTTGTTTCCAGTTGCAGTACGTCTTCTTTTAATTCGCTGCCATAAATAACATTGTTACTATTAAATTTTGTAGCAAAAGGTTTCTTCTGTTTATGACACCACTTTATTCTGAACATCTTTTCTCCAAAACAGAAATTGATTTCCATTAAGTAAGTAAATATATTCTTGCTCTAACAATTTTACGGTTAAAAAAGTTAAAGAAAATTAAAAAAATTAAAAATGTCGTTTTTATTATAATATGTGATTCTGGTTTGAACGCTAATACAAAGGAGGATCATAGGGATGGAAAAACTAGTAAAGAAATTATGTTCGCCAGATTAAATGTGTCAATTCAATCAATATATTTAGACAGAAAAGACAAATTTGCAAATAACGCTGAAATAAATATTTTAATGAACAGGATATATAAAAGATATACGCAGCAGATTACGATATAACAAAATTGTTATTGTTTATGTGAATATGTAAATAATAAGGATATATATCATAGAACAACAAAGATTAGTTGTTTTTATTATATTTTTCTAAGATGCTATTTTTCAACTTATGCTTGAATATTGAAAGTGATTTTTTATCTCATTTTGAGAATATCACGTTCGGGGAGTATTCTGTTTTATCATTTGACTGATATTAAGTATGTGCCATAAGTAACTGTCCAGGAAGATGGTACTTAAAACTTGAGAAAGTTGTATTGTGACTATGCGCTGTTTCCACAGGTAATATAAGAAGACATCAAATGAAGTTGGTAGAAGTTTTACAAAGTGAGAGAATGCTAGGGCACAGTTTACAAGTTTTATACAGTATTCTAAACTAAAAATAAGAGTTATGATAAAGTTGCGATATTGCTCTTTGCGAGCCTTGAAGTAAATAACTAATATTGCCTTTTTTGCAGTGAAGGGTTGAAATTAAGCAATGTGGTATAATAAGCAAAATGGAAAGCTGTAGAGTGGTTGATTACAGCAAAAAAGAACATTTATGTAAATGAGAAATAAGAGGGTCCCAGCACAGAGCCTTAAGGCACACCATGTAGAACATCTACTTGTTTTGATTTTGCACCATGTACTGTAACGTTTTGTAACCTATTTGAAAGATAGGATTTCAGTAGTTTATTCAGTACTCTCAATCCATAATGGTTAAGTTTATCCAAAGTGTCAAAAGCTTTATGAAGATCTATGAATAGCCCACATGCATATATTTACCACTATCTATACTGTCCCTGATACATTCAGTTGTTTGTATTAGTGCATAAACAGAAGATGGAAATTGGTCTATAGTTTCCAATGACTGATTTTGAGTCTTTTTATATAACAGAATTACATTGGATGTTTTTAAACAGGTAAGATAGATTCCAGTTTCAAAAGCTGTATTAATTATTTGACTAAGGTGAGGACACCAATAATATGAGCTATATGACTTAAACATTAAGCTCAAACTCAAGACCAAAGTTCTCCACACAGTTGTATGGAAACCTACCTAAAAGGGATTCCTGCTTTAAAAATAATATTTTCATGTTGTTTATCAAGTCCTTTGAACTTTTTAAAATATTTTTTCGTTCTAACGTTATTAAAAATTTTAATTATTTGAAATCCAGGATCTTATGATGTCATAAGAAAGTCTTGAAAAATGCTGACATTATATTCATATATACCTGTAATTAAAGATGAGATCATTCTTAAACTACAAAACTTTACACATGTCAAGATATCATCTAGAGCATAAAGTCCACACTGCTTAAAAGTTTTGATATTATGCAAGTTCGCAAGGTATAGCAAGTACTAATTTATGCTTACTACCTTATTACATCATAAAAGGTGATGTCATCAGATCAGCTAGAAATCTTTTAAGCCAAATATCTTCAAAACAAAAAAAGATTTTTTAATAATTCCAAAAAACTTGATAAAAAACTTTTCATCCTCTATAACCAGTCTGGGATAAGCTACTGAAATGGAAACAGTTTTTGAATAATGAAACTCTCAAAAAAAAGAAACAGCTTCTGAATTTGGAAACCAGACTTTATGTTTCTTTTTGTAAAACAGAAATTGTTTACGACTTTGGAAACTGTTTTTCGGTTTGGCTGGGGGTAAAACAGCTTAAGACAGGGGTAAATTTGATTTTAACTCTAGTAGTAAAAGAACCCCTGAAGTACACCCCAGTTCCAAATAATATTTTTAACTTTATTGATAGAGCTTTCTACTGACCAGAAGATTATAATGCAGAAACCTAAGTAGCTTGAGGAATATGGAAAACTGAAATTGGTTTCCATAATCAAAAACTATTTCTTATTTTTACACAAAAAAGTTTCTGAATATGGAATCTGTTTCTTAACAGGAAAACTGTTTCCAAATCTGTATCTTATCTCCAACTGACCACATACAAAAGTATCATTTTCAATGCAGGAATCCCTTTAAGGAAAAAAAACGATTTAACCACCAAGCCCCCAGAACCCTTAATCTCTGATTGGTAGCTAGACCAGGGTTGAAAAATAAAATAATTTCACACACACACTCAACACATACCTGACTCGTGTGTTTTGACTTAAACTGAAAACATCTATGTTTACATTTTACGCGACCCACAACTATGGCCATTAGCAAGTTCGTTCCATAGATGAAGAATCATAAAAAGTTGCTTACAAATTTATAATAAAAATTTTTATAGAAAAATCTATATTTTGTGTATAAAAAGTATGTAATATGTTAAACGATCTTTATTGAAAAATATAAAAAGTTGAGAAGTCAGAATTAGAAGGCGAAAAGATTGAGGATGTCAGAAAATTAAAAATACAGTCTGTGTTTTACACGTTTAAGCTTGAGTTACTGCGCATGACCAACATTCGTTCTTTTTTACTCTGCCATCTTTGCATGTGGTGTTCAGACCAGGGGTAACTGTTCTGTTTTAAATTATAAGTTCTAATATCACTGTTTGTAGTAATCGTTATAGTCTTTCTATTTTCTCCTGAAACTTCTGAATATATTGTTTTTATAATTCATACTTATCACTCCTTTTTTAAAGAAAGTTAAAGGGAAATTTGCTGCCAAACATCTTCACCTCAGCAACCATTTTAGGTGGTCAGTCCAGAATACGGAACATTTTGCGCATTTAGGAACCAGATTTTAAAACCTCTGAACCCCTAATCCATATAGTATATTTATGTTTACTAGTGGGGCTTTTTATTGTTCAAAAAATTATAATGCCAAGGTCACTTAAGAAAAAGAAAAAACAGTTTTCATGTTTAATACTATTTCTAAACAAGGGTGCCGATAAGCCGTATACGCCGTAAAAAGTGCGGGCGTTTTTGGGCGAGTTCGACATTTTGAAAAAAATTCAAGTATTTGCCTGAAAAAACCCGCATAGGCTCGAAACAATAAAAGATTTACTTGATAAATAACTTATATATGGACTTTATTAACTCCTTTATCTTCAAGTGCCGTTTTCCAAACTTTTCGGGAATGTTCTGGGCGAGTTCGGGAAAGTGCAGGCAGTTTCGGACAACAACTGCCAATTTAATTTAAAGAGTCGCTCGAACTCGCCCTTTTATGTGCGGGCATTTGCAGCTTCTCGGCACCCTCTTGTTTTCCATTTGGGTAACTGTTACCTAAACGGGCAAGAAATAAGTCAATGGTTTCTAAGACACCATAATAAAAAGAAATCTGCGCATGAGCTGGTTACGAAACGCACTATAAATTTTTCACCAATAGAAAAGGAAATATTTTCCTGCAAATTTTCACTGAAGGAAAAAAATCATCATAGCCTATTTCCGCAATTCCGTAAAATAGCCTTGTTGGGTAACAGTTTCCCAATAAGAAAACAAAAACAAAAAAATATAATGGTAGAGGCTGTGAGCACGCAATGAGTGTAGGCGGTTCTTTTAGTCAGGTTCGCATGATGGAAACTTTGAGTTAATTTTTGAAAACACATTTTAAAAACATACATTATTTTAAAACAGGAAACCATTGCCTTTATATGAAACGGTTTCCTATAACTGGGTTTGGGGAATAGTTTCCCATATGGGAAGCCTGGCTGCATTATGAGAAACTGTTTCGGAAATGGATAGTGGCTTCCCTATTTGTGTCAACTCCTGAACTGACAAATGTTTGCCACTTGTTCCACCGGAACTGATAGCAAACATTTTAACTCTCCTTTTTGATGGAAACCTGATATAAAATGCCTCTTAAACTCCAGGTTGCACAAAAATTTTGTTGTTACTAAAATATCAAGAAATATATGCCAGTTTTAAAACAGTTTCTGTGATGGCCCCTATGACTCACTTCTCTTTTAAAAAAAACACTTTCTTCTCTCCTTTAAGAAACTTGTCTTCAGTTTGAAACATTTCTCTTCCAAAGTGTGAAACACTTCCCTTCCATTAACTTAAATTAAAAATTAAACTTGATAGCACTGGTGCCTACTTATACAGAAAATCTTTCAAGACTTGTAAATTATGGTCTCACTCTTGTTTACCTAATTTGTGTATAAAACCTTTCTTTGTAGGTTCCTGTTTATCATAAGAACAGGCATACATAATTTTTAAAAAAATGATTTCATTTTAGGCACTAACAGGAGGGCAAGATGACGAATCCTCATGGAAAACGTAGAGGCACCAGATATTTATTCTCAAAGAAATTCAGAAAGACAGGTATGACTCCATTGTACATCTTTTATAAATAATTAAAAATCACATCGTATTCCATGAAGACTTCAAATTTGTTACCAACTTTTTAAGCTCTATAAATCCAATTTTAGCCTGAAAACTCAAAGTATGCTTAATTGTATTTCGACAATTTACATAATTTCGACAATTTACATAATTTCATGCACTTGATATGAAAAAAAATAAATGTGAAGAATACTCGGCTTGGAAATTTGATTATTATGTGCTATAATTAAGTATGCTTATCAATAGGTTAAGTTTTTTAAAAGGACAGAATTTTGGAAAAGGTATAAATAGTATAACAGAAATAATATGGCAAACACGAAAATTGTAAAAGCTGGATTATTTTTCCTTCTCACGTAAAAAAATTGTGGAGTCTGGAATATTAAAGAAGCGGAATAATTCTAAATAGTGTTTTAATTGCGATATTTGAAATGGAAAATTTTCACAAGATAAAATTCATAATTCATGATTTCGAAGCTTTCGCATATCTTGCTAAAAAAAGGTTATTGATCAAAAAAAAAGCGGGAAATTTGGCAGAAACAATTGTTTCGTCTCTGTGGCGTTCCCGCGAAACGATAAATCGTTTTCCTTGAACAATATTTCAAATTATAACAATTTCACACACAATCTTATTCCTACTTTCGCCCTATTTCTCACGGAGCAATAATTTTTGACGATTCTAAAGTTTTGTGTTTCTGTATAGTGTTGCAGGTTAGAATTTGAGCTTCTAGCTCAGACAGTGTTCAAATACAATTGTTTCTAATAAATAAAATTTGTTCTTTTTTTTTAATTCTTCTCAATGTTGTTTCCCAGGGCTTCGTTTCAGTGTTATTACTCAGGTATTTCCCATGACCATAAATACGGTTTGAGTGCCAACATGTTTATATATCCATCCAAAAAAATATATAGCCAGAATGCAATATGGCAGTTGGCACAGTGACTTTGATTACTTATAATCAAGGGAAGATGCATTGCACTATGGAGTGGGTCTTGTCACTAACTTAGGGCGATCATGAAATGGTTTTCGACTTATTATCCGTTAAAAGCTAATCGTTATTGTATCGTTTCTGCTTCGCGGAAATGAAAAAACGTCAGCTTTAAATCATGGTAACGATGGATCTTTTCCCTAGACTCTACAAATTTCCAGGCCTGGCAATAAGCATAACGTGAGCATATTCTAAGCCTGATTATCTTTTTGTATAAGCATATCCCAGCATGGATTTAAATGACATGCATATTTTACTGATTCTTGTCTTTTATGTTAACTTGATGTAATTGCTATGTCTTTTCAGGAGTTGAACACTTGTCAACTTATATGAGAGTATATCGTGTGGGAGATATTGTTGATGTCAAGGTATACATTTATTTCTTTAAGCAAAGAAATAGTTATACATATAGGCATTGATGAAAGTATTGATTAAAGAGATTGACACTTGCAGATGCCAGAAATGGCTGAACCCACTGTTAAAAGTTCAATTTCTGTGCCAAAACTGCTTTGTGCTGTCTGAGTCTATCCAACTCTTTCAGGGTACTTTTTCTAAGTATAGTAGCATTTTATAAAACAGAACGCATTTTTCTAGGGAAACGGTGCTGTCCAAAAGGGTATGCCATACAAATACTACCATGGAAAGACTGGACGTGTGTTTAATGTTACCAGAAGAGCTGTGGGTGTTATTGTCAACAAAAAATTAGGGTACATACATCAGATTTTGTTTACTAGTTTTGTGGTTACTGTTTTTTTATGGATAGCTTAACAATCTTTATTTTACCTTATACAGAAACAGGATCATTCCTAAGAAGTTAAATCTCCGAGTTGAACATATTAAACATTCTAAATGTAGAGATGATTTCTTGAGGTATGGTTTATGTTGTGAAATATTTTTAAAAAAACATGCACAAGTTAAATTAAAAACATAGGGCTTCTTGTGCCTAAGCAATTAAGATCTCTAAGGTAATAGCCGTTGTCTGTCTGCACAATTTTGTAGCTGTGCAACGGATGCACAAAAAAGCGAACATGATGGCTGAACTCATGGATTTATCCTAAGGCTACTGACTAGTTTAGTTTATAATACTCATCGCCTGTTTAAAGCAACGCTGGCTTTATGGATAAATTGCCGTGGAATTGTCCTTGAGCAAACAAGTAGTACCGTAATTTAATTTTCGATTTAGACGTGTCAAGGAAAATGAAATAAAAAAGACTGCAGCTAAAGCTACAGGGGAGAAAGTAAATTGCAAGAGACAGGTACGTATTGGGTGTGTTTTCAGCTTTTGAAGGGCTATGATGAAAAATATTTGCTGAGGGTATTACTCTTCGCAGATGCCAGAAATGGCTGAACCCACTGCTATCGGATAATCTCCTCTGATTATAAAAGCATTAAAGCAGTCTGAGTCCTTAAATTCTTGTTTAATTCATAAACCATTATCTTGTATCTATTAAGTCTATTAAAGCACTTTAAATTACACAATCTTTGTTTCTTTAGTCTGTTCAACCACGAACTGCTCACTTTGTTTCGACTAAGAAGAACGAACCGTCAATTGTCGAGCCTATTCCATACGAGTTTATCATCTAATAAGAAAATAAATACAATAACAGTAGTTTTATTTTTTCAAACATAAAGTCTGGGATGCTTAAATACTTTGGTCCAGATGATTTTTTGCTTAATGCTGCGAATTTTGTGCTTTTCCTAAAAATGCTTTAATTTCCATTGTCACCATTAACGAAAATATTTCTTGAAAACTGTTTTTCGCAAATTTTGAGGATATTAAAAATGTTTCGCGCAAATTTACTAATCTTTTACCCCGACCTAGGGTGCCCACCCTCATACAAAATCATACAATCTCGTACAAAATGACAAATCTCCTATAATCTACAATCACATAAAAACTACCTGAAAATATAATTTCTCATACAAACTCCTACTTTTACAGATTTTCATTCAACCAAAATTTTGTTTTTAACATTTCTTCGGACCATCAAATAAACATTGTATTCTCTAGCACTTGGCAGAAACTCTGATATTTATTTAATGTAATTTGAAATACTTTTCATCCATTCTTTTCTTTTTTTTACATGAATTGTGTATGTTATGCAAAATTAGCAACTTTTAAAGTGAAAGTTTGAAAAGAGTTTCCTACAATCTCCTACTTTTTTGTTACTTTTTTATCAATTTGACCGCGTAATCTCATACAAATGAACGGAAAATTTACCTAAATTCTTTTACAATTTCCTACAAATGGGAGATAAAGTTATGGTGGGCACCATGCCGGCAGCACTTTGTTTATATTTCCTATAGAAGTGAAGATTCCTCGGTCGGTGATTCAGTTTTTTTCCGATGAATCTGATTAGGCCATAAACGCAAATTATCAGGAAACACTGATGAACAAATTTCCTAAATATTAGGCCTCACGGGTAGCGCCGAAAATTATTCATAGACAATCAACGAGCAAGTTGGTAAAACAGTTGGGTTTCAGGGGGTGCTGAGAGCCCCTTGTGGGGTGTTGGTGTGAAGCCCCTGGAAGCCAACGCATTTTTTTGGAGTCCAAAAACACAATGCCTATACCTTGGACTTGAAAAAAAAAGCTTGTTATGTGCTGATTTCGTTTGTATGCGTCACTGCATAAAATAGCCTGTAGGTTCTCTGGTTGGATAACATTAATTTTCATGCAGTGATAGAGACACTTATTGGCAGATAATTAAAAAAAATTGTCTCAAAGTTTATATGAAGTTGCTAAATGTTGTTTAGGAGGTGTTGGGATCAAAATTAAGGAGAAAACACAGATTTTGGCAAAATTTCTGGAGAGAGCGCATAACACCCATTGCATTTTATCTTGAATCAGACAAAATGTTGAAAACGAACACATACGAATATTTAAGCCTTTCCTAATATTCACACTGATGGTTAATATATCCAGCAGTCCCAATCTTCGCCAACATCGCGACACCAGGTGGCTAGGAATGGCGCTTAATGGGGAGAGATTGTCGACAGAAAACTATTGAATAATTCGAAAAAATGTCAAGGATTATAAGGAAAGATACTCATAGCATATGAAATTTGAAAATGTAGGCTCGTTTAACAAACTTATTACCAGGTTTAAAATATGCTTCAAGCATCTTTTTAGCAAAATCGATTTTACAATTTATCACTATTATCCCAATTCTCTTCTGGGGGAGAAATCTTTTCATGAAAAAGCTTGACACAAGAGTTCTGAGTCTTTATTCTAACATATCTACAGAACTAATCCTCACCATGCTAACCATATGCTTGTTTGTTTACTAAATCCGAGCGGAGTTTAATATTATGCTTAATAATAATAATAAAAAACAACAAACATTGAAATCGGTATAAAAATTAATCCCCGGCAGGATTTATTATTTCTATTTATTAAAAGTATTTTCTTTCGTGATATTATTGATTTCCGCCGGCGAGGGCGGAATCTTTAAAATCGCCTGGGAAGATAGAGAGATAGATAGATAGAGACAGCCCAGAGCCTGGACGCCTAAAACTTATCCAGGCTAAAGCCTAAATTCTCGTTTTGACACATTTAGTTCTGAGAACGAGGCTATATTGCGTTTTAAACTAATAGAAATACATATACAAAGGGTAATTCCCTCCCACCCAGGGAATTTATTTGGGTAGCCAGAAAGTTTCATGCTGGTGAAAAGCAGTTTGCTGATTGAATTGATTTATTGCTAAACTAGCTATATATTTGATACTGTGAATACGATATAAATACATAAATATATATATATATATAAAAGACACCTATCGTACTTCTGTTGTTGGTGTGCAGAAATTGTCGTCGACTGCTTCGGTAAGATTATATTTTGATACCCAAATTCTGAAACATTACTAAATTTAGCAAGCTTAAGAAGTGGACATGCCATAGCTTTCAGAAACCAGAGAATTATGTGATGTGAGTGCTAATAAGCTGCATATACCGTAAAAAGTGCAGGTAACACCACTGTTTGCACACAGAATTTATGTCAACTTTACTTTGTCTATCAACGAGCCTTTCATCATAGTGGAAAACTGTACGACATAAAGCCTCTCATACCCCAAAAGTCCTGCACATAACTTAACGAAAAGCATATAAAAATCTAGGGCAGTTCTTAAGATATCAAATTTCAAAAACTTGCATGAGCACATAGAAATTGACATGTTTTTCACAGGTGTAAATGTTTTTTATAATATATTAAAGATAAAAATAGGACTATGCAACATTAATTCAAGAATAATTTCAGAGTGATACTTTTCAAGCAGGTTTTCGTGTGGTATGTATATAAAATATATGAGTAGGATGTCACACTCATTGCTTTTTTGCTGAGACGTTGAAAGACAGAGATCGATAGAACGTTTACACAAGCACCAGTGTCTATTTTATACGTAACCATTGTATTATTGGTTGAGAGATCGATTATCTCTTTGGTTTATTATTACGTTGAGATAAGTTTGATTAGATTTTCGACATTATTTAGAAAAGTGTCCTTTACTTTTACAGGTATTGCATATTTTGCCGTTTGCTGGGCACAGAATTTGCATTTCTTGATTTCTTTGCTTTTTTGACGATGGATCATCTGATTGATATCAGAATTAGCAGTTGATGACGATTGAGTTGAGTCAGGTTTGTTGCGAGAATAGACTTAGTTTTCAACTTTGATACCGCACTAGCTCTGCAGTTGGATAGTACTTTTCGAATGTGATTTCGTTTTCGCAGAGTAGGCGTTCTTTAAATTTTTTGTCTCAAACCGATATCGAACGTGTATTCCATAAACTTTAAAGGGAAAGACTCCTGTTAGGTAGAAGACCTTATATTTAGTAAGAAGTTGGGAATTATGAAACTTTTTCGTACAAAAAATTACATTTTATAATTGAGACTTGAAAAAGAAACTTTTCGTTTTTCGGGAAGTCGGCTGTACGAGGTTGGTACCCTGGGTCCATTGAACGTTGATGGCTGGTCCGTTAAATTTTTGAATTATAAAAGATTGAAAACGATTGGACACGCATGCGTCTTTGTGATTTTGGGTGGTTCTGGGTGATTCGGGTAGCTTTTATTGTACTTTCTGTTTTTTCACATTTTAGGGAACCAGTCCCAAATTGTTCTATGATACAAAACATGTTGCCACGATTTCATTGAACTAATTTTTACCCAACAATTCACAATTTCAAGCGTCATTCAAACGTGATTTGCATGTGAAGATTTGTTGACAGAAGCGGTTAAAAAAAAGATGGAACAATGATGAAACAGAAGAGCTTGCTGATTTACTCAATTACCACTTTTTGTTGGATGCGTTTAAAATAAGAATATATTTGTTAAATACAGATTATGAATTGAAATAAAAAAATACTTGTAATAGCCTAATTTGTAAAGTATTTTTATATAATTCAGATTGACTTTCGTGGTAAAAAATCTCACGATTAGGGATTGGTCTTGGCTGAAATGTCTAAAATGTTTTTCGTTTAACATATATATAGCTGTACAATTTTTTTTCATTTGCAATCAGTTGCTAGTCTAAAATTTTGGCGCATGCGCACACTTTTTTCCTTAAAATCGTGGTTTAAATGACCATGTTAAAAGCAACAAAAGCAAGCACGAGGAACCTGCGTACCCACTTCTGTATCTCCAACAGACGGACCTAGGAAAAACGGAAACCTCACAAGAGCTTACGAGTGTGGCGGAAATTGTTAAAGCCGGCTTCCTATATCTTTTGATATCCGCCAGCGAAGGCGGAATCTTTAAAATCGGCTGAGGAGATAGAGAGATAGATGGAGACAGCGCGGCTAGCCTGGACGTTTTGACAATTTTTTTCTGAGAGCGAGGCTAAAATGACTTTTAAGCCAATAAGAATCCTAACAGTGCAACAAATTGTTTTATTATCCAATGAACAATACTTTATTTTAAATTTTATATGCTATCGAAAGATAATGCTCGTTCAGTGTAGCATAATGAATATCGTCTTATAATGCGCCATCTTTGATGTTATTAACGTTTCCCTTTAATAATTACGTCATTTCCTTCTGTACAATTTTGCAAGCACGTAGACTAAAGCTATATTCAGCAGAACTAATTAATTATTCACGATTTTTAATTTAAAGAGGAATTGTTGAGACTGAATATTTTTGGTGAAAGATAATGTATTATAGCTATAAAATCATGACAAGTGTGTTGCAAAAGAAAAAATAAGAATATGTAGTCTGATGAAAATAACCTTTCGTAACTGATTATGTAAAAAAAAAATTGCTGCTACCTTTAAAGATATTTTCCAAGTTGTTTTTCAGAGAAAAAAAGAAAATAGATAAATTTTCAGCCTTGTCGTTATTCCTATTTTGTTTTTATTGTTCATCAATTTTCAGGTTTATTATTTTTTTTAAATTGTTTTTATAAAGAAATGAAGTTTATGTAAGTTAAGTTAGCTATGATTTACAGTTACAATAATAATCAAAAATTAAAATTTAAAATTTTTAAAGTTCCGTACTTTTTCAGATTATTGCTAATGGCGGAAATCTTTACGCCACAGGGCTTCTTGTTATTATTTAACATCATACTCTTCAAACATGAAGTGAAGATTAAGGTATAAGAACACATTCTTGTTCAACCTCGTTCCCTGTTGTCTCTTCGATTTCTGACGGCGATACGATATAAAAAGAGACAAAAGACGCTGTGAAGGAGGTTGCGATGTATTGTTTGTCAAAATACGTATTGTTTTGCTTGATGTTTAAGCAAGGTATATTTTTAACTATTATAAATATCTGGGCAAACGCTAACGAACCATCAACGGCAAAAACAAAGGCTTTAAACATATTTGTTGTCATTTCAAATTTAGCTGTGTCCATTGTCGGTTAACAGTAAGTAAAGGATAGGAATATATTTTGAATCGATTAATCAAAATTATAGCATCAATTAATTATAAATGGATTTGAAGGTTTAAACATTATCGAAGACAGATTAAGACTAATGTTTTTGACGATACATTGCCGCGTTTTTTCATCTTCTAAGATTAAAAATTAACTGTAATGATGAAAACTCCATATGGCAGAGTTGATGTATCAATGAAGGACGGAGCTTCTCGACTTGAAGATTTCATCATATCCAACGTAGATTACAATCGCTCCGTATCTGAACCAATCTCATCAAAAATGCGTAGAACGAGTGTGGTATCCATGGGAACAAAAAGTACAAATCGACAAAGCATATCCTATCCTAGTAGAAGCCGTTCTAATACTTGGACAGGGGAACAAGCGAAGTATTTCACTGCAATAAATAGAAGAAGTAACGATTTTACGAGGCCACCAATAAATTTTAAAGGAAATTCCACGAAACGTTGTCAAGATGTTATTCTTGAACACGCAACAACATCAACCAGAACATCGTCGCCATTATTGCTATCGCCATTATTGTTATCTCCGTCAGCAGCAACGACAACAACAACAACAACAATAAACAACGAAAACTACGTAAAATTGAACGAAGACATTGTCAAGGAGATAATAACTGAAATATTGCACACAAATTTAGAGGGCGTAAGTTATGATCACAAAAAATGCAAAAATAAAAGTTCTGAGCTCAGCTGTGAAATTCACGATCGTTTGAAAAATCTTTCCCAGAATAATTACAAAATTACAGTGTTGATCTATCTTGGAGAAATACGCGATGAAGGAATTGAAGTGAGCTCTCAGTGTATTTGGGATTCGAAATGTGATTGCGTTGTAATAAGTTGCTTTAAAAACGAGACTTTATTTGCAATTGCGTCTGTTTTTGCTTCCCACCTTGATTAAAACAAAAAATGAAACAGTTGGATTCACTTAAAAACCTACTATACTGCTGCAGAGAGAAATTAGAAGAGTCATTTGCGTCTATCTTGGAGAACTAAACTGGATTATACCAAGTTATTCTTATTTGGGCGGAGTAAAGATTATATTTTGCAACCTCATCCCAGTGCTCTTTGTTTCTTTTTGTATACGGGCACGTATTAAATACACATTTTGTTTTTGTTTTCCTTTTCTCCTATTTTCTTTCTAATATTTCTCACTCACACTTTTGTTAATTCTTTAGAAGTTAGAATTTAAAGAAATTTTGTTACAAGTCTACCTTGATACTATGAGACGAATGAAATCTGTGACTTAGAGATCTCAACTTGTTCGTACAGAGGATAATTTTATTTTTATTTTTGACTTATTGTATCAAGAGCCTAAAAATAACATTTTCGAAAGTACTATCTCAAAAAGCTATGATGACGAGAACAGTCGATATACAAAACCTATATATTATAAAAAAACCTGTCAACTTTGGTTGGATAAAAGAAATTCAATTTTAAAAGCAATACTCAACAGAATGTAAATAAATGCAACATATCGAAGTATAAAATACTAAAAATGTCGTCTTTTTCATTAACAAAGTAAGTTTTTAGAGTACTTTATTCCCAGTGCCTGCTGTCTCTTATACATATCGGGTAATCCCGTCACCGCACTTTTGTATTTTGTTGTATCTTGATAAAGTCAGAAACAATTATAAACCCTTATATCTCATACGTTCTCCAGCCGTCAAAAGCACATGATCCATTACATTTCTTTCATCAGGGTTTCAAGCACTACCCTAATGTAACAGATAAGCAAATTTTGTCAATTTTGTTTTGTATATGCACTTCTGACGTCAGGAAAACACCTAAAACAACCTATTTTTTCAATTGATCTTTTGCCTACCCGGACTTCTTCACGGCCTTATTGGCTAATCACCTATATAGGCTACTTCATGTCTCTCTGTCTGGCTGTAACAAGCAAATGTGTTCATTTTCCTATGATGTCGCCGAAAATGTTGTCTCAAATGGTAAATTATCTGACACAGCACGACGTTAATAACATTAAAAGCGTAACGTCAATATCTGATATTAAATTAATGAAGCCATTACAACGCACCTAAAACTTTGAGGCCAAATAACTTGGAAACGAGGTGGTGACGTCAAGCATTTTTTCCGCATACGTAACTAGGGACAACCTGGGACCAAACTGAGTAAGTTTCCCAAACCTGAGTGCCAGAATCCGTTTTGGAATATACAGAATGATGACGTCATCCAAGGAATGTCTAAACCTCAATATTTCTGCAACCGTTTGTCAAAAGTATATGATCCTATATATTTTCTTATAAGTATACAAATTTCTAATTTTGATGGCTCCTTGCTGACGTCAGCAAAATTTATAAACCCTTATATCTTTGTAACTGTTCTTATAAACCACATGTATACATTATTTCAATTAGTATTTCGGGTTCTAGAGGCAAAAAGTAATTTTTTAAATTTTTCTTAATCATTGCTGACGTCATAACTATTTAAGTCACGGATCTTCTTTTTTCATTGGTTCTCTGCCTAAGTGGTTTTTCCACGAGTTAAACGACTATAGTGTTGCATATTATAAGATGAGATAAGATTACTTCGCCGTTAAGATAAGATTACTAGTAAAATGCTGCAGAAAGTTAAAAATACATTGGCCAGAGCAAGTAGAAGACACAATTTGTCTTACTATCAAGCCCCGTTTATAGTTGAGCTATTTACCAGTTCATGTATTTTGATAAAAACGTAAAAATGTAAAATAAAACTGGTTTAATAAAGGTTTCGTCAAGTTCGAGTTACGTCATTGTCAGGAGGTTCTTTGCAACGTATTTCATAATATTCAAATTTATGGTTTAAAATTCTGTCCTATAACTGTGGTTCTCTAGTTTTTATAAAATAACCACTTACTTTTAGAGTTGTTTTTGGTATAACGAAGTTATCTTTGAAGTACTCGTATTTATGCTCAATAAAACACTAACGGACTCCTGTCGGTTTTATCTTAAATATAAAAACTAAGACTTGACGGATGTCAAGTTTGTGAATGTTTAGTTCTTTTAATAAAAGGGATCATATGGTGTTTATCTATCTGCACTGAATGCTATCCTGCGGGCATATTTCTGTTTACCGTAAAGCTAATTCAGTTTAGACACTGGTTTGTGCTTGCTAATAAAATATTTCAATATGTTAGACAACTATGTACAATATAAGTTCTTTAAAGATGTAAAATTTTAAAATGGTTCAGCTTTGAAAGCTAATCCGATAATTTTAGAATTTTTTTTCACGTTAGATTAACACCTAAAAAATTCATGGATGATTGTCTTCTAATACTTGTGTTACTTAAAGTTAAATTAGGTAACCTGATCTTAGCCGTCGATTTAGAAGATTTATGAAATAGAGTACATTTTGTTTTATCTACATTTAACGAGAATTTAGTACTTTCTTTGAACCATTCTTTAAAAATGTTTTTATTTCCTGTTTTAAAAAGAGCGCTTATTTCCCATGTGAGTAAAAGATATTAGTATCATCTGCAAAAAAGATAAAAATTATAAGTTTCAGCGCAGAATGTAGATCATTGATGTATAGAAGTCTTCAGCATGCCCTGTGGGACCCCAACCTCATTCTCAGAATATTTTGCCTTTTTCACATCGAGGCCGTCAAGTAAGCGGTAGCTGCTTTATCTGGAGGCTCGGTGCCACATTCCCGCAATCATTTTGTTCGGCGTTTTATCAGGTCGGCGGTCGTTTCGGCGTACGTTTCGATGACGCGGCGGTTGTTTTTCGGCGCTGCTATGCGAGGTCGACGATGGTTTTGGTCGTTGTTTCTATGATCTTGCGTTGTTTTAGGCCAGTGTATCAATAACCGAAGTGTTCTTGGTATATTGAAGTTCAGGGATGTTCTTCTCGGCAATGCATTGCCTGAGCGGTTGTTTGGACTCGATAGTTTTTCTCGATAGTTTCACAGCACGGCGAAACACATTCAAGAGATGATGTAGTACTGCGGTGTTTGATGTTTGAATGGTCATTTGGAGGATGGAAACCACCGTTTCCATAAGAGCAGAACAAAATGCAGCGGCGGTAAAAAATTCGACGGCGGTCAAAAATTTGTTGAAGCCTCGTTTTGAATAATTTGTTACATATTTTACAGAATGAAGGAAAAAACAATGAACAGAATGAATTAGAGTTGGAACAAGATAGTTGTGTTTAGATTTTCACTTGTTTGGGTTTTTTAACAATGGTCAATATGACCGCCAACGTCTCGTAGCAGCGCCAAAAAACGACCGTCGGGTCATCGAAACGTCCGCTGAAACGTCCGCCAACCTGATAAGAGCCGATCAAAATGATTGCCGGAATGTGGCACTGTTCTGCCCAGATTGCGAAAACGGCCTGTTTACAACCGGGACAGCCGGATTATGTACACATGATCCGATTATGTTTTTTTTGCACTGGTTATGTAGTGGTGACCGGATTATGAACGCTGATATAATGACTGGCCAGGCAGGCTGTGATTGGCATTTTCTTCGAACTTTTGTGAATTAAACATTCTCTGGAAGATAGAACACCCCTAAAAACTAGAGATGGCGGAAGAAAAAAGTCTCGACGTAATTCTTAGTTTAAAACTAATCTTGTAGTAAATACATTTCAGCATAATATACTTTGAAGTAACTAAATTTCACGGAACCTAAATTATTCTTTTTGCGGGAATTAAGTTTGGTGAAAAGTTATTAAACTTGCGAATCCCAAAATTTAGTATTTGCCGCGAAATTTCGTTTCATTTGAGAGCAACAACAACTTTGCCACCAGGGCTATTCGCTTTCAGAAGTGATGACGAATGATATAAAAGCGGTCGGCCCCGATTATATTTGTTCTATAAGTCCGGAATAATATTTGACTGTCATACATAAGCCGGCCTTCCCCGATTATGTGCGTTCTATAATAAGTGAGAAATAATAGAAAAATGCCATACATAAGCCGGTCGGCCCCGATTACGTTCGTTCTATAAGTCTCGAATAATATTTGACTGTGTCATACATAAGTTGGCCTGCCCCGATTATGTTCGTTCTATAATAAATGAGAAATAATATTACACTGTCTTATATAAACTGGCCTGCCCTGATTATATGTCCCTTTTATAAGTGCCAAATAATATTTTTTGAGTAATAAGCCGGCCTGTCCTGATTATGTTGCTCTGATTATGTATTTTCTGCCCTGTTCTTAACCGGTGCAAGCTGCCGTACTTAATCAGGCCAATGTTCATTATCCGGGCAGAACAGCACCGACCCCTCCCCCCCCTGATACTGCTTCGACGTAGGCAACAAACCCTGGGAAGGTGGTACCCTACAAGCTGCAGTTCTTTGTTTCGTTGTATTGTACCGGAACGTATATGCATTTGTTCTGTTCGTCAAGTAAACTTCAAACGAACTGAGAATATTATCTCTTACGCCAAAATATTATAGTTTTGTCACAAAAATTTCATGATCTACTGTGTCAAAAGCTTTAGAAAGGTCAATGAATACTCCAAGAGTGAAAAATGTCTATTAAATGCATACGGCCAGGGTATTTTGGCCTTTTTAATTCCTTTCTGCACCCTTCGCGATTTAAAACAATAAAGGCTGAGCAATTTCTGGGTAAAATGTTCTAAATCGGAGGATCTGTTTCTTTGCCGTGATTTAAATTAATCGCACTGACTAACGTGAACTATGTGTGATTGCTGGCAATTTTCTAATTTTATGTCTGACCAAGAATTAGACCGCGAAATATTTAAAAACGACAACAACAAAAACAAAATGGACCGACGTTGATCAGTAATTTTTGATCTAATCCTGTAGGGACAGCTCTCAAACTAGGTATCCTCCCAATAAGGAATGATATCCCTCGTTTTCGGGTTGATCCTAACTGTTATCTTTGCTTGAATTTGATTATTGAGAAGTATCTAGGTATATAGCTCTTTTGTAGCTAGGGTCTAAGCATCATGTAAAAAAAAAAGATTTTTAGGAATAAATATTAGCTCCTAGCTAGCCAGCTAACTAAAGGCTGATCATGATCAATTTAGACTGAGGGTTTTTTATTCTGGTAACATACGCTTCTCGCTGTTTGTATTCTTTTTCTTACATAGAGACAGAATTTGTATTCTTTTTTAACATAAAAGTGCAGTTGCGGAGCAGTAATTCGAGTACTTGTGGCTGTCATGGTATTTTTCAACATGATGAATGATTTAGTAAATTCGATTTTATTTACTTTCATTTTAAAGGTTAGCAAGCTGTGTAGCTAGCTACATAATAAGGTTTTTTCTATCATTTGTTTAAACAGTTAATATACCTTTACGATAATTTTGGAAAACTAACACTCCATCACAGCTTATATTTCGATTGGAGGAGGTAAACTTTCCACTTTTATAAGGAGAAAACATGTTCTTTCGTGATAACTTTATTCACTGCATTTTGTTTTTAATGAAAAGTACAAGTAAGTTGTATCTTATTATTATTAACGTTTCCTGAAAATTTAAAAGCAAATAATATATAAAAGAAGTTAAAAAAATGGATAAAACACGATTTCGTCTCTAACAAACTCTTATGAAAACATGTTTTTTCCCTCCTTTCTTTGAATATTGTAAAACGATAAAGAGCCTTTGGAACGCATGTACAATTGAATTATCGTAAAGGTGTATTCTACTACATTCTCCAGGTCTAAATGTCATGTGGTACCACTCTCAGTTGATGCAAAACACAAACTTTTCACCATCAAACTGTCACAGAAGAAGCTTTGATTAAACAAGAACTACAAGTATCTAAATTAAAGTAAGGCTAAATTAGCAAAAACTTGCCTAAACTAAGAAATGTGTCAAATTTGAAGTTAGAAAACAAAGATTCTATTTACAATTCAGGCCCTATTGATGAAGACCTGGGCACGCAAATTGTGTGTTTTCTTCCAAATCATATATAGTTGGTTTAGTGACATTTGCTAACAGGATGTTTGTGTAAACAAATGTATGTTCAGGGTCATTTAAATGTGTGATGGAAATATGTCATTTGTAACATACAGCATGCCAGAAAATATGCAAAGAAAATTGACGAATGTTTGATTAATTTTGTAACTTATATATTGACTGTAAAATTGATTACTGTTTTGGCCATTTTTCTTGGTTCTAGCACAACAAGCGACATGTATTTTTCTTCTTGAATCTTTAATTGTCAGAATTACCACTACTAAGCTAAATTCAGGGAAACAACATTCATTTCAGTTAGAATTCTTGAAACAATATATAAATATACTGTATATATATTATCTTTTAGGTTAAAGGTGACAGTTTTTATTTTGTATAATATACATCATCATTGCATTTTCAATATGAGTACAATGACTGACAATTCTTCCTTACCTGATGTTCCAGAAGACACGTCACATGGCAGTTCTGTTTCAACAACATTTGTGAATGCCTATGAAGAAATACTAAAACATGCTATTGTTGCTCCCAAAATACACATAAATGAAGATGTGTATAAAGTAAAAAATAGTCGGGACGAAGAAAGCTCAATTTCGTCTGACAGTAAAAGATCACAAACGACGGAAGGTAAAATGACCGAAGACAAAGACAGTGACAACTACACAACTCATTTTAAAATTTCAGAAGCCAAAGAAGCAGTAAGAAGAAAAAAAACTGTGGAAAAGAAACAGCTTAGATTTAAAGTTCCAAATGCATTGGATTCTTTGTTGGGTTAGTTGACAACTTTAAGATATTATCCTGCATAAAGTTGCTTTTGCAAAATATCAAATTTGTATGGCACTATGCATGCTGATATCAACTTGACCGTGTAACAGGCCTTATAACCTGATAGCTAATTTCTAACGGTTTATACAGGAGATTCGCTGCACTGATGGCTAAAAAGCCTTCACTACAGGCTTTATACAGCACAGTATAACTTTTACCCTCATAGCACAACAAAAATGGTTAATTTAAATGTTAACAAACAACTTTGCCAGAGAGTTGGTAACATAGGTAGCTACATACAATCAATCTCCAAAATCAACTTACAGTAAATCCAAAACCTCGCATCACTCCACCAGAAAAACAGCAAAAATGTTGATATATAATTTTAAAGCCACTGCGTTTTTAATATCAACATTCATTGCGACAATGAGCAACAAGCAGAACGACATCCAAATTTGTGTGATAAGACTCTTCTTCTGATTTAGAATAAGCTTTTGTTCAAAAAAAGGTTTATAAAAGGTTGTTTTTTTTTCATGTATTTAAAAAATCGGTACAATGAAATTCAATTTCAATGTTTTCTTTTTTTATTAAAACCTGATTTTTACAACCTTGTCACACATAAATCTTTAGAAAATAATCCTGGTTCCTACAAACGCAAAAAATAGCTTTCAGTTACAATATAAACTGATTTATCTATTCATCTCTACTGAGAAGTATTACCCTCAGCCAGCGTATCGAGCTCTCAAGTTTGTCTAAATATTTGACCTTGGGTAATATTTCTCGGTATAGACAAACAATTTATATTGTATTAGTATTAACTTTTTCTATGATAATAGGCATAAGGTAAAATTAAAGCAAGTCCTTTTATATGATATAAGAACATATAAGTCCAACCTCTTCTACTTAAATTGAGCTGCTAACCAATCTGTGCTTGAAAAGGTAAACACGAAAAAAATATATATTTATAATAAAACAAGGCAGAGAGCAAGAAGATTGCTTGGTTTAAATTTACTCAACATAAAATGATGCACTTTAAATGGGTATTGTAAGCTTTTATAAGTTTTCCAATGGTGAAATGGATTCAATTACTAGATTGATTACTGTGTTTCCACCTCAATAAGCCCAAGTCTTTTTAAAAAATTTTGCCATTATTTGCACATGATTTTGTATGCAGATAAGTTTTTTAGCACCTTCAACCGATAATTTTCTTTTTTTTCAACACAACTGTAATATTGAGTGGCAGCACGAAAAGGAAGGAAAAATAAAAGTTGGATAACAGTATGACAGCAATTCATATAATGGGAAAGACAGGTGGTTTATATGATCAGGTAGTTAATGATTGTAAAAAATGATGTAATATACTCCCTCGCGTTTAATTTCAGAATACACAGACACTCCATGCAAAGATAAACATAACTCTTCAAATACTCAATCAGATTCTACTGACTCAACGCCAGAAGGAATGCATCGCATATCACCTCCAAGTGTTGATAAGGATTTGATAAGAATGGATTCGTTGATGGATGAATGGAACTTGCAACTTAAACGCAATGTATTGGTATGTGGGATTCTCTGTATTTTCGTATACATCTTGTATTATGCAGTAAACATTTTAAATTTTATCTGTAAATGATAGGCTGAGTTAGCTGATATGAAGGCAAGACAGTATCAATATGAAGAAAATGTAATTCATGAAATTAAATTAAAGTGAGTGCTTTTTCACAGTGCCAGTGGCGCCAACACGTCCTTGTGTCTATCCTACGTATTGGTACAAACAAGTTTTTTCTATGCCACTGCAAAGTAACTCTAAGAAATAAAAAATTGTTTCATTCCTTAGACATAATGCAGAAATGCTAAGGCTTACACATGAAGTGGAAAGTTTGAAAGAATTATTATACAGTTTTGAACAAAATGTTAAACAAAAAGACGAAGTGATAAAGAATTTAACAGAAGCTCTTAATAAACAGGTAATGTACAAATTGATATATATATATATATACTATAAAAATAAAAATAAAGTTAAATAATAATTAAGATGACTAAAGGTTTTTATTTTCGCGAATTTGCACTCTTTAACCATTTTTCCACATTTGATTACGTGAATCGTCGTGATCTTAAATCATTTATTAATCAATAGATACCTATAAACAAATATAGTACGCATCTGCGATTTCTAATATCGTCCACTATTTCTAACAATTTATGTTCCCAAGCTGTATTTAACTCTTTTGTTAACATTCGTTTATTCGAACATATTTTCTTACCCCTTCCGCGTTCGAATTAAGGGATGTTTACTGTAACGGCAAAAGTTAACATTACAAGAGTAATCAGTGACTTGTAAAGGTTTAGATGTTTATACAACCATCAAAGCATAAACTTTTTTTTATAGAAAGAGAAATCTGACAAGATTCGCTTGTTTAGCATGTGGAGGTTAAAGCACACAGATAAACAGCGGCAAGAATTTTCTTCAAAAATGGCGGACAAATTTTATAAAAGAGCAATAATGAACAAAGTATGGATAGGCTGGCGGAATGTTGTTGAAAGCAAATGGAAACAACGTGTTGAGAAAGCATGTCAGGTTGTTATACTGCTCGGCTTTTAAGTTCTCCTTTAAGTGTTTTTTTTACGGCTGCTGGGTAAATACCTGAAAAAATACTACCTTGCAGGAACAAATTTTATGCTGACAAGTTTGCAAAATTTTTGATTTTTATCTCAAAAATTAAGTTCCGCAGAAGTTTTTAAAATCAATGATCTGCAAAAAGTCCATGTTGATTTTTTAGCTTCTTCTTTCACAGCAATTTTTGGCTCTTTGTTTTTAAAACATTGTTCCTATGTCAAAAAGTGTTCTTGAATTTTCGTTATTGATTCAGAAACTGATGGCACCATAAATTGATGTTCATGCGGACATTTCAAGAAGGTCAAGAGCCTTTTGATCAAGAAGCCACTTTTTTGAATGCACTAAAATATGGGAAAGTTAATTTTCGCAAAATGCCATTTCTCTACAAATTCCCTTTACAATCGACTAAAATTTTCCAAGATATTTGTCGAGCTTAATATCAAGTCTGACCCACAATTTTATCGGCCTTAATACTTAATCGTTGTCAAGAAGCCACTTGTCGTTTCGTTGTCGAATACAGAGGAAATTACCAAAAACTGGGGCATTA
Source organism: Hydractinia symbiolongicarpus (assembly GCF_029227915.1). Taxonomy (NCBI): domain Eukaryota; kingdom Metazoa; phylum Cnidaria; class Hydrozoa; order Anthoathecata; family Hydractiniidae; genus Hydractinia; species Hydractinia symbiolongicarpus. Next base: position 11,258,451 of record NC_079882.1, on the reverse strand, counting down.
AAGTTTTTTATGGAACAGATTTGAACAAATGAGATACTACTGTTTACCCCTTCAATAGTAACTTTATCTCAGGATAAATTGAAGCGATTTCCTTTGGCTAGAATTATATTGAAGCTGTCAGACCGATCTTTTGTTGTCTTTGCAATAATTTATTTCTTAAGATAACCTGTAAAATCTATACTCAGGGACAAATTTAGTATGATAATGTATTGTAAAGGTATGTTAAGAGTATCAAGAATTTTGTGAATAGGTTTTTATCGACACTTATTACTAAGGTAGTTCTTCATGTAGTTTATATGCTCCACAGCCGGCATGTCACGGTGAGTCTTCCTGACTAAATCAACAGCGCTAAAACTAACAACTACAAATAAAAATGACAACGGAATGTGTTCTTTCTAATTTAGATCAAATCTCAAGAAGTGTGTATAAAATTGACTGAAGACTACGAAGAGCGGCTACAAGCAGTGCGTACATAAGTTTTTGTGTAATCTTTTCTCTCACATCAAATCATGTAATAAAGATAAACTCTTTGTTTTGTGTTTCAGCTTCAGAGAGAATTATCAGCTGCTCGTTCTGAAGTGGCTAAGATGCACACAGAACGTGACTGCTATGAAGAAAATATGAAAAAGGCCTTTATGAGAGGCGTTTGTGCATTAAATATGGAAGCTATGTCAATGTTTCACGAAGGAAAAGATGAAGAGAACAATCAAGTACAGAACACGCATTATCCTTGCACGGTTGCTGAGCCGTCTTCATCTTTGTTTAGTCAACCTCGAGAAGGATTGACGAATAAAAGAACAGGTACGAGTGTTTTTCAAAAGGATTTTTAATTATGTTAAGCGACATATACATTGAAGTCAAAAGCAGATAATATTGATTGTACGCTTTGTTTTAGGAAAATCATCTGACATAGCTCCGGCAAAGCACGTAACTTTTTCTTCAGATGGCGCTCTATCTAATAGAAAGCCAAATCAAGCTAAACCCTCAACTAATAAAAAGGAGCTTCATGTTAAAATGACGGCTAGGAGTAGAAAAGACGGTTTAACAGGTTGGTAGCAGCTTTGTCTTCAGTCTTTAAATTTATCAAATTAAATTTTCATACTATAAAAATTGTTTCTTCATTAGGGTCTGGGGTGCAATCATCTATTTCTTCAATTAAAGTAGAAAGACATGTTCCACCTAACGAGATATCAAATCATGCAACCAGACCGTCAAACAGTCTGCCAGTTTTCGCCAAAGAACAATCGTGTGACCACTACAATAGTAGGAAGACTACGGGCTGTGCGCCGACCATCAAAGTAGTGGATTAGATGTCGGAACGTAATGGATATATTCAGCAAATTACAGCAATTGATACCTATTGATAAAGTGTTATTAAATGCTTTTAATTGTATTTAAGCTATTTCTAGAAGGCTAGTTTCTTTAGCAACTAAGACATTGTTCTTTCCATCTGTAGAATTTTCGCATAAATTAATATGGCAATAACCCGATTTTTTTTGAAAATTTTAATTACGAACTTCTTTGGAGAGTATTGTGGATTGTGTTTATCTTTTATACTTGCATAATGAGATTTTTATATTGGTGTTCTTTCATTGTCTGATACCGAAAATAATGGCTTTCTGCATGATTTATTTTCAGTTAAAAAAATCTGTAAGTTGTGAAAAAAAAAACATTGTGGAGGAAAGAAATTGTTTTCCGACCTCTCCGCCCTCCAAGCGCACATTAAAAAATATTTTTATCCCTGGATTTAGACGTAAGAACTGGAGTGGGTGGACCCATTATTCTATTTGCGTTGAGTGCAGCGGATCGATTGCAGCTTTCTTTGAACATTGCAGTGTAACTTTCTTGGACAAAAAAAATTGGATAAGTTTTTTTCTGCTCTTCGCGAGGTGTATACTTTATCCCTTGTACATTGTAAATCCACCTGACCTAAATAACATGTATCTAGCAAAAAAACGGGAGGCAGAATGTTGTAACTTTGTAAAAGAGTTTGAATTTACCTTCGATTTAACGTCGATTACAGGTCCTGTAGTGTTATTCTTTGTTTTGGATAGAGGAAAAGAGGCCAGTAAATAAACACGTATAAAAAAATGCTTAGAACTAATGCTTTTACGAGTTGTGTTTCTTTTATTGAGTTTTTATTATGGATACTGTTCACAGAGGAGTGCGATGGTTCACTCGTGTTTCTACCGTGTCCGTCTACCAGCTAAAAAAATCCAAAATGGCCATCTTCTCAATATACAACACTATTTTGTAGCAAATGCTTCTGGTTTCTTACACCAAGCACGCCATTTTCTAGTCGAAACATCACATTATTTTTTATTGTGTAGAACAAATTTATGTCTGTTGTAAGCAGGATTTGAACGTATTTTTTCTGCATATGAAAAAAATATTATCTATGAAGATATGACCAAATTCGTTGTGATGGGGTTAATTTTACAAAAGATTATTGAATAAAATGTGAAATTACTTCTTTAAAAGTGTTATGTTAATTTTGTGGCAGCCATCTGTTTCAAAAGTGCGGCATTTATTTCTATTGTGAGCTCAAGTTAAAAGAGAATCCCAAAGAAATAAAAAAGAAGCTGAAGCAGTGAGGTTGAATTTGAGAAATATAAAATCGTTTTTTAAAAATCGTTATGTTATCGAAAAAATCGACTCGATCGTATATCCAGTTGTACACTAATGTAGTTTTAAACCCCAATGGTTTTTGTATTGACAGTTCGAAATCTGTGACAAGAACGGAACTAATAACAAACGAAAAAAACTTTCCTCCCAGTGAGAGAAACACTACACAAACAAATCGTAAACGCCCATGTAATAAAACACAAAGCAGTTTAACGATTAATCAAAACGCTACGCAACTACAGACAACGAAAATCATTGAAGGTATTCGGTTCAACCGCGAGAAACATTGGTATCATGAGCTTAGTCAAGTAAACGACAACGAAATTAGATCATGTTATTGGGTGGGAGAAAAACGAGAAAAGCTGCTAAACATAGCGAAGGATGTGTGCAATGTTTTCCATAGCAATCACGATACAAAAACGACAGAAAATAAAAACGTTGACCAACTGCAGAATAAGAATAATTTTTTTGCTTATTTCTCATTGAAGGAAAAGAAATTGTTACCTCAAAGATATCGTCACTCCAAAGAGAGAGCAGCCGTTTGGTTACGTTCCTATGTCGATATGACGCATCCACACCTGACATATGGTGACCTGCTTCGGGCGGCTGATAGCGTTGTTGTCGCCGACAGTAAAGTTAAAAAATCTATTGGCTGGTCAAAAGTATAGTATTTCCTTAAGAAAAGAACTGATTTGAAAAATCACCAATTATCCGTCATTCAGAACGGAAACGTCAGTTTGGAAGATGATTATTCTCACAAGTGCAATTTCGTTTTATTTATTCGTTTGTGGATTGAAAAATTTTTATTCTAAACTGAAAAAAAACTTTGCGAAAAAATATGTTTTGTGGATTTAAATTTATCTCCGAGTTTTATTTGCATTAAAGCAGAATTGTTACATTCTTAAGACAAATTTTTGTTCGCCACCTTTTTGTAAATTTATATTTGCGCGTAATAGTGAAATATTTTCAAACATTTAAAACATAACTCAAACCTGAAGCAGACAATAACACCATGCATGGATGTATGACGTATACAAACATTTTAACCATGACACAAACCTGAAGCAGACAATAACACCATGCATGAATGTATGACGTATAAAACCCAAGGATTCTGTTTTCACGTAAGATGTGTATACTAAACTATGAAACATCTCTTGTCAATCGATATTCGACTGTGTACGTGTACATACAGATCATATACGACTACACACGAGTCACATCGGCTACCTACGAGTCACATACAACTGTATACCAGTCACATACGACTACATACGAGGAACATGCGATTTCAACCAGGTAACATTTACAACGTTGTGTTCTTCCATCGTGCATGTAATGAAAATGGATACACTGAATCAGTGATTTAGTTGGCGCGAATACACATCGAACCTCTTCTTTTTCTGAACACGCTTTTTACAAGAACCATACTTTTTGGTTTAGGCCTCATGACGTTCAGAAAATGACATAATGAAAAAGTGATTTTTAAATAATCGCTGGAAAAAATGACTACTATTTTATTTATATGCGATGGCGATTAAAATATGGTTGCAGAAATTTCCACAAGGAAACGACACTTATGCAAGCGAAGCATATGGTTTATAGCGACACGAATAATATTCTTATTATATGATGACCAAAGGAGCCGGTCACAGCTTTCATGATTTTATGATGAATGAAATATTTATTTTAGGATCAGAAACATTTTGGCTCAATTTACAAAACTCTAAGTATCAAAAAATTTCACTATGCATTACAAAAATGAATCCAATCCGCGTGTTTATCTTGTGTCATTTTACTATTGTTGTGAATGCTGTTGTCTTTTTCATAAACACGAATTATTTATTCTGGAGTAATTTCCAATATGACTGATTTTTGGTATCCAAATCGTATGCAAACGATGTGTTTCCTTTCCTTCTTATTCGTGAGGTCAGTCAGAAATCCTGCTTTCTTAACACGCTAAATAACGACGTGAATTAAAAAGGCTGAAATATATATCTTTTTCGTTTCAGACTTTTTTTTTTCAAAAACACATTTCACATAGGGTGATTTCATTGGCAAGCGACACCTGGGTCAGCTCGCCTGCCTCCGATAAACCGACAAATTAGATGTAACAGTCGATCAGTTTCTTGTTTCCCGCGCACATAAGCAATATCATCCAATCAAAAAAGGTTGCAAGTTTTAAAATTTATTAAGTAGACATAATTAAAACCTAAATGTGGTGAAGAAATTGATTCTGGTTAGAGCTACCTCAAAGTTGAGAAGCCTTCACATAAAGATGGATATTCGTTCATAGCTAGTGCATTCCAATGCATCACCAATTGTTTGTTCGGCCTCACGCCATGCATTAAAAATTTACTCCTCCAATCACACATCATTCGCTTATTTACACTCTTTTTCGAAAATATAAACGGTAGAAATCGCTCGTCATCTACTGGAAAAATGTTTAAGGAGTGTGTGACCATGCCTATGTATGCATCTTCATTTATAATTTGTTTAATATTTCTAGCTTTTAGTGTCACGTTTTTTAAAATACTTCCAGCCAACATATAACCACCTCCCGCGCAGTAAGGTTTATAAAATTCCTCATCAAAGTCTTCAAAGGGCACGTAATTTCGATGTAGCGGGTCACGAATTACAGGCATATAATCGTTCTTTTTACCAACATATAAGATATCCGGATCTAAACGTTTTAACCAGGGAGCTATAGCAACCACATTGACAAAACAGTCATCATCAGTTTTTAAGATGTATCTTGGTTGACAGTTATCAGCAATCCATTCTAATGTAAGCACTGTTTTGTTGGGTAAATTTTCATAAGTGTCTTGGTAATCCAGTCTCAATATATCTTTAAAATATTTATTCTCTTCTTCGACTAATTTTTCAACTTTGCTATTTGCATCACGGCCAACTGTGAAAACAGTTTTGTAGGTAAAGGATGAAGTGCGAAAGGAATGTTGATTGATTTTAGAATCGATACGACCCCAACTGTTGCGGATTGCAGCTCTATTATAAAACGCACCAGGTCTGGTTGTGAGAATAATAATAAGATCAAGGCCCGGTTTGCATTTCGGTTCTAAAATTGGGTTTTTCTTTTGTCGGAATTTGTAATCTAGTGAGAATTCACTTTCATACGCCTTATGTAGATACATGGCGATCTGATGGCGACTTCTTTGCACGCAGTCTCTAGATTTTTTAAATTGCTCGTTTACATCTAGCAAGCTCTTCATGTCTGCTTTTACTAATTCAATAGGTTTTATTCTCTGTTTTCTACTCCGTTCGTCTACGATGTAGCCAGAAGTATTTTTTTGTTCATAGTTTGAGAAATCTATAGTTTGTTGTAACTCGATTTGATATTTTTTAAGCTTCATCATTATTGTATTTTTCCAGGTCGCCTTTGTGTCTGTCCAATGTTGCAGAAAGACGAAAAATGCAAATATGAAACAGAAGGTTAACAATAATTTCTTGCGACGAAATGCTGACATGTTGACAATTGGATGACTTTATATTCTTTTTGTTCTGAAGAGAAAGATAGAAGCACTAGGCGTTAGCTTGTAAAAAATTCACCGGCTTCGCTCGATGTACATACTCCCGGCATCAGATTTCCGCCGGTGAAATAAATTCTAGATATCGCTATTTCGTGCATCCTTAGCACCACCTAAATTTTACGCACGGACAGACAAAACACGCTTATCGTTATAAATCAATTTCTGCGCAAAAAAATTAGGTAGACAATATAAACAACAGACAACATAAGCCAAATAAATCTATTTACAAATAAAAAAGTTCACTCAAAATTGGTAAAACTTTAAAAAGAGAATACAGATAGTTAAAGAAAATTAACTTCAGTGCCTATTGGATCTTGTGCTTCTGAAAAATCTATATGAACTTTAACAAAATAGCCGTATGGTAGCTAATGTTTCTTTTTGCCTACAAAAATGTGTGCCCATGTAAAAATAATCAACAAAGTTTTGTAAACGTTTGTATACATTGGCAGGTCATCTATAGACAAATTGAACCTGGACTCAAACATTTAAAGTTTTTTCTACGCAACGGCGAAACGAAACAAAATTTCAATCCGTTTTGTTTCGAAGTGAAATTAGCCACGCTACTGCAATTTTAATACTTCTTTTTCTTTTGTGGTTGGTTTCACAAAAAATTTTATGTTTCTATAGCAGAAAGGTTAAAATTATATAAACAAAACCTTGTACCCTATGAGTCTACAGTATTACCATCCTCTTGCTTCTTCTGACTTTACACAATATAATATTTACCGTAACACTTTCGCCATTTCCCTATAAAGATTTTCTTCTTGAAAATTTGTATTGAATTCAGTTTAGCACTTCTGTATTCAAACTAAAGCGCGGCGCAAAAAATGCCGAATGTTGACATAGTTATTTGAAAAAACACCAGAACCTCATATTAGCGTGGTCGAAAATTTTACGATTGAGGCATACTTTTATTTTTTACAGGTAAAAAACTGTTTGGTGCGCATTGTAAAAACAACGCGCGTAAAGTTTTTATACCTAGGGGTTTTCTACAGGCTGCCTAGAGGACGGAGGCTTTTTCTAGATGCTGCTGACTAATTTTATTTTTATCATAACAGTCACACTTTGTATCAATACTTATTAGTCATGTTTGAATTTTATTTGTTTAAAAATTCAGTGAATATTTTGATTTTGTTTACGACTTTGCATGATATGCTTACTTTGAAACAAAGTTAACCATAATTAATTATAATTGGCCCTTTAAGGTATAAAATATTCGGGGTTAACCAAGGCATGGTGGTCGACAAGGAACAATAAATTATCAAATCGGGAAATAAAATCTGAAATTAAAAAGTAAAATTTAGAATATAGATAAAAAAGAAAATTCTTGTCATTCTCCAAAATGATCAATTTAAGGCTCAGAATCACTAAAATTTTTAATTTCACCAGATCGTTCACTAACAAGCAGCTTATTACAAAAGGGCCAGTTTTTTTTATTACAACAGCCTCTCAAATAACCGGAGTTCCACTTATCACGAGTCTAATTGCATAACCATCACTTGTTATATTGTGGCAAAAATTTGAACCACAATAATTCATACAATATTTTATTTGTTTGTTTGTCTCTTTCTTCTCAAAGAAATTATTGCCTCTGTTTCAATACAAGAGCAACCAGGCCCCTTATACCCAATAACAACATGTTCGAATGTTTTACTTTCATATTATTATATTACATTATAAATGTGAATAAAAAAATACTTCTTTCAATCACTTTAAGTGTCATTTACCATCAACCCAAACCAACTTTGTTGCATTTGATTTACGTGGAAATGAATTTTCAAAGACAATTTCAGATTTTTTCATCCTTTTCTTTTTACTTAACTTTTTCAAGAAGGTTTTTCGTTTTTGAAACAATTTTTTTTTTCTCTTGCGATACTTAACAGCTAGTAGTGTTCTTAAGCGACGGATTTCAAGATCGCGGATTAAGATTCTCAAGTCGTAATCTGACTTCATATTCGTGGTATGTTGCTCACGTAATCTGAAGTCAACTGCGTCATTCGTCTCTTTCTCATTGGCTGAAACATGGTCCACATCTTTTTCTTCATTTAAAATTTTGATCATTATTCTTGCTTCATCGAGCTCTTTATTTTTACACTGCAACGTCTTTTTAATACCTTCCAGACTATTCATTTGTTGTGCATCTAAATCCAGTGTACTTTTTCCTTCGGTTGTTGCAGCATTCGAAGTTGTTTTGTTAACCGAATTTCGTGCTCCGATTACTTCAAGTAAGTCATGAAGAAAATATATTGATGAGCCTATCTTATCTATGATTGGTTGAGATTGAATTTCAATATTGTTTTGATTGGTGCAGAAAATCTGTGATAGCTTGCATCTTAAGCTAAGCAACATTTGGTCGTATTGTTGCAGCTTTGACTCCCAACAAATCTTTCCTTGCTTGATATAGTTTTTAACAAATTTGTTAGAAGTTGTTTCGACATCCATTTTTATTTCATGCAGCTGGTTTTGCATTCTCAAGAGTTTTTCACCGTTCTCGTGAAGAGTTTTCTCAACTTGCCAAAACACAATTTGACACTTTTCTTTCCAATTAGCAACTTTGTCCTTAATCCAATCTTTTAATACCTTGATCTCACTTCTAGTATTTTTCTTTAGCTGCTCTTGCATCTGCCTTCTGTCTTTAAGAATTGAAAGCAACTGCATTTGACTTGACTGAATTTCCTTATGAAAACACGCTGCTATTTTTTGCATTTCTTCGCAACACTTTTCCAATTGCAACACATGCTGGTCCTCCTCTTCTAATTTCTCCACCATCTCTTTCGTTTCTTTCTCAACTTTTTCTTTTGCTTTTTCATCATTTTCCTTAGTTCCTACATGCGCATCTAGCTGATGAATATTTGATCCTGACTCAAGTTTAATGTTTTCTTCTATTCCTAAACCGTCTTGATTGGTCACCATAACAACGTCACACTTTAATCTTCTCGCACATTCCCATCTCAACTGCCAATCATCTATGTCCTTTCCTAATTTACGACTCTCGTACAAATGTTTCTCATTTTTACCTTCAATTTGTGTGTTGTCCCCTTCTACTTTCCGGCAAGCCTTTTCATTTAAAGTTTCAGAAAAATTTTTAAAGGAAGTTTTTTCCTTTGTCATATTCTTGTTTATACTTTTGGGGTATATATCTATATAACTGAGAGTGGCTTTGATGTATTCATTGGCAGCTGAAGGGATCTCTGTTGATGTTGACAATTTACTTTCACATTTTTTAACAACCTCTGCATCTTTACGTCTGGTTGATGGAGAATCTCTCAAATGATTGTATTTGTTATCACATCCAAACCTCTTGTCTTGATCTTGCAGGCCCTTCTTTAAACTTGAAGATGAATTTATCGATTTAGTTGGGAAACTGTTTGTGACATTTTCCACATCACTTGCAGAGCTAGTTGATGGAATTCTTAAGAATGCATTTTCATCAGCAGGTAAAACAGTACTTGGGGAAGAATACTTTCTTAACATGACTACAGAATAGTTATCTTCAAGCGATAATATTTGATTGCGCCTGACTACAAACTCCCCTCCGTCGCAGCCTTCAACTTTCCTCCGCAATAAATCTATGATTAGTGCTAAATATTCGATCTGTTTTTTCAGATCTGATATTTTATTATCGTTTTGAATAATCATGTTTCTTTGCTTCGCTACTTCTCCTTCACAATAAGTAAATTCTTTTTTTATCCCTTTAATGATGTCTTCCTTCTCTTTGAACGCTGATTGGATGTTTTCAAGTTCTATTGTTCTGTTTTTCAGCATAACTTGATGATATTGAATGTCTGATTCGTGACGTTGCTTGCTCTCTTCAAATTGTGAAAGTAATGTCTCAATTTGTTCTTCCAATGTTACCACAAATTGTTTATAGCGCGTAACATTCTCTTCGTTGCCATCTAGCAACTCTTGCACCTGTTGAGTCATTGCACTCAGCTCTCTCTCCATTTTAGAGGATAATTTTCTTTCCTCTTTTCTTCTCTCGTTTGCTTCTTCAAGTTCCAAAATTCGTAGCGTAAGAAATTCAAGATCCTTTTGTTGTGTTATGATTCGATCCTCATTTTCTTTTCGAATATTAGATTCAATTTTGATAAACTCATCTCGGTGATCAATCTGTTTTTTTAAATCTTTTAAATTCTTGATTAACTTTTCGTTTAAACTTTCCAATTCTCTTTTTTTCTTAAACTCATTATTTGCAGTCTTTTCAGCACTTGCGCAAATCTTTTTGAGTTTCTTTATTTCTTTTTCTAATTTTTCTGCTCTGTCTGTATTATTTTCTCTGCTTAATTTCTCATTTTCAACTGTTTTACTTTTCAACGAGGACATTAATTCATCATTTCTGTAAAGGCATTCTTTCAATTTAGTGTCTAATGCTTTTATTTCTTGTTCTTTCCATTCCAGGTTTTCTTTGTGAGTTCTTTTTAAATTCAATATCTCGTCCTCAAGAGCTGAAATTTCGGTTTGATATTCAAATATTTCAGTGTTAAATAAAGTGCAAAAATTTTCCCCTTTTAATTCGCTACTACTTCTTTTCGCAAAAGACGCCTCATCATCACTAAAAATTGTGTTGCTTTGTTGTGTATCTTCGTCAATTGGAGAAATTGCAGAGCTCTGCAAGAAGACTTCAATAAACGTTGGAGTGTCGATAGATCTTTCATACTCTTCGTCGGAACTATAAAGATTCAAGGAATATCGTCCGCATCCTTGGCCTTCATCATCCTTAATCAACGTTTGACTACTTGAGATATTAACACCAGAGGGGCTCAGATGAGAGCGTTTTAGATTATCCTTCTGACCAATAATGAAACATCTTAGCATATGAAGTTCCTTATTATTTTCTTCTAATTCTTTTGATTGGTTAATAATTATCGCTTGTTTTTGGGATAATTGCAATTTATACCAGTCAATATCAGACTAAAAAAACACCAACATGTTATCAATAATCCTCCCTTTGTTCTCCTTCACCCACATAAAGTAAAACAATATTTTTTGTTATAAATAAAGCAATCTTAAATCCTTCTAAAAAATTCATTTGGCAATATAAAAAAAGATCTGACACCTTTTTGGTTCATCTCGAATTTTCATAGTTTTTAACACTTACCCTCATTACTGACCATTCTTCAGACAGGTTCTGGTACTCTGTGTTTATTTCTTCTTGGAGAATTTTAAGTTGAGAAAGTTCTTCATCTTTTTGGTCAACATTTTCACGAAGTTTACGACAACGTAATATTTGTTGTTCGAGTTGTTTTGTTTTGTCTTCATTCTTGTTTTGTACTGGGTCGTATTCATTGACTCGTACTTGAAGCAATTCAACTCGTTCACTTTGCTCTTCCGAATGTATCTTTGTCAAAACTTTGTTTGAGCTATTTTGTGTTTCACTGTTACCTTTTTCTACAGATAGTTGCTCAACTCCCTCCGAATAATTACCTAAGTTGATTGTTTCATACATTGACAAGCTTTTATGCAATCTCTCATTATCTTGTAAAATTAGTTCCATTTCCAAACACAATTTTGAGTATTTTTTATCCTTTTCTTTTAATTCTGCTTCTAGTTTCTCCAGTCTGCGTTGATCGTCATTCTTGCTGTTTATTTTATGTGGTTTCAACCTAGATAATCTTTCGTTATCCTTGGAGATGATTTCCATTTCTGAAAGAAGTGAAGTATACTTCTCAAAAAGTTCAATGTATTCCTTTTGTGTGTCAGCCATTATTTACTTACTTTTTAGTCTTCTACCATTTTGTCTGTGAATGTCAACTAAACTCAACTGCTTTTTAAATATTCCACAACAACATCTGCTGTCTTCTATTTTCCCTCTCTTAGACATTTTTCGTTCAATTTGTAAACAGGACTGAAGTTTTTATTTCATCTTGTAAATAAGTCATCTCAACTCTATAATTTTATTTTCTAACATAATTAAAATTCATTTTTCATTCATAAAACTTTTAAAACTTCCAATGATTTTTGTATTTACAATACTTTTCGTAAACAAGTTGCAAAAATTTCCACTGTGTGCACAGTCTTGTTGTAAAGTTTATCTCGCTTTAAGAAATATATATATAGTATTTTTATTTGCCCTGCTCAACGTGATGTCGAAGAAATAGTTCAATCGATGGTTAAAAGTTGAAGGAGCAAGCCTACACCAGAGAATAAGATTTTGAGTAATAAAAAAACCCTGCCACTCCACCTTGAAACTGTCATGCCCACCTTTGAAATGTTGTCACCCCACCCCTGATTTTTAAGACGGTTTTTAATTAACAAAAGAAAAATAAAGTTAAGTTTTTATTTAATTGTGCAAATCAAGCACCTTGATCTCGTTTACTTGAATAAAAGAAAATACAATTGACAACATGTCGCAGTTGTCAGAAGTGTATTAAATATTAACATTTACAGTAATTATTTGAATAAATTATTTTTATAAGCCTAGTCCGTAACTCTCTGCTAACCAGTGAGAACCAATTTGATTCCTTTCTCCATATTAACCTAGCAACAAAAATAATTTAGTGAATCTTACAATATCACTTGATTCCCGTTCTTTGTGTTGTAATCATTATTTTAGTTTTTATTAGACACACTTTTTTAGGTTCATGGAACATACGGGTTCAGTTTGCGTCCTTTTCCTGAATAATTTGAGATTTGCTAGTTCAGCTAGTGTTTGACATATGTTGCTTCATATTGTTATATTTGTTTTCAGAATTATGGAAGAAAAAGAAGAACTCAATTATATTTGGGTGAAAAAAACAAAATAGTCAGATAACTGGCTAGCTAGCTAGTGAAACTTGGTTGACTTAATGATGTGATTATTTTACTTAATGCTAAGTCACCAGGGTGCAGGTTTGTTTATCCCGTATTTTTCAGAACAACTGGATATTTTCCACTCATGCGTCCCACTGGTTTAGATCAAATCATCCTCATATCAGAAACAAGACGTAAGATCTGCAATCCTGGTGAGAATATGGAAAAAACTGCAGTTTTTCATTTGTGAAATATCACTCAAAATCGTCAAGTTCGGTACTCCACGTCCAATAGGATATGAAATTGCAAGTTTTGAAAATCCGTAGAAAGTCAAACAGTCTTTATAACCTGCTAGTCGCACTTTCTAACAAGCTTTCTTTACGAAATTATTCATGTCGAAGCCTACGAAGGCCCCAGATTCGGTCATAGTAAAAAATGGTCGTGTTGACTTCAGCAACTAAGCCCTTTGTAAACATTGAAAAATGTAAATTGTGTGAATCTGGTGCAAAAAATTAGTTCATGTATTTATTTGTGGAAAGAATTAACAATGTCGCAGGACTATATTTTGGGCATCATTGGTTTTTTGTCAAAGACAAAATGTTTGTTTAAAGAAATCACGAAATATACTACATAGAGATATAAATTTTAGAAGAAATTGTCGATTTGATTTTTTTTTTGTCCGTTTTTTAAATTGAGCATCAGAAAATAGCTAAAGATTAACTAACAAAAATTTCCATATAAATATTAAGTATCCATAATTAATTGCTATAAGCCTGTAAAGCTTCAGAGATCTCGCACTAAGTTTAATGCTTCTTATCGTAATTGATTATGCATAGTTACTGTTTGGGATGCTTTGAAAAGACCAGGTGGAAATTGTTATTTCGGCTAGCTAGCTAGCTCTATGGAACAACTATATTGAAAACTAAAATAAATTAATATTAAAATCAACCTGTTTTTTATTTTACAGTTTGCAGAACTGGCTACGTGTTAGGTCATTATTAGTCAACTATACTTCTAAAACTTATTTACAAACAAACTACGTGATTAACTTAGGAGAAGCTACTCTCCAGTTATTATGAAAGATGGTCATCAGGAATAGAACAACTTTTATAAACGTTTGTATAAGGCACTGTGTTGATACACTAAAGTATCGGTGTCATGGCGTGTGGCCTTTGTAATCACAAGGTCCGTGGTTCAGTTCACAGCGTGGGCACGTTTAGCAAATGTTTACCACGGCTACAGGTCAACCCATGCCATGGGAGGGAAATTGGGTAGGTAATGCCTGTGTATACTTAATGTTTACATTCCGAACACAGGATCCACATTTATAACAGTGTTACCAACACTGAAGTGGCTATATCCTGTATAAATATTCGTAATAATAATAACATGCGCTCGACTGCGACTCACAACGAGCACTAATCTATTCTTTTTCTTGCGAAAATGTTTTTGAATTTAACACTATAGGCATTAGAAACGAAGCATTTTACTATTCCCTAAATATAAATACAAATTGTTACAAAAAGAAATTATTTTTTCTCCATTAGCGTGTATTCATCATCACTTTGCGCAGCATTCATATCTTCGTACACCGAACGACGTCCCTCCAAAGTACGATATTTTGGAGATCCAGTTACATGAGTTAGAGATTCGTACTCAGGATCTAGAGAATCATAATGATTATCAGGCGAAGTGCTGGGTTCATATTTTTTTGGTAAAAACCTTTCAACGTCGTTTTCATAAGGCGCGCAGTATATATTTTTCTCTAACTTCACTGCCGTCAGATACGAAATGTTCTCCATCTCCATCGCACCTACAAAAAAGAATAAAGAAAAATTCAGTAAGGAAAACGTTTTAACAGGTGGCATTGTGTAAATCACATCACAATATCACCCTTTCAACACAATACAAGCTCGTACACTTACTCTCTGGTTCAGCATATATAACCTCCTTCTTGCCCTTTATACTATTACCACTTGTTTTTTTTCTAGTCGTCACTATTCTCTTTTTAATGACAATAATCAAAATCACCAATAACGCAACAACAAATAAGATACCACCTACAGCACCTCCGATCAAAACAACATTTGAATTGCTTGATCCTAAGGGAGCCATAGAACTGGTTGCGTTTTTTGGTCCTAACGGAATTCTCGTTGTTGTTTTTGTAGTCACAGGTTTGAGCATCTAAAATTTCAAAAATATTGACAAGTGAAAAAGAAAAGGAGCATAGCTACCTTATGAGGCCAAAAAATATCCGACAAAATTTTTACCGGAAATAATATATCACTTAAAGAAAATTTCTCTTTTTATGTGGAAGTTAAGGAGACGATTGTAGACTAGAGTGAGTTTTAAGTGTATCCTATAACGTAACGCCTTGGCCTAATTATATGTTTTTCCAACATTTCTTTGTCCCATAAGGTATGTATATATGAACGACGAATGAAAAAATAAAACTTTCGTTGGAAAGCGTTTTTTTTACCAATCTGGTTTTAAACATTCATTCTCACCTTTGTAGTTAATAATGGTAGCTTTGTAGTTAATAATGGCGGCTTAGTTGTATTCGTTGCATGTGTTATTTTTGGTATTGTCGTGGTAGAAACAGAAGTTGCACCACACATATTTTCTAGGAAAAGCAAAACAGTTTTTAACATTTTTGTTGATATAAGTTAACAAGAAATAGTATTGAAGAAACAGTAAAGCTATTATTTCTATTTTTCTGTTAAACATTCATATTATTTTCATATTAAGGTTTATCATTTCTAAAAAATTATAGTATAGTAGGCGACGTGACAGAACTCACCATCAAAAACAACGGCGACTGGAGTGTACTGACAGAAAATCATTCTAATGCGCGGGCTTGTAGCACTGGGTAAACCCCACTGCAATTGCTCCATGACGGACCCGACGTAAAAAGCTGAAATGTTGGCGTTGTAGAGGAATGTGACTTCGTGTATCATTGGATATGGGTTTAAAATTCCGTCTCAGAAATATGTGTTCCAAAGTCTTTACTCTTAGAGAATTGTTTCAAAAGTATAAAGACACGGACAAGGGAAACGTTTACTGTTAACAGGTTTTTCTGCATCCTCGTCCCCAGGGTTTTGTTGCCTATGTCAAAGCCGCTACCGCTTACTTGACGAGGCAAGCCCCTGGGGACGAGATCGCCATCCCCGTTGTTATTTCGTAAGCGCCGTATTGCAAAAGTTGAAAAGAAACTCTTGTGGTATTAGCTTAAGAAAGTTTTATAATTATATAAATATAACTATAAGTCTGACTAATAAGTATATAAAACTTACTATTGTCCCAACTCCGTGAACCAAGTATTTTTCCCATCAGACAACCATACACAGAAGTACCATCATTTTTTTCACACTGTAGTGAAACTTTCAACAACTGTCCTTCGTAAACGCTTGTTTTAACATTGTTAGCATCTTTCCACTGGTAAAAAATGTGAAGAGATAAGCTACTAACTTTTTCTTTATATTGAATTTTTGTGAATTACCCCATCAGTGAGTAAACAAATTATTTTCACATGCAATTAAAAGTCAGGCAGTTTTGAGGTCCCCTAGATACGTCAAGGAAGTATATTATTTGCTACAGAAACGTTTATGAAAGTTTTTTATTTTGCGGAAAAAAATTTTGCCATCCGCAAATATTTCTTCCGAACAGATTTTCTATTTCTTGTATCCGCAAAAAATTCGACCGCAAAGTTTTTCGATTTCTTGTAGAACCTCATCTTCGACCCCAGGGCTCTTTGAGAGTGACCTCGAAGAGCTCTGGGGACGAGGATGGTAAAATCTAAGCTATATTTCATTCTTCGTATTGTTCACTTGAAATTTCTGTGTACCTACCCTCAAAAAGTAACTATTTGTTCCCATCAAGTTATATATTTTAAAATCATTACTCCCTTCCATCCACGATAACACTTCTTTGTTTAATAGTTCAACTTTTAACATATTCAACCGACGACATGTTGTTCCCGTCTTTATCTCATACGAAAATTCTTGTGCTGGTATAGTGGAGACGGAGATGGCTTGGACAGCATTGGGGTAATAGCTGAATTTGAAACTGCAACCTATGATAAAAAGTTAAGTCAAAGAAATAAGATTTCATGTCCCGAAAGTGCACTTTTGGGACTTCAACCTTACTTGGGCCGGGCTTTTTGGGGTCTTGTGTGGCTGTAGGGATAGGGACGGAGTTAAAAATTCAATTTTTTTTGAGCTTTCTGGCCTGAATAAAGTTAGGAGGAAGCGCTAATCAAAGAAGGGGTGGAAGTTATCGAATAGAAAACACTCATTTAAAAAAAACAACCATAATAAAGCGATAGAAAGTTTCTCAGAGAAGCCACTTAAGTAGATGGTCCTCTTCAACCCTGAACCCAGTGCTTGTAGCGTTTTTATATGAGGATGAAGCCTCAAAGCGCTACATGCCCTTGGAATCAAGATTGAATCCTCTTCCGAAGGAGGCACCATTAAATATTTTCGATTAAAAGGGTGCTGTTTATTCGAACATGAATAGTCCCAGATGTACTGCGACCGGTAAAATGTCATAGTGTAAGTAAGCCATTAATAAAGCGTTAGAAAAAAACGACACAATCTAAAAGTTTCTCGGAGAAATTCGGTAGAGATGACAGGTCGATATTTATCGGAGAAACTCGATGAAATACCTGCAGTCTGTCCACTGTCTTTTATACATGACAACTTATTTACCATCAAAAAATAAGTTCCTTCATCACAAAAACATGTATTTTCATTGGTGTTCACAGCACCTGAAGATAAGCAATTTATTTTTGTATCACACTTTAACGTATCACCGTCATGACTTCGTGTAACATCTAAACCGAATGTGAAATCTAAGCAAAACAACAAAACTAAAAACAGGTATATGTTCATAGTTTCTCGAAAACGTTTCAGCTTTGTATCGCTTCTATGCATGTCGTGTACGATGATTTTCAGATGTCGTGTGTTTATACCATACATTTCACCATAACTTCGATGGCTTTAGCAAGGTGCAGTTTGTTGATTTAACAAATAGCTTTCTGTTCGAGATGTTTACTATTTCTAACGCAAAGTTTTATAGCAAGACAGTCAAGTCACAGATTTGTGTTTAGTTCAGATTTTAGTTAAATTATCTAATTATTGGATAACACAATTAAAGGTGGACCTCCGACAGTTAACGTTTTATGTCTTTTTCCTTGAGGAAATTGACAGAATGGTGATATTATTATTCGTTTATATGTCTTTGTAAAATAAATAAATATAGTATAGAAATATAGCGAAAATTATAATGACAAAAAATTACTGAGAACAAAAGAATATTTTATGCCGTCTTGTTCTCCATCGTTGGGGGTTTGTTTAAACGCAACGGTTTTTTAGTTTTTTGAATTTAGAATACCCAAGGACAGAAAGTCATTATTAAGATTATTTTACACTCTTGGCAACCTCGTCCCCAAGGCTCTTCTATGCCAAAATCCTTTCGCCGTCAAAACATTATAGACATAGAAAACCCTGGAAACGAGTTTGGTTGATTCATTTAGTAGCTTTCCTAATGTTGTTGTTTCTCGTGAAATAAAATAAAATTCATTGGCTACGTTATGACACCCTTGTTCCCCGGGATTTTTGCCTTTTTGATATTAGAGAAGACAACAAAAAAATTAAAAAAAACATTAAATATCAAGTATGTCATATCAAAAAGGCAAAATATCCTGGGAACGAGGGTGGCGCTGAAGTAGTAATTAACTATTACGATGACGCGAATAATTATGTTGTTCATATTTGTTTTTTGCGAGAACAACTATCAAATACAATACTTATAAAATATAGTTTCACATCTGTTAAAAAGCTGTGACATATTGAATACTTCTTGTTACAGATTATCAGGACGTCAGGACCCATCCTCGTCCCCAGGTTTTTTTGTCTTTTTGATATGAGATTCATATCACGAAGTCAAAGTACCTTGGGAACGAGGGTCGTCAGGACATTAAGATGATATTTCAGCGACTTAAATAAATGTTATAAACTTTGAAAATTATTGAGAAACCGGTATGCCTTGCATTTTAGGTTTTAAGATATCAAGATTCTATATACAACGAGTTAAAAACCGCATGTGTTTTATTGTATTTTTAAAAGTGTTTTCTATTATTATGGGTCCATTTCAAAGGGAAATATGTCGAAACTCTTACTGACAATATGGACAAATTACGGACCATGCACCCTGAGTAGCCACTTAATAAATATCTTTTTCCACCACAATGCATATAAGAACTTTTAATACGTCTTAATCGTATGATAATAATCAACTCAATGGCTCTGTGTGGTTTTTTTTTCTAACCTTCTTTTTAAACGTTTTTATGGTTTCCATTAATTTATAGACTTTTTATGTGTCCACGAAAAATGACAAACATCCAGAAATAAAATTATAAAGTACCGGAGAAACGTCCCAATGAGAAAACTGAATTTTATAAACACGATTTTTTTATTATGGGATGTTTTTCCGGAAGTATCAGTTTTAATTTTTGTCGCCATGTGCAAGTTATTGCAACGGTGTAACTTATACACGAAATATGCATTGCATACAAAATACCTGATTCGTTTATAGAAAAGTTGAATACCAAATTATAAATAAATCAGTTAATTTAAAAAAATACCTGAATTTATACAAAGATTGTTTAAATAAATGATTGGATAAGAAAATGTTAATGCTGCACAAAATGTTGGTGATTTGAAAATCTTGCAAAATTTCGCAAAACTGGACTGAAACTATGGCTGCAATGGCAAAATTTCTCATATTTTTAATCGTTATGAAACTCTGTATATCATTCTCAGGTACGTGTTTGCAACTTGAAACGAAGCCATTATGTGTGTTTTTTTTGCAGGTGCTGAAATTATATTTCTAAATTTATTACATCACCGTAAAAGGGCAGTAAGTGCTACTTATTGACAGATTTTTCTTTTAGAAGGGGCGCTTAGCAAAGGCGTTCATTTGAATCGGGCATTTGTTAATTTGAGTCAAGAGATGGAGAAACAAAAAACCGTTTTAATTTGACAAAAAGTATAAAGCGCCCATATTTATTAGTTTGTATTAATATAAAGTTTTCATTCTTTCAAGTTGTAATTAAAACAGAATAACTTATTCCTTCTTTTAAAAACTTTTCTGTGTTTTGTCAGACGAAAAATGATGTTATTTGTTTGGGCACAATTTTTGTTGCAACGTTTTTTAGGATAAGATTTTTAAATGTCTCTCATCTGTATTTTTGCTTAACGAAATCAATTTTTCTGTTTTTTAATAAATAGATGGAAATTTAGACATGCTTTCATCGCTGTTAAATTCGAACAAGTTAAAGATCAAAAAAGAGGTAATATTTTCGTTTGTAGCAGAAACTATTTATTTCTTAGGTATTATATCTTCTTATACTATACTACATTATCTTCTTTTTATTTAGTGTTTCTATGAACACCATAGATGTCAACTTGACTCTGGAGAAAAATGTGGAACCCAATTTCTACAGTGTATTAAAGACATATTACCTCTAAATACACATTTGTAGTATAACGGACAACTTGGTACAAAGTGGTATAAATAATTTACAGAACATGGTGAGATTTTAGAGGCGATGTACAACAAATAGAGTTCGTTAACATAGAGAAGTTCTTTTATTTTGATTTATGAAACATTGTAAAAAAAATACTTTATGATAAAAACTTTTAATAGGAAAAGTATCTGTATTTAAAGAAGGGTAAGAAAAGATAAATGGTGATGTAAAAATAAAATTTATTGATTTATTTCTTTTTTCAGCAAAGGAATCGAATATCTATGACGAACCACTAATTGAAAATTATTTCCAACACCTCTGCAAATATAAATCACAGGAAGTACAGAAATTGTGATTTGGTTCCAAACTCCCGCGCTTTTTTGTTATGGACTAAGTAAATGTGGTTAACGCAAACCAATTAAAAAGTAATTATGTAAGAAAATGTGACGAAAAAAAATTATCATCAAAGATTTTTTCTTTCAGTACATAAATTACACTTCTTACAAAAACATAAAATGAGAGCGATTTCTATTTTGACCTTTTCAGAGACTGAGCTTATAATGCGCTGTTCAAATGATCAAGTGTGCAAATTTTTCCCGGTTTATTAACTAATACATTTTGTTTACCCTGTCTCAGATTAAGTAGTTCTAGCACTTTGCCAGATAGAAATATTTTGATGGTTTTGTATATGCTCAACCTGAATCCAACTCGTCCAACTCGTCCAACTCGTTTAACCAGATGACTAAATTTCAATGCAGTAGTTAAACTCTTTTTTATTTAAAGCTGTCGTCAAATTATTTAACCCGAAGTTGGTCAAAAAACTGAAATTGGACCAAAAAAATTCAGAAAGTAATTAAAATGATAATGAACTAAGATTTTTTTTTACATATGTAAATTTTTACATATGTAAAATATGTAAAAATGGAAATATATTGTAATTTCTAAATTTCTTAGTCTCTGTGTACGTTTGATGTTCATTCATCAGCGTGAAACACTTAAAAAAGAAGGATTTGTACTTATAATTGCTAACAGGTTTAATGACTACACCCTACATTGTTTTTAACAAAAGTCGATGTATATACTTTAATCTGATTGGTTGCGCCAATTGGTTAATAATAAAAAATGTAGTTCACCAATGACCGTTAACGAATCCAACATTTCGAGTTCGCAATTCACCATAGTAACTATTTATCCACAATGTTCTGTGACAATATTTTGCCTGAAAATTTCATGACAAAATACACTTATATCCAAGATACTTCTCAAGCAAAACCTTAAAACCCGATGCTTCAAGTTTAAGAAAATCAAATCAGGAATCCACGGTTTTAATAGTTTTTCCTCCATCATTTATTTAAATGTTGGACTCAGGCTAAATAAAACTAAAAACGCGTTGAAAAATGGTTTTGGTAGCTAACGAGAGCTCCTTAACAACCTTTTTAATTGTTTGCATGTTGATAATATTTTTAAAAATAAAGCAATTTAAACTGGAACAGGCAGTGGAGATTATTATTTTAAATATTTTGCGTAAAATAATTTTAAAATAATTTTCTTCTTCCTCTCTGCGTATTTATAACTCCCATTCACCATGGACCATTAAATCCTAAATTAAAAACACCGTTCTTACTCTTTTCCATTAGTACGTTTTCAGCTTCAGTAGAATTTTGTGTTATTCTCTGATTTTCAGATTGATGACATCTCGAGATGAATAATTGTAATTTCAGTGAAGGGGATTGGCAATGACGTATGTTTAAGAGGATATAATGAAGTTATGATGATAATGATAAAATATTTCTAAACAACGAATGTGATTGATTGCTATGTCATCTTTGAGATGACATAACATCATTAGCAGTGTCATTTTGGTTTAAACTGTCATTTTATTGCCGTTCATTTTTCTTTTCTTTTGTTTGGAACAATCAACTAATGATGTTATTAGGAAATAAAGATGCATTCAAATTAACCCGCACCGGAGGTTAATAAAAAATTTGAAGATAAATGATGCATTAAGCATATCAACAAAGTAAAGGCTAGCTTAAGTATTACTTTCAAACAACTGTTATGTAGAATTTATTTAAAAAAAATAGTTTTTCTTGTTTTTTTTGCTTGATAAGACGTATGTGGATGCTTGTTTCAATAAAGATGATATTTTTTATTCGTTTTATTGCCTAAATTTTTTTATTGTCGTTCGTTGTAAATGAACTTCATCTTTGATTTTAGATGAGGAAATATATGTGTCTTTTGATTGCGCTTTTTGCAATACTCTTCTTCCACGCGACAAAAAGTGAATTCATCCAGAAAAAACTTGATTTCGCTGTACTGCTACCAAATGACACAGTTGATGGAGGGTGCATACGTCATGCTATCGAGATGGGGTTCGAAGATGTTAACAAGATGCCAGGTTTTATCACTCTAAACGACACATATGAATTCAAGCTTGTCCCTCGCACTGCAGTAGTCGATGAAGAGCCTGGAAATGCAATCGAAGCTCTGTTTAACTTGTATCACTCTGACGAATATCCTAGAATTTTTGGAACAATCGGCCCGCCATATAAAGACCAGACCGAATTGTGTGTTGAGTATTCCACGGTCAATGCAAATCTTCACATTCCTTACACAGAAACAAACGAACCCATGGAGCAGTATTTTGTCTTCTTTTATCAATCAACACCATCTATTTTGGCGAAATTTGAAACTGCACGAAGACTCACTGACAGATACGAATGGAAAAGAGTTGGTATTCTTTTTGATTACTCAGACAAACTGTATAGAAAAAATGCCGATAATCTTCGAGCTGAGTTGGTTAAAAAGAACGAGAAGAATCAAACAGTAAACGTGATCTCAGATCACGGAATATGGAGCTCTCCACCAGAATATTCGGTTTCAAGAGAACTTATTGCTTTGCAACTAAAAGGCACGCGAATCATAATGGCTTTAACATCTGTCCCTGGTGCAAGGAAGATATTTTGTGAGGCTTATCATCGACAAATGTACTCACCAAAAGTCACGTGGATTTTATTTGAAACTCTTCCATCTGATTGGGCGTCGTCAAAATATGATTCGATTATTGATAAAAAAACCAATAAAAAAACGCGTGAGATCACCTGTAGCGAAGAAGAGTTGCTAATAGCCGCAAATGGTTATATCTCTATTACAAAACAAAAAGTTCGGAGAGATAAAAAGAAGACAATAAACAATATGACAGCTGATGATTTTGTTAAAAGATTGAAAAGCAGGCTTGCACCGAACACGGAATGTCCTGAACATACCGCGTATGCATATGATGCTGTGTGGACTCAAGCTGTAACATACCAACGGTTCTTTTTAAGGAGTGGCAGAGCTTTTTGGAATTTTACTAGTGAAGACATAGGACGTTACTATGTGTTCGGATTATCACTTGTTAAAGATATTCAAATGATAACTTATGAAGGAATAACAGGCCGGGTGAGTTACGAACCAAGAGTAGCAGCCTTCAGCAGGGTAGGCCAAATATCTATATGGTCAAATAAAAACACGACAGTATATGTTGGCACGGACGATTCTGCTTCAAAAAATCTCTCTATGGTTCCAGATGAGGTAAAGGTCCTATTTAAAGAAGCTAAAGTACCACTTGATGAAGCCATTTACGTGAAAACGTACTCTGACATTGCAAAACCTTTACTGATTACCATGTGGATCATTGCTTGTATTGGTATATTGCTAGCCATTTTATTTTTGATCGTTACGCTGATATTCACTCAAGATAAAAACATTTCCATGCAATCTCCTGCAATCAACTGTGTGATTATATTTGGCAGTGTACTATGTTATTCATCTGTTATCATTTATGGACTCGACACTCGCTTCACGTCGAAAGAAAACACACATTACATCTGTTGGTCCTTCTTATTTACATTATCAACTGGTTTTACATTGACGTTTGGATCATTGTTTGCCAAAGCATGGCAACTCTACAAGTTATATATGACACCAGAAGTAAAAGTCGAGAACAATCAAATACATATGAAAGTAAGTTAATCATTTGAGTTTGATTTTATATACGTGGCCATCAGTAGGATTGTAATGACAGATTACAGAAAGTAATGTAGAACCATATACCTATCTAGCTTTTGATCCCTTTATGATAAAAAAATATCCTCGAATTATTATCCCTATTTGCAATACGTTTGTCTGTGTTCATACACATGTTTAAATGTAGGACATTTTTCTCTTTTTTCCTTAATTATAATACTTATCTTATTTTAGAAAATTCCGGAATGGTCCTTACTTGTTATAATTGGTATTTTCCTTCTGTTTGATGCCATCATTCTAAGTACATGGGGCATCATCTCACCGTTTGACTACGAGACTCGCAATGTCACAAACAAAGAAAATTTATTTGCAGATAAAATCGAGATTGAGCAGATTGTGGGTTGTTCATGTGAATACGAAACTGAATTCACCATTGGAATGTATTGTTACAAAGGTGTCATATTGATCTTTGGAATATTTCTTGCATGGCAAACAAGAAATGCAAAAATAAAAATGCAAAACGAATCAAAACAAATCGCAATGGCGATTTACAATGTTGTTGCTGTTTCAGTTATTGGTGTAATCTGTGTGTCAGTATTAGCAAACACCACTCGTCATCATGCAACATATGCTATTGTGGCTGTCTGCATCTGTATATGTACCACTACAACACTCCTGTTGGTGTTTTGTCCCCAGGTGAGAATCACCCCTATGTTGTATTGTTTAAGCGGTAATTTTTTTTTCCATCGCTACAAGATGTTTCGATTAAAATCATGTGTAATGAAATAATTTTTGACACATTAATTTTTTAAAACGGTAAACAAGAAATTTAAATTTGATTATCGTAAAAAATATTAACACTTCTTTCTAAAAGAGATGATTAAGGATGGCATTATTAACCGTATAGAAATACTTTATAGCTGTTCATTAATCATTTTATAAATGAGTATAGCAGAGATTTTGACCACCCTGTTAACTTTGCGAGTTTTTTATTTTTTTCAAACTGTTTTTGGTAACAACAATGTTGTTAGAAAAATAAATACACCAGCTAAAATTTGCAGTAAATTGAGTTTTAACGTTGTGTTTTTTATTTATTTAGATTAGCAAAATCATCAACGCGGATAGTATTTCAATCAATTCGAGTAAAAGTGGTAGAAGCTCGCCAAATGGTCTTTCATATGAAGATAAATACAACGTCGCATGTCCACGAAAAAGCATTGAAAAAGAGGGGGGAGATATAAAGCCAGCATTATCCACTGGTACACTCAACACACAACTTTCAACTGAACAAACACATCAAAGCAGTTGCGGATCAGTGGAAAATGCAGCTGGCTCCCCCTTTACTGGTAACAGTATTCTTTCATTTAATGCCAGCTACCTCTCGAATTCTGTGTTTATGACACCACCAGCGTATGAAACGTGCGAGGAACCAAGAAGAAGAGTTGACTCAATGGGGAGATTGAGTTCTGGCATTTATGTTGGAACCATCGAAGAAGAAACAGATGCTGAGGGAAAACGAATTGAGACATCCACAGAAGAAAATCAACTTTAAAAGGAAAAAATGTCTGGTCTTACATTGATCAACTTGTATTGTACATAAATTAATGCCTGTATACGAGCATCTACTGGACAGTTCGCTCAAAATAAATTTTATAAATTAGAAAAAATATGTTTTTTAATATAAGGAAAAGCACATGGCGTTGTGGTATAATGTTGCTATTCTTGTATAAAAGTCGTTTAGTTTTCGTCGTAGAGGCGTTCATCAACCGGATAACGGGAAATGATCATCAATTATTTGAATCAAATGTGTTATTTGCTATAATTAAATGTCTCTAAAGGATTTCCTAAACTCGAATTGCTAGCTCTGTTGTTAGAAATTTCCCAATTTTCAAAATTCTTTGACAAATGTATAGGATTGCAAGCGATAATATCTGCCAAAATTTGGACATTTTTTTTGGTAAAAATGTTCCGATATCTTTGACTGTCACTTAATATATTGCAGCGCAAAGCAAATAATGTATGGGGTCATTATGTAACACCCAATTTCACCATTTTTTTACCACCTCCCCTACCCCTTGTAACGTATCGTAACAAAGTTAGTAACACCCACCTACCCTCTCCCCAAAGAGCGAAAAATTTTCGTACAAGTTCGTAACAAAAATGGGATGACCCCCCTTCCATCCTTTAGGCGTTACGTAATTATTGAATGGACCCTATGTCGAAATTAAAACATGTGTGAATTTTTGTGGTCCGATTTTTATTTTTTTGTAGACCTACAGTGGCTGTTGGTGAGAATTAAAAGATTTGTTTCTCCTTGCGTATTCTTTCCTCCAAGGACTAACACAGCGGACATGCAGTCGTGCGTGTGAGCGGCACAAGTTTGTTAGAAACAGAAATGCGCGCAAAAATTCAAAATAGCAGCGATTCAAGGAAACATATTGGTTAAAGTCATGTAATATCAATATCAACATTTGCGCTCAAGGACATTGGTATTTTTCTGAATATATGCCCATTTTATAGTTTATTCTATACTAAGCCTAATATCATTTAGAGTATTAAGTTCTAATTACTTTAAATATTCTTAAGCAAAAATTATTAAAACAGAAGTCAAAAAGTAGATTTTCGAAATCTGGAATTTGATAAACAATTTTTACGTCGGCAAAAATTTTGCCATGCATTTTTTAAATGAAGTTTTACAGTAAATAACTCAATACAAGAAAAGTTGTGGCGATGGGGCGTTTTACCCCTCTCCAGCAAACGCCACGCCCTCACGTATGACATTGAAATAATAAAAAGGACAGGGTGGTATATATTGCAAACAGTTTTTAGTTGTTTTTTTTGAAAATATACTATTTTTTACATTATTCTTTATCTAAAATGGTTAAAATTTCTCTTTTCTACTTTTGCTTAATTTTAATTTATATTTTGAAAAATAAACGTATCAGCCGAGATTCTTAAGAAAATATGTAGCTATGCAGAGTAAATACATACATGATTTTGTGTTAAGCTTTTTAATTAAAAAATATATATAATAATTTACACCAGAGAGAGGTTTTAGAGATATCATTTTTTTCTTATAAATAAATATTTTCTCACGTGGTTCAGTTAAATTAGCACCTCTTAAACAAGAGAGGTGTTCGAAGTGTTTTTATTTTAATGTGTAACACTCATTTTCTGTAAAAGAAATAATTCAAATAAATATCAACAGATGCGGTAGAAAAATCTCAGTATGTCTGTAGCTTGGCATTTTGAAAATTGAATAAGTTGTTGAAGAATACATTTTGTTTGCGATGTTAAATTGTTGTTTTCAAACAAATTCGACGCTTCTGTTGGTTCCCCCTTTTACTACGACGCTCAAATTGAATGCAGAAGCTGAATATTAATTGAGGTTTTCACTGTTACTGCACATGCACAATATAGATGCGACTTGAAAGCAATTAGTTATGGAAGACCTTGAGCATGAACACAATGAGAAGTATTGAGAAAAATTAATCAACCGTGCAGCATTTAGATGAAGTCACTGATTTTCTCCAAAACAAGGTCATTCGCATAGTTTACAATCGAAATCTCACCGCAGCCGAAAAATAGCTTTTGAAAGAAGTATTAATTGCACAAGGCCTCTAATGAACGCAGAATAGAAGGTAACATTATTAAAAATTCATCGCCATGAAAATTTAGATAACTTTTTGACAATTTGCTTACAGTAGTGTTGCTTTGAGGACATACTAAGTTGGTATAACTAAAAGAAGTGTGGTGTTACTTGTATTTATTTAAATTTAGGGGCAGGTTCAAGGATGAGGTTTTGGATATATCTCGCCTGTTGCTTATTGGTGACAGGTAAGTCGATAAATATTTTTCAATAACTACTTAATAAATATCTTCAACTTCCTCTTTTTTTTATAAAATGTTCAAAATAGTTGAGCATAGAATTATGTGCTCGATGTAACATATGTTCATAAAAAAGGTTGCGCGCGAAAATCTCTCTGCGTATTTTTTTTAACCGTATTTTCACGTGTAAACGCCTTGAACTTATCAGCGAACTGCGTGACTGTAATTAGGGAGTTTATTCGTGCAAATACGTTGACAAAGAAAAGCCACTCTGAAGATAGCAGAAGTATGGCAATAGCAATAAAGGAAACTTGCATTTGGTGAGTGTTCATTTCAAAATCAAATAGCGCTGCCGTATGTTCACGAATAAACACCCTATGACGCCAGCATGAGTTAAGATTTGAACAATGTATCCATTTCTAGCAGATCAAGCGAAAGTTTGTTTATTCGTGGAAATACGGTTGCTTTTTTCTCACTATCCGAACTTTTTATGTATTCAATTTTTTTTAAATTCTTCATTAAAAATCTTAGGTGCGCTTTCTGAAAAAAGAAATGAAAACGCTTCAAAGAAGAGTAAAGTGGAAGATATTCCCGAATTAATCGCAGTTGCTTCAGATGAGAAAGAAGATGACAGTGATACTGAAGAAGAACCAAGTATGTTGCTCTTTCTCATAACATAATCTACAATTTTTTGTCTTATGGAATTCATTTGGTGGTTCACTTTTCTTTTTTTTCTTTTACAGAGCGTCTTGTGTGCTACTTAAACTTTGAAACAAAGCCAGACGCAAAAACAAAGAAAGGAACCATTCGAGTGATCACAGACAAATCAGGATACGATAATAATGGAGACTTTTCTGTTGGTGGAGAAATTTTAAAATATGCAGAAAAAGATTTCACGTGTAATCAGGCTGCTCGTCTTTGGGAGAGTGACATCTTATTCAAAGGCGACCTATTCCAAGCTAAGCCTAGAAAAGCCATGACTGTTGCAGCTTGGATTAAACTGGAAGAAAAACCAGGACAACACTCCATCTTCGACACCATTGGTAGATCACATGCACAAGGCCAATTTCATTTTGAAGTCAATGATGGTGTTCTTAGATGGTTCCATCGCAACGAATGCCAAAATACCGTTTTCGAGACAATGGCTCACACTGTCCCAAAAGGTTAGCTTTTAAATTCATTTACTTTATCCCAATGTATGAATGTCTTGCCTAGTTGTGTTTATATCAAATGATCAAATGCAGTAGAAAAGCAGAATGTCAAACTGTATTATGTCATTGAAGTTGATCATTTCTGCAGATCCATGCCCCATATGATTGATTTTTCTTGTTTTTTCTTCTAGACAAATGGACACATGTTGCAGGAACTTATGATTCAAAAACAAAACAAGCTAAAGTTTTTATCAACGGAAACTTGAGGAACATGTCGATTGGTGAAGGCGAGCTGTCACGTGACTGGGCTGCACGAGCTGGGATCGGAAATCACATGAAGCATCGTCCTCTTCGAGGTTCCATTGATGAATTTAGAATTTATAACTACGCTTTAAAAAGCGATGAAATAAAAGCTTTAGTTGGCGCTTGTAGAAATGGCGACGGAGAACAAAGATCTGAAACGGCTGAACCTGAACAGACTGGTGACGTTAAGAAAGGTAAACTTATTTTTTTTTTTAAAGTAAAATACCATTTATATTTCGTTGACAAAATAAGGGCGGGTTTTGTGACTATATGTACGATTACAGAAAGCCACTGCAGAGCATTTAAAGTTCTAAATTATTTATTTATTTATTTATTTTTTATAATTTTTTTTAGTAGAAGAAAGGCGTAGACGGAGCCTTGCAAAAGACGAGAAATCCAGAAGCAAAGCATCGAAAAGAAATTGCGTTCAGAAAAGAAGCGTTTTTCTTGAATTTGCTAGAACTGTTTAAATCAACGTAAAAATGGCAGAAATTTCACCACAAAATCAAGAAATATAATACTTTTCTATTACGAGAAGAACATTTTATGTCTCTGACGTGCTTCTGCCTTTTAGAGGAAACAACTTCATCAATAAAAATTAAAATTGTCTCCAGTTCATTTTTTCTTTTATATCCCACCACATAAAAACCATTTCAAATTTTCCTTTCTTTACTGAATATTAACTTTTCCTCTAAAGTACTGTATGATGAACGAAACCATTTTTGTAACGCATTTTAGCCAGAGGTATTTTGTTTATGTAATAAGAAAATCATATATTATTGTATTGTAAATAAATATGTGCTTTGCAATATTTTTACTTTTTGAGTGTTCATAGTTTAATCAAAGAAGTTGTTATATATCCCTGTACTAAATAGCGGCGGCGAAACGGAGCTAACACAGGCTGTTTTTCGCGGAGATGTTAATGGAGAGAAACGAACGCGCAACCTTACTTATGAACACACGAGACAAATAATTACCAGTTGTTAAGTTTTTAACACAATGGCACTTTATTTTAGGTGTATTTGCAAAACATATACCAGAAACAGTAAACGTACCGGCAGCTAAGCGAGCAGGAGTCAGCGGAGGCTCTCCTGAACTGGTTGCAACTGCTGGTGGAGAGGAAAATCCTGAAGATGACGACGACGAAGAACCAAGTAAGCATCAAAAAAACGTTTACTTAGAAAGTTGGGAATGAATACGTAACTAATGTATGTTTGTTTGTTTGTTTGTTTGTTTGTTTTAGAACGTCTTGTTGTTTACTATAACTTCGAAAAGGTTATGAAGCATGGACGCATTTCCGACAAATCAGGATACGAAAATAGTGGAGCCATGGCACCAGGTGGAGAAATTTTAAAATTCAACGATAAAGAGTACACTTGCAACCAAGCTGCTCGCTTGTGGGACCACGATATTTACCTTCGTGGCGACACTTTTCAAGCAAAACCCAAATCAGCAATAACTATTGCGGCTTGGGTGAAGCTTGAAGAAAAAGCTGGTCAACATTCTGTGTTTGATACCATTGGTACTTCGCATGTCCAGGGTCAATTCCATTTCGAAGTAAACGATGGTGTCGTTCGTTGGTTTCATCGCAACGAATGTCAAGAAGTAGTGTTCGAAACGATGGCACATACTGTACCAAGAGGTAAGTTTTGCACAAAACTGCATACTAAGTTATATGTGTCCTTATACTTTATTTCACTCATGGATTCTCTCATGATTCGAGTCAATGTGAATTAATGCAATGCAAAAACACCATTTTTACTTCAAAAGACATTCGAAGCCAAGAAGAATTTCTTTTCTCAATTCCTTTTTATCTCTTATCTTGCTTATTTATACTTCTAACACACCACCACAATTTTTAAACACCAGGTGGTCGTGAAGGGTGCCTCTCTTCAACATGTTTTAGAATGGTGAAGAGTGGGGCCACCCAACGGCGCCAAGCATGGGCCTTCAATCAGCTGTTTATTGTTTAACTAAAGAGATGGGTTTTTTTTCAATAATCGTGTGTGTGTTCTGTCGGCTAAAATAAACAATAAACGAATGTTTACACTAACCACATAACGGTATCTTATTTAGGAGCATGGACTCACGTTGCTGGAACGTACGATTCAAAAACAAAACAGGCTAGAATCTTCATAAATGGTGAACTAAGAAATCAATCCATTGGAGAGGGATTACTGTCACGTGATTGGGGCGTGCGTGCTGGTATTGGGAATCATGAAAAACACAGACCGCTTCGTGGCTCCATCGATGAATTCAGAATTTATAACTATGCCTTGAAATCGGATGAAATTAAAGCTCTTGTAACTGCATGCAAGCCAGGTGGTGGAGATGAAAATGCGAACAACCAAGAAAATGGAGGAAACACTCCCGAAGGAACCAACACTAATTCAGGTGGGACATTACATCCTTTAATCGCAGTAACCGCCTAAAGAGGATCCGTTTTCAAATTTCGTTCTTTACATTTTATTCCTAGAACAAGCTGCAGCTACAAGAACGCTATCAACGGATGATTCTAAAAATAAAACGGTTGGGGATTCTGGAGGAGTAAGAGTTGAGGAGGATCATAAAGGTACGTAAAAATGCCGTGATAGACTAACTCCCCCTTCCCCTTCCTCCTTCCCCTTTAGTGGGGGCTACGCACCAATAACACAAGACCCTCACTACACCCATAAAATGGGTGTCTGCTGTGAGCCTGATAAATAATTTGAACAATGCCGGAAATTTTACTTCTTATTTAGTAGGCGAAGACAAGTCAGAAGTAAAAGCAGTTTTAAAGAAAAGAAGTCCAACAACCTATAAAAGAAGCTGTGTGAGAAAGCCACAACCATAAAGTTTAAATACCAACCAACAAGCAGCCAGCTAAACTAGCGTTTTATTTAGAAGACAATGAGAACTATATTTTTATGACATTCACACACAGAGTGCATTCGCAACTCGTGGACTGTTAATTCTTTAACGAATGGTAGTGGAATTATTTCTCGAATCAGAAGTTACACGTTCATTGGTTCATATAAATAAAATCTTTTTTCAAACTCAGCATATTAATGTGTTTTGTTTTTTATATGACTTATTGTATATCGATATTTTACTCAAAAAAAAATATTTTGATAAAAAACCTGTCATTACTCCCATGACGTCACACTCGTTCCTTAGTCAATGTTTTCTTCACACGTGAGTGTAGGACTAGAAATATTTCTTGTGAGAATTGGAAATCTCTATATCCTTGTTTATATGTAATGTAATAAGGGGTCGGTTTTAACGTTGTTAGATTTTCCCTCTCACTTTTGGCCACTGAATTCATATTTGTGTACTGGGATAAGTTATACAAACCAAAATGCTTAACAAAAAACAAATAAAGTGTAGGGAACTTGAAAAATCTTTTTAACCTCAAAGATTTTAAAATATGTCAAATCACCACTCAAAATAACTAAATAATACTAACACGGAAGCTGAAAACCATTGCTCGAAAAAGAGTAACTACTCTTGCCGAGCGCTTTTTAGATTTTACAGTTCTGTTCTAAAAAGTCCTGGGTGCGAGGTTTTTAACCCAAACTTGCAAAAAGTTCTTTAAAAGTAGGAGCATGAACCATGGACATTTAAAAGAAAGAAATAGACCTTTGACACAGACATTTTTTTTACACGTACAAGTAATTTATTATGAGAGTGTGACCGTCAGTTCATCTGTTCCTGAGAAAAGTGTCCGTTGTACAGAGGTGACCGCTATAAAGAATGTCCGCTACATAAGAGGCTTACCTGCAACCTCGTCACAGTGCTCCTTTACGCCTATGTTATTCTGACGCCACAATATTAAGGCGTTGAAGAGCCTTGGAAACGAAGTTGGCTTTGCCGAAGTTACATGCAGTTTACAAGATGGAGGATATATCAGTTACGTTAATACATTATTGGCTCAAACTTAGCAATTTTATGTTGAACTTTGTTTGAATAAACCTTATTCAAGATGCAGGCTGATGACCCAATATGAAAGTCAATGAAAAATGATTAAAAATTATAGCGCATACTTTATCAGCAAAAAATAGTTGGCAAAAATAAAAATAATTTTTCTCTTCTTGACGAAATTTTATACTATATTTTTTGACGACAAGCGTTTCTTACTGACAATTAATTGTCACCGAAGGTTAAGTACTTTGTAACTTAAAAATACCGTTCGGTGTTCTATGCTACCATGTAGAGGTAAAGAATGCGGAAAAAATAGAAACGCGTAAGAATTTTTACGTCAAATCTTTGGCAAATAAAAACTAATGAACATCTAGAAAAAGTTTTTACATTTTCTCGTTTCTGAGAAAAAGGATTCATTTTTTGCAAATAAATATAAATCAAGGAAAAGAAAAAAACTAATTTTCTTTTCTAGATAGCCCGGGCAAAAAAAAAATTTTGATAAAAAGTGACGAATTATTTTAAAGGTAACGAATATTTTTACAGACGACAAATTTAAAGGAATATAGTTCGACTGAGCGAATGTTCAACTGAAGCCATAATTTTCTTTTCTCGAGTAAAAAGTTCGAGTTATTCGAAGAAATTAGCCTAAGTAGTGGGGACTAAATATGGGTCGAATGTTCGATTTACCAGAGGTTCGAGTTAACCGGAGTTTTTGATAAGAAAGTATTAAAGAAAGTCAAGGGGACGCAAGAAAATGGTTTGAGATAATGAAAGTTCGGGTTATCCGGTGTTCGAGTTACCAGGAGCAAGGAGGTTTTAAAACCAGGAGGTTACTGTATTTATTTTTCAGATGAAAAGGCTGGCCATAAAATAGGTTTGGCTTTACATAAGAAGAAATATAAGCTTAAGAAGTGATAATATCGGTGGTAAGTGTTGATTTTGTAAAAGTATAAATCACTTGTATTACGCACTCACATTACTTAATATTATTTTCAACAAATTTGGAAAAATAAAGTTAAATTTTTTTACATTAAAAATAAGAATAAGCTCTGAAAAGGTGGTTAATGTTTTGAAAAAAACTAGCTTTCATTGCGTGCAGCAACAATAGCAAAGTTAGTCCACAAATGAGGAGCTGTTTATAAAGCTAGGCAAGTGAATCTGGCTCACTTGGCGGCTGTTTTTTTAGCTTGTATTTATATATACATAAACCTCGGTTAAGCGGACTGGATTTGAACTATTAAAACCCCACCTTGATAGGATCTGGTTTAATTCAACCAAGATCTCGGCATAGAGGACTGGCTCACTTCTCATATAAAAACGTTTTATTTTTAGTAAAAGTTTACTAGTTTGAATCTTGGTTAGCCAAACCAGCCTGGACAAGCTCGCCAACTCGCCTCATATATAAACACCATGCTATTTTTCTCACTCTCCTTCGGCTTACACGTCACGTATACAGTTGTCCGGAATAACTGACTTCCTTGTTTATATATTAACTAATCACATCAACAAAACATGCTTCAAGATTGATATTTTTTAAATTTTAGACGCTGAAAATACTAGTCTAGAGTGTTTTTATTATTAAACAAAAGATTTAGAACACAAGATACCCTACCCGAAACGATTATTAATCTTTCATCCAGGAACGCGGTTGTGATACATTGCGCCATTTTTATCCTGTCTTTGGGTTTCAATGAAACGTCACGTGACTTATAAAGTGCCTGTCTGTAACGTCCGGGACCTCTTCCACGGAGCCCGAAAGTGTTTGTAGCTTTAAATTGAACGAAATCGTTTTGATCATAAGAAACGCACTTCGTACCGAGGATTTTATATTTTAATAAAAGAGAACAAAAGAGATTTGATAAAAGAGGAAAAATCCTCGGGACGAAATGTGTTTTTTCTGATCAAAAAAACGACTTCGTTTAATTCAAGGTTACTTTTGGATCTCATATAAAGAAGTAACAGATAAATAATATGGGGTACTTTTATTATCTTTCAGAACCTGAAATCAAATCATCATGCAGTGATTTGTCACCCCAGGGTTAAATTACGGTAGATCTAGACAGGTTGGGATTTTTGTTACATATGCGATAAACAATTGAAAAGATGACGTAATAATACTAAGGGTTAAACCATCTTGTACGTAACAAAAAGATCACAACAGAGTGGAAGAGAAAAGTGACAAGCAAAGACAAAACGGTACTTTCCCTTTCAATCTGCTTGGATTACTGATGTGAAAGAAGAGTTTTTAGTGATATTGATTTAGTGTAGCTACATGTTGTGCGATTAACAAAATCATAGAACCATTCAAAAGTTCGCTGATCAAGGTATAGTTATTTAGTAAAAATCATATAGTTTAGCTAGCTAGCTATGTGCTTTTTTAAAGTTTTACGTGATTTGTAAATTTGTAGCTGGCTACACAAGTCAAATCCCTGTGTAAGAAGACCTTACAACCATGCCAATTTTTGTTAGCTAGCTAACTAGAGATTTGTTGAGAGATTACAGGGTTATGATACAATAATTCTCGGATTCAGGTTAACATTATCAAATTTTGAAAAAGAAAACAAGGAAAATAAGTGGCATATTTAGATTTAGAGCAAAAATTATATAACATAGAAAATTTAAAATACCAAAAAATTATTAGAACATGATTTATTGTAATTTAAAGTTTTTAAATTTTATAAGGCTTTGGACCATAATATCTAACTGCAGTGAAAATTTTCACTGCAGTTAATTTTTGTGGTCATTTCTTTATAAAACATCAAAAGTTTGGCTACTAATAGAGGCAGTTGTACTTAGTGTATAAACTTGAAAATGTGCATGTTTTCATAAATTTTGGTGCTTAATTTAAGTATGTAGCTAGGTCATTTTTGTTGAAAATAATCAGAAAATTTCAAGCATGTTAACCCGGATCCAAGAATAGAAAGATCGCTATCATATCAAAGAAAAGTGCGGAAATTTAGGTAGCTAGCTAGCTATAGACCTTTTTGAATGTTTTACGGTAAGTCCTTGCTCTAAGCAGAAGCTTGCCAAAGGAAGGTCTTTTTTAGCCAATTTCTTTTCCATGAAAACATTAGTTAGGATTTAACATATTATTGAGTGTAGATAAATAACTTCTGATTGACATATATTCATAAAAAGTCATAATGATACTTTCGTAAGAGGAAACAGACTAAAAAAGACCTCACTTCACCTAGCGCCTGACTCTTTTTGCCCGCCAAGCAATTGCTATAGCACAATTCTAGTGGTTTTGGGCGGACTCACGCTTCTCCAGGTGGTTACAGACAAAAACCTTGAAAAACACCCAGAAAAACGCCCTCGCATATAGGGCGCTTTTAGGGAGTCAGCACTCTGTTTAGTTAGTTAATAAGTTACAAAAGGATTTGTAACTTATTCCTGTATATGTGGGTAATTATATATGTACCTATTGTATAACTATATATATCGGATAACACCAACTAATCAGTTGTGCTTAACTCACCTCTAGGTCCTTTTAAATCCAGAGTGTAAGTGTAAGTGACTCCTCTCAGTTGTTCACCATGATTAGTGTGAAAGGGGCTATAGCTCTGGGAATAGAGGAAGTCATGGCAACTGGTTGTACTGCTTTTAACAGACTTAGCATGTTAACAGAGTTTTTCCCTGGCTGGAATGTTAGGTGGTACCACTTTCCGTTAAGGAAAAACATGGGTCTCTCACGATTAAACTCTCACAGAAGATGCTTTGATTAAACACGAACTACAAGTATCTGAATTAAAGTAAAGCCAAATTATATAGCAAAAGCTTACCTAAAACTACATAATATGTCAAGTTTGAAGTTAGAATTCAAAGATTCTATGAAAAATTACCCCCCATAATGAAGAGCTGGCCGCGTAAACAGTGTGTTTTCCCTCAAATTGTAATGGCTACCTTTAAAAATATGAACCTGTAATTGGTTTACAAGTATCACGTGACATTTGCAAACCGTGAAAGTTTTCATATAGATAAATTCTGTTATTTACATTTTCAGCAGTAAGCTGTTTCGGATCTGGCATCAGCGTGGCCAGGAAAAAAATGGGGGCGGGCGCTAGATAAAATAAAGTAATTTTCAATCCATTTTGTCACACAAAGGCATTCTTAGGACTTAAAATGAATTTTGAATATATATATACATATAAATCAAAAGGCATCAATCTACAATCTATAACAGTTCCAATAAATATATTATACCCTAACTATGCTTCTTGTTTTGGGTGTGAATTTAATCTTCAATCTAAGATTTTGTTGTTTTAATACAAGCAAGCATCCTAATGGATTTTGTTCCAATTTACTGATTTGGGAACCCAGAAGAACTAAAAAATAGATTTTAAATCATTGTTTTTTCTGTCACAAGGCTTACTGCTTGTGTGAATGTTCTAGCAACCTATTTTAGGCAAATTTAAAGTAAAGGCTTGGCTAGACGTTGTTTACAGTGCTGCAGGGGGCTAGAAATGCAGGGTTCGTTATTGCTCTGGGGCTGTCCAGTATCAATATAATTTTATTCCAGATTTTGCTTTTTAGTATATAAACATTATAGACCAATATCGTTGTTTTGTTTTGTTTTTATGAAAACTAGTATCATTTTCAGCATAAAAGCATAGCTTTTTAGTATTTCACAAGTAGTATCCAATATAAAAAGCAAGTTCAAAAATAGTAAAAGCTGTTAAAGGGGAAGGGGAACAAAGAATTACAAAAATCACCAAAAAGCAAATTCCAATCGAGCTCGTTGTATATATTTTTTATTGATTGTGTGCCTGATGCACTGTCATGTGGTTGACTTTTAGAGCAACTAATTTGAACCTCAGGGAAAAGCTGATTGCATAAATTCTTTTGCAACATGCCATTAAATAATTTTATTTGGCTGAAGTCAATGTATCAAGTTTGGTTATGCAATTAAACATACTAAAATGGCAGTACTTACATGAAGCTCAACACTACAGATGAAAATCAATTAACTCTGTCATATATCTGAAAGTAATCATTCATGTGACAAATTGGAACATCATCAGTGTGTTTTCAGGAAATGACAAGAAAAATAAAATCACATTGTTTTTGTCATGCATTTTTTATAACAAATTGGATAATAAACCCTTAAAAAATAAAAGAAACTATAAGAATATATTTAAAGAATTCTTATTTTAGTACCAGTAGGAGATTTCTAATGTGTATTTCTGGTAGTTGGTTAGAGAAGAAAATCTGCATTTTGCTTCACACCTTTGTTTCAGATTTTGAACTTTTGTTCGCCCTTGATTCGTTAGGAAACACACGGCTTATTCAGAAGCCAATAAAAATTTTGTATATCAAAGTTAAAAAAATATAAGCAATATAGAACTTTACTAGGGAACTTAGGGAACTTGTGTTTATTGCAGACCTTACTGAAAATCTGATTTGTACTGTACTGTATTTTTTTGTTGTCTGCATGTTTATGTCAGTTGCTGAAACAGTTTCGTCCTTAATTACAGAATCATTAATTACAGATCATTAATAATAATTAAAGTTGCAGAGGTAAATCATATGATGGCCATCTGAGTATGACTGTACAGCATATATATATCAGGGTTCTCTTAAAGTACATTGTACATTGTGCAGGGAACAAGGTTTTACTTCTCATGTATTTTTAGTGAGTGAAAATGACCTTGATGTACAGGAAAAAATAGAAAGTTGCAATTTAGAAGAAATCCTCACTTTTTTTATTGTTTCAGTCTTTCATCGAATTGTACCAAATTATTGCTTAGCTGAATAACTTTTGTGGAACTTCCCAGTTCTACTTCTTGTAGTTGAAGTTTAGAATTTCCCTTCCATTTTGCTTTTTAGTATATATAAACACTAGATGGATGTTATTTTCAGTAAGATTTTTAAAAGTTGGATGAAATTGTTTTCAATGGACAGTATACCTCCTGTTTTAGAAACATCTGTTTGTTTGGTTTTCCAATCTGGCATGGTTGTTAATTATATATAATTTTACTCTTTAGTTAAAAAATAGATAAAGTAGTAATTAAGAATCATGGCTCCAGTTACACCATTTGTTTTTGAGAAATGCTTGCGTCAAACACAAGATTTATTTGATTGTTTTTTGAACTTGGATCAATATGAAGAACTGAAGATGAAAAAAGCTTCTTCCAAAGAATGCCAAGAAGGTGATATTTTCATTCTGTGTAATAAAGTTACATAGGAACCGTTATGCTTTGTTTAATGCCAGCTGCCATCTCTAAAAATGTTGAAAATCTTTGAATGTATTAACTTTGATTTCATGCACTTCCTTATTTGTTTTTGTTTGTGAATGTGTGTGTGTGCATTCTTGCTTGTTTCACTTTAAGATTTGCAATTTCTCAAAAGAAACAATAAACAAATGTTTTCGAAAAGTACAATGCAAGAATGTGGGGTGTCGCAACAAATAGGGCAAAAATTTGAACGAAATTTAATCAACATGTGCTTTACATGTTTTTGTTGTTGTTTATCTAAAACGTTAAAAAGTTAAAACGACCTTGTTGTAACTTATCTTAAAGAATGTTTTGGTCAAATTTTTCACCTTGATTTACAGCATTCAATATTATGTGCATTTACTACACAATATTTTATGTATTTGTTAAACTTCCCTTTTTCAAGGTAAAAGAGAAGATTAAAAAATAATTCTCTATGTATCAACAATGGAATGTGCACTATGAGCATTATTTTTTATCTCTCAATTTACGCATCGTTTGAAAAAAAAAATAAAACTAGAAAATGGAAAATCCCATTTGACTTTCTTAAAAAATTTTCGAATGTTTTGTCCAAACACGTGTGTTTTGAACATACTGTTTGTTTACATTGAGAGAAACTGAGCCAAAACTTATCCTTTTTCTCTTTTACTCGTAAGTTTCTCACATTTAATATGCTCGACATCGTGTCAAAACAAGTAGATATCTCTTTGGCCTGTGTGAAAAACATGAGCTGTGGATTTTTAAGGGAAGCGAACGTTTAACAAAAGTTGTAAGGTAATCGAACAGTGATGAAATAAGAATGCGTATAAAACGAGGTTAGTTTTTCTGTTTTGTTTTTTTACTCGGCTAATAGTCGGGTGATAAGGCTCGTTAGATTTCTCGTTTCGCGTAGACCAGACGTCGCCACACCGAAAATAATGCTTTCTCGTTTGACGTCAATAACTGTCTGGACAACTAGACTGGTTTTCTCAGCATGATTTGTTCGTATTTTTCGTGGCAACACACGATCATCTCGTGTTAGGCATAGGTTTAGCTGTAAAATTACAAAAATTCTATGATCTTCTTTAAGTAGTATGGTTAAACTCGTTTTGCTTTTTAAATTGAAGTATAAGGATTCTACTAATAAAATCGTCGCAATTTGTTGGAAATTTTTTAATTCGTTTGGCGACAAATCATTCGAGCAATGAACATTTCAACTGTTTTTATTGTTTGCATAATATTTTTGAAGTTGTTTTGGGAAGATCGCTCGTGACGTCATTACATATTCAATAATTTATATATTAATGCAAAACTTTGCGTTTATAATCACGAAGTTTTTTGTACAGTAGCTGAAAGGCTTATAATTCGACAGAAGAGCTTTACAGACCAAATATTTAAAAAAAATAATTATCAATTTCCGAATGTCAGAAACTTTCTTTAGTTGGAAATCTTTTCTTCAACAACTTGAAAAAAAACTCGGTGAGATATTATGTTCGGTTGTTTCGTTTCCATTATTTTGAAATTATGTTCGGTTGTTTCGTTTCCATTATTTTTTAGATACTTTTATTCTCTTGTGCTTTCATTGAACAATATTGAAGGTTCTCTTAAATTTTAAAATCTCCATGGCAACAGAACCTGTTAGGTCTTGTCATGCTTTTTTGTTGTGTAGTTATTTTTGTTTGTTTTATAAATTAATTCGTGTTTTATAAATGGCACTGTGTGTCATTCCTACAGTTTTGTTAAAAAAAGCCTGTCCAATATATGATGGTCATATGCAAATCAAAAAAACTATCGTATGTAGACAGAAAAGAAATATATAAAATAAATAAAAAATTGTGGTTACAAAATGGTGCGATCATATCGACGAAGTAGCCTTCCTCCTGCAAGTTAGCTTGTATCCATTGTATCCCTCCATCTTTATCATGTTTTTCTTACTTTTTCTATGTGTATTTTCTTTTCTTAGTTTATTCAGGTTTGCAACGCGACTCTGGTGCTCGGCTCCAATCAGCTAATGACTCGCCAATATTTCCTCGAGCTCCTGGTTATGATACGAGTAGGTTGGTACAAGAAATAGAAGTAAAAAGAAGAAGTTTGGAGCTTGAAAAACGAATCTTTGCCTCTCCTCCGTCTAGAGTGGAACGAGATTATGCAAGTGGGCCTACGAGACTTGAGAGAGATGAATTAAGAGAGGCTGAATATATTTCCGCATATACGCGAAAAGAGGAAGCTACAAAAAAAGAGAGAAAGGAGTACGTGGAGTTTCCGGACGAAGTGAGACCTCGTACGCAGTCAGTGGGACCGACAGAAGCGCAGTTGCGTGAAGCGGCGCAGACTATCGCGAATGTTGGTGATCAAATCGAACGAGAATACGGTGGCCGAATGCAGGTATAATTGTTTATTTTTGACGTCTCGTTTATTTTTTTATTTGTTTTTGTGCAAGCCCCTATGTGAAAGTGATTTTTTGAACTTTGTAGATAGTGGAAGAAGATTTAAAAACATTTTTGCGTACGAACGGTAATCTATCATACGAAGTGTTCGCAGCACATGTCAACGATTTAATAGGGGAAGACCGAAATTGGACGAACTTCATGTTCATAATGCATTTGAGTAAACGAGTCATCACAACCACAAAATCGGTCAGTGTCAACACCTTCGCTTACTTTCGGCAATTTGTCGGAAGTGCGTTTGCAGAACAGGTCGCCCAACAAGAGGACGTGGTAAGAAAAATTTTAGTTTAATTTTGTTGTGTTGAATATTGTTTGGCTAAAAAATTTCAGAAAAGTCAACCCTGTAAGCGTTTTTTTTTCAGGTCAACTTTGTAAAAAAGAAAGATTCCGAAGCATCGTAGAATCAATCGGAAAAAACGGATAGGATCAAATTGGGAACCGGATTTTTAAAGCCACTATATGCATGCGTAATAATTAATCGCCTAAAAACATCATATAAAGAAATGAAGCCAACAAAAGCTTTCTCGGACGTTTGAAGCTGTGAAATTTGTGTTTTATATGAATTTCCCTTGTTATTAAAATAATTTTTTGAAGAAATTTATCTTGTAAAAACAAGAAAACGTGTTCATTATTTTACTTTTAAAATTTAAATTATTGTTTTTATATTATTTTTTCTTTAACTGTGTTTCCCGTCAATCCTCGTTTAGTTACTTCGAGGCTAAAAGCTATTATTTATAACTACTCGGTCTAAAAAGCATTAAATGACTTTGATTAATGGTTGCATTGGATAGAAGCCCTGATTTGCTGAAGCGGTTATTTTTAGACCGATTTTTGATGTCTAATTTTCATGTATGTACATATTAGGGAGATTGGTGACAAATTACGTCATTTTCATTACTCGTGACTATGTATGCTAAAACAAAAAAAAGACGAACCTAATTTCTGTCTGTGTTAAAGTAACTAAAATCTGTATAAATATTTGTTCACGTGATTAGAAATTACGTCATTAGTCTTTGTGTAATATTTTGCCATAGTGAAAATGGTGTAATGACGTCATCATTTTTCTGAAATTTATTTCCATTTAATTCCTACTTGTAATTTTTTTTCGTGTTTTTGAATTTACTGCATTTATTGTTGTTCCTTTTGTTTTATTGATATAAATGATAAAGAAAGAAAAATCAAATTTTAAAAAAGTAGTTGGTTATTTATTTGAGTATATTTTGTGGAGTACAAAATATCAGCTGTACTTATGTGCTCTTAAAATAATAACTCTTTTGAATTTTAAAAAAATCATTTCATAATGACCCCCCATTTTATCAAAATTTGAGAATGAGACCCACCTCCTCTTTATTATCACCCCCCATAATAAGTTTTTTTGGATATCACAAAACAGCATCTTTTCTTAAAATCAACTCTCTTTACACAACTCTCTATTTGACGGATGACGGCACCTTTACAGATTGGGAATAGCGAATTGCTTTGGAGATAACCACCCTGCATAACTTCCCCGCGCCGCATCCTTTTCTTGCCGACGTGTAAACCATACGTAGGCACGTAAGATACAGTGGTTGTGACCTAACACTGTTATATCATCATCAACCATGCAATTTCAAGAAAAGAACGAACCTACATAAAAACGTTTATGTATTTTATAAAGAATTTATGAATTTCCAGTCCTTAAGAGTATAAATTAATGCGGAAATAAATTTTTGCGATATTAATTTTTGCGATTAAACGTCCAAAAAAAGTGACTTTTACGGTATTTATTTTTGCGAATTGAGCTCTCAGAAAAAAAATATACATTTGCCTCAATATTGTTTTTTAGAAGATCTGTGGATATAAAAATAGCATTTTTAATTTCAATCATCCAGATAAATACGCTTCTAATGTTGGGGGCTGGCAGTTAAAAAATGTTGATGTGCAAGAGCCATAAATACAGGTCCTTGTATTACTTAAGAGAGCAGATGCAATATTCTGTTTGGAAACAGCACTTTGCATCTTTGAATAGTCTGTAAATTTTAATCTTTCTGGTGATGAGATGGGTGATGAGGATAACAGCATGGACGAAGTCCACTTTTTGATGGAGGAGTGTGATGGTGACATAGAAATACTTCCGTGAATTAGTGTTTTTGTTTATTGTACTGTAGTGTATCGTGTTGTTTTAATTGAGATATGATTCGATTTTAAGCTCTCGATAGTGAAATGAAGTCGTTTTAAGTTAAGATTTATCACTTTAACTGTAACTCTACTGGCTCTGCAGTAAAAGGATGAAGAAAAACCATTAAACCTTAGGTTATCGGTGCACACTCGAAAAAATACGATGTTTGTTATTTATCGCTTTTGTTTTGAAGATTATGAATATAATAATTATTTTTGTTTTAGATTTTTTATATATTTTATTCAAATGTATAGCTGACGATGTCAATCGTAATAAAAAGATTTTAAAACAATGGAAATCACAAAATCGACAAGAACACGATAATGC
The DNA here is from genome assembly GCF_029227915.1 of Hydractinia symbiolongicarpus. NCBI lineage: Eukaryota > Metazoa > Cnidaria > Hydrozoa > Anthoathecata > Hydractiniidae > Hydractinia > Hydractinia symbiolongicarpus. The sequence goes on along the minus strand of NC_079882.1, from coordinate 11,213,708 downwards.
ACGATAAGCTAATTTTATATCGCTAATTACTGGAAAACTGCGGGTTTACCAGCTTGGTAACATTCATTCTTGGAATCAGCACAATTAAAAACGCTAATTTATATCAAGAAACCTTTGCCCCTAGATATGGGGTACGAAAGTTTTTTTTAAGAGCTTTTAATGTCTCTCAGCTCACAGCCTATAACGTTGTGTATCCATTTATAGCTATCTTTTTGTGTTTAAATTTTACGGAAGTATTGCAACTGAAGTACACGTTGTATTATCAATAATGTGACATAGTTTTATAGTCAGAGAGAATAAAGAACTCGGCGTTGGTATGTATTTACCCCAATGACGTTAAACTTTCGCTTACTTAAATCAGGTCGGGTAATTACAAATTGCGATAGGCTTGGGATTAGAGAGTGCAACAAAATGGGTAACAAAGTGATACACTACAGGATGATGACAGGCCTGAAGTTACGGTTTACTTTTTGAATATTTACAACAACTTATTCGCAAAAAAGAAAAAGTCGGGTGTCCTGTTGTTTATTCGTCGGGATACGAATTTTCTGTTTTCATTTTTTTTTGTAATAACAATTCAATAAATCAATCAATAGAATCAAAATATATTTAAAATATATCAATATATACCATTATCATATGGGGATTTTTTCTCGCAGTTTGATTGACTAATCTGCACAAAATACATGCTATATTTTTATTTTCTACCAAAAAATGAATGTAAATTTTTACTTATTTTTCAATTCTATAGTGCGAATATTTCTGATTGGCTGAAATAGCGTGCAAAAGGCCTATATTTTTTTCCAGATAGCCTAATAATTCGTTGAGTAAAGTTATTATTTTTCTGAAAATACTGTAAATTGCGATGGGCAAGCATATTGAAGAAGTTTTTTCTTTTATTCGATTAAGAATGAGCTCTTGCATATTGTTTTTATAAATTATGAAATTTGTCATAAATCAAATGAAAGAATCACATAATACTATCATGAAATAACTGTATTCGCTGTTGAACAAAGAACTATATGAAACCGTAACTAAAATTAAACAATCATCGGTCGAATATATCAAATTACAAGGATTATGCTCGGTTTTTATACCTAAAAAACTCAAAAAACATCTCCGATATTTTTCTTGACATTGTGCGATAAATACTACATACATATCGATATATACCATTATTATAGCAAGTAAATTGCTTTATCGAATATTTTTAAATATATCGAATATCTAACACATCATCTACAGAATATCGACGAAGAAAAGCTCCGGGAAAAAATATTTCTTGTCCTGACTGTAGTAACGTTAAATGTTTCGTTGTTAAGCTTGGTTGCTAATTTGAAAGACTTTTGACATTCGATTCTACCTCACCAATATCTGTTTAACATCACTGTAAAATATTTCGTATTTTAAATATAGTTTCTTTTATATTACGATAAATTTGGAATTTTACTTAGTTCAATAGATGTAGGTAGTAAAGTATACCTGTACTAAACACTATTGTACGGCTCGGTTTAACTGAACGTTCAACGTTACGCAGCTAGTATTTATATATATATCTATCAACTTGCGATTTTAAAGATTCTACCCCGCATAGCGGTGACGAAATCCCCAACTTTAGAATCCAGTTCCATTTTGTTCTTACTCATGGAACTTATATGGTAGGTTAGAAAATGTGATCAGTTTAAAAGAGAATTCACATCTGGATGGATGTTCTTATTTTAACAAATTTCCACTTCAGGTTGTTATTTTAAACACAATAATCTAAGCCTAAAGCCGTTTTTATTTTGATTTTATTCTTCGGCAAAATATTAAGTTCGTGTTCTTATATAATCGTTTTTACAAAAAAAGCGCGTAGTCCTTTTATAGCTACTTCCTAAAACATGCGGAAAACATACCAGAACAGGTGATTAAAACTACCCAATTAGTTCTGTCGGTAAAAGTGGTAGATGGGCTTACCTGGCCATGGAACAACATCCCCGGCGTATACACAACCGTTCAAATCACTATGAATACCCTTAACAGCAAGTCTCCTTGACATTTCTTATCGCTTTTCCGAAACAACTGTCCAACATTGTATTTTATGGAATCATTTAAAACGCGGTGTTGGTTGATTGAGACGAGAAAGTCGTTCTTAGTTTTGTTGCTGTAGCCGAACGCATAAAATTCATATGAACTTTCTGTAACATCCATTGATACTACTTTGTTTCTAGCTGTGTAAGGAGGAATATCGTGTTTAAGAATATTAACTAAACGGCCAATATTAGAACTCCATGTGCAAACTGTAAAATTCGAATAAACAAGAAAGTGCAGATCCATAAGAAAAGTCTCTAACACCTCTTTAGGAAAATTTTTTTGGAAATAGGAGAAAAAACCTTTTTCTCTGTACGCCAAGGGAAGCATTAAAATATTTTCCCGTGGACTTGAATATTTTCCAAGTTTTTCTTCTATAGCCTTATCGTCACTTGCCACATATATTTTTCTGTCAGTGACATTTGAGGACAGCTTATCGAAAAAATCATTTGCACGTTCAATGAACTTTTTCTCGTTAATATATTTAGCTTCCCAGATGAGTTTGTCCCCATGTCTTATATGCATCGCAGCGTACGGGTATGAAATATTAAGCCTTGTCGACATAGCCAGTATCTTTTCTTGAAATTTACTGTTGGGTCTTAACAGCAAATAACCCAAAAATTGTGATGCAAACCAAAATGACGGGTCGCTAACACTCAATTTTAACAACATCTCTTCTACCTGCGGGGGTATAGTTCCTGGAATGTTTCTTGGCATGGGAAATCCTGGTTGCGGTGAATAAGTTACAACTTTGTAGGTATTATTAATATCATAACCATTGGGAAGGTAGCATTTTGGGTCGTTCAAACTGCACTTGCTACTATATGATAAATATTTATCTTTAAGATATCCACATTTTCTTGATTCGGGGCGTAACCACTCTGTTAACCCTCCAAAGTGTTTATATTCATTCTGATGAATAAAAAACATTCTTCCTAAAGCAAACGATACTTGTATGCAAGCACCGTAACGATGAAGCATTGATCCAAAACCGGCAAAGTTATTTAAAGGTTCACAATGGAGTATTTTCTTCTTCGCACAGTCACCTTCCTCTTGCAACATCTCAATCTGATTCCAAATTGTATGATGTATATTTTCTAACGTTAAGTTGAAACTTGGAGCCGGCAGTTTCATTGGTGTGAAAATAGGCACATGAGACTTTATGAAGAGTGAATTGTCTATGGCTAGCATCATAAGAGTCACAACACAGAAGAATAATACAATTATTACTCCTGACAGTGTGCTTTTCCATTTCATCATTTAAATGTCGTTTTGAAAACCTGTAATATAAATACCATATACGTTATGCTGGCATATAATATAGCAATGTTATTTATTGTCGCTGTCATTCACTTATTTATACTTTTAGAAAAGGGAATAGACGAAAAAACGTGCTTAAAAAAGAGTAAGAATGTTTTATATTGAAAATATTCGTAGGGTTCACAATAAAAATAAGTGCGAGAAGTTGGATTGATGATGACATCTTTTTTATTTTATTTTAACGGATATTTCGTGTTGTTACTACCATTATTTTAACAACCAACTGCATATTCAGGTTGATGGTGTAGCAATGGGCTCGCCTCTAGGACCAGTCCTAGCAAACATCTTCATGGTTGAGTTGAAGAATAAAATAGTCCCAAAATATTTACTTTGTGACGAAAGATAAAGAAAGTAAACGATTCATGAATAAAGATGAAGCGCGTTCGATTTGTTGTTCAATGTTTTCGGTGTTATATTTATTCAAATTTGGCACCATCTCATCATAACAAACTCCATCGTTCAAAGCTCGTAGTATTTTATGGAAAAGGGTCTCAAAACATAAAAAAAATATTGTTGTTGGTCATGATAGATATTTCTTAAGTTCAGAAGGTAAGTACATCCAAAACGTCCGTATTCTCATCCCGTACAGCCATGAAGATTTTGTGAAAATGTTGTTAGGAAGAAATAGAGATGCTTTAGTCATGAAATATAGCTTAGTAGATTTTAGGCTTTAGAAAGCTATAATTTTTTTCTCTCGCTTAAAATTTATTTTCTGGCTGCCACAAAATAGTTTTTTGTTCGCCTCTCCTTTAAAAAGAAACACGAGAAACAGTTTAGTACAGGTACACGGTGTCACACATTTGTATCAGCATTTTTACCTTATTCCACGAAATGAACAAGTCATGAAATTAACGCTTTTTTAAAAAATTCGCGTTAATTTAATGACCGTAAATTAAATTCAGTGTTAATTTAAAGACCGTTAATTTCATGACTCGTTAATAAAAATACTGTTAATTTGGTGATTTTTTATTGCGCCGCGCCGAAGGGGTGCACATTTAGCGGATCGCGGGTGTATAGTGTATGAGTTGTGTATGGCAGAAATTTTTTTTCTGCTCTCTACTTCGCGGGGGGCTTCTGCTCGATCTTCCAACCCGGCCCTGATAAAACACAACCTATGTGTTTGGTACCACAAAGACAAAAAAAAACACTCATCGAGCAAAACGTTTTTTGTTTCGGTGTCCTTGTTGTCTTTAAAGATTTGAATGCGATAAAAAATGTTAATCGAGATTCTTTTGTGCAGTTTCAGAGGACAACCAATAATTTCATTCAAAAAGCTGCTTGCACCGAACAGTCAAGATGAACTGATAATTAGCCAATAACATGATAGTTAGCCGTTGCAGTATAACTATACGCTACCCACAGTATAATTGTTGTTACAGGATTCTTTGTGTTCTTCATGTTTGTTCTTGAAATCAGAATAGTGTCTTGGCATATTGCTACAGTAACACTATTATCTTCTTGACACAAGCGTTTTTTGTTCCTATTTTTGGTTTTAATTGAAGTACAACTTTATGTGGATCTATATGGCTATAGATGGCTATGGGGAGATCGATAACGAAGAAATGTATGGAAATTTAAGTCTAAAAAATTTATATCGTATAATTGGCTGTATAAGCGGCTTATTATACTGCACCATGTATATAATTATTCTGCATTGGCTAACCATTCTGTTACTGGATAATTATCAGATCTCCTTGAGTGCCTAATAGCCAGATATTTTGTTGAAAAAAATGGAACCTAATTTGCTTGGAAAACTTTCTTGACCTCACCTAAAGTATCACAATATATTGTTCTAAGATTTCTTAGAAAAGACTTGATTTTAAAAATCTCATGAAAAGACCATCAATTTATTAAATTTGACAAATTTATTAATTGTGTGTTTGCATTTACCCTTTTTTGTTTCAACTTGTTGAATTCAATTTGAAATTTCAAAAGTTAGATATGTTCAACTTGAATTTGTCAAACAAAACAATGACCAATAAATTTCCTCAAAATCAAAAAAGGATAATAAACAATCAAATTTGTTCAATTCAATAAATCGATTTCGACAAAATAAATCCTGTATTGTCCTCAGGTTTGAAAATCATGTATCGCTTGCTTAAAATGTTACTTGTTAACAATGATATCGAAAGCCAGCTTGACTAAATTTATATGCATATATTTATATATAATATACCTTGTGCATCACATGGCATTGATATGTATCTTTAATAAATTCTCACTTCAAATTTAAAGTTCCTGGTAAAATTGTATTCTTGTTTCTTATTTTTAAATGTACTTTTTTTCAGATCAACTGTTATCAAACCATGCACCATCAGCATTTTCGAAAAATTTTCAACGAGAGTAAATTTTAAAGAATTTTATTGGTAAATTATTAAGTAATCATTCATTGAAAATGAAATTGTTCACAAGTTATTATATTCCAATCGTCATCTTCATACATAACAATCTGTATCTTCATTTTGAGGTTTTAACTATTGTATTGCTTTGCTACAAATGTATTTATACCATTCTGTTAACACTTTTCATCTATATTATAATACCTGTATACGTCTGTCCGTCACGCAAAATGGCTACCAATATTTTTTTGATTTTCCGCGATTTTTAAAAACCAGGGGGTTGTTTAATCGAAAATCTTATTATTGATTAAAATATAATCAAGAAGTTACTTTATTTCTTTATTTTAATTTACCAACGTTTATTAAATAAATAAATTAGGTGATTAAAATGAACGCATTATTTATATACGCCATTTTAAGTAAGAATTACCCCCGTGATCTCAATCACCAATTTCGTTCAGGAAACACAGAAAACAAATAGGACAGTTTTACTGGCAATTTTACTTGCTTTGTTTTGATCGCTCGCACGTAGTATACCAATCAAAACGCCCAATTCTTTGAAACACCAATCCAAGATTTTCGTGGCTTGCAGATGCCAACATGATGACGATGGCCATTCTAGTTTTGAAAGTGATCGTGGTCAGTGATAGTTTTCTAACTCTATTTAAACTTTTTATCTTCTAACAGCTTTTTAATTTGTAATATTTGTTTTCTGTATGTTCTTACATGTTAGAATAAATATATTGTTTAGCCATGAGATGAAGAAATCTTAAACGCACCATTTTAAGGATTTTTGGCTAGGAACGAAGATTTTTAAGGGTCTAGCTAGCTACCCTTAGTTATTACTACTCCGTTTGGTACAACAGTTTTTTATCCTAGCCAAAGTTGTGTTATCTAGTTAGCTCTTGATAAAAAGTAAAAGTAGCGAAATACGCTGTTTGGCTGCAACACAATGCTTAATTCTTATGCTAAATAAATGCAGTTATTTATGGAAATATGTTACAGAGCCTGTTACCTTTTATTACTGTTATGATAATCCTTCTTAACTGAACAGGAAAACGACATCGTCAAGTGAATGAAAATACGAATTCTGTTTTTGCGTTCACTTACGTTTCAAATGTATTTGTTGAAAGTCAGCTGAAGAAGTTGCAGCGCAAGAAAGCTACAGGTTATGACCAAATACCATCAGGACTTTTGAAAGACAAAGACGGAGCCACAGCGTTATCAAGTCCCTTATCGTTCATCATCAACTTGTCGCTAAAAACAGCCACCATACCAACTGAATGGAAGTTGGCGAAAGTCATCCCACTCCACAAGGGTGGGAAAATGGATGAAATGTCAAACTATCGACCGATAGATACCAGTCATATCTAAAATAATGGAGAGAGCTGTTTATGTTCAACTTGTGAGCTATCTTGAAGAAAATGAAATTTTAACACCCAACCAATACGGATACAGGAAGAAACGATCTACCGAATTAGCCACACTCTATCTGACAGAGGAAATCAGGAAGGAGATGGACAAAGGGAATTTAACAGGTGCGCTTTACGTTGACCGTTTACACGGTTATAATTTAAAAATTTTCAATAGGAAATCAGCACATTCAAATTGTATAAAAAATATTAATGTAAATTTTTAACTTCTTCTCAGGACGGGCTGTTTTTATCATCGACTTCTTAAAAGGCACGCGCACACCAAACTTACGAGGAAAGAAATGCTCAACCCATTGTTCGCGTAAAGGCTCTGCGAGAATATTAGATGTGATTTGGGTAGCCATTTTGGCGCACAAAAATATCATAAAAGTATACTATATTTTGAAAGCACTCCCTCTCTCTCTCGTATCCAGACTCTTCAAGGTGGTTCACCTAATATGCACTGGTGCTAATGTCTCATTTTTTGTTTACAAAAAACGCATCAAGATTAAAGCTTTTGGTGAGATTGGAATGAAAAGTTTATTCATTTTTATATCAGAACATTTGCGCCTGGTTGTGGAGGTAACAAACGTAACGCTTGAGTAGCTTTCTAATAACTTTATACAAACATACAGAAAGTTGGCTACATGAAGATATCAAATTCACGCGAAGACGTTGCAAAGGTATGCCCAAGTATACCGGAAATTGTAATTCACTTCTGTTTTGTATATTGCAAAAACGTTCGAAATTCAAACAGTAAAGGCAAATATCTGAATTCCTTTCCAGCTATTCTTTCACCTATCGAAAGCCACAACATTGTAGCCAGTAATGGAATTATATTCTGTATTTTAGATAGAGGCAATATGGCTGAAGCACAGTAAACTGGTGCATTTGGTTTCACCATGTATATTTTAACACTTGTATATATAGCTTTAGCTTCTTTCTTATCTATCTCAGCAGGTATTACTATTATTCTTGGATTACTGTTAAAGTTAAAAATGCCTTTCCAGGCAAGTGAGTTGTTGATAGCAGGTGAAATAACTTTCTTGTTCCACGACAGGCCCCATCAACAAAAACACATTGGCAAAAGATTTGTATGCAAGAGATGTGACAGTTACTGCTACAGCGGAAATCTATGTAAAGGACAAACAGAAGAAAGGACAAAAAAAGTTCTTGATCAAACCGACTTCAGCAACGTCTGTTGTGAGAAAAAGACGATCTTTTAAACTGAAAAAGGTATACTTCTACGCCCAATCCTTTCATCAGTCTTCATTGGTGTTTTTTATCAATTTTTTTCTGCTTAATCTTACCTAAATTAACTTAGTTAATTAGTCAAAGCTACAATTTTATTGAAAATATATGTTCTCGTTTCTGCGACAGCCATGTTTCCCAACAGTCTTACAACAATTACGTGGAAAGCCAACTACTAAATGCGAAACAGCTCTCTGTGTAAACTTTAAATCTATATCTTATCCAGATTGTTGGATATATGTTAATTTATAAAATTTTGTCTTTTTAGCCATTTAATTAAATCTTTATACATTGGGTTGATGTAGCCGTTTGAAAAAGGAGCTGATGTTGAAAATGTGTTATTCCGTTATAGAACACCCTAAACAGACACCTTTCTAAAAGTGAAACACTTTCGCACGTGGAAGCGAACAAGCGGGAATTACCATACACTAATCCCCATCCTAGTGCTGATGATCAGGGTCCTCTGGTCGGTAAAATATCTGATCCAATTAAAGCATCTAGCAAGCAAATTATACCAACACAACAGCTGAGAAAACAAGTAGCGGTGAAGAACGAGGTTGCAATGAATAATGCTGATTTTGATGTGAATAATTACGCCTTTAACAACAATGACAATAATGATGATGATTCTGATGGAGATGAGGAAGATGATGGTAAGAAAATCTTTAGCATAGCGCATCTCAAATTAGGGAATCTTCAGAAACAAATAATAGTTATCATTAAACTTCCATTATAATTTTTGTGAAGTAAAAGAAGTCGAGGTTTCAGTAAAGAGGGTAAAACAAGCTAGAAAACTTAGAATTTGAAAACTTTGCTATCTAAAAGAGATATGAAAAATTATAGCGACGAAACTAAAGAGTGAAAAACGCAGATCGTTTAGTAAATATTGATTAAAATATTATACTTCTTAAAAACCGATCCGTTGCACCAACGGATTTTCCAATAATCAAGAGGTACTACTTTTCAAGATTTATACCTTGCAGAGACACTAAACCTTCATAAAGCGGGTTAGTTAGGGGACAGTGCTGTTACAGAAAGGTCAATCGAGGAAAAAGTCGATAAACCAAAATTTTAAACCTGTGATGAACACAGCGTTGTTGTAAATATCTTTCTTTTGATTTATCGTGATGTAAAATGTCGCCAGATAAGACATGGAAAATTATACCTTTTTATAAGCATTTATCCAGAAGTATAGCAACCTTTAGGTCTTGCATTGACCCCCCCCCCTCCTTCTTAGCAATCTTTCTAGTTGAACTTTGATGATAGTGTCAGAAGTAACATATATCAATTTTTAAATAGTGTGCTTTAGAGAATTTCTTTGAGTGTACAATGTAAAAAAGTAGGTACTAAGCAACCAGCTAAGAAATTTGAGGGCAAAAAGTTTCTACTCTTATCAAAACCTAAAGTCTGATTACAAAAACGTGTACCCTTAGTTCGTTTGATCATGGTTTAGATGACATAACACCAACAGATGCAACAGATGGTGCAGAGCAGGACGCTTCAGAAGACGAAAATGCGCCCACAGACACTCCCGACGTCACTGATGGGTCAGCGGCTGATGTTAGCTCTCAAAATAATGATGAAGGGAATATTGCTGGCAGTGATAATAATGACAACACGAATCAAGCTCCAGAGCCTCCTAATCTTTCATATAATGATTTGAATGCTGACCCTGAAGATAGCGGTAAGAATGATTTATAAGAATTCAATAAGTTGCACTTTTTTATAAGCAACAGGTTAATTGGCATAAGCTTCAATCTTGCTTATCACTTTCAGAATTTAAATCTCAAAATATTCTTATGACGGGCTTATTTTAAAACTAAGACTTTTAACAATTTTGTTTTAAACGTTACCTGGAACAGACAGATAACCTGACTTGAGGGAATGTGATAAAATTAGTATGAACAACGTGTACGGTTAAAAAGTTTTTTTATCACTTAAACCGAATCTTTATATCCTTTAAGTTCGTTCGTTCATACTTACTGAGGTGTTTGCTGAGGTGTTTACTGAGGTATTATAAATGTATTTCGGCCTTGGGATATGCTATGCTTATTATTTAATGCAATTTAAGACTCGATATGTTTATATCCACCGTGCTTATTAAAAAGGCGCGAAACGTGATCTGAAAATTTAGCGACCAAATTGAATCAATAAATTGAAAATGCATTGTTTAAAGAGACATACTCAATATTAAGCACATCAGCATATTGCTGATGTCCAAGCACTTTATTTTTGCATTTGAAATTGATCACTTCGTATTTGAAATTGATCACTTCGTATTTGAAATTGATCACTTCATATTTGAAATTGATCACTTCGTATTTGAAATTGATCACTTCGTATTTGAAATTGATCACTTCGTATTTGAAATTGATCACTTTGTATATGAAATTGATCACTTCGTATTTGAAATTGATCACTTCGTATTTGAAATTGATCACTTCGTATGTTTTAGATGACAGTGACGATCTAGCACCTACCGATTCCACAGAAGGAGAAAAGAAGGCCATAATTGTGAATCACAAACCAAAACGAAGTGAAACCAAAAATATTGTAGGTGACAAACGTGAATTGAATCCGGGTCTACCAATAGAAAATGACAGCTCCCAAGAGGATTCAGAACTGACAAAAGATTTTGTTGAACTTTCCAAACTTGAACAAGACATTAATACCATTGCGGGGGATCTGTCAAGCAAAAAGAGAAACAACATTTCAAAAAATAGACGTTAATATATATATATAAAAAGTTTTTTGCACCATTCACATATGTGTTTTAAATTGGAGTATTCAAGATATTACATTTATGCATGTTTGTTTTTGAAGAAAAGCTTAACCAAAAATCCATATTTGGAATGTTATTTAACTTGCGCCAGTTCAAGTTCTTAACCTGCTTATCACGTTACCCGAGACAATAAAACAACGCAAACAGTTGAACAATACGCAAGAAACTAAAATTAAGCAAAAAGTTTGAAAATTTAGTTCGCCACTGCAAGACTGTCTTAAGGTCAAAATGGGGATAAACTAAAGGATCTAGTGCCGTATGCTGACCTCCTGAATAAAAACGTCCCATTTTAATGATCTTAGTCAAGCAGTGAACGATGAGATTTTTGATTCGTGGACGTTTAACTATGGCTGCGCTTTCTTGGAACCCACATATTCAAAAAATAGGCAAAATTGTGTGAACATTCAACGACTGTTATGGCGATAATTCTTTCGTTGATTTTTATAAAAACACACAATAATCATGTAACAAATCTGATAACAGAAAAAAAAATGAAACTTGAGACAGCAAGGACGGAGTAAATGAAATTTATGTTGAGTTGATTGGTAGTTGCATGGGCCACCCTCCCTGATTTCTTTAAAACTAAAACTGATACAAAACTAAAATTAATAAAAAAATAAAACATAAATATAAAATATAAGAAAATGATATTACACAAGCAAGTGAAAGAAAAATTTGTGTTGACTCGAAATTTGTAATCATCCAGCAATAATGATTGACAATTATTTCCAGAACATTCACGTTTTGCAAATAACGAGCTGGCATCTTATACTAGCGGTTTACTATTACAGCTATGTCTATATCAAGTTTTAAAGCATAAAACTTAACCATTTATTTACACAGTGATGTACATAAAAATATCGAAAATATAACGACAAGAAAACAAAAAACTTGGCAAAATTAACTGTCAGGATGGGTGATTGTGCGGTTGATACCTGACGAGGGAATAAAAGTTTTGTTTCAGGTTTCAGGTTCAGACATTATAGTAGCCTTTACATGGACCCAAAATGAGACTTTATGAATTTTAATTGCATTTACATGGAGTTATTTACATCGGGATTGTGGAGTGTGTGTCATAACCTTTTAAGCAAACGTGTTCCACTTGTTATCTCGAACTTTCCTTCGAATGTTTGCAAAACTAGTCGTTAGCCCGTGGAAAAATCCACGGGTTCACCCGTCCTTTTTATACCGCACTGCGTGCGTCTCGCTACTTACGCAGCTAATCTACCATTTTTCGTGACGGACGGACACACGTATACGGATATTATAATATAGAACTAGCAGGTAGCCTGTGGAAAAATCCACGGGCCGCCCGTCCTTTGTATATCGCACATTTCGTGTTTCCGTAGTACAAGATTTTTCTCGCGCACAAACAGCCAGACGGAATACGGCTATTATTAAAGAGACAAGATTATAAAATGTTCCATTTTGAAAGTTCTATTTTGGTATTTTTGTTCTTTCAAAATGGCCGCCAAAAGAAAGCTAGCTAGCTAGGTGTGAAAATCTTAGCTAATAATTTTTAGGCTTATAAGGACTCGGAAAAAAGACATTCGATATAAAGATGTTGCATGAAATTAGGGGTTCAAAATAACACTGTTTCAACTTGGATTAAAAACCAAGAAAAAACATCGTACGATCGAAAAAAGTAAGAGAAAGCAACTACGCCGATGTAGATAATGTTGTATTTAAGTGGCTCTTGTCTCAACAAAGTGTAAGAGTATACCAATCGATGGGACGTTCACAAAAAAAATCGATGAAGTATTAGCTTCATGGATGGCTTGGACGCTAGAAAACCATTTATATTTAGTATATATTTTATATTCAACAATCAATGCACCGTAGCTCATCGTCCACAAATTTCGTCCCATTAACAAGACGCTATAATTCAAAAAAGTTTAAAAAAAATCGTCTCGTTTTGTTCTTAATTGAAATACACCTTTCCCGAGACTTATTCTTTTGATGTGCCGCAACTTTTTCTGTTGAGTTTTATAAAGATTTGTGGCATGTCCAACCTCTTTTTGAAAACGAGGCGGGACATGGTAACTTGAGCATTAAGAAGACTTTAACTGTGATATATATCTCCTCAAAATAGCACTTTCTGTTGGCGTATCAAGTTAAACTTTTACACATAAATTAAACAAACTATTATGCTGAATTCAAATATGGTATTCATATTTTACGAGTTTAAAAAAAGTATGACTCATGGTCTCGAGATAGGTGTATTAAGACTATTTAAAAGTCGTCTCATAAATATCAGGAGACGATATTTTGTCAATTCGTCTCAGAATAAAAAAAGTGGAACAGAGTATTTTAAGACAAATTGAGACGAATTGAGACGAATCGAGACGCTGCGGTAAAATCCGGAGACGAATTGAGACGAATTAAGACGACAGGGTTTCTTAAACACGAAAATTTATGTAAAAAAGCTATTGTGTTTTTTTTAAAGTGGTTTTAATGTATTCAGGTATTTCAGATAGCAACAACGACCTAGATTGGTTGTTTGTCGATGATTCTTTGTCCGATGATAAAAATGA